>NC_133658.1:270325112-271028649 GCF_037893015.1 Macrotis lagotis | reverse complement strand
AATGCCATGAACACCCAGAGAGGAGAAAATATCCAGAACAGGGTGGTCAACCATGTCAAATGCTACAAAAAAAGTCAAGAAGTATGAAGACTGAAGTAAATCATTGGATATAGTTATTAAGATATCATCAGTGACTCTGGAAAGGGATGTTTCAATTGAGTGATGAGGTCAGAGATCAGATTTTAAGGTTTTGAGGAGTGAGACAAGAGGAAATGGAGGCAATGACAGACAGGTTGTTGGGTTCTTTCCCTTCCAGAGTATGACTTGGAAAGAGAGGAGAGATGAAGAACAATAACCTGAGGGGAGATAGATAGTAGTCTCAAATGAGTAGTTATGTTTTTTATTTTTTATTTTTTTAGGGCAGCAGGGAATAAGCCATAGATATAAAGAGCTTCAAGATTAGAGGATGAAAAAGGATGATGGTGGAAGCAATCTTCAGGGAGAAATGGGAGGAGAAGGTATTGAAGATAAAAATTAAGCATTTGGCCTTGACAGGGATAAAAATTCACCTCTTGGGATACTAGCCTAAGAGACTAGGGGATGAGTCAAAAAGCTTTAATATGTAGAGGAGGAAAATAATAGGGAATACAATGAATTCTCCTTTATTTTCTTAGTAGGTATGAAGTAAGGTCCTCTGCTGAGTGAATTAGGAAGGGAATGTTATAGCAAGCTTGAAAAAAGAAGAGAAGGCTTTTGGGGAAGGGAGGAAAGTAAAACTAAAAACTGGGAGAATTCTTAATGGTGAAAGGACTCTAAATCACAGTGAGAACAAAGAATAGGTTAGGAGAATCAAAACTTAGAGAGAGATGAAATGATAAGAGGTCAGTGTAAGATAAAGGTATTTCAGAATTTTTGAGTATACAAGTGAAACATGTGGCTGATGGTAAATTAAGGAGTATAATCATCCTCATGTGTATGATTGAGCTGATAAGAAGACACTAAAGATCAACAATCATTCTTGATCCCAGAAAACAGATGAGTTTTAGTAGAGGTGGAGGATTGCCCATATGGAATGTTTCAAATGCTGTCAGACAAGCATCTGGGTGTGTAAGTTTGACTTAAACTAGTTAACTTTGTTACAAGGAAGAAGTACCTGGTATGAGTAGGAATGCTATGTCCAAAAGGAAAGAAAAGGATTGTGGTGTAGAAAACTTATTGATTATTGAAAACTTATTCAAATAACATTAGGATACATAACCTAAAGGGCCTTGGAGGTCATTGAGTCTAATCACCTTGCCTTATCATTGTTGCCTAAAAAGATTACACACAGCCAAACTCAGATCAAATGCAAGCAAGCAAGCAAGCATCTATTAAGTGACTACAATATACCAACCATCATGCTAAGTCATTAGACCTTCAGGTGGCTTAGTCTATCAAAGGAGATAACATGTACACATATAAGTATATGCAGATGAATACAAAATCAATATATGATAATTTGGGAATGGTGAAAGGACCAATAGCTGGAGAAAGAAACTGAGATCTAGAGTATGTAGGGACTGCCTCAAATTCACACTGAGAATATAGTAGTAAAGTTAGAGTTTAAACCTAGCTCTGCTTCCACCTCCAGAACTTTTCACACCTCATTGCCTACAAACTTCTGTATCATTTATTTACTGCCTCTGTCATTCATTTTGGTCATTATTCAATATTTTTAAATTCTATGTGGTATAGTGGATAAAGTCCTGGGCTTGGAGTCAGAAAAAACTGAGTTCAAATATGAACTCAAGCACTCACTTGTTGTGTGGTCCTGCCCAGGACCTGACCTCTCTTGGTTTCAGTTTCCTTTTCTGTAAAATAGGTATCATAAAAGCAATTTCCTGGGGGGGGGGTCAAATGAGATGATAATTGTAAAGTTCTTTAGCATAGTACCTGGTACAGAGTAGTCACTAAAGAAAAGTTATCATTATTATTATTATTATTATTATTATTATTATTATTATTATTATTATTATTATCATTGCTGTTGTTATTGTTATTATTATTATTATTATCTAAATTTCATGTCTCCCCAGGTAAATTGCTAGCTCCCTAAAGGAAATTGAGAGGGTTGAGGTGGGTGGTTTGAAGAGAGAAGCAAAAGCTGCAACTCTGGTGTAACTTTTCAACACCCTGGACAGGACTTGGCAGATGGTAGTAAAGAAATATTGATGATGTTTGTTCTTCTAAGACATCAGGGAGGTGATGGCATGACATACAGGTGAAGCACATTTGAGTGAGGGATGACTATGCAAAATCACCAGAGTCATATTCTCCCCCTGAATCTCCTGGATCCAGTGGGCAGATATGAATCAGGATGACTGGAGATGGCCCTGGATACAAGGCAATCAGGCTTAAGTGACTTACCAAGGGTCATATAGCTTTGCCAGGATTTGAACTCAGGTTCTCCTGACTTCAGGGCCCATGCTCTACACACTGAACCATCTGGTTGCCCAAGGAAATATGTAACCCACATAAAGGATATTTGCATAAGAGACCCCACATTGAGAGAGATTGATTATTTAATACTCTATGGCTATGTGAGGGAAGAATTAGTAAGAGTTGGGGAAAAGACACTTCTAGTTTTGAGAGAGAAGACATGGTTCCTCCCTCCCTTCAACTTGAAAAAAAAGGGAAAAACTCTGGGAAGAAGCCAACAAATGGAAGGAAGGAAGGAGGGAAGGAAGGAAGGAAGGAAGGAAGGAAGGAAGGAAGGAAGGAAGGAAATGGGGAGAGAATTGAAGAGGGAATGGAGGAAGGGAAGAAAGGGTGGAAGGAAGAAGGGAGGGAGGAAAAAGTTAAAAAGGGAATTACCCCTAAATATTTGAAGAAAAAAATGATATTTATGGACACATTGGTACTAGAGACCTCTTGAAAAGTTTAATTCCTCTGCCTACTTTTAAAAAACCATAACACATAATATTTCAAATCAAGCAACATTGAAGAAATAGATCTTTTTGTATATATATTAAAAAAACCATAAAATGTAATTTCCTCTGATTTATCCTCTCCCATTTAGTTTTCACTAGTGTTTCTGCCACTGGGTGTCAAATGAAATATTTGCCTTCTGAGACTTTTCTGATCCTTCCTGAAAGAGAGTGTGTTCAAACATTTCTGACAACGAATGGAGCCCTTGGCAAAAAAAGGCTGTGAAGCCTTGGATATCACAGACTTTGTACAATGTTAAGGGAGAATGGAATTCCTTCTCCTCCCCTACCTTCAGTTGTTTTTTACAGCTCTGCCTTACTGAGAATTAAAGACACTGTCCTGAACTGTCCACATTTAATGCTGTAAATACTCTTAAAGAATGGTATAAATAGGGGCAGCTAGGTGGCGCAGTGGATAGAGTGGAGTCAGGAAGACCTGAATTCAAATCCAACATCAGACACTTAATAATTACCTAGTTGTGTGATCTTGGATAAGTCACTTAACCCCATTGCCTTGCAAAAAACAAACCAAAAAAAGAATGGTATAATTGCATATATGGGGAGATATTTACATAGAGATGGAGGTGGGAGTTTCATTTAAAAAAAAACACCTTTATAATCAAAATTATTTCAGAGAAGGGAGGGGAGGATCTATAATAAAACTATGACTCTATTTCCATATCACAAACCTACAGGAAATTTTCCTGATCAACCTGTACTTGAGGTAGAGCAGTAGGGAGGGGATACTATGACACTACTCTAGACCTTTCAGGGATAGCTTTAATTCTCCTCCTCAGTAACAGAACTGTGCAAATGTCTTTATATCATCTCTTTCCCCATCTTCACCCCATTCACCACCATCATTGCCTTAAAAGATCAAGAGCTAGGATCCAAACCCAGTCTTCAATTTCCAAAAACAGTGATCTTTTTTCAGATGAAGAAACTGAGGGCACCATAAGTTAAATGCCTTGCCAAACATCATAGGTGGTAAATGATAGAGCTAGGACTTGGAGTGCTCCAAGTTCAGTACTTTTTCCAAACTTTCATTATACATTTACTCTGTGAACTTTCAAATATATAAAATTAATTAGGAAGAAGACTTTAATCTTAGAGAGCTTATAGACTAATAAAAGAAATACAATATAAAAGAGTATGAGGCAAAACTGAATGTATGCAAGATTTAAATGTATCCTGTAACATGTAAATGTATCAATTCCTCCTCCTCCATTAGCATGTGAGCTTCTTGAGGGCAGGGATGGTGTTTTTCTATTTCTTTGTGTTCCCAGCACTTAGTTCTTGTTACACAGTAAATGCGTTAAGTTTATTGAGAACTTGTCAACTGATGTTAGGGTTTTTTTTTTTTTTGCAAGGCAATGGGGTTAAGTGACTTCCCAAGGTCACACAGCTAAGCTATTAAGTTTCTGAGGCCGGATTTGAACTCAGGTACTCCTGACTCCAGGACTAGAGCTCTATCCACTGGGCTTCCTGGCTGTATCCTGATGATGGTTTTTACCTTGTCATGAGTTGATTCATATTGAGCTTCATGTCTACTAAATCCTCCTCCTTCCTAGATTTTTTTCCCCACAGAAATTGCTTTATAGTTATGACTCCTCAATCTTGTACATATGAGGTTGATGTTTTGAACCTGTGTAAGTTTTTATTTTTATTCCTAATAGATCTCATCGTATTAGATTCAAGTAAATGTTTCAGTCTCTCAGATGATTTTTAATCCTAACTCTGTCATCTCTCACTTAGCATATTAGTTATCACTATCAATTGTGTGTTTTATTCAGATCTGATTAGCATACCATGTAGAGTCTATATTCTAGACCTTTATTCAAGTTAGTGTTAAAAAAATACTTAGGGGTGGCTAGGTGGCACAGTGGATAGAGCACTGGCCTTGGAGTCAGGAGTACCTGGGTTCAAATCCGGCCTCAGACATTCAATAATTACCTAGCAGTGTGGCCTTGGGCAAGCCACTTAACCCCATTGCCTTGTAAAAATTAAATTAAAATTAAAAAAATACTTAACACAAGACTAAGAATAGCTCTTGGTACACTCCATTAGATTCTTCCTTCTAAACAGATATCAAATTTTTTATTATTTCTCCTTGATTTGACCATTCATTGACCTATGAGTTCATCTAATCATACCTCTGATAAGCCCACATCTCTCCATTTTTTCCCCAAAAGAACAAGATCCTCTTTCAAATAATTTTTCCTTACATCAATCTGAAATTTCCTTTTCTGTGGCTTCTGTTCATTGCTGCTCATTCTTACACTCTGGGGTGAAACAATACAAATCTAATCCTTCCTTCATGATAGCTCTTCAGATGCTTGAGAGGGATAATGTCTTCCCTAAATCTTTTCTTTTCTGAGCTAACTTTCCTCATTTCCTTCAACCAAGACTCTTACAGTATGATTTCAAATCCCCCATTGCTCTGAGATTTGTTATCCATTTATTTACTTAATAGTACTCATTCAACAAACACCTTTAAAGGACCTACTACAAACAAATCTCTGTTTTAGGAGCTAACAATACAGGGACAAAAGGAAAATGTTTGGGTGTTTTTTTTGCTCAAGCGTGAAGCCAGTAATAAACATTTGTTAATCAGCTATTATTGCTGGAGGTTGTTTTAAGTGCCCAGAATAAAAAGAAAGGTAAAAGACAGTACCTGTTCTCAAGGAGTTAAAAATCTATGCTGTTTATATGCTTCCACAGAGCAGACTGGAGGGAAATAGTATGTGCACAAATAAATCTTAAAAACAGGATCATTTTAAAGTGAGAAAGCACTGAGAACTGGAAAGGCAAAAAGGACTTCCTGAATCCTCCATGTTTTTAATGTAAGGAAGGTCTTCGTAAAGTAGGTCTTTCTAAGGGCAGTAAAGTTTGCCCCTTAAATAATGAGTAGCAAAGCAAATGATCTATGGAGCTAGGGGGCAGTTATCAGGGCACCAAGTATGACATGCCAAGCAAATGAGCAGAACCCATATTTGGGGAGAAAAGAGCAAGTTATTTAGGGACCCATTGTTCAAGGTCAAGCATGGGTTCAAAGAAACCAAATATCTCACAAGGTCTGATCTGAAGACAGATCGCTATCTACCTTGGTCATGTTCAACATGGCAAGTGTACCTATTTTTTTTTAGCCTAATTTGTGACAATCACTCTGCTTTCCTTGTTCCCATAAATGAGCTTTGCTGGAGATAGTTGCTGACCATCACTGACATTTCCCATATGGAAAACAGCTGTGTGTGATAGGCAGTATATATTGTGCATTTTCTTCTTGAGATTAGAACTCTACTAGATTCTGGACTTGAAAGTTATAGATGCCAAAATACCTAGTATATATCATTTCCATATGTGAAAGGCTTTAATTTACCTTGCCACCAATTTTAGCATTCTTATTTAGAGGGAAATAAATAGAAGTCAAAAGAACTCAGAAGACAGAGAAAGACAGATACAAAAATAGAAATGTCTCTTGGGTCTTTCTTCTTTTTTTTTTTATATGAATTAATCAGTTATCTAATGGACACTGGTGGTACAATTTCACAAGTATGCTGCTATTTTAACTGGAATTTTACTTCTCATCTTTTCTCTCCAACCTTACTCTCCCTCCTCTTCTTCCCTCCCCCTCCATGTGCCATTAGTCTATAAGTACTGCTAATTCTCTCTCTACAATACTTCTTGCATCAATTTACTTCTCTAACCATAACCATAACCAGGCCTTCATTGCCTGGACTATTTTATGCCTTTGGTCAAACTCTTTATCCCAAATGCCTTTTCTATCTAATCCACCCTGTCTCATATGTGTCAAAATAATTTTCCTACTATACAGATCTGACAATGTCAATGCCATATTTGAACATTTTCATGGTCTCCTATTGTGTATAGAATCAAGTCCAAACTTTTCATCCTAAAACTGAAAATAAAACAAAAACAAAACAAAACATTTATAATCTGATCCCAGTCTAGCATCTAGATTTATTCTGCAGATTGCAGGTGTGAGGTGATGAGGGTCTCATCAGAGTGGCAGCAGTGTGAGTAGAGACAAGGGGATGGCTATGAGAGATATTGTGAGAGTAGAAATAATGAAACTTGGCATCAGATATGTGAGGTGAATCCAAGTGAAGAGTTGAGGATGAGATTGCAAACCTGGGTGACTGGGAGAAATTTGAAGTGTCCAGCAGGTAGTTAGTGATATGAGAGTGGAGAATGAGAAAGAGGTTAGTGCTGGATATATAGATCTGAGAATAATTTCTACAGAGATGAAAAATGAACCCAAAAGAGTTGATGAGGTCACCAAGCAAAATAGCAGAGAAGGAGGAAAGAAGAGAAGGCCCAGGACATGAGGAGCCCCTCACAGTTAAGGCTTTGAAGGGGTTTTCAGTCAGATATGAGAATAATCATGTGAGAGTCCCCATGAAAACAAAAAGAGAAGAGAATAAACAGTAGAAGGAGATTATCTGTGTCAAAGAATGAAAATAGCTCAAGAAAAATTAAAATGGAGAAATCATTATATTTGGCAATTAAGAATTTATTGGCATCTTGGAAAATAGAAATCTGGGTTGAATTCTGAGGTCAGAAACCAAATTGTACAGGGCTTAGAAGTAAGAGGAGAACAAGTGGAAACATGAAGTATAGACAGCTTTCTCAAGGAATTTAGCCACAAAGGGAAAGAGATATAAAATTCTAGTTGGCAGGGATGGTTGAATCATGTAAGGTTTGTTTTTTTTAAAGGACAAAACTTGACATGATTATGTTTCTATGGAGCAGGGAAACAGCCAGTAGAGAGGAAAAACATTGAAGATGAGTGAGAAAGTGGGTATGCTAGAAAGAATGGGATTGAAGGTTCAGATTGAAGAGTGTGCCTTGGCAAAGAGAAAGGATGCCTCTTCAGGAAGAAAGGATAGAAAGTAATAGACGGTTAGATGCAATCTTAAGCTATCTTAAAAGAGACAACAACAATCATCATGTTTGTACTATATAAGGAACCATTAAAGAAACTGAGTTTTTAACTAAACACTTAATTTTCTTAAGAAAGATTTTATTTATTTTGAGTTTTACAGTTCTTCCCCTATTCTTGCTTCCCTCCCCCACCCCACCCCCCACAGAAGGCAGTCTGTTAGTCTTTACATTGTTTCCATGGTATACAATGATCTAAGTTGAAAGTGATGAGAGAGAAATCATATCCTTAAGGAAAAAAATAAAGTATAAGAAATAGCAAAATTACATAAAGAGATAACAGGGGTTTTTTTCCCCCGAAATTGAAGGTAATAGTCTGGTCTTTGTTCAAACTCCACATTTCTTTCTCTGGATACAGATGGCATTCTCCATTGCAGATAGCCCAAAATTGTCCCTGATTGTTGGACTGATGGAATGAGCATGTCCATCAAAGTTAATCATCACCCCCTTGTTGCTGTTAGGGTGTACAATGTTTTTCCTGGTTCTGCTCATCTCACTCAGCATCAGTTCATGCAAATCCCTCCAGGCTTCCCTGAATTCCTGTCCCTCCTGGTTTCTAATAGAACAATAGTGTTCCATGCCATACATATATCACAGTTTGTTCAGCCATTCCCCAATTGAAGGCCAGTCATTAATTTCCAATTCTTTGCCACCACAAACAGGGCTTTAACTAAACACTTAAAATGGAATGCATGGCATCTAGACCGATTCAGGCCACAGGCTGATATGCAAAAAAGGGAAGCCCTCCCTGGCATCTGCTCCAACAGGTGGTTCTGCACCATTATAGGAGGAATGTGCCGTTTCCACCCAGGGAAATAGGGCCTATGGAGGCAGCAATTAGTAGCCTTGGAATGCTGAGAGAGGTGGATTTAATCATTCATATACTAAACAAATATGGCCTGATCCCATTAGCAGTCAGAAGAGATTGTGTGTTCAGTTCTGTTGGAGGTAAAACTATTAACCCCTTTGAATCAGCTGTCATTCTTGGTAAACTCTTCTCAGGGATCAATGGCCCCTCTAGGCCTGGATTTAACACCAAGACAAATTCAGGTTGTGGAAAACAAGCAAATCAAAGAGCCAGGGCCTGAAGTTGAGGAAATTACTGGAAAAAGTGTTCATTGAGCAGTTACTAAATGCTAGGCACTGTCAACAGCCCTGGGGTTAAAAACAAACAAGAAAATCCTGCCCTGAGGGAGCTTCCATTCTAATTGGAGAGATATAAGGGTATAGGGATAGGAGTTTGGGTTTGTTTTTTTTTGGTGGGGGGGAGTGATCTGAGAAGGTGAATGGAGTCATAGAGTTAAAAAAACAGCAATGTGGATTTGTCTAGTGTGAGCAGCATTCCTATGTGGGGTGCTGTGACAGGAGAAAGGCCAGAGAGCAGCATGGAGGATCCAGGACACTCCAATTATACTGGCCTCCCATCCAGAACTTAGTGTGGCATCTGTCTCTTAGTAGGCTGTTGATTCATGGATCAGGAGTGCAGAGCCTCATGGCAAGGGCTGGAATATGAAACAGGCATAGGGAAGAGTCAATTGTGTGATGGGTTAGGAGTGGGCAAGATAGAGTGAATTCTCATCAATCAAAAACATGAGGGCAGGTGTTGTTATATAGAGTCAGAACAACAACAATAACAAATATATAAAAATCTAATCACAAAAAGAAGTTAGAGGTATACACTGGAATGCTTTGCTTTTACTGAATTCAGTCTGAATAAACTTAAAAGAACTCACCACCAGTCCTGCCTGTCCTGGTGTGGACACTCTTGGAAACAGGAAGCATCTTCCTTGTACCCAAGCTCAAGCACCAAATCTAATTTCCTAGAATGTCTAGGAGGCATTTAAAGTTAACCTCTGCAGGTGGATTTTCTACTTAAAATCAATTATCTCCTGCAGCCCAAAGCTCCTTTTCCATCTCTTAAGGTGGCAGGCTGGTGCAAGCCTACCTTCCTAAGGGTGGGAAGTCTAGAGAGAAATCTAATATTCCCATCACCTATTGGAAAAGAATTGTTAACAGCAAATCAGAGGTCATCTTCAGCTGGTTCTGCTCCATCCATGCCACAAGCAGAGGTCTGACAGGCACGGAGTTATGGTTAGCCTTTATGGAGCCTGGGACACTGCAGAGTCTGGGCATCAGAACTGCAGCGTCAATCAATTTTGCAAGGCCCTGCAATGTGATGTCCCATGGATTTACCTGCAAGGGAAGACAGCTCTAAGCCAAAGTCACCCCTAGAGAAGCTCAGGAAGGGGAACAAGAATAATTATGCCTCAAATTTCCATTGAACTTTGTGGCCTTCAAAAGGTTTTTACATGTGTGTACTCAGTGGATCTTCACAATTCTAAATGACCTTTAGATAGCACTTTATATACTTTATATATATTTTCTCACCTGAGTCTCACAGCAATCCCCAGAGGTAAATACAATAGTACTTCATTGAATCTACGCTCTCAGGAATATAAAAATTGCCTTCAAAGATGCAGATCACAACATGTCCCTGACTGCCCATGCTGGGGGACTTTGGACTACATTATCCCATAAGTTTACCATGGGGTATATTCAGTGTTCTAAGAAATATATTTGAAAACACTTGTATTTAATATGTTTTATATATGTATTCATTTTGGTGTCAATTATTTTGTATTATGCATTTAACATCATATATTTGAATTTATTATGCTTTAAATTTGTATTATTTGTATTATTTTAGTGTTTTCTATTTGTATTTATTATATCTTGGACTTTTGTATTTATCACATTATTATATACAACTTTAAACTTATGCCATATATAGTTTTATATGTTTTTATTTACTCTCCCATTAGAAAATAAGCTCTTATGAATGGGAATTGTTTCATCCTTTGTCACATATTTCTAGTACTTAGCACAGTGTATGGCACATAAAATATATTTAATAAATACTTGTTGAATGATTGTTCACCCAGATCCTCATGACATCCTAGAGATTCTAATATGTTGTTATTTGAATGTCCTTTTCTCTCATTATATGGCCAACTCCCTCTGATTTCTCCCATTCTTACTCCTGTTGCTGTTTTCCAGACATTCAGAGGGTGCTGTCTTCTCACAGGGAGGGAAGAAGGGAAGAAAAATACAGTATGCTTCAGTATCTATTAGAGACACCATCAGGTCTTTCCCTGGAGGTGGATATAATTTTTTTTCCTTGTATGAATTCTTTGAGATTGTCTTTTATTGCTGAGAATAACTAAGTCATTCATAGTTGTTAATTGCACAATATTTTCTGGTTCTGCTCACTTTACTCTGCATCAGTTCTAAATCTTTTCAGTTTTTTCTATAATCCCCCTGTTCATCATTTATTATAGAACAATAATATTCCATTATATTCCCATACACAACTTGTTCAGGTACACCCCAATGGATGAGTATCTTTTTAATTTCCAATTCTTAACAATCACAAAAAAAAGAACTACTATAAATATTTTTGCACAAATAGGTCCTTTCCCCCTTTTCTTTGGATCTCTTTAAGATAAAGATCTAATAGTGATGAAGCAAAGGGTATTCACAGTATTATAACCCTTTAGATATAGTTCCAAATTGCTCTTCAGGATGGTTGGATCAGTTCACAATTCCACCAACAATACATCAATCACTCAACCTCTTTGGACCTCAGTTCCTCACTAAAAGTGAAGGAGCTGGAATGCCTGAAATATAAGATGCCTTCCAATTCTACATCTATGATTATTATAACTTTTGTTGAACATATAGCTCCCTATTTCATGTTTTATTTCATATTCCTAATCTGGGGACCAAACAAAATTATCTCTTTGCTATTGGAGGTATTATTAGGGTTTTTTTTGCCATTTTACAGATGCATAAACTGAAGCTTAAAGAAATTATGACATACCTATGGTCATGTATGTATCTAATGTGTGGAAGGTGGAATTTGAACCTTGGTCTCCTGTCTCCAAGTGTAGTACTCTTTTTCCCCATACCACTTCTCTATAGCAGGGATTATCATCCCTATTTTATTTTCTTAATAGTTCAGAGGATCTGATTTCATCTTTGTGGTTACAATTTCTACCAATACAGATCTCAGCCCCTATGCCTCACTTTGCCTTAGTGGGTGATTTCAGGCATTCCTGCAGCAAAAATTAAAAAAAAAAATCCAAATAAAAATCTGTAGACAATCTCCAGGTGAGGAACTTTTTCATCTTTAGACCAGTTCTTGGGCAATAGGCACTATGGACTCATATTTAAAACATTTCCACTTAATAGGATCTGGTGAAGATTGATGCATAAAAAGGACTTGAAGATTTCCATTTTACAGATGAGTAAATAAAGACTTAAAAGGAGTGACTTGCTGAAGGTTGCAGATCAATGTATTAAGGAAACAAAGAAAAAGATGCTAGATCCTACTGATTCCTAAATCCTTTTTGCTAGATGGGGAGAGGCAATCATCCCTTTGAGAGGGTGGGGTGGGAATGGATCCAGGAGAAGGAGATGGGAGGGAAGGCATCCACTTGACTTGATTTGGGATGGGGAAATATAGAAATGTCACTTAAACAAGTCCTGTGCCCTAGAGAGAACAGGGTCTGTCAGTATAGCAAAAAAGTCAGTATGAAGTCCTTCTGGGAGAAGAGATCACATTCAATGATTTTACCCATCACCCAAAGGACTTCACACATCAAGTCCCAGGACATAGCTGAAGAGGCTGTCCTCCTGAAACCACAAACTATTTCAGCCAAGCCCTTCCTTGCCATTGGCAATATAGCTAGTGCAGCTCAGTGACTTCATCATGGGGAAAGGGGAAAAAAAGAAAAGAAAAAAGATTTCCTCTCATTTCTCTCCCTCCAGCAAGCATCCCTCTGGGAAGGCAAGTTAATGCAGTTTGGAATCTGTGCAGGAGGAGCCCACGCAACTCCATAAAAATGAAAGCCCTTCACAAAAAGGCCAATTAAATAAAGCCCCTTAGTACAGCTACTGTGACTCATGTTCTCCAAAGGGCCAGATATTGTAGTCATATTTTGTGCCTCCCCAGAGCCTGACTGGGGTGGTTTCCTCATCTTTGCCATCTTCTTTCTGAGACAGCCTTGGTAGCTGAGAGCACAATCGCTCATTCTGGTCCTATTTATCTATATCAGAATGAACTGAAGGCCTCAGGAATCTGGAGAGGGAACCACAACTCAGTCTAATCAAAGGTTCCTTTTAATTGTAACATGCCTCTTAGCCATGTAATTCTGGCAAAGTCTCTAAACCTCAGTTTCCTTAGCTGTAAAATGGAGATACATCATACTTATAGAGTTAGTCTGAGGAAATCAGACCTTAAGATATCTGAGTTATAAGTCACATGTGAGACTGTAATTCTTATGCACTAAACCCCTGGAACATAAATTTCTCTATCTCTATAAGGGGAATAATGATAACCAGCAAAGGTGATGCAGTGGATAGAGCACCTGGACTGGGGTCTGGAAGATCTGAATTTAAATCTGGCCTCAGATAAGGCTATATGACACTGGGCAAGTCATGTAAACCTCTGCCTGCCTCAGTTTCCTCAATTGTAAAATGGGTGTAATAATAGACTTACCTCTCAGGATTGTGGTTAAGTATTGCTGAAATGATATTTGTGAGTCACTTAGCAGAATATCTAGTCCATGGTAAGGGTTTCACAAGAGCTTGTTCATTCTCTCCCTCTTCCCAACCTATTTTACAGAACAAAAGAGATGAAGCAGTAGTGTATAACTGAACAAGCATCAGTCAGCATCAGAAAAGCCTGAATTCAAGTATTCAACTGGCTTGCTCAGCATATGGGGGGATAATTAAGGAGGTTTCTTATATTAGTTTATGAATGGGGTGAAAGGAAAGGATTTTTGTCTAAGAGCATCTACCTATGGAGATTGTAGGCATCAAATAGTACACCCTCACTCAAATCCAATTCATGTCCTTGTCTCTTGGCATCACCTCCCTAAAGTCATAGTCTTCTACAAGAATGAAGGACAAACATCATCACTTAACCAAGCACTATGATAAATTCTAGAGGTACAAAGATTAGGATGAAACAAGGTCAGCCTATAGGAACTTGCATTCCAAGTCATGTATGTACACAAAACATACAAAATGTGTATGAAATGAAGTGAAGTTTGTTTGGGGAAGTGCTCTACTCCCTGTTGCTTTGTTAAAAGGACAAGGGATGATTCCCAATTGAATTTCAGGCTGAAAGATAAAGGAAAGCAAGAATACTTGAAAGGATGGGATATCTAGGCAAGAATCACACCTTTGCCCAGACTTATCAAGGTGAGCCTATAAACTGGCTCTCCTTGTGGCTTTTGTTTTTTTTTTAACTTTGTAGATAAGACTGAGATAAGAGTATAACAAATAAACCATGGACACTTATCTTCTCCCCACCCTTTGGAAAGCATTTGTAAGCTAGGTTTAAGCCTGTTTCATTTGCTTAAGACTCCTTGTTTGTGAAGAGAATGATAGCTCAATACTGTATGGTTAAGTGAGTGACAGAATTGGCACAAGAGCTTGGGAAGGGAGAGACATTATAGAGATACATTCCTCTTCCCTCTTGCTTGAAGAGAAAACACTTGTAGTTCCAAACTCTCTTCAAGGAGACAGACAGACAAACAGAGATAAACACAAACAGAAAGAAGCAGAGTCAGACAGACAGACATACTTTGTAAGGTAGAAATGAGAAAGAACTGCTTCCTCAAAGTGATTTCCTACCTGCCTTCCTAGAGACTTTAGATAATTGAGTTGAAAAATCTCATTGTTGGTAAAAGAATTTATTCACACTTAGTATTTTCTGGTATATTATATTCTATGAAACTGGTTTCTTTTATTATCTGCTTGGATAAATGAGTATTCACTATTCACAATCTGTGATAATCTTTTTTGTAGCTATTAATGAGGAGTCAAGTCTTCCATTATAAATTTAAGGTACTCCTCCCTTTTTAACCCAGCAACCAGGAAAGTAGCTTAGACCTAAGGAAAAAACATCATTCATCTAGACTAATAATATTTAGTGGAGCTGCTAGATCTATTTCCAGCTCCAGACCCTTTCTCTAAGGGGAACAGAGAGAGACTTATGCCCATTCTCCTGCTCTCCTCTGAGCAAGAATAAAAATCTCCCTTGAAGAAGGGCAGGTAAGATTCCTGAGATATCTAACTAAGCTTCCTCACAAGATGCATATTCAGACAAATCTATATGCACATGTACCTCCCTAGGGAAGGTGTTTATGAACTAGGTTTCTGAAAATAGATCTAAATTTCTAGGTAGTATGGTCCCAGAATAGCGTTCCAGTAGAGAAAGAAAATTTCTTAGGCAGCACCAGCCTTAGGAGTAATTCAAAGCAAAAATTCAGAAATCTTATCATTTGGATAGGGAAAGGCAGTTTTTGAGTAGTACCTCATAAATCATGATGATGATGATGGTGATGATGATGATGCTGAAAATGGAGGTGGTAGTGATAAAGATTATGGAGGTGGTGGTGGTGGTTGTCATGAAGATGATGATAGGAATATAGCTAACTCCTATATTATGCTTTATAAGATTTGCAAAGTGTTTTATGTTAGTTACCTCATTTTATCCTCACATTAACCTTATGAATTAGGTTCTTATCCTATATATTCCTATCTGCATTGTTATAGATAGGGCTAGGTTATCTGCTCAAGATCATACAGCTGTACATTGTGTGTAGTATGATTTGAACTGAAGTCTTCCTGACTCCAAGTCCAAGTCTACTCTATCCTCTATGTCTTTTGGAAAAAGAAAGAATTATTCCCTCATAGTTAGAGAAAGGGACATCCTGATCAGCAAGTTAGGTATAATTTGAAGGAGCAAGAGGTTAGGAAATAGCTACTCTGATATTATTTTTAATTATTCAGACTGTGTAGATCTAACAAAACAGAAACTGACTGTCCAGAAGCACTAATCAATATATCCTTGGCTTCTAGTAGGCATATAAAACACAGGGTGGGGTTACAAAAGGAGTGGCCCCCTTTGGAAATCCCAAGTTCAGTTCTCCTCTGAGCACAGTTTATGACATAAGTGCTTTGGGAGATTTGTATATTTGTTTATGGCTTGTCATGTTTCCTTTGAACCTTTTGTTATTTCTGTGGGGTAAAATAAAGGAAACCTTATAGACATATATTGCCTTGAGTTATTATTAAGGAAGTAGGTAACTCTGTTGCCCATATTTTTGGGAACCTGCATGTAAGGTATTTTTGGAGATTTCCCAGAATAAATTTTGGATGAGGGCAAATAAAACAAAACCTTTAAGGTTTAATTCTCTGAAATAAACCCAATTTATGTAAACCCAAGAGTTTGACAGGAAAGAGGACCAATAATAATGATTACCAAGCAATAAATATTTATTAGGACCTACTATGTATCAATCATCATGCTAAGCTCTAGAAATACAAAAAAGAGGCAAAAGACAGTTCCTACCCTCAAGAAGCTTTAAATATAATGATAATAATGATGATAAAGAATAGCAATATCATTATTATTAATACCCTTTAAAATGCTTTAAGGTTTTCAATGCTTTTTATGGATGTTAATTCATTTGACCCTCACAATAAACCTGTGAGGTAGTTTGCTATCATTGTCCTCATTTTACAAATGAGAAAACTGAGAAACAGAGAAGTTAAATCTTTGTCCAGAGTCACACAGCTAGTAAATGTTTGAAACAGAATTCAAACTCATATCTTCCTGAGTCCAATACCCATCCCAAAACATTGACTCCATAGTTGAAGAAATTGATGTTCAGAAACTGGGTCTGAAGTTGAGTAAAAACGTAATTACAAAATTAAGTCTTTCTGGAAAGATCTTCCCAGTATAAAGGGAGGGAGATTTGTCTTTATTCATCTCATATAGTATAAATTCACAGGGACACAAGTATTCTAGTACCATGGTCACAGAGGTAGTAAGTGGTTGAATTGGGACTCCAATTCAGGTCTTCTAATTCCAAATTAAGTGAGCTTTCTTCTATACCATATTTCCTAGCTGTGTAACTCCAAGATCATCTTGCCTCTCTAAGCCCCAGTTTTCTCATTTATAACACTGGCAAGGCTATTTTGAGAGAATTGCTTAAGCAGCTTTAAAGCACTATTGGAATTAGGGTTTTTTTTAAAATGTTTCTTAAGGTTTATATAGATCAAAGGGATAAGATCATATAAATTCTTGTTATTGCCATATAGAATCTTTTTTTGGCAGCTGATCTCAAATTCAGCAAATTCAATTCAGCAAACATTTATCAAACATTTTATTAAGTATAACATTCTTGATCAAACATTGACCCTGCCTTCAAGAAACTCCTAATTACCTTCAAAAAATGGATGGAGAAGGGTGGGGGGGGGATAGGGGAGTACTTTGCCAAAAGTTAAGTACAATAACTAAGAAGATGGCAAATGCTACTAATCTTCAGTCCTTCTGCTAAAGAAGTAAAACTATTTCTTCCTAGGTCAAGTCTAATCTAATGAATCAGCTCTTAGGGATTAATTTCAAGTCCAGCCCCCACACTCTACACAAAAGTGAAGTGTGGCCCCATGAAGGTGGTGTGGGGGGGAGGTGGGAAATTTGCCCAAGACAGTGGCAAAGTAGAGTCTAAAAATCATGTTTATCAACTCCCAATCCATGTCTATCATGCTGGAGACACACACACACACACACACACACACACACACACACACACACACGAGGTGGGAATTCATGGAGGTCAGGTTTTGCCAAAGGACAGTAAATGCTGCTTATGCTTCCCAGAGTTGGCTAGGATCTTAATGTTGGCACTAACTGCACACGGTCAATCTGAAACCAAATTTTGCATGACGTGCAGCAATGGAAATATAGATGAAAAGACCAAATACTGCTGAATACAGGGTTTTCTCTGCCTACCCTCCTCCTCTCCAAGCTCGCTTGGCAATCTTCCTCCAAGTCTATTCTAATCTAATGGGTGATTTGCTGGGCCTTGCCTGTGACAGCTGCAGACTCCTGCACTGATCCCTTAGTCAATGCAGGATAGATCAATCAGGACCTTCCCAGGCAGGGGCCAAGTCCCATCTCCCTAGCTTAAGCTCTCACTCTTTCTTTTCTCCTAAGCGTATTTTCCTTTGACTTTCTCAAGCCCTTCAATCCAACAAAGTTGAAGACCCAACTTTGGACTGAAACCCAAAGCTCAGAAGGCTTAGAAAGAAGTCTTCATTTCTTGAGCCCCTACCCCCACTAAAATTGTGAAGAGCAATTAGGGGAATGCAGAAGAGAATCGTATCCTCAAGAAGACCCAGATCTAAGGGGGAAAGCACAGTTCTGTTCTCTTCCCCCAGCATCCTCAATTTTGAGGAAAGGGACATGCCCTGCTCTGAAGGACCCCTAGATCAGATGTGAGAGAAGGCTTTGCTTCAATGACATTCACATTTAGAAGAAGATGGCCCAGTAAGTGTGGAGATCTGACCTTATTCAAACCTTAGAGGTGGGGACTTAGTACTAGAGTTGGTATATATTGAAACAAATGACTGCTTTGGCAAATGACTGTAGATTGTAAACATTTATGGTCTTTAGGATCAACCCCAATGGCAAGGAACCCAAACAGGAACATTGACATAGAACACTAATATAGGCAAGTGATTGGATTATATATCTCAAAGTAAAGAAAAATATCTTCTACACTTTTATACTATTTGTGTCAATCAGCTCAGCTTGGAATGAGTGGAGGTTATAGCGAGGTTTTATGGAGACTCAAATTCAGATTTGGAAAACAAATTTGCTTAAGATAAACCACAACATACAAGCAATGGAGGTCTAAAGAAGCGATTTCAACAGAGATGTGTTGCAATAGTGCAGCTTCCATCTGATCTAGAGAGTGGAAACCTCAGATAAAGGACGACAGATATGCTAACATCTGAAACTCATAGAGAATAATTTTGGATCCCAGATAGCGAAGTGATATCAGTAGAAATTAAGGAGTCAAAAGTCACTTTTCCAGGATACAATAAATAGATAGAAATAAGGGATCTATCTCCCCTGAAAGACTATGCTTGAGATTTAAGTTTTACTTTTCTCTTTGTATTCTCAATAAGCATTTAATTAATGTTTGTTTGAATGAATGAATGAATGGATGATTTAGCAAGGAAAATGTTAAAAGAAAAGACCTTCCTAAGCCCTAAACTGAGGACTAGAGAAACAAGGCAGAGACAATAGAATGCTTAGCCCAAACCCACAGCATTTGTCAGAACTAAGATGTGATATTAAAACTAAGACTGAGCAGAGGAGCTTAGGCAGGCAGGTAAGGGATATAATAGTTAGGCTGAAGTTCTGCTGCCCGTGCTGAGAAGCATCCTCAAATCCCAAGAACCTTACAACTTAAGACACTATTACTCTTTTCATCTATTACTTTTAGCTTTTCCCTGTGGTGCTTTGGAGTAAATCCCTCTTTACAAAATCTGTTGGTTACTGGGTTGTTATCCGGGCACAGAACCAGCAAGCAATAGAATAAAGCCCTGTAGCCTTTCCCTTGGGGTGAGATGTGGTTATAGGAAACCCAAGAAAATTGAAAAGTGATGGCTACCCTCCTTTCTCCACACTCTAACTTGTCTTCTGTATTATTCTTCCTAAGGACCAAGCAGGGGATGCTTCCATGCTGACTAATCAGGACTTTTTTTTTCTGAACACAGAATTCAAAGTTACTGGTGACCAGAAGGGGCTGGGGAAGTTGTACCTTGAGAGTGGACACAGTCACAGGAGAACAGCAGAAAGGGGGTGAGGGAGAAGCAACCCACCTCCCCACATTGAGTCTCTTCTGTAGCTCACAGTAAACCCTCAGGCATCATTAGGGAAGGCAGTGAAACCCACAAAAGAAAGAAAGAAATAGTTTCCCTTTCTCAGCTCAGCATTACAGTTTGGCAGCCGAGACTCACAACAGTGTCCAAAGACCCCACTGGGTCCTGCAGGGTGTAAATACTCTGACTTCAGGGGGCCCAGGGCTTATTTAGAAGTGACTTGAACTTTGTTTAAAGGCTGTGCTCTATCACAACCCCTCTGAGTCCTCACAAAAATTTGTCATAACTGAGCTATATGGTTCATTAGAGCCACACACTCCACTAATTATTTCCTGGCAACTCGCTATAATTTTGAGACTCTACATGAGGTATTAACTAATCACAGCACTTCCCAGAGATAGGGACTGCTTGGAGGTGAGAGTTTTTAACACCTAGTGAACATTTTTCTGCCACCTAACAGGGGAGACTTTCCCATAGTGGGGGCAGTGCTGCTGGGCTCCTGGGTATCTTCAGAGCAACCCCTCATTTAGACCGTTTTAGCAAACGTTAGGGCTTATCATGTCTACTTTCAGGCAAAGCATTAGATGCCTCCCTGGGAGAGATGGAGAGAGAGAAAGAGAGAAGGGGAGGTTAAAAAAAAAACCCTCCTGGTTTCCCCATTTAGAATCACTCCTGCTTCCCTATCAGATCTGCCTGTTTTCCTTCTCATGCCTAATTATCGATGGACCTAGCTGTGTTAAAAACAGGCTCCAGATTCCTGCAGAATCCTCAGGCTCCAGCTGTCTGTTTTTCCTGCCTGATATCCTAACACCCCCAGATAGGAGAGTCAACCCCCAAAGGTGCTGTCAAGGAAAATTAGGACTTTCAGAACTGGACTAAGAATGGGTAGCAGATAAACTAATGCTCTCCCTGCCCCCCATCCCCCACTGTGTGTGGAAAATTCCCAATCTGGCAGCCCAAGGCCCAGTAAGTTCAGGGGGACTTGGAGATCAAAATAATGTTGGACAAAGTGAATATTTTCCCAAGCTTTGCCTAGAGATTTCCCAGTCCGCTTGTAATTAAGCATCACCTGCTATGTTGGAGATATCCCAGGGAGGTCTGGAAATCATTCCACCTAGTTGTGAAATGCAGCCCCTCCTGGTAACCAAGCCAGCAGCTACTTACCCAGCATATTTCTATGCAAGGTGTCAAAGATATTGATTTTAAAGCTTGTAGGAGAAGAGGGCACTGCCAGCTGGCCAGTGCAAAGAGCTCATTTAATATTCACACAGAAGGTAATGAGGCAGTGAAGATGGGAGGGGAAATCCAGGCACACAAATGTGTCCATTTTCAGCAAGTTGACCCATTTAAACCACCCTTAGGGATCTACCTTAAGCCCTACCAGTTCTGCAAAGTCTTCAGAGATCTCTGCCTTCTCTAGCTTTCATTTACTATTTCAATGATATCCCAACTGACTCATCCATCCCCCCAAAGACAGAGAACCAGTGTGGTCCTGCAATAACCAGTCTTGGGACTTGAATTCAATACAATCATACCTTCCTTTAACCCTCAACATTTTTCCACTCCTTTTCCCTGTGCAAACTCCTAGTTTCCATATTCTGAGCTGGGTGTTCCCCCCCCCACTTCCCCACCAGGACAGTCATAATCAATCTAAAAGCTATCCACAACAACTGGATAGATGCTATTGGGAAAATTCTATGCTTGAAGCCTATACCTTCCCCCTTTCCCTTTTGGGAACAAGTGAGAATGAATTAAGATTCAGATCACAGATATCATTTAATTAGGAGTGGAGTAGTATGGAGAGTTTTAGCTATAATCTAGGCTTAGACAAGTCACTTATCTCCCTAGGCCTCAGTTTCCTCATATCTATGATTCTATTATCTTTATTCCTTCCCCAAAATCTCACCTATCTTCCAATCATTCTAGTTCTTTCAAAACCTCAAGCTCGACTCATTTCCTACAAACATATATATCAAATTGGCTATCAAGTCTTATGAGTTCTACTTCTACACTTTTCACATCTGTCCATCTCACTCACAAAACTACCACCCTAGTTCAGAGCTACATCCTCTTTTTGTAAGAGCTTCCTGAGTTAAATGGTTTCTGAGCCTCAAGAGTCTTCTTGCTTCAAGTCATCCTCCATGCAGGGGCCAGAGGGGCTTTTCCAAAGCACAGTTCTCTAGTCACATCACTCCCCAATGACTTTCTATTGACTTTAGGATCAAATATTTTTAACTCATTTTGAAAAAAATTCTATTTCTTGAAAGTTTTATGATGTACATAATTATTGATTATTAATAGTAATTTGTAAATAAGTTCTCTCTATATATATATATATGTTATATACATATATATATGTAAAATTGAGAAAGTTAGTTCAAAATTTTTTACTGTGAGGGGTACATAATCAAAAACATTTGGAGACTACTGGCCTATGTCACTGATTTTAGCCCTAAATCTACTATTTTGGATTCATTTTGAATTAGAAATCTGGGTTCAAATCTCTGTCCTGTCATTTCTAGTGTGACAAAAGAAAGGGAAAGGAAAAAGAGAAAGAGGAAGGGATGAGGAAAAGCAAGGAAAGGGAAAAGGAAAAAGAGAAAATGGACAGGAAGGGAAGGGAAGGAAAGAAAAAAATCCTTTCTCTAGACTTCACTTTCTTCATGTACAAGATGAGATATTGGATTCAGAAGTTTACTAGAGCTTTATTTCTTGCTTGTTGATTATCCAAGACTTAATGAAATGATGGAGATAATGTTAATAATATAAATTAAATATATGTGTATAATACATACTTTTTTTCCAGAGAGATGATTGTTAAACCTGTACCAACACACTCCTATACTATGTGTTCTCCAAAGTACCTTTTAACTCCAAATCCTGCATTATCTAAATGTTTTAGGCTGGGGTATCTTGTATCCTCAAGAAGATAATAAGCTCCTTAAGGACAAGGGATGTTTTGTATACATTTCAGAACTAGACAGATTAAAGATGAACAGTAAATAATTCTATTGAAATGAAAGTAAATGAAGTCCTGGCTAACCCATTTCAGAAGATACTCAATATCTTTCTCTGCTGACCCTAAAAACTCAGAGACATCTTATGAAATTTAGTAGCATTGGATGGGGGAAGGGGTGGTGAATCTGCAAATCATTACTAATGTGACTCCAGGGAGCTCAATAGCTTTATATATTTTTAGTTTAAGAAAATTCATATCGATAGTCATTTTAAAAGGATGCAAATCTGTGACAGCAGCCTTCATTCTGCTGTGACAGATATTCATTTCAATATCTTTCAATATGCTCTAAAAGACATAAAAATCAATAGGATGGAGGGAATCGCAAATTCTCTGTGCATCAGTGATGCAGGCTCTGAAAGCAGGTAGTGTGAACAGAGCCAGCCCCAGAGGAATGGTTCCTTCCTTTCTCCCTGTCAGTGTCTGGGGAGATGACCATCAATAACTCCAACTGGAACCGATTACCTCATGCAGTGAGGGGTTTGTATGGGGGAGAAGGACAATAATTCACATATCTACAGTGTTTCCAGATTTACAAAATCACTTTTCCCACAGCAGCTCTTAAAGAGAGGTACTACAAATAGTTTTATAGATGAAGAAACTAAGTCTGAAATGACTTGTAAAATGACTTGTTCAAGATAACAAAGCTAGTATGTGTTAGAAGCAGATGATCTGGGTTTGAGTCTTGGTTCCAAGACTGATCCTATTTCTGATACATCATGAAGAGCTCCAGGAGTCCTTTTGGACCCTTTGAGCCTTCAGTGTCTGCATTCAAAACCCTTACTAGTGGTATATGATGGTGGAAGGGATCTCTTTTTAGTAACCTATCACTCCTCTTGTACACTGGTTACTAGCCCATTCCCATACTGAGGATTACCAAGGGAAAAAAGTTAGCTGGCCCCCAGAAAACCCTGGATAGCAAATTGGAGTTAGGGTTGGGAAAACAAGTCCAAAGCTGGTGCTATATTTGCATTCTCTGACACTATTACATGCAGGCTGAAGTACCAGAGAGGTTAGTGGGCAAAATAGACATGTCACCAGAAGTAGCCACGGAAATGACTGAAGTTAACTTTGTTTGTTCAAGTTCCTGAACTCTAAGAGACATGTTCTCAATTGTGGAAAAGAAAGAGACCTGATTTGAAGAAGAATTAATCCAAAGGGTAGCTGAGAGGCCAGAGGCAAGAAAGAGCTAATTAAAGTAGGCAGAAGCTAGTGAATAATTTCCTGGGGCTGTTGGAATAAGTTCACTCTGTAAGGGAACATTACTTTAAAAATCAAGATAAATGGAATCTAAAGTGAAGAAGGGGAAAGACAGGGTTTCATCTCTGAAATGAAAAAGGGGAGAGACATATAACTTAGTGAACAAAGGCAAAACGGTTCAAATGTAACATGGGCCATGAATGACTTGTGACTAAATACATATATCTGCACAGATATATATGAAATATATAATCTATAAATATTTATTTTAACTTATTAACACATTAATACTATATACGTTATACATGTGAATATGTGAATATTTTAAACTAGCATATATATTTTTTAAAGTTAACAAAGTACTATATATATATATATATATATATATATATATATATATCATTTAGTCCTCACAACAACCCTGCGAGATAGATGCTATTATAATTCTTCTTTTACAAATGATGAAACTAAGACTGAAAAAGTTTAATGATTTGCCCAGGATCATACAGCAAGTATGTGAGGCAGGATTTGAACTCAGGGCTTCCTTAGTACAAGACAATCATTCTATCCCTTTCACTACCTATTATTAGGTGATCACCTATATACCATATGGTTCAAAAAGGCCCAAATAGTCACATCCTCATCACCACCAAAAGAAAGTCCTGCCCTTCACCTGCCTCCTATTGTCTTCAGTTCTACCAGTAAGTGTCCAAGGGAATAACCCCCCCCAGGCTGGGTCAGTACCCATGACTTGCACATATTCTTTGATTTTCAGGAATACTATATAGGAAATTCTTGTAAAGGTTCAGATTGGATTAAATGGCCATGGACTTTCCTTTCAACTATGAATTTCTATGATTCAATATATTAAAGTTATAGATTTAAAGACCATAAATAAAAGCATCTACACTGTATTCAAGCAGAGGACCACATTAGCATATACTCTAATTGAGATTTTAATTCAATCCACAGGAGTATGGTGCACCCATGGTTCTATCCACTGAACCCTGACATCACACAGTCTTGCCAAGCTTCCCTTCCACTCAAGTCATTACAAAAAACATTTATTGAATACTTGTACTCAGTGGGAAGGTACAAAGAGGGATAAAATGTCCTCTCTGCCCTAGGGAAGTTCATAGGATCAGGAGGGAAATCAGACATGTATGTGAACAACTCATGTGCTTATGCACCTTGGTAAGACCTAGCATTTATTTATTACTTACTTTTTTCCCACTTGAGATTATAATCTTGTGAGGCTTGTACTATAAATCTTTTTGTTCCCATTTTTCAGATGAGCATACTGAGACTAGTGATTTGCTCATGACCACTCAGAAGAAAGATTTGAAACCAGTTCTCTCCTCATTCCAGATCTAAAGCTTTCTACCTCACTCCACTGCCTTTTGTTGCAGTTATGATACAAAGCAGAAAAGATTCGGCACCATAGGTAGGATAAATACTAAGACCTAAAGGAGGGAAGTTTGTGGGGGAGATATCAATCAAAGTGAGAAGGAGGGAGATATCAATCACTTTTCCAAAGAGAAGACTTTCTAGGATCCTTGAAAAACCAGTAGGATTTCAAAAAAGTGGAGATGCAGGTGGGGGCCAAGGAAGATGGATACTATGAGGAAAAACAGGAAATAGGGCAAGTATGAAGAATTGTAAGGGATCTAGTTTGTCTGGACCCTAGACTACAAAGAGGGTAGTCATGGGAGATAAGTGATTAAAAGGGGGAAAATGTTGTTTATATGTCAAGAGAAGGATTTCATCATAGGGGACTACTATCTAAGTTTTTCAGTCCTTTATTCATTTTTCCAAATATTCAGTCCTGTGTTTGGTCACAAGGATGATGAAAGAGGAATATAAAGTTATAGGATGCTTCTGCTAGAAGGAAATTTGGGGACTATTGGGTCCAGTCCCTTCATTTTACATATGAAGAAACTTGAGTTCTAGATAGATTTTAAAAAAGATCATATACACGTTAAATGGCAAAGTCAGTATTTTAACATAGATCCTCCAATTCTAATAAAATAGTCCCTACCTTCCTGAGTTCATAATACCCAGCAAGACATCAGCAGAGTGGCTAGTGAGAAGTCATTCGTTCAAAGTAAACTTAAATTCTTTCCTAGTGACCTAGTCACTGTCTATTAGAAATAAGGATTAGACTAATACTCCTATATGTACCTGAATGATTTAAAAAAAAAAGGTTCAGGTAACATGGAACAAAAGAGAGAAGAGAATCATTTTGTCTGTCTGTTTCCCTTTCAAGCTAGTTCACCATGTATTTAGCAAGATAGTGGATATTCATTAGTCTATATTATTCCTTCACTAATTTTGATGTCCTTACAAACAAATTCCTTCTTTTCTAGGTGCCTTGGCTTCCCTGATCATAAAATGAAGGAGTTAAAAAAATGAGTTGATGGCTCCCAATCCCTCAAAACATCAGTCGATTTCAGAGGGTCTATGAACCTGAATAGGGAAAAATGCATCTTTATTTGTAGCAATCTCTACACTGAAATTGAACTTTTTTATTTTGAAGGTAGGTAGCAAAGCATTATTCTTTGAAATCCATAGGCTTTTCCAGATTGACAAAGGGGTCCATGATACAAGCAAAGTAAAAAACCATCTCTAAGATCCCTTGCCAGCTTGAGTTCATATGATCTTGTAAGCTATATTTACACTGATCCCAAGGGCTACACAAGGACCTCACCCTGAAATAAAATGTCTGCAAAGTCAAAGGAAGTCCCCAAAGAACCAGTTCCACCCTCAGCAAGGACTTGATGTGAGAAGCATCGACAGGTGCTGAGCCGAAAAAAAAAAGGGTGTCCTGTTTCTTTAGCCAGAGGACAAATGCTGCATTGCACACACTCCCAAAGTGCAGTCCCAGGAACAAGTGGCAAAGTTTCCAACGGTAGGACAAGTGTCAAAGCATTTAAGGCAGGCGTCAGAATCCAAAAGAATGCAGAGAGCCTGGACATTCCAGAGGGAGGAAAGAGAGAGTGTAAAGTAGTGGGAGAGTCAGACTAAGAGAAAAATATAGAGATAGAGTCGGAGAGATGGGGGGCAAAAGGGGAGGCAGGCAGAGAAGAGAAGGAGGGAGAAAAACAGAAAGAAACTGAGACAGAGACAAGAGGATCATAGGTTTGGGAGCTGGAAGTGGCCTTTGTCATAATTTTTCCCAACCTCTCTCATATTAGATGAGGAAATTAGGATTGAAGGGTGGGGGATAAAAGAGGAAGGGAAGAGAGAAGAAAGGGAGGGAAGAAAAGAAAGTCAAAATAGAGAAAGAGTCAGAATGAAAAGTTAGTAAGAATAAAGAAAGGAATGAGAGAGAGAGAGAGAGAGAGAGAGAGAGAGAGAGAGAGAGAGAGAGAGAGAGAGAGAGAGACACATTGGCACATCAATTTGAACTGGGGATAGAGATGGGAGAGGACCCAGCGGTATATGCCAGTTCTAGGGTGTAACTCTGGCTGTGTAAGGAGGCTAGGATTCACAAACTCTGGGCTTCAGAATGGGACTAGAATTTGAAAATCAACAAAGTATGGAAGGGAAGGAATTGTTAAGCCCCAGGGAAGGGAATATTCCTGAACTCCACAGAGAAAAGGAAGGTGATCTTAACTTGAATTGGTATTCTGTGGTTTTAACACATTAACCAAGCCACTTAAGTAGTTTATACCAAGTGCTCATTTATCTTTAAAGTTCTTTTTTAGATTAAGTGTGGGTAACTAAGGGTCTGCATGCTCTAGAACAAGGGTTCTAACATAGGGATCATGACCTGCTTTTAAGATAGATAGATAGAGAGAGAGAGAGAGAGAGAGAGAGAGAGAGAGAGAGAGAGAGGAAACTTTCCTTTGTGATTTTATGCATTATTCCATGAAGGGGTCTGTAGGTTTTGTCAGACCATTCACTCCAAAGGCCACCTTTCATGATTCCTAGCCTCCTTATCCTAGACCTAGGATCCATTTCTGTGTTATGACCTTCTCCATCCTCACCCCCAGTTCAAATGGACTTTCCTTGGGCCAGGACACACAAAAAGGTTAAGAAATCCTTCTCTAGAAGTATTTAAATTGCTGTCAAGCAACTGAAGGAGTAGGCTACAAGGCAGACCCTTGAAAGAGCAGGATGGTGGGCAGTCCTGGCTTAGCCCAGTGGTTCTTCTTACCAATAGACTGATTCCAGTTGCAATGCAGCAGTAGAATCGGCTGCAAAGTGAAATGTCATTGCAGGATTCTCTCCCTACTGCAGCTTCCCTCCACAGCACATCCCCCTCCCCGCCCTCAGCAGGGTTCCTGCTGCACCACAAACTATCCAGTCACAGACTCACAGAATGCTAGACTTGGAGAAGAACTCAGAAAGCATCTATTTCCACTCTTATGTGATACAGATGAGAAAACTGAGGTTGACTAAGGGTGAGTGACTCACTCAAGGTCACACAGTTATGAGAGAGATGAGACAAGTTCACCATGGTACAGTGGGAAGAGCCCTAGATCTCATCTGTTGACCTGGGTTTAAATTTTAGTCATGCTCCTTAATACCTCTGTCATTATTGTCTGAGAAATTGTTAACATCCTTAGACCTCAGTTCCTTCATAAGTAGAAGTGACTTTATCAAGGTCACAAAGGCAACCCAGGCTAAAATCCAAGTCTCCCAAGCCCCAATATTAGGCTTTTCCTACTACTTACAAAGCAACTAATAAGTATTCTCTGCTTTTGAGTTCTCAGAAATGGACACCAGCACTCCAGAGAGAAGTCCAAGGAGGCCTAACAGTTGTGAAAAACTCAAAAGTGAACCCTAAATCAGAGCATCTTGGGATAAGATCACCTACAAGTACCATTATGAGACCCTATCATTGAGTGTAAAACCAGAGATTGGAGAGAGGATGAAGCTCCAATGCAGCAATATTTGAAATACTCTGAGGAGATATAAAGAGAAATAAAACACATTCTTTGACTCCAGCTGTCTCCAGGAGCATGACTAAAGGACAAGTACAGGGTCAGTGTGGTACAGTGGAAAGATCACTGACTCTGGGGTCAAAAGACCTGGGTTCAAATCCACCTTCTCCATTTTCTGTGTGACCCTAGGCAAATCACTTGAATTCTAAGGGTTAATTTCCTCTTCTTTAAAATGGAGATGGGGGGGGGGGGAGTGGGAGTGTTAGACTAGATGGCTTCTAAAGTTCCTTCTGGCTCTAAATTTGTGATCCTAAATGAAACAAAATACAGTAAGAATTTAAGAGAGGAATAAAGGTTACACTGAAGCCACCCAAGTCAGAAGAATCCCTTTACCTTTAAAGTAGCAAGGAAGATTTCTTGGCTGAAATAGGGGCATTTGAACTGAGTTGGGAAAAAATGATAGAATTTCTATAAGAAGAGATGGGGCAAGTGAGTTTTATTAAAGTGAATCACATCATTTAATACTTTTTAAATCTTTGCCTTATATTGTTTCCTATATGTGAGTCTCCTTCTACCTAAATTATGTGAAAATTCTGAATTAAGTAAAAAAGAGCCAGAAAACTAAGTTTGAGACCTGATTCTACCACCAGCTATGTCACCCTGGGAAAGACATTTTATCTCTCTGAGTCTCAGTTTTCTGTAAATTGAGGATAATAGAGTAGTGGGATTCAGTTAGCAGAGACCTTCAAAAGAGCTTCCCTGTAATAGAAAGGCTACTGAATTTAAAGTCAAAGGATCTGGGTTCAAATCTAAGCTATGCCCTTCCACTTACTCATAAGAGCTTAAACTATTCAATTTCTCTGGGTCTGAGTTCTAGATGGCACAATAGATGAGAGTTGGACCTGGAGTCAGGAACATCTGAGTTAACTCTAACTTTAGATTTAGTTGTGTAACTCCAGGAATACTACCGTCTGCCTCCATTTCCTCATCAGTAAAATAGAGATGAGCCACTAGCTCCCAGGGATGTTGGGAGGATAGAATAAGATAAAATTTGTGAAGGGCTTTGCAAATCTTAAAGTGCCATTTAAATACTAGCTATTATTATTGTTTGGACTAGAGGATCCATAAGATTCCTTACAATTTCCTGATTTTGTAACTTCTGGGACCTCAGTTAAATGAGGTTATGCAATGACTAGTCCATCATTCAAATAATAAATTAAATAATTCTCTTACTGCCTAGCTAACTTATAGGTTATCAAAAAGGTCAAATTAAATTATGTACGGTAAGCACTTTGTGAATCACTGACCAACTAATTATAAGGATGTACAAAATCTCGTTTCCCTCATAAAGTTTGAAGCCAGCTCCACTTTGAGTGTGACCTTCCCAGGTCTCAATTTCCTCATCCTCTTCATCCAAAGATCCTATGAACCTCTTCCTGGAATATTTGCTGATCGGAGAACCCTTGCTTAGCATAGAAGGGTTCATCATCAATGGAGAACTCGAGCAGCAGAAATTGGAACCCCCCTTTGCCCTTGACCCCTCCCCCATCTCTGGAGTTTATTGCTTGCAGAGGAATATTGGTAACCAGCTTTCCTTTGATCTCTTTTCAGACAGGCTTAGTCCCGCAGAGTTTCCCTGGGCTTCCCCACGTGGCCTCCCCTCCGCAGGTCCCTGCTTTCCGACGTGCCTGGGATACTAAAGCAGACCATCTGGGGAGCCCCTCGCGGGGAGCCCAACTCAGGATCTCCGCATTTAGCCTGGAATTCCTCCGGTCCCTCAGACCTTCCCCCAGATGCAAAGGTTGGGAGCACCATTAAGGAAGCGGAGGTGAGATGCTCTTGCCCCCAGAGTGCCAAGGGCAGGGTGGGCTGCGGAGCTCGGTCAGGAGCCGGTGGGGAGGAGTGCCAGGGCTGGACCACGCTGCAGCGGGGAGCGGTGCCTGTCACCAAGGAGGCATGAGCCATTCACGAGATGCTTTCCTTACGGAACGACCGCAGGCATCCCAGCAGTGGCGGGCCGGGAGGCTTCCCTTCCTAAAGAATTCTTTAGGCATAGAACACGTTCTGGGAGGTTCCGAATTGCTGACACTGCCTTCCCAGTCCCCGCGGAGGTCCGCGCCCCTACAAAGGGCTTTGTTCCACTCCTCCCTCCCTAAGAGAGAGAGTACGGGGCTGCTGTTTCTCAACGCTGCCCTCTCCTGGCCTCCTGCCGCCTCTCCCTCGTGTCTCCTCCCGCGCCTCTCTCATCCCTTCAGTCAGGGATGGACGCAGACACTTATTTCGTGGTTCCAAATTCTGCACCTGTTCTTGGGCTCTCAGGACCCCTTGACCTGGGGAAAGGTGATCTGGTCAGCAAACTAGGTAGAATACAGTTTAGGAGCCAAAAAAATAGTTCTAAAGGAGGTCAAGGATATATATATATATATATCTTGGGCAAGTCACTTAACCCCTGACTGCCTCGAATCCAGGGCCATCTCCAGTCATCCTGATTCATATCTGACCTCTGGACCCAGATGTCTCTGGAGGGAAAAATGAGGCTGGTGATTCAGTACAGCAACCCCTTACTCAAATTCAATTCACACGCATGTCATGGTATCACCTCTTTGGTAGCATGGTCTTATTTGAGAACGAAGGACAAAAACATATTCTCTACACAGTATACACATAAAGAAAGAAAAACAAGAGGCAGCCTGGCATGGTAATTAGAATTTTGGATTCAGGAAGACCTGAGTTCAAGTCTTTCATCCGACAAATACAAACTGCAACCCAGAACATGTCATTTAGCCCTCTAACAAAACCTTCTAACAATATTAGTTACAGAGAAGGCTTTGACATGAAAGTAATAATTCATCTATCATAGAATCAAATTAATCAGAGTATAAAGGAGTTTAGAAGTTATCTCATCCAATGTCACCAAACTCAAATACAAAAAAGATAGTGTAGGCAAAAAAGCATACATAAGGACTCCTGTGGACTGCATAGTGACTGAGAAAACCACAATTATCTGTGTTCTATTGTGCTTCAATTTATTTTCTTGAATATTTCCAATTATATTTTCATCTTGTTTGAGTTGTATTCCAGAGTGTTGTGAACCTTTTGAAGCCTTTGGGCTGCATGTTTAATTTCTCTGATCTAAAAGTAATCAGAATATCCTTTTCTTAAGTGTCTATCTAGTTTCCACTTGAAACTTTCTCTGATGGGTAATTCACTTGTAATGTTTTAATTCCTTACACTGATCCCAAATCTGCATCTCTGCAATTTCTAAACATTGCTAACCTTAAGGATAGCAAATCACCTTCTTTGTCTGTAAAATTGGGTTAATAATACTCACATCAGGACTTCATAAAGAACTAGGATCTTAGATTGAGAGATGGAAAGGACCTTAGAAACCATCAAATCATTTTTACAGATGAGGAAATTGAGGCTCAGAAAGGTTAAGTGATTTGATCATATTTCCATAGTTAATATGTTTAAGAATCAGGATTTGAACCCAAGGTCTTTCCTTCAGGTTGAGCATTCTGCCCATTATGCCAAGGTGTTTCTCAAGGAATCAAGAAAAGAGTGCCTAGTGTTAATGAGTTTCAACACATATTCTTCATCTTCTACCCTTCCTTTCATTTATCATACTTATTATACTTCATCTAGGTCATATGTATGGATCTTTTTCTGAAAAAAGATTGTACCCCAGCCTACAGGTTTTATGATTCAGGTAAATCCAAGGTAACAACATACAATGCAGTTAGGTCAGGAAGCACCTTTAAAGCTTTTCAAATCAGTAATGGGCTTTTTGTTCCATACAAGGGTTAAGTGATTGATTCACAGAGACACAAATCATTAGAACTGGAAAACACCTTTGAAACCTAGTTCAACTTCTTCATTTTTAGTTAGGGAATCTGAAGCCCAGGAAAAGGAAATGACTTGACCCAGTCAAAACACAGTAAATCTGTGGAGCAATCAAGACCAAAACTCAATTCATTTCTTTTCACAACCAGTTTATTCAAATGCAGATCCATGCATAAAAATCCTTTAGAAGTTTTGGTGATGTTTTGTTTTGTTCTCTCTCTCTCTCTCTCTCTCTCTCTCTCTCTCTCTCTCTCTGTTTTTGCAAGGCAATAGGATTAAGTGACTTGTCCAGTCACACAGCTAGTATCTGAGGTCAGATTTGAACTCAGCTTCTCCCTGACTTCAGGGCTTGTACTCTACCTAGCTCATTATCTAGCTGCTCAAAATAAATTTCAGACCCATTTCAGGAAGGTACAATAGAGAAAACCATGAACTTAGCACAAGGCAAATGCAAAGGGATGCTAATACTTAGGATGTCACACAAAAACTTCTCTGAGAGCTTTGCTTTTTGGGAATGTTTCAAAACTGCCTGTGTCACTTCCAATTCATTGATCTAATTTAGAATCTATTAATAATTATCTGATTCCTGCTAAAACTGGGATACATGGTGATTTACTAGAAAGTAAAAAAAAAAATAATTGTTATTCTTTCAAGCAATTAAAAATAGCCAATGAATAGACCACTCTGGTAATGGTTAGGGATTCTCACAGTGTCCCTCCAGACTCTCTAAAGGCAGCAAGTCCACAAGAGCTGGTTGCTTCAATGTGTTCCTGGACAGATAATGATTGAAGGTTTCAGAAAGCAAGCTGGAATTTTCTATGGATGAAAATCTCCCTTTGCTGATCTCCTTTGTGACCTTTGCCTTCCCATTCTGGGGCCATGGCCAAAATCTTAAGTAGCTGGTTTCTCATGGGTGTCCAAGAGCCCTGGGTTTGATGCTTTCACTTTGTCCTGAGAAACAAAGCAACCTTCTTGCTAATTGTACATATAGGATCCAGTGACAATTTTGAGGAAAATTAGCTAGCAAAATGGTAAGGTTAAATGGATTTTCTCCTTCACTTCCACCCCATTGGCTCTAAGAGTTATTCTATTTCCAAAATTCATATATTGAACAAAATTTAATCTTCCAGGCCTCTCAATGTGGAGTAATCAAAATTCAATGCAGCAGTGGATCATCTCATAATCCTTTTCTCGCCCTAATCTTCAAGGTCAAAGATCTGTTCAGGAAGTCAAATTCCATTAAACCAAGGAGATATCAACCACTGGGGATGGGGGCATTCTCCTTCTTTCCATGGATGGTTTGTTGGCATTCAGAGGAGTGCTGCCTGTCAGGGAGTGCATTGATCTGGGACTTCAACAAAGTCCAGAGTTTCAAAGAGCCTCCTAATTGTTCCTAGAGAAGAAGCTAATCCACCCCTGAACAGGGAAATATCCACAGTCAGATTCAGCTAATAACATAGCTTGTTATTGTCAGTCAATCATAAAGCATTTATTGATTGAGTAGTTTCCTTGGGTGAGATCCTGAGCTGGACCCTCCCTGTGATGAGGACAGATAATACTTAGCTCTGCCCTGAAGAGTATCACACAAAGCAAAAAACAACAGTACAAATGAGGCTTTGCTAACTCCCTTACCTTTAAGAATAGCAAGTAAATTAAGAGATGAGAAGAAAAGGGGAGAATTTTGGGCTGGGGAAAGTTAGGGAAGGCTTCCTGGAGAGCATGGACTTGAACTGAACTTTGAATACTTTTATGGGTCCATAACCTCACTAATGCAGGCATCTTCTTCCACCAGATAGATCCCCCATCCCTCTAGATTTGCAAATTCTATGGGATTTGGGGGACAACTGGGTGGCACAGTGGATAGGATGCAGAGCTTGAAGTCAGTAAGACTCATCTGAGTTCAAATCTAGCCTCAGACACTAACTAGCTAAATGACCTTGGCCAAATCACTTAACCCTGTTTGTTTCAGTTTCCTCATCTGAAGGACATGGCAAACCACTCCAGCATCTTTGCTAGGAAAACCCTAAACAGAGTCATGGAGAATTTGACACAACTCAGATGATTGAACAAAAGCTTCATGAAATTAGCATATAGTAGGTACTTAATCAATTTTTATTGATAAACTTTCATATCCAGTCTTACTTCTGATTATCCTCCCTTTAGTCCCATTTCCTCACTGTCTTCTCAACCCACCTTTCTGCCTCTGATAGCCCTCTCTTTCCTTTTCTTTGTTTTATGTAAAAACTATGCAAATAGTGAATACTATGCAGACTCTCATGATAGATGAGGAATTCCTCTTCTATTTGTACACTGCTATGTATATCTTATATGACCTTGAAAAACACCTTAGGCAAACTTGCATTTCTCTGTTTATATTTCACTTTGTGTTAATACCCAGAAGATCCTTTTACACTGGTAACAAAAATAATAACTCATATTTTTGTAGCACTTAAAAGTTTTTCACAACATCATCATTACAACAAACTTGTCAGGTAGGGAATATAAATATTAATATTCCCATTTTAAATTTAAAGAACCTGAGTAGAGAGGTAAAGTGACATGCCCAGTATCAATAAACAACTAAGTATTAAAGTTATGATTGAATCTCAAATAATATGCTTCCGGGTCCTGTGTTGTTTCTTTCCTTTTCTTTATAACTGATGTTTTTACTGACAATTTCTGCTGCTTACATCATCTTAGTTTGTTTTCTTTTCCCCAATATTCTTCCTTTTCTCCCTGCTGGAGATATTGTAACAAACAGTATTTTTTAAAGACAAAAAAAGAGGAAAAATCAGCATAACTAATCAATACATTGAAAAAAAAACAAAAATATATGTGATCACATCTATTTTTTCCACAAAGGAGTGGGTTGAAAATATCTTCTCATAGTTCTTCTTTCAAGCCATGGTTGTTCCCTATAATTTTGTTTACACTCACTTTGATTTTTGTGAATGTGGTTGTTATTTACATCTCCAATTGTTGTAATTGTCTGTATTGTTTTCTTGACTCTACTTACTTTACTCTGCTTAAATTCACATACATATTTCCATATTTCCTTGTTTTCATCACATTTGTCATTTCTTTCAGCACAGTAATTTACCTTTACATTAATGTGCCACAATTTGCTTAGCCATTGTCTAGATCATGGGTATCAACTTTGTTTCCAATGATTTGCCATCATAAAAATTGCTGCTATCAATAAGTAATAAGTATTTTGTTGAATATGGGGATATTCTTATCAATAGCTTCCATGGAGTATAAATTCAATAATGAAATCTCTGGACCATTTTAATTACTTTATTTGTATAATTCCAAATTATTTTTCAAAATGATTGTACCAATTCACAGCTCTACCAACAATGCCTGTGTGCCTATCTTTCCATAACCTCTTCAACATTAACTGGCCATTCTGTCATCTTTGTCAATTTGTATGGTGTGAGATGAAATCTCACAATATTTTTCTTTTCATTTCCCTGATTATTTCTGATTTGTCTTGTGTTGTGTCTTGACTAGGAACAGTTCTGAGGCTCTATGAAACCCTGGCTGTACTTTTTATTTTTTTATTTTTTTGCCACTATGATTCAGTTTCCTTCTCTAGAATATCCCTCCACCATGTCAATGTCATTCTCCCGTTGATAAATTCATTTTCAGTCTTCCATTTTGGGGATGGGTTTAGGCTAACCATGCTTCATTCCCATCCTGGCTGTGCTTTGTATTCTATGAACTTCATCACTATGCCCCTGTTCTTGAGCCCTCAACCCTCCTTTCATCTCCTTCTTAAATGTCTTCTTCCAATGGAATGTAATCAGCTTGAGAGCAGAGATTATTTTTCACTTTTCTTATATTTATTTCCCTATTTCTTAGTCCAGTGCCTAGCATTTCACAAATGTTTGTTCTCTGTCTTCCTGTGACATAACCCTGGCCTCTTAAAGACTGAGTGGGTTTCAGTTTGGTGAAATTTCAGGAAGCAGGAAGGGAATGATAAGAGTTAAGAGAGAGTGATCAGAGCCAAAAAAAAAAAAAGAATCAAGAAGACAGTGGAGAAATAGGATTAAAGGGAGAATAATCAGAAAGAAGACTGGGTATGAAAGGTCATCAATAAACATTTATTAAGCACCTCCTATGTCCTAAAGTGCTAAATGATGAAAATACAAAAAAGCTTAAAGACAGTCCAATCTCCCAAGAAACTCACAGTCTAATGGGGGAGACAATAAATTCAAATAAGTCACATAGAGAGTAAAACGGAAATAATAATTAATTTTACAGAAGGCTCTAGAATTAGGAAGGATCAGAAAATGCTTCTTGAAGAAGGGAAATTTTCACTGGAACTTGAAGAAAGCCAGGATTATGATCTCATTGTGTAGAATTTTATTATTATTCAGGTTTGGATAAACCACAGGCCAAATGATGCCCTCTGCAACATTACTATTTTCTGCAAATATCTTAGTCATAGGCAAGTTTTAGTCCTGTCCCCTAATGCCACTGCATGATGGAGGACTTGGCCAGGGCTAGTGCAATTATGGCCAGAACTCTGTCAACTGGAAAAGCATCTAGAATCATAACATCTTCAAGTTGGAAGGGGCCATAGAACTTATTTAATCTAATTCACACCTAAACAGGAATCCTTTCTACAACATTCCAAGGGAGTGGTCCTCTAGCCTCTTGTTTGAGCCTGCCTGTGATGGGGAATTTACTGCCTCACAAGGTAACCCATTCTGCTTTGGTACATTCCCTCTCCCCTCATATCAACTTAAATACTGCTTCTTTACAATTGCTACCCATTTTTCTTTTTTTTTTTTTTAGGTTTTTTTGCAAGGCAAATGGGGTTAAGTGGCTTGCCCAAGGCCACACAGCTAGGTAATTATTAAGTGTCTGAGACCGGATTTGAACCCAGGTACTCCTGACTCCAAGGCCGGTGCTTTATCCACTATGCCACCTAGCCGCCCCCCCCCATTTTTCTTTAAACAAAATACATTTCATATCCCTTCAGATACTTAAAAATAGTTTCCTTATTCTTCTTCCAAATCTTTTTTTTAATATTTCCCAGTTCTTTCAACATATATATACTTAAAACCTGAATGACCTTGGGCAAGGTTCCACTGGAACTCTGTTTCACCATTTGTAAATTGAGGGACATTGGAATAGATGGATACTTCTGGCTCTAAATCTATGATCTTTTGGTCTTCATATGGCCTGGCCCTTGGTTCTTTAATTATTTTTCCTCTCCCTCATCTGGACATCCACCAGGAGCTAGTAGTTAGATGACACCATGACCAGATTGCTGGGCTTAGAAATCAAAAAGACTTACTAGATACTTACTATCTGTATGATCCTGAGCAAATCTCTGTTTCAGTTTCAACTGTGAAGTAAGAATAATATTAGGATCTACTTCCCAAGGTTGCAAGGATCAAATTAAGTGGAACTTTTAAAGTTCTTAGCAATGTCTTTTGTGCTCTTATTAAATGTGTATTTCTTTCCTTTTCTTCTTTCTTAAGATGCAGAGTTCAGAACTAGATAGAATACCTCATATCTGGTCAGACAAGGGCAAAATATCTTGGAACAATCACTCCTTCATTCTGAATACCATCCTTCATTCTGATGTACTTTTGTGCTTTTATGCTTGTCTCTATTTCCTTTTCTAGTCAAATTTGACTCATAATCATGGCAAAGTTAGTCTGTGTTTATATCTTCCCTAAGCCCAAACTGATATGGGGAAAAAACTCAGTCATAGAAATTTAGTGCTGAAAGGAACCTTAGACATCTGGTTATACCTTCTCCTATAATAGATGAAGAAACCAAAGCCCATAGAAGGAAATTACTGTCAGAGATAAGACATGACCTGGGGTCTAGAACAGAACCAAAGTCAGCTATTGACTCCTTCAAAATTGTTAAGTTCAACTGTGAGGTTAAATCTTAGGAAGTAGAGGTAAGCCCATTAATCAAACCATAGACAATTGGGTACAATAAAGCAACTATTGCATACTTAGCCTTTTATTTGGTACACTGGTGGATATGAAAGGAAAAAAAAAGAAATAATTCCATAGATCTGCCATAGAGAGTATACAAATTGGAACATTGAAAGCTGGTTCCAATTATAAATGTATCTTTATTGATGGAGAGTAACAGTTTCACCCCTGAGTTTGGGGGACACTTTTTCAAAGTAGAAAGTTGGACTCTAAAATCATAAAATAAACTGTACATGTTAAGTGTGGGGGTGATTTTATGGTTAGGAGAGAAAGGAGAGAAAAGCGAATAAAAATTTTAAAGCTTAGGAGAGGAGGAGAAGCGTTTTGTTGGTTACAAATGATCATCTCAGAAGCGACTTTTGCAGATGCTGGTGCTTTTGATCAAGGTCTTCCTCATCACTCCACTGTTCCCAATCCTCTGTTAATCTCTCTGGAAATCAGGGTAGACACAGGCAATGATGATGCTGCATGCAGATCACTGCTGCCAGGATTGGCTTTGTCAGGACATTGGGATACTGCAGAACTGGGAAGCAGAAAGACTGGAAGGAGACTCACAGCACAAAAGGGGAAAATCCTATCCCAGATCTAATTGCTGCAGGAGCAGCGGAAGAGAAGAGGAATTCAAAGGGTAAGGAAAGGGGTTCCTGGGAAAAGACAGTTAAGAGTTGGTACCTACCTGACATACTTGTCGGATCTATTTTCTCATTTTAAAGATGAGGAAATTGAGACCCAGAGGGATAAAGTGGTCATACTGTTAATACATAGTAGACAATGATTTCAGACTTAAGTCTTCTGACTTTAAATATAGTGTTCCTTTCCAATCACACATTCATTAAACTGACATTTCCTCTGAGTTCTTTTGGGGCACAAAGGGGTAAAGTCCATTGAATGATAGGGTGACCCATCCTACCCACCACCCTCCTCACCACAACTTGTAAAACCCTTCTGCCTCAACCTTTGCCAGGTTCATTCTTCAATCTCACTCTTTTCTCCCAGGGAGCTGACAGATTATAGAAACCTACCCTGCCTCTTCTCAGCACCAGTGTAGATCAGCCAGTTCCCTCCCTCCCAAAAGTCAGCTTCTCTAACAAAGACATTCATTCCTTTCTCACCCCTTCCCCAAGATTGGCAGAATATATTCTTGTCACCCCAATCTTGAAATAAATTGTCTAGTTTATGGATTTGTGCCTTTCCAAATTTCTGGAGATGTAGGGGAGAGAAGAGAAGAAAAGCAACTGAATCTTACACCCCCCCAACTCTGTTTCTCCCTTTAGTCTTTCCTTAGCAACTGTCCCCTAGACCATTCCTTGGTTGTGAAACAGTGAATCCAAATCATTGGATATATGTATAGAGAAAAAAAATGTGTTAGAATCCTAACATACTGTGTGGCCTTCAACTGGTCATTTTACTTCCAAGTCTCAAATTTTGTCCTTTATAAAATGAGAGGGTTGAACCAGATAACTTCTCAACCATAAATCTATTCTTATGAGCCTAGAATTCTTCCTTTCATATTCTTCCACCTTCTGGAAGTCTGAAACCTAGCCTTAGCCTGAAGGTGACACATCTGTCCCCCTCTGCAAGGCTACCTCTGCTCCTTTTCCCATAATCTCTGATTCATAGGATAGGACCAAACAGGAGAGACTGGCATACTCCTCACTCCATGCTTCTGCTTTTAGACCCTCCCTCTGCCACCACCACTTAACAACTCTCCTCCTTTAATGTCCTACTTCATCCTGTCAAGATCTTTATTGATAGCAAAACACTTCCAGACCAATCTCCAATAATTTTAGTATGGGATTTGAAGGTTTCTCCATCCCGTCTCTAATCCCTTTAATACCCTGTTTCCTTAGTCAACTTTCCCTCCTTAATCTTTGACTCCTAATTACCTCAACAATACACAGTAGTGACCATACTTCAAACTCCTAGCTCAAATGAATTCCAGAGCACCTAGGTGGCACAGTTTTTGAAATATTTTGAAAAAAAATCCAGTGGCAAGACAATGGCAACAGTCCAGGATGCAATGGATGATCTTAGTAGCATCTTTGATGTCTCACCAAGCTCTAAGTGCTCCACAGCACCTGCTTCAGTAACCTTCATGGCCATTGGAACAAACTGCTCTCATCTGCCTTCTCACTGAGAGGTTTGAAGCCTTTTGGTTATCCTCAACCTGGTTTAGCCCATCTGCTAAGGTTTTATTAGTGTATGGCCAATGTGCATATTACAACTTCTTAGAGTTTACCAGGTAGACAGAATGGAAGATGAGTAGCCCTAAAAAGGGTTCTACAAGACCTCATACCAGAGCTTCTAGTTCTCTTTGAATATAGTAGTTGCTATATTAGTATTTACTCCCTTTCTTTTCCTTTCTTCCATCCACCCTGGTCACATATGTTCTACACATGTATGTCCTTTTTACACACATATATGTGTATATATATTTCACTCTCCTGGAAGGAAATATTTTGCTGCTATTTTTCTGACTATAACATACCACTAAATACCTTTGGTTCTCTGGCTGATTATTAGAGATAAAGACATCTTGTGGGAGTTTGTAAACTATGGTTTTAGATGAAGTTCACCCCACAGAGTATCTTGAAAGGACCCTTTGCTGGAGAGCTGTCCTATGAGTTGGGGTAGAGGTAGGGAATACATGAGAATAGATCATACAAAGTTGACATTGGAAGTTCTGCTTTGCCGAATCCCCTAGTTGCTAACTCATTTCTCCCACACTTACTCTACTAATGCCCTCAAATAACTACCATATTCCGTTCACCCTGTATACCTCTCTCCTCACCCAAAAATTGGCCTCTAACACTACCAAACAACTCCACATCTAGAAATTTTAGCATCTAGAGCAAATTCATTTGAGGTAGAGGTTTAAGTTATGACCATTACTGTGTTGTATTATTCAGCTGTTTTCAGTCTTGTCTGACCCTTCAGGCCCCCATTTGAGGTTTTCGAGTGCTCAGCTCATTATAAGGATGAGGAAACTGAGTCAAACAGGGTTAAGAGATGTACCAAGAGTCACTCAGCTAGGTAATTATTAAGCATCTGAGGTTAAATTTGAACTAAGGTCTTCCTGATTTCTGGTCTGGTGCTCTATCCACCACTTAGCTGCCCCTTGCCATTGGATTTTGATAACTCTGGATGAGACAGTGAAGTGACCCCTTTGAGCAATTCCGCTCACTTAAATCCAAGTTACCCATAAATCAATTGAAGTCACTGATCCTCTTCAAAAACAAAGGACAGATAGTAGCCATAATTATGTGCCAAGCTTTTTTTGTAATTTTTTTTTTAGGTTTTTGCAAGGCAAATGGGGTTAAGTGGCTTGCCCAAGGCCACACGGCTAGGTAATTATTAAGTGTCTGAGACCGGATTTGAACTCAGGTACTCCTGACTCCAAGGCAGGTGCTTTATCCACTACGCCACCTAGCCACCCCCAAAGCTTTTTTATAATATTATTTCTTTTAATCCTAACATTAAGCCAGAGAGATAGGTGCTATGATTATCCTTATTTTACAGTTAAGGAAATTGAGGCAAATGGAAATTAAGTGAATTATCAAGATCATATAGCTACTAATTATCTGAGTTGAATTTGAACTCAGTTCTTCCTGAATCCTGGAACAGTGCTCTAACCACTATACCACCTAGCAGAGAAACATGGTAGAGTGACTCCCATTTCTGACACTGTTGTCTTCCAATGATATCATTGCACTGTGTCTATCAGTTTTGGTCCTCACTTCTCTCCTCTAAATTCATTGTTTCTGCCAGGTACTGCTCCACATGGTCTCTCTCAGATGCCACAAGTCATGGCCTTTCTGGTATGTGATTGTGTAACCACATCCCTTTGCTTCCAGCTTCCATGGAAATCCTTGGCTTTCATTCTAGTTCTCCATGATAAGGGTGGAATGTGCCATGATCTTTTAGTTCAAAAATTAGAACCATTTTAATAATGCTTTTAGCAAAGCATCCCTTTGCCTTAGTTATAGAGGAGGGAAAACAGCCTTCTGTTTTCCCCTCTTTTATCAATGACCTTTGTCTGTTCTAGTCTTAGCTAGAAGATCTTTTATCTACAGAAAAAAATAGTTTTTGGGGCAGCGCAGTTGGGGCAGCTAGGTGGCGCAGTGGATAAAGCACCAGCCCTGGAGTCAGGAGTACCTGGGTTCAAGCCTGGTCTCAGACACTTAATAATTACCTAGCCGTGTGGCCTTGGGCAAGCCACTTAACCCCATTTGCCTTGCAAAAACCTAAAAAAAAAAAATAGGACTTTTTCCCATTTTTTTGAATGTTTGTATTTTTACCCCAGACACCAAATTCATTAGGACATATCCTCCCATCTACCTAACATGCTCATGCTTTATCTTTTCTCTAAACCAAATTCCTGGTGGATGAATTTGTGTCTACAAAGCTGGTCTCACTCTAGGTCATGATGAGCATTCCATGTACCTCCTGATTGTAATCTCTAGATAAGGGTACACCTGATAATTGTTAGAGATGTGTAAGCCAAGAAAACCCCAAAACAAAGACAACAGTAATAGCATCTACCTCCCAGGATTGTGAGGATCAAATGAGACAATATTTTTAAAGCACTTGGCACATAATCGATATTTAACAAGTCCTTCCTTTTTTCCTTTCTTCCTTCCTCCCTCCCTTCCTTTCTTTCCCTCTTGTCTGCCTACATGCCTGCCTTTCTTATATACATACAACTAGCTAAAGTCTAAAGGGACTTTGAGCTCACCCTCACTCTTGTATCATCCTTGTAGGGGGATCAAGGGGTTAGACTGGAATTCTGAGTTCATGGTTCGTGTTGGTTCAGTAACTCCTACATATCAATAGAGAGAGGAAGCAATGATGAAACTGAGAAGCCAGAGTCAGTTAACCCTGTCTTTCAGGACTGTACCAATTGAGCTAGATTCTACTTTCCTGCCCTAGATGAAGTAAATGTTCAGGATTACCGGGCAATTTAACAGTTTAGCTTCAACTCTGTCAGCCAGTCAGTGAGTGAAATGGATGCGCCAATGATGAGCTGAAAGTCTGTGTTTCCTGGCAGCCCCACCAGTGCTGAGGAAGTACTTCTGACTCAGGGCTCTATGATGTATTTGCATCCTGTTTACTGAGCCCGTAATTTTATTAGGGAATTGGCAAGAGTGTCATTTTGCCATTTTTATCCAATGCCCGTTCTTCCCTATTTGATTCATTTAACTGCCCAAGCACGTTTAATCCAGGAAGAAGCCATTCTGAATCTGCCCAAGGGAGGGATGGGTGATCACTGCAGCCCCTTCAGGAATGTACCTCCCACCACTCATACCACTCAACCTCATCTCCTTTTCCCTTCCCTCCCTCCTGACTAAAAGTACCTTGACACAAAGCTAGTTCTGCTGATCTCTGTACTAGTTTACATACACTGAAACTCTGAGCTCACTTCTCACTTTAGGCAGAGAATCAACTTACTATTCAGTTAACTAAAATAGAATGGAATCTTGGAATCAGCTTATAGCTTTCTCCACATCTAGGATGCTCTCCTATCCTCTTTATACCCATCCTTTAAAGCTCTATTCAAATACCACCAATGTTAAATATCTCTCCTTGATCCCACCAGATAGAAGTGATGTTTTCCCTTCTTAGACCTTTCCTAGAATTTGGCTTGCACTTCTCTAATGCACTTATCATATATTATTTTATATTAGTTACTTAAGTACTTGTATATTTATGAGGAAGTTTTCTCATATGGGAGTTCTCTATACCAATAAAATCACAAGTCTATTCCTCATCCTTAACCCTACTTATGCAATAAATAATGTTGGTAGTAAAGCACCATGGTACTGTATTGATCATGATGTCAGAGGACCTGGGTTCAAATTTTGCCTCAGTTATTATTTGTGCTGTTATGCAAATGATTTAACCTCTCTGTGTCTCTCATTCTTTATGTGTGAAATGAAGAGGTTCAACCAAATGACCTCTGACATCTTTTCTAGGGGAATGATGCTATGAGTATATATCCTATTTCCCTACTGGACAGACAGTAAGTTCCATTCTAAGGTAGAACATATGTTTTAATGGAACTCTACATCACCAAACATAATCTATAAGAATAGCTAACATAAACATAAGTTTACAGATTCTGTATGGAGATTCCTATATAGTTACAACAATTTGTTGAATTAAAAAAACAAATATTTTCTCAGAATTGGGGAAGATTTAAGGACTAAAATATATGTCCAGAGGTCTCAAACCCTAATGTGACTCCAACTCACACATGTCAATACTGCAATGATCTTATCATTATGGATCCTCTTTCCAATACTGCAGAACAGAACCTGTTCATGCCTTCTTATCTTGTTTGATTCTTATTCATGACTTCCAATAAATTTTCCATAGAGAGTACATTTCAATTACTTACTTCTCCCCCCAAGTGTCTTAACATTACATGGGTACCAAATACAAATTTTTCATGGTTACTCTGTGGTCCTTCTGTAAACCATTGATCTTTAAGACATTTTCTAACCTTCTTTTTCACTATCCTTCTCTATAATTTGTATTGGAATCAGTTTGTATTCTAGACTGTTGATTAAATTTGAAGCAATTTCTTGAAGTAGTTTGGAGGCTTAGAAAATTTTTTTGGTTTTGTTTTTAGAATTTCACTAATTTCTTATCCTTTGCAGTAGGTTTGACACATAAACTGTGGTCCTTTTTCAAATGCTCATCATAAGCACCATGATATGAGATCATATATCCAATGAAATGATATTTCTTTTTACTTTTGGACACAAAACAAAGGCAACTTCACTAACTCAGTAATTTACCCATCCAAAGAGAATCTACAATCCAACCATCTATTTTGCAGAAACCTCCTTTGGACTTCTGGTTTCATTTACAGTGGGGATGTTAATTCAAAATGATTTCCCTTCTGGTTTCCTTTCTGATTCTCTGAATTTTGTCACCATGATTCAGGTGACTTCTCATCCTTTTGCCTCCCTTAGCACCTAGAGCCTTTTCATCCTACAATAGGCCTCTGCTGTCCTGTTCCCCTTCTCTCTTTGGTGCACTTCCTGTTTGGTAATGGACCCAGGCTAGTCATTCTTCATTTCTCTTTGGGTTATGATTCTGACTCTACGTACTTTGCCACCATTCCCCTACCCCAGGATCTTATTCCCCTAACTAGAAAGCTGTCTTTCTCCAATTAGAAAATAAGTTCCTTGATGGTAGGGACTGTCTTGATTTTTCTTTGTCTTTGAATCTCTAGCACTTAGCACAGTGCTAATAAATACTTAATGTTGCCAATTCAGTTCCTCTACTAAGTATGTCCATTTTTTGGTCCCTAGCACCACACAGTACCAACAATTTGAAAGAAAAAGTAGTATTTCCTTCACTCTCCCAGTGCATACAGTAAATACAACACAACCATTTTATCCCCATTTTACTGATGAAGAAACTAAGATTCAGAAAGATTCAATTAATTGTCTGGGATCAAACAATGTGTCAGACACAAATTTTGAAACCAGGTCATCTGATCTCAGTTCCTTCCATAAAATATTGATTTGTGGGTAATTATACTGGGACTTGATAGAGTATTAACCCTAAGATGAATGTTTATAGAAGGTAGAAGGTATGAAAATTGATTATTATCACTGTCTGCTCTTTTTTTTGACTATTCTGCCACTGTAGAAAAGCAAGAGCTACCTAGAACTGAAGCTATTTTGTTTTTTTTTTTCAAAAGCTGCCAAGGACAAAGAATTCAACATTAAGTAGTGAGCCTACTATAGATAATCCTCTCTAGAATTAGCTGGTCCTAGGACAGAACATGACAGCAGGTGTAGTCTATAACCAAGATCATTCTCAGTTTTTCCTAGCACTGAAGAATCTGCCAGATTCCCTTTGCTGGGATAACTTTTGTGAATCCAGGATAATTTCTACAACACAGTGAGTCATCAGAGTAGAACTTTATTCACATACATACACATCTCTAAAATTTCTACCTGTTTCCATACAATCCCACAAAATTACTTTTTTTTAACCTTGTCATGTGTCTCTTGAGCCTCCTGTTTGATGTCCAAATTTTCTATTAAGCTCTGGTCTTTTCATCAGGAAATGTTGGAAGTCTTCCATTTCATTAAATGTCCATCTTTTCTCCTGGAAGAAAAGGCTCAGCTTTGCTGGGTAGTGGGTTCTTGGCTGCATTCCAAGCTCCCTTGCTCTTCAGAATATCTCATTCCAGGCCCTTTGATCCCTTAATGTTGATGCAGCCAGGTCCTGTGTAATCCTTACTGTGTCTCCTTGGTATCTAAATTGTTTCTTTCTGGCTGCTTGCAGGATTTTCTCTTTTATCTCATAGTTGTGGAATTTGTTCACAACATTCCTTGGTATTTTCATTTTAGGATCTCTTTCTGGAGTGGATCAATGTATTCTTTCAATAATGATTTTGCCCTCTGGTTCCATGATATCAGGACAGTTTTCCATCACTAAATCCTGTAATATTAAGTCCAGGCTTTTTTTCCTCTTCAATGTTTTCAGGAAGACCTATAATTCTCAGGTGGTCCCTTCTTGATTGGTTCTCAAGATTGGTGGTTTTGCTGATGAGGTATTTTACATTTTCTTCCATTTTTTTTCAACTTTTTGGTTTTGTTTAACAGACTCTTGCTGTTTCATGAAGTCATTAGTTTCCACAGACTCCATTCTTTTTTTTTAGAGAAGAATTTTCTTTATTTACCTTTTGCAGCTACTTTTCCAATTGATCAATTCTATTTTTGAAAGAGTTTTCCATTTGACCAATTGAGGTTTTGAGAGAATTATTTTCTTTTTGCATTTATCCAATTGTATTTTCCAATGATTTGTTTTCTTTTTTTCAAGGTGTTAATTGTCTCTCCCAAATTTTCCAATTGATTTTTAAACTCCTCCTGATTTCTTCAAGGAAGTTTTTCTGTGTTGGAAACCAAATCAAATTCTCTTCAGAAGTTCTAGATCTCTCTGAGTTAGGATCTTTTCCTTCCAGGAATTTTTCTATGGGCCCTCCTTTTCTCTGACCTTTCTTCATTTTTCTAAGACCTTATGTTGGCAAGGGGCTGGTTCAGAGGTTTGCTATTGAGATCCCTAGAGCTTTACTCACTGGGTTTAGTAACTCTAGTTGGGCTGACCAGTAGGCTGTGTTGGTTGCTTTCTCTGGAGAGTCTGTGACCTTAATTTGAGGCCCTCTCCCTTAGCCTGGAGGGGGTGGATGAAGCTTTGAGTACTTTTATCTTTGTCCAATGGTGGGTTTTGCCCTATGGCAAGGTAATTGCTCCCCCTATTCACAGTGGAGGGAGGCCTGCTGCTCTTAGCCTGGGGCAGAGGTGGGCTGTAATTGTGTTTCTGGGAAGAGGCTTCAGCTGAAATGAAGGTATGGCTGCAGTTCTCCTGCACTAGAATTTACCTTCCTGCTCTGCAGGCAAGCTCCAGACTGTCAGTGCCACAACCAATACCTCTGCTCCCTAGTTGGCCTATGCCCCTGTGGCCAATGAGGCTTGTCCTGCTTTTAGGCATCCAGGCTCTAGTCTGCCCTGCCCATCAGGCTAGTGGAGCTCTCAGGCTCTGACCCTGTCCTGTGCTCCTGGCAGAGTCACCCATGATCCAGGAGGACAAACCTTGAGGCAGATCTTCTAGTTTCTCTTTCTGGGTTTTGTAGATCAGATTTCTGTTAAGAGGTTTGTTTCATATTATATATGAGGGAAGATCAGGAGACTAGCACTGTGCTTGTCTTCTCTCCACCATCTTGGCCAGAAATTCCCACAAAATTACTTTTTAAAAAATTCTCTCTGATACATAGTTAATAGAATAATGAAGGTCAATAAAGTTAAAGGGGAAGAAGAAATTGAAACTGAAAGGACGAGGTTATGTGGAATGATGTGCACTGGATTTGGAGTCAGATTACTTTTTATTAAATTCTGAATCTGCTACAAAATGTTAATGTGATTCTAGAGAGTTTCCTTCCACTTTCTGAGCTTCAGTTTTGTCTGTCTTTATGTAATACTCCCACTGGGATCATGTCCCCAATTCATACCCCAACTTGAAGTTAGGGATATAGGAGAATGACAACTACTATCAAGGTTCTAGAGATAACTTTGATGGTTTATGCTTCTAAGACTATAGTTCACAAGCCCCCAACCGGGGTGCTTTTCATTAAAAAATCAGATTGATTTCATTAAATCTGTTGATTTAATTAGTTTCTAGACAGTATTTACTAAGAATGTATAGTAAGAACAACTAGTAAAAATATTGTTTCCAAAAGTCTGAAGTGAGTTTTATCACAAATACACAAAGTATCTATGAAAAGAGTGAGATCAAACTTAGAATACAATAGTATAGAATCACATTGTAGAGAGCTTGATGATCATGTTTGTCCTTTGTTCTCAAAGAAGACCATGACTTCAGAGGGGTGCATATAGTGCATATGGGATGCATATAGTCTCACTTTCTTCTCTGGAGCAATCTAGGTCCAGTGACCAGTTTCATCTAATCAGGACAATTGGAGAGAGCCCTGAATACTAGTCATATGTGATAAAGGGTTAGCTCAAGCTCCTGTTTCTGAAAATCTTTTCTCCCTTCATAAAAATCTCTTGAAGTTCCCTTTCAATATAGCTCTCTGCTATTAAATTTTCTTTCAACTCTGATCATTTTATCAGGAAAGTTTTGAAAGTCCACTATTTCACTGGCTATGTTCAATTTTGCTGGGTTGTTGATTCTTGTTTGCAATTCAAGCTCTTTTGCCTTCTAGAATATCATTCCAAGCCTTTACAATCCTTTAATGTAGAAGCTGCTAAATCTTGTATTATCCTGACTGTGATTCCATGATATTTGAATTGTTTCTTCCTGATGGCTTTTACGTTTTATCCTTGAGTTGGGTGTCTGAAATTTGGCTATAATATTCCTGACAATTTTCATTTGGGGATTTCTTTCAGGAGTTAATGGGTAGATTCCTTCAATTTCTATTTCACTCTCTGCTTCTAAAATATCACGGCAGTTTTCCTTGATAATTTCTTGAAAAATGATGTCTAGACTCTTCTTTTTTGATCATAGCTTTCAAGTGGTCCAGTAATTTTTAAATTATCTTTTCTGGATCTGTTTTTCCAGGTCAGTTGTTTGTCCAATGAGATATTTTCTTCTTATTTTTCATTCTTTTTATTTATTTTATTTCTCACAAAGTCATCAGCTCCCCTTTGCTCCTTGCCATATTTTAAGGGAATATTATCTTCAGGTGAGCTTTGGTATCTCCTTTTCCATTTGGTCAATTCTGCTTTTTTTAAGGCATTCTTCTCACTGACTTTTTTGGGCCTCTTTTTCCATTTGACCCAGTCTTGTTTTTAAGATGTTATTTTCTTCAATTTTTTTTATATCTCCTTCACCAAGCTACTGACTGTTTTCATGATTTTCTAGCATCACTTGCATTTATCTTCCCATTTTTTCCTTCAACCTCCCTTTTCAACTTTCAAAATGTTTTTTTGAGCTCTTCCATAGCCAGAGACCAATTAATATTTTTCTTGGAGGCTTTAGATTCAGAAGTTTCAACTTTATTATCTTCTTCTAAGTGTGTATCTTCTTATTGCTTGCTCATTTCCTCAGCCTGTGACATTATTTTAATTCTTTGTTAAGATAGGGCTCTGCTTCCAGAGTGAGGGACTCACTGTTCCAAACTTTTGAGAGTTTTTGCATTTGTTTTCAGAGATACTTCTAGGGCCTACAAGTTCTCAATTCTTCCAAGGTCTTATGAGAGATTATGACTACTCTTCTGGCCTGTGCTTTGGGCTGTGGTTGACCACAAGCACTCCTTTCTTCCCTGGAACTGTGAGGAGGGTCCCTGCTTCACTTGGTAAGCTTTGCTGTGCTTCTGTTTCTCTTCCTAGCATTGAAACCCAGATCTGAATACGGGCAAAGCAACAGAGTCCTGCCTCAGTGATAGCAAGGAGACTCCTGTAATCTCTTTCTGACCCCTTTACTGTCACTCAGTCTTTTTGTGGGTTCTGCCACTCTAGAATTTATTTAGAGAGATATTAAAGGTATTTAGAATGGTTTGTGCCACTGCCTTTACTTTGCCATCTTCCATAAAATGAAAATATCATGAGTTAGATAGGCCTAGGCTTTATTCTTAAAAGATTCCACCAGGGGCAGCAGTGGATAGAGTACTGGGCCTGGAGTCAGGAGTACCTGAGTTCAAATCTGACTTCAGATGCTTAATAATTGCCTAGCTGTATGACCTTGGGCAAGTCACTTAACCCCATTGTCTTAAAAAAATTTAAAAAGTAAAAAAAAAAGATTCTACCCCTTTCCTCTAAGGATGTATTTGAGATATCAGTCCTAAAACAGAAAAGTTAAAAGACTTATCCTAACTCATTTAGTATAGTGTTTGGTACTTAATAAGTTTTTATTGACTGATTGAAATTGCAGGTATCAGAGCAAGAATTCCAAACCTTGGCTCAAGGATTCCAAACTTTACCCATGAATCCAAGTTAGGCACTCTTTGTACTCATACTGCCTCAACTCAAAAATGGATTTAAAAAATTCTAAGTCCTATCAGACATTGAACAGCTGGTCCTTTCTTGTTCACTCCAGCTGAAGTTTGAGTTTTCAAGAATTCAAGAAATAAGATGTCAAGGAAGGGGAAGAAAGGTCAGTGCAAACTCAGGATCAAAGGGAAATTCTTAAATCCAATCTTTTTGAGATTCAAACATCAGACATTTTAAAAAACTCATCTGTTCAATTTAATTCCCATTTATTGAACTGCTGGCAGAGTTCAGTGTACTTTACAGAAGGGGCAAAGACATTGTGGAAATGCTCCTTGCTCTGGGGCTGGAGGCTAGTGATCTCCCTATGCTTACTTGCTCACAGTTGTTAAAGGCAAATCTGGAAAGAGTCTGACCTCAAGTCTCAATGTGTACACAGTAAAACCTCATTAACTCAAACTCCACTAATTTGTGATTGTTGGACACCCAGCTGGGCTAAAGTTTCCCTAAGCAATGTCTATGAGGAAAGGGTTCACTAATTAAATGAACAGTGGTAGCACTATTACAGGGAGGTTAACCATACTTAAGAGGAAAAACTCCTTTCAAGCACTTCACAAATAATCCTTTAAATAGATCTGATTAAAGCTCTTTTTGAAACCTTTTAACCATGATTTGATATTAGTAATGTAATTTCTTGAAATTTATTAATTCAATAGCCACCAAATTATAATTGCTTATGAAGGCAGGGCCTTGTCCTAAAGGCACAGATTGCAACACCCAGATTATAACAAAAGTCTCTTGATCCCAAGTAAAGTGTTCACCTCCACTAAAGCAAGTTGCAGAGAACATTAGACAGGTCTATTTAAGCAAACTTTACTGTTATTTTGTCTCTTGTTTTCCTTTTTTGGTCATTTGGGGATGCATCTTGGTTTTTGGATTGCATCCTGGGAAAAACATTTTACTCTCTGTTATATTTTCATGTTCCATAAGCTACAGAAGACTTATGGATATAAAATATAGTCCATGGGGAGCGCAACTCAAACCTTGGTAATTAGGATGAAACTCCACACAGTCATCTGAAAATGTTGGAGGCATAAAACGAAAGTAAAAATTACACACTCCAGCTGCAGGTGGGGATTTGATTAGGGTTTTATCACACCCCATTTACTAAAAAGAAATTGCTATTTCATGCAGAATTCACGTCTCCCTGTACAACAACCAGGGGCTTTTACCTTGAAAGGATGTTGCATTCTATCAAGGCAAAGCAAAACAGAGGGCAACTGGAAATTTAGGTAGCCCCCCTATGTAGGAGCTAGGGTGATAGGACTTTTTTTCTGAAACATAAAAGTGAATAGTGCTCTAACAATATCATCACTAATACATATCACAATCAGGAAATCAAGGCAATAGATCTTTGGGGAAAGATGATAGCAACTATTGCCAAAAAGCTTAACAAGAGATGGAGCCTCTCCCTTTAGCTTCCAGACTCCATGAAGAGAGTGAATCAAATCAAAAAAAGCTCAAGCTTCTGTCCCTGTTTAAGGGAGGTGGTAAAGCTTTGTGTTTTGGATGGAAAAAGAGAAAAAGCCTTATTTGTCAAAGCAGGGAAGTCCTAGAGAATTTGATTACCCTGATGCCCTTTGGTAATTTTTTTTTCGTGTGTCTGTGTTCCCCTGTGTTGATCCTCCCTTAGAGCATTGGACGGTGCTATCAGCTGCTTGAGGTCTTAGGCTTGAAATACCCGATTTTGCCAGGAAGTGAAGTCCTATATCAGGATCATTGACAGCTGCATCCTTGACACATCCTTAACTGATTCTCTTAGGCATTCCTTTATCAGAGGTCCTCAAACCCCTACAATCAAAAGTAATATGATTCTGAAAACACACTTAGGAAGCTGATTACTGTGAATAACTGAGGGCAATGGGTTCTGGGCAACAAACTGCCCTTGCTCCCAAAGGGCAGCAAAATGTGGCTTCTTGAGTAGAGATATTCTAAAGTGAAGGCAGACTGCCCCTCCTCCACACCCCCTCGGGTCAACCAGTGAGAAGGTGGAAAGGTTTCAATAATATACTAGTAGTCGGAAAGATAAAAGGACTGTTCAGCAATCTGCCCAGAGATACCATACCTTCCAAGGTACCTTATTTAAAATGTGTTTGTTCAGGGTCTTGTCAGATCTCTGGTCTTCAAGGGCCCAGTTGTACACGAAGAAGAATTTTTCTTTACCCTTGGAGTGCCCTAATTATACAGAGCATTGATTTTACAATGCATTCGTGGATTGATTGCGCTGGCCCGCTCCTCCCACAGGAAACAGCTTGCACACCAGCATTTTTTGATCTCTCCAAAGTATTCCCGGAGGTGAATCAGTGGCGCTTGCATCTTCTTGTCTCATGCTTTAGTCCCAGGAAGCTGGAAATGTGTCTTAGGATGACAATAAGCCCCTCAGAAAGAGCTGAGTGCGGAAGAATCAAGGGAAGAGATTTCTTCCCTTCCTCAGGCAGCTGCTCCTCTGGACTAAGATGCAAGCTGCGGGTGTGGACATGAGCCTGCTAGTTCAGCCAGGGGGCCCTTTATTTTGATAGGGCAACAGCATAATTCTCACTACAAATAACCTTAAATAGAAGAAAAGATTCGCTCATGGAGACCGATGGTAATGGAGTTAGAAAATGTGTAGCATTATAATGAACATTTAAAAATTAATTAACTACTTTGCTTTCAAGGTGGGAATGGGGAAATGAAATAGAGTTTTTATAGGATTGGTACAAGAGAAAAAGAAATTTTGCTTATACTGGTTGCTGTCAGCCTCTGGGCTTTTCAGAGAATCTCCTTTCACCACTTGAGTAAGAGCGCAAATGTTTAAGGAAGGCTTGTCCCAGCAGGTAGGAAAGAGCTGGCTTTCATCAAAAGCTTCCAAATTGTACTTCCTCACCTTCATTTGCTCAAACAAGCAGAAATCTTTGAGCACGAGACTGCAAAACTGTATTAAATGCTGGGGATAGTCATAGCAATCCTTTATACAGCAGAACACTTTTTATTCAGGTTTACCTAGCCCTAGGGGCCAGAATTACTAGTTATAGATCTTCCACCTTTCCACTATAGCATAGCCATTCTAGGAAAATGGGTGCATATTGAACATCACTTTGTATTTTAATGTTTTTTTTAAATGGGCAGTTGATTTTCTCCTAACAAGACTGTGAGCACTTTAAGAATAGGATGCTTTTGACTAATTTGGAAATAAAGTTGTCTTTCATTCTCGAAAAAGATCATATATCACGGAGGTGATGCCATGACAAGCAGGTGAATTGGATTTGAGTGGGGAGTTATGGGGGGAATAAGTGAGGAACTAGGCTAAGTCACCAGCCTCATTTTTTCCTCCACAGCCATCAGGATCCAGTGGTCAGATATGAATCAGGACAACTGGAGATGGCCCTGGATCCAAGACAGTCAGGGTTAAGTGACTTGCCCAGGGTCATCCAGCTAGTAAGTGTCCAATGCCTGAGGAATATGGAAATATATTTAGCATGATTGTACATTTATAACATGTCAAATTACTCCTTGTCTTGGGGAGGGGGAGAAGAGAATTCAAAATTCTAGCAAAACGAAAGTTGAAAACTATCTTTACATGTAATTGGGAAAAAAATTTTTAAAAAGAAGGAAAAAATAGTATGTTTTATGCTTCATTTTATCTCCCAGAGACCCTAGCACAGGGCTGGATATACATTAGGTACTCATAAATTTTTATTTATTGAAAAGTCCTGTGGAATCTGGGAATTGATCTCCTTAGATCCAATAACTGAAACCTTCAACCCCAACTGAGAATCACATCTTGGAGACAAACTCACAAACACACCCCAAACCTCAGAATATTTAGAGGCAGCTTGGTGACCCAGAGGATTGAGTATTGGATCTAGAGTAAGGAACGTAAGTTCAAATCTGGCCTTAGACACTTAACAGCTGTATCATCCTGGGAAAATTACTTAAGCTCTCTCTCCCAGCCTCAGTTTCTTCGATGATAAATGGGAATAATAATAGCTATTGCAAGGTTGGTGTGAGGATCAAATAAAACATCAAATAAAGAATTATGTAAATGCTAGCTCTTATTATTACCTCATTTGATTCTCACACAAATTCCTTGAAACATGCTTTATTATCCTCATTTTACAAATGGAATCCCGAGGTCCTGAAGGGTTAATTCTCAGGGTTAGACACTTAGTAAGGATCTAAAGCAGGATTCAAATTCAGTTTATCCTGATTTCTAGTTCAGTTCTGTACCTACTGTGATATCTTTCCATGCGTTTGGGCATGCCTGTTCTCAAGAGGTTTTCCCTCTTATTTCCATACCCTGCAGAGTCCCTTCTAGATGTCAATGATCTTTTTCCAGTTTTTTTCCCTCATTCCTTTGCTTTCCTGGCCCAGGAATAAGATTCCTCTTGTTATCCCATATACCCTGTACACACTACCAAAGAGCAGCCCAGTTTTTATATATTTTCCATTTCAGAGAATGGCATAGTTTGAGACAAGAGGTTATTTGGTAGATCCTTAATCCCCATTACTGAGTAACTTGGTGGCATATTGGATAGCGTAGCAGCCCTGAAATCAGGAGGACCTGAGTTCAAATCTAGGCTCAGACACTTGATATTTATTAGTTGTGTGACCTTGGGTAAGTCACTTAACCATGATTGCCAATTTACTTGCATGCCATGGCATCACCTCCCTGTTGTCATGGTCTTCTTCAAGAAAGAAGGACAAACAACAACCCCCCATCACTGCTTCTACCTTTCCATTTCATCTCTATAAGGGTTTTGACCTTTCTTAAAACAAACAAACAGGGGCAGCTAAATGTGGGCACATCAGCCCTGGAGTCAGGAGTACCTGAGTTCAAATCTGACCTCAGACACTTAAGCTCAGACACACTAGCTGTGTGACACTGGGCAAGCCACTTAACCCCATTGCCTTGCAAAAAACCTAAAAGCAATAGGAATAGCACTGGACTTGAGTTAAAAAAGAAAACAACACAACAGTTTAATTTTGAATCCCAGCTTATTCATTGACTTGCTATGAGACCTTAAATGAATTATTCTCCAAGCCTCACCTCATTCTGTAATACCTGAATACCCCAAAGGGTGATATGCTTCAGCCTCAGCTAAAACAATGTGCTCAGAAGGGTTTTTTCCCCAAATCTTAAAGTACTACTTAAGCACTATTTCTGGTAAATGATTATTTCTAATCCAGGATCCTAGACAGAGAGTTAGAAGAGATCTTAGACAATCACTTAGTCCTAACTCTCCATTTTACAGATAAGGAAACTGAGACTTCCAGACATAAACCATTAGGACATACAATTGGTAAGTAACAGGGCCAAAATGTTGAGCTATGTCCTCAGACTCTACATCCTGGCCTCTCTCTCCTCTGATCCAGGCCACCTGGCTACATTATTTTCTCTGGCTCTTTTCTCCCCTCTCCCAAAGCTCATCCCTGCACTGCACCAAAAGGAAACTTCAGCCCAGGGAGTTTTCTGTCCTGTTTCCAAAGCAGTTAAAATATTTATCTGTTACCCAAGTTTATGAGTTGAAAAAGCTATGTTGCTGATTGGTGAGCTGGACAGTGGAAGCAGTATTTACACAGGCAATTTTGGACTTTGCATGGGTTAATTCAGAAAAGAAAGAAAAAGGTAACACTACTAGGGAAGACACAGGAGGACATGCTATAAATGTCTTCATTATACCAGGTAGCAATTTTGCAATTACACCTAGATTTTCCAGGCAAGGTAATTTACTACTTACTGCTGGACAGGACAAAGGAAGAGATAATTAAATCTGCCCTTAACTCAGTTAAATATTCATGATCCCCCCCTTACCACCCCCAATCTAAATCACTTTCAAACCAGTTTTAACTAAGATTTCAAAGGGAAAAGCAAAATCATTTGCCAGAATAGATGCTTTTTACTGAGAACTAAAGGAAATGAGGGAAGATAATTTATTCAAATATTGAGCTTTGGGTCATTAGGCACTTGCCATTGTCACCTATAGAATGTGAATGCTGAACTACACAGGAGCCACAGCCAGGATCCAAGGCACCAAGTGGTGTATTGGATAGAGTTGTGGATCTGGAATCAGGAAGACATGAGTTCAGATCCAAGCTCAAACGCTTATGGACTCTATGATCTTGTAAAAGTCATTTCACTTCTTCCTGAGCTTCTTCATTGCTAAAATAATAACACTCACCTTACAGGATTATTATGAGAATTAAAGGAGATAATAGTCATTGAGTATTTTATCGTGGTTTCTGGTACATAATCATCATGTCAATGTTAAGTATTATTATTATTATTATTATCATTACAATTATTATTGTTATGATTAATGCTGCCTTCTCTAGGCTGGCTGCTGAATCTGCATCAGGAAGAAGCTGTTTCTCCAAAAACCTCTTGCAAAGCACTTTGCCATTCCCTAGATTTTATAAAGAAGAAATTTTGTTCTGTTAATGAGAACCCAGACATAATACTGATACCCAGACAAGACCCAAGTCCCTTTGCTACACCCTACATGCTGCAGTGTTCTACTAAAATATAACCAGAAATTCCTCATCTCCAGACTCTCGGGAGTCACTTCTGCCTCAGCATTTCCTTTCTTCTTTTGGCTCTTGAATTCTTGGAGCAACTATGAAATGTTTCCAATGACCCCAATAGAGCATATAACAAAAACCCATGATTAACAAACAGATAGACTCGGGGTGAGAAGTAATATTATTCACTTTACAATTTATCTAAGTGCTTCTTGTGAAATTACATTTCTGCAAAATGTCTCCACATTTCATTATACCTTGGTAATGACCTTGAGTTTACAAAGTCTCTGCCCTTGGTGCACAAGTTTTGTTAAGGCCTACCAGTCTAGACAGATTTTAAGTATGACATCCAGACCTGGAAACTTTGTCTATCATGGGGGAAGTCCAGCCACAGAAGGGCTCATGACCATAATGTGGGCCACCAGAAATGGGTATTGAGAGGCTATGGTACTTATAAAACCATCTCCCAAGGTGTGAAGGGATTGCCATGCATGAAGGGCAGAGGGGTGGAATGGGGTAATATCAAATACCATTTAAATCACTAATCTTCTGAAGGAGAAAAAGTAAGTTGATTACCTTCCAGGAGAAACTTGGATCTTAATCATCAGGAACAATAACCAATTGAATATCCATCAGCAAATAGGATGAAAATCTCTCAGAAACAATAATATACTATTAGGGGGAAAATAGGATTTTGATGTGTAAAAATTCAACTTGCATACACTATATTCAGGACCATAACTATTGTGTAAACTTTGCACAAGGGAGGGAGGTCCACATGCATTCCACCGGGGATTTTGTTCTTAATTAACCAAGTTCTGTGTGAGTATCACAGAGGACCGCTGGCAATGATCCTAGCTTTGTGATGGCTAGAAGAGCTGTTCATGAAGCCTAAAATAACCACTGACATTTGTATAGTGCTTTACACAACTTGTCACTGTATAGGATTCCAGTATTCCCTAGAAGTTTTAGTGTGCCTTAGTATATAATATACATATATATTGCAGAAATGTGTATATACATATTGAAAACCTTAAAAATATAGGTAGGACATGAAGTTTTATTCTCTTGGATTTACCTTAAACCTTTAGGTGGAAGCCATCTGTCCAAGATGACTCCTAAACCTATAGGTGGAAACTATCTATCCACTATGACCAACTTAAGCAGAGGGAGACGGGGGTGGGGGGGAATCAAACCAGGATATTTATACATAAATAAGAAAAGACAAAACATTAAACCTCCCTCGAGGCCATTCTATTAGGATGTACAAAATTTTTTTCATCGGAGTATCATCCTTATAAAATGATACATATCTAAGGGAGGACACATTCCTGTGTTAAAGTACAAGGAGGGCAGGTCAAATATTCCTTTCTAAGTATAAAAGAGGACACATTCAATTTCTCACAATAGCTAAGAAAATCAACCTTTGACCAGGAATGTAGTTTTGACAAAATTATTCTTTGAGAATATATATTATATATATGCAGATAAAGATTATATTGTGTCCCCCATTAGATTATGAACTCCTGGAGGACAGGGCCAGTGCTCCCCCCCAACTCTCCTTCCTTGGTATCCCTAGGATTTAGACTGGCTCAGAATAATTGCCTAATAAAAGTTTGATTGATAGACAGATAATCTCATTTACACCTCACAACTCTGGGAGGTAGGCACCACAAGTATGAACTGCGTCATTCAACAACTGAATATAGTGGGGTTCAGTGGGCCTATGGTCACATAGCTAATAAGTGTCAGAAGTCTGATTTGGATGACAGCCTCTGCTCCCAGGCCAGTATACTTTCCACAACACTACCCAAGCTAGCTGCCTTTGCAGCTCTCCAAGACTCCAAATATGGTTCTGCTTCTCGCTAATTTGCAGGAAGCCCTTTATTCCAAAGCCTTCTCAAACAGACTGATTAAATAATAACAGCTTGCTCATTACTACGAATATAAATAGTGGGGATATCCCCTGAGAGAGGATCCAGCTGGTGAAGCTTCAAATCTTGTACCATATTAATATTTATGGCTATGCTGTGTAAGTACGCAAACTCTTGGCATTGCTCCATGCAAAAGTTTACACATCTGTCATTTATGATTCTACCTTCATATCACAGGCAGATTATGGGGAGAAAAAAAAACAAATGGGGAATGCCTGATTGGACCTGATTAGAGGCAGAGAGGGATGGAGGGCATTGGGATGCATTGGACTTCCTTTCCTTTCTACTTACAGCTTCTATACACCTTTGCCCAGAAATCATTGACTAATGATAGTTATAATAATTGTTATTATTATTAATTATGATTGTTACAGCTACCATTTATGGAGTATTTCCTCAGGCACTATACTAAGGGGTTAAACAAGTATTTTCTCATTTGATTCCACAACAACCCTTCAAGATAGGGAGTACTTTCACGGATGAAGAAATAGAGGTTAAGTGACTTGTCCAGGATCACATAGATAGTATCTGAGGTGAAATTTGAACTCAGGTCTTCATGACTTCAGGGTCAATAGTTTATGTAAGGTGCCAACTAGCTGGACTATAAGAAATTTGAAAGGTTGCAGAATCACAAAATCTAAGAGTTAGGCTAAACCCCAGAGGTCATCTAGACTTCCTATAAAGACTTTGGTTGATTGGAAGTTTACTACCTCCTGAGGCAAAGTATTTCACTTCAGGTGGGTTCTCACTGTTAGGAAGTTTTTTCTCCTTTTGAGGAAACTTAATTCTGCCTCTCTGAAGCTTCTCTCCCAGTTTTTCTGGTTCCACCCTCTAAAGTCAAACAGAAAGATTCCTTTCCATAGGACAATCCTGTAAACATAAGACATCAATCACACCACCCTAAATTTTCTCTTCTGCAGACCACCTTTTCTATGACTGTCCCAACTCAACACTCTTTTTCAAATGTGATATTCAAACCTGCACATAATACACTAAATATGATCTGAGTGAGGAGAGAAACTTAGTGACTTACCTATGGTCCCATAACTAGTTAGGGCCATTTTTGAGTTCAGGAAAAGGTAATTCATGGATGAGGTGTAGCATACCTGCATCTCCCCTTGAGAGAAAGGAGGCTTTTCAATACCTGGAGATGGAGACAGAGAGAGTCCACTTCAGGCTTGGTGTCCAGTATAAAGGCACAGGACTGAGGGAGAAATGAGATATAGGATAGCTAATATCCCAGTTTGGCTAGAATATAGAATAATATGTAAAGAGGAATATTATGTGGAGAAGCTCACAAAGGTAAGTTGGAATCAGATCACTGAATACTAATATCAGAGGTTAATATTTTAATTAAAAGATAATAGTTGGAGGCAGGTAGGTGGTGCAGTAGATGGAGAAATGACCTAGAGTTAGGAGAACCTGAGTTCAAATCTAGCCTTAGAAACTTGATACTTACTAGCTATGTGACCTTAACTTTGTTGCCTCTTCCCCCCTCCAAATTTAAAAAAAAAACGTAATGGGGAGTTATGGAAATGAAACTTAAGCAAAAGTGAATCAAGCATTCCAGGGCAATGGGGAACTACCTGAGCAAAGTCATGGCCACCAGGATATAATGGGTAGTGAACAATGAAGGGAGCAGCCTGGATGAAGTGGAAGGCCCCTATTGGGCAATAGCTGGACTTGAGCCCGGATGGGTAAAAGGGAAGGGCAGTTTATAGACATTATCATTTGTATTTATAGATGGTAAATGAAATATTAGAGCGCTTGGTGAATTGCATCCTAATTGTTTGCCTAACCTTTAAAATGTCTCAGAAAGATTACTTCACCTCAGGTTAGAGAGAAAATAATAGCTCCATAAAACTCTATTTAAGTATCACTTTAAAGTTTAAAGAGGGTTTAATTGAAGAGTGACTGGCAAATTGCACTGATCATTTTTCCCTTGCCAGCATCTTCTAGGTCAGGGCTAACTGAAAACAGTTTCCAGTTCTAATACCTCCTAACGGACCCTAGATTTATAGCCAAAAGAATCTTTGGAGGTCATCAAGTCTGACCCCTCTACTTTTACAGATGAGGAAACTGAGGCCAAGAGAAATTAAGTGATGGCCCCAAGGTTACACAGGTAGCAATAGTAATAATAGCTGACATTAATGCTTCATTATGGTTATTTAAGGTTTGCTAAGAAGTCCCAAAGAAGTACTGATGAAAAATGAATATGTAAAGATCACAGAATCACCGATTCTTAGAATTGGAAGGGACTGCAGAACTCATCTATTCTAATCCATACTTGAACAGCAATCCCCTTGACAGCATTCCTTCCTCCCTTTTACATACATTATTTCATTTGATCTTTATAACAACAATACTACAATGCATTATCAACCATAAAGTAACAGAGAAAGTATGTGGGACTTGGACCCTTGTCTCATATCTGAATCTTGTTCATCCAGTGCTTTTTTCCTAACATCCCATTGTCTCACTAACACCATGCTTCTTGCCATCTGCCAAATAAAAAATTAGTCTTTTCACTCTCAAATTTAAAAAAAGGAAAATATATCAATATAATCTCAGAAAAAATTCATACTTGCTATCATAACAGTTTAGCCTGGAGTAGTGAAAAGTGGATTTGGAAACAGAAGACCTAACCTAGGTTTGGATTTCTACTTAGACATTAACTTTGTGACCTGCACCTAGCCTATCTGAGCTGAATACAGGACTACATTCAACGTATTACATTCAGTTCTGAATACTACAGCCAAACTGGGACAGTCACAGAAGAGGTTTAGGTAGCTAATGATCTTGTTTTAGGCAAGTCACTGTGTCTCAGTTTCTTCCTCTGTAAAACTAACAGTCAATGTGACTTAGTAGACATAAGGTAAATATTGAGAATCCTAAAAGATTTCTCCCTCCTTCCTAGATAATGGAAGTAAGAGAAATGCCTTTGTTCCAAATTCCAAATGACAGGTATTTACTTTAGGATAAAAATTCTTAAGATGTCAACTCTCAGAGAGCTGTCAGGACATTCCCACAGAACTTCAGAGGTTGAAAAGGGCATCAGAGGCCATTTCATCCTATCAATTCCTGAGAAAGGACCCCCCTCTACAACACAGAAGCTCCACTGAAAGGTCTCCAGAGAAGCAAAGTCTACTGCCTCCATAAACCAGTCATGCCCCTATGGCCTGGCTCTGACTGTCAAGCCGACACTTGCCTCAGTAAATTCATTGATTTTCCCACATGACAGTCTTTCAAATACTTAAAGAAAACATGTTCTACCAAGCAAAATGAGCTTGAACATCACCTTGACTCTTTCCAGCTATGATGGCACTGACTCATGTCCTCAATTAATAATCCATTAGAAGAAGAAAATTCCCATCTAGAGAATGGGTGATCAGAGAATTGGAAACATGTTATTGTTATAATAATAATTATTATAGTTCATTTTTATATTGGACTTTCATCACAAGATCCCTATGAGGTCAAGAGAGCAAATGTTATTTTCCTCATTTTGTAGGTGAAGAAACTGACTTTCAAAGTGGTTTAATAACTAGCTCATTGTCACACCACTAGCAAGTTTTAGATTCAACCCTGATCTTGGACTTCCAAGATCTAGCACTCCTTTGTCTCTACCCTTTTGTATTGAACACAAAGAAATGGGAACAGGAAAGGAAACTGGTTTAGCCACAATCCATTTGAAGATCATCTAGTCCACCCCTCTCCCCATTTTCTAGAGGAAGAAACTAAGACCCAGGGCAGTGAAATGACTTACTCAAGGTTATGCAAAATGTAGGTGTCAAAGCAATAACTAGAACCCAGTCAGGATTATTGACCAAAGGTCTGTAATTCATATCCCTAGTGACACCAGTGTTAGTTAAAAACAAACAAACAAAAAAACTTCCTCAGCTTTCTTTCACAAGGGTCAAAAAAAACAAACAGCTGCACAAATATACCCTAGGAGCACCTGAAGAGGATGCTAGCTATTTTCTTGCTGACCTAGGCAAAAATTTTCTATTAGCCTTGATTCTTGTCCTGGTTGGGCAGAGTGGAAGGTTTACAATACTGCCACATCCAAGTCTAGATAGTTGCTTGACTACAACAAAGCAGCAAAGGGAGAAAGAAAGCAATAATGGATTTGGGTACAGGCATTAGATCCAGATAAGTGAGGGGAAAATATGGAATATTTCTGATTTTTTAGTAAATCTGTCACCCTCTGTGTGAACATTTCAAGAAAGCTCTGACCAGAGAGAAAGAATCTCTCTCTCTCTCTCTCTCTCTCTCTCTCTCTCTCTCTCTCTCTCTCTCTCTCTCTCTCTCTCTCCCTCCCTCCCTCTCCCTCTCTCTCTCTAGTTTGTTGTCTACCAGTACACCAGTACTCCCTGGAGGTCCTTATAACTTCTTATGAGGTCCAGTGCCCGCTCCCTTAGAGAAGTTCACAGAGAAAGCACCGAAGTTACCCTTCCCAGCCAATCAGGAGTTAGAGATATTTTAAGAATCTTCTCCTTGGGGTCTGGGGTCATTTTTTTCTAAGTCTCATCCAAGTTCCCAAACTGGCTGAGTTTGCACAAAATCCATTTCTTTCATCTTTTCTTTCCTATGGGCTCTCTCTACTCAACTCTTTTCCCCAACCTATACCTAGCCTGCTATAATCAAAATTAATTGATAAGGCATAATTGTAGTATCATTGCCTTTTTAAAAAAAGATAAAGTAGGCTTCAAAGCTAATTTAGGCTTTCAGACAAATGGTTTAAAAAAGAGTTACTCTTCTGAAAAATGTCCATGTCGTTTTCCCCCAAATTCTAGTTTCAATGCTCACAGCCTCCACCTGACATTCTGAATTATGGCTTTTATTAAACATTACTAATAGAGTGCACTTAAATCATGGTTTCCCTGTAAAAGAGAGATGTGTTCAACTCAGATCTGCACATTTTAATGCCATATTTCTTCCTTTTACTCTCCCTGTAAGATAAATTTACTTACTCCACAAAAATGTTTTGCTGAAAAGAATAATTCATCCTTCAGTGTCCACCTAATGTACCTTATGAGTAATGAAAAGCAATGCAAAAATTACCGTACCCTAGACATGTTTGGAATGTTTAGACAGGGGCAAGTTAAAGGTTATTCATACATGTCGCTGAAAATCCAAGGAAGCTATTAGGATATTTCTAATGCTATAGAGTGGGGGGAGGGGATATTTTGAAGGAGAGGTTTGAAACTTGGCAAGTCATTAGACATGAAGCACCAAAACTGCCATGCCTGCAAGTGCTTCTGATGACTAAGCTCCCCTATATGGCCTGATCATCTTCTCTCTAGGACTTTGCTCCTCCTACCTTGATCTTCAGGACCTTGCATAGCAATCACACAGTCCCCATCACCACTGCTCCTCATGTACATGATGTAGGGAATGATGGGCAAATGGGTCAGGTCCTCCCTGAGCTTGAAAGATTTAAGGATCCAGGTCCTGGGGTATACCATAAAAGCAAGTGCTCACACAAAACTAACCCATTAACTAGTAATCTAATGATGTAATGGAGCAATTTGTGCTTTTTGAAAACTAAGAAAACCTTGATTTACCCTTTTGGTTTGGCCCTTTCTCTTATATTCAGTTCTCTTTTTATCATTATGATTGGTGAGATTTTAAAAGTATTTATTTATTTATTTATCCCAAATGTAACAAGTGTTAAATAAAATGAGCATTTCTACAAACTTAACAAGTATGAAACAAAAGGAGCATTTCTACAAACATAGAAGATCAGAAAAAAAGAATTGTGTAAATAAGATACAAGTCTCTATATGTTTAGTTATTTTACTTCATTGAATGGATTTATTTTCTGAGTGTTTTGGGGCAAAATTAGGAGACATTTGGCAGGAGACATTTGAGGTTATTATCAAAGCTCCTGGAGCATCTGGAAAAACTAAGAGAAACTGTAGACAAAATTTATGTGCTAAAGATTCCCTTGAAGAGGTTAAAAAAACTAGAAAGGCATAGCTGGAAAGTGCCTTAAAACTTAGTATATCTTAGAAATCAACTAGCTTAATCCCTTCATTTTACCATTGAGGACAATAAAATACAGAAAGAAAAGTGACTTTCTTAAGGTTACAACATCAGAGGAGAGCAGAAATGAGAAACCAGGTCTTCTAAACCCCAGTCAATTCTCTTTCCAATAGAACATTTAATTAGAGCTAGAGAAAGAATGGAACCTTGGCATGGTGTTCCTCTGGATAAAACAACAAAGGACCTGATGTAAGATTTAAACTTCAAGTCTTCTTGGCTCCTAATCTAGTGACATATTGGTAAATGTTTAACAACCAGCTCTCCGGAAGGAAAAAATAAGTATTGAGAACATACTTTTAAGGTTAATTCATATTTTTAATTTTTAAGTCTGGACAACCAACAAAACAATAAATCATGATTTGTCATTTTTGCTGATTTCTGAGGAATAATGCAGAAGTTTTAATAATAGCCTCTAGAAAGCTGATCCAAGTTGGATGGCGCTGACTCCATCATACTCCTACTCCTAGTCCAGCTCTGTATCCACTTTACTGTGCCATCACTCTCAGATGGGATACTAGGACCTAAATAAACTACCACAGAAAAGTCAGTCCAAGAGACACAAAAAGATCTTGAGGAAAAAAATTCTGAAAATGAAGTGCAGGAGGATACAAAGATAAATAAGAAATAGTTCCTGGAAGAGGTTATCATCTAGGAGAGGAATAAGACACACAAATAACCCTAGTAACAAATCAGAACTAGTATAGAGAAAGCAAAGAAAGAAATGTGAGAAATTCAAGAAGGAAGGGATTGTGAATATCCATTAAAGACTTCATGGGTATAGTGGGACTTGAAATATGTCCAAAAGGAAGCAAAAAATTTCAACTAGCAAGGATACAGAAGGAACTTGTTCCAGGGATGGAGAATAAAGTACACAAATACTTAGTGGCATGAAAAAGGCAAAATGAGAAACAATTCCTATGAGAAAGAAAAAAAGGAGTTGTCTAAAGAGATAGATATGTATACATAAAGAACTCACTAATGCACTTATATTTTTAAAACTTCTTTCCAGGTGGTTTAGTGAATAGAGAGCACTGCTTCAGAAGTCAGGAGTACCTGAGTTCAAATTTGACTTCAGGAACTTACTAGCTGTGTGAATCTTCAGCCCAATTGTCTCCAAAAAAATTCTTTACAAAGGATAGATGCAAGGATAGGTAATAGAGCAGGAAAAAAAAGCATAGCATGATTCTGTCAAAACATGCTTTTACAACTCTTACCGTTACTTTCCTACCTCAGTTCATTTGAAACTTGAGTGTTCACAACACTATTTTTATAAAAGACAGTGTAGAATAATAGCTAGAGACCTAGCTTTGGAGCTAGGAAGATCTAGGTTCAAATCTTCACTGTGACATATTCTGAGTGGGTGATCATGGCTACATCACTTAACCTCTCAGTTTCCCAGATAACTCTCTAAGATTGTAAATTTTAGACCAGTTGGCAGTCTACTTGGTCAGAAGAACAAGACTGGACCAATTCCATATTTCTCTCCACTCTCCCCCAATTAAGAAAATTTGTATTTACATAGTACTTTAAGGCTTTTAAGCACTGTCCATATACAAGACGTCCCAATAGTTTTGGGGTAAATTAGATTAAATGACAGTTTAAAGTTTTAATAAGTTATTAAAGTCTTAAATTGCACTGGTATTTTTTGGATACCTTCTAAGATGTCATTGAAATCTCACTCATTAAAAAATATCACATGGGGTCAGCAGCGGATAGAGCACCCCCCTTGTCAGGAGTATCTGAGTTCAAATTTAGCCTCAGACACTTAATAATTACCTGACTGTATGACCTTGGGCAAGTCACTTAACCCCATTGCCTTGCCCAAAAAAACTATACACACACACACACACACACACACACACACACACACACACATAATGTTCATAAAGCAATTAGCACAGTGCCATAGGTGCTGTAGAGTTTGTTTGGACAACAAAGACACCAAGGCCATTCATCTACTGCATCCAAGGCTATCACCAATCATCTTAAAATTTGTCTTGCCATTGGACTTTGATGACTTTAGAAGAGAGAATGAAGCTGATAAGTTTGTACAACTCTGCCTCACTTCAATCCAATTCATGTTTAAGTCAAGACATCATTGATAGTCTTTAAAAATGAAGAACAAACAACCATCACCATCATTCATATGTTGTCCTAAGGTTTGCAAGGTATTTTACAAATCTAATTTCATTTCTTCTCATAATAGCCCTGGGATATAGATGGCATTATGATTTGCATTTTACTGAAGAGGAGCCTGAGGTAGGTAGTAGCTTTGTGACTTCCTCAGGGTCATGCAGAGAATTTGAACTCAGGTCTTCCTGATACCAGGTCTGGCATTCACTCTACTCTACCACCTGGCTGTCTCTGAAGGTCATTCAGTTTTTCCTTAACAATCTCTAGTGAGGGGCCGCTAGGTGGCACAGTGGATAGAGCATGGGCCTCAGAGTCAGGAATACCTGAGTTCAGATCTGGCCTCAGACACTTAATATTTACCTAGCTGTGTGACCTTGGGCAAGCCACTTAACCCCATTTGTCTTGCAAAAAAACCTAAAAAAAAATCTAGTAAAGGGGAACCTACTACCTTCTAAGGTCTACCCTTCCATTTCCAAATAGTTATCATTGTTAGGAAGTTTTCCCCTCCATCAAGCCAAAATATACCTCTTCACAGTATTCACCCCCAGCTCCTAGTTCTCCTCTCCAACCTTCTCCCCCACTTCCCTACTCTACCTGTCCTCCATTCCCCGCCCCAGTTCCTTAGCCTCTATGTCTTCTTTAAAATGTCATTCCTAGAATTGAGCACAGTACTATAGATAAGATCTGACCACAGCATAGTACAGAGAAACTTTGTCTCTCTAGGCCTAGACATTAAGACTCTGTGAATCCTCTTTAGTATTATTTTACCTTCTTTAACTGTTCTTTTTTTTTAAGGTTTTTGCAAGTCAAATGGGGTTAAGTGGCTTGCCCAAGGCCACACAGTTAGGCAATTATTAAGTATCTGAGGTCAGATTTGAACTCAGGTACTCCTGACTCCAGGTCCAGTGCTCTACCCACTGTACAACATAGCCACCCCATTAACTGTTTATTCTTATTGAGCTTAAGGTCCACTAAAAATCCCTGGCTCTTTTTTTCTCATAAACAACTGCTTAGCAGTACCCTATCCTGCCACCCCCTAACCTGAAGCAGAAAGGTGGTACAGAAGATAGAGAGCTGGACTTGAGAGTCAAGAAGATTTCAGTCCAAATCCTAACTTAGATTTATTAGCTTTGTGAGCCTAGTCAAGTCCATCCTTATCCAGTTTAGTGTCCATTTCTGTAAAATAGAAATAATACTAGCACTTATCACAACCCCTCCCAGAGTTATATTTGTATTTTATTAAATCTGAAAGTACTATAGAAATGCTGTTGTTATTATCTTGCATTTGAAAAGCTTATTTTTTAACACAAATGAAAAACTTTGTTTATTCCACTTAAATTAAATTTCATCAGATTTATTCACCACAATGTTCTAGCCTCTCAGATCATTTTGAAAACTGACTGTCATCTGTCCTCCAACAAACCAATTATCTCTTTTTGATCCATGTCTTCTGAAAACTTGATAAGAATGCTATTTATGTATTTATCCGTGTAACCAATAAAATGTTGGATGGTCCAAGGTCAGGCACAGATATTTGGAGCATTGTACTATAGATCTCATCCTAAATACACATCAAACCACCAGATAGTTACTATTTGGGTCTGATCATTCAATCACTTTCAATTATACCCAATTATAATCCACATCTAGCTTACATTTCCATCTTGTCCAGAAAAGAAGTGTGAGATATACTGTCAAATGCTTAGCTAAAACCTAGACAAACTCTATTTGCACTGTAGATAGTCAGCATTACCCTGAGCTATCAGGCTAGTAACCATGTAAAAAGAAAATGAGGTCCATGCCAACTGCTTGTGATTACTGCTTCCTTTTCTGGATGATTGCTGACTATTCTGTTAATAATACCTCCTAGAATTTTGCCAAGAATCATAGTCAAATTCTCTGGCTTGTGGTTTGCAGACTCCACAATTTTCACTTTTTTTTTTTGAAAATGGGTACTTTTTGATTTTCTGTCCAGTAGCTCCTCTTCTCCCAAATCTTTCAAAGATCTCAGACTGTGGCTTAGTCATCATATTTGCCAGTCCTTAACTACATCTTGGAGGCAGCTGGGTTGTATAGTGGGTAGAATACAGGGCCTGGAGTCAGGAAGATTCATCTTCCTGAATTCAAAGCTGGCCTCAGAGATTTACTATCTGTGTCAGCCTGACCAAGTCACTTGACTCTCTTTGCCTTCATTTCCTCATTTATAAAATGAGCTGGAGGAGGAAATGGCAAACCACTCCAGTACCTTTGTCAAGAAAACCCTAAATGGTTTCACAAAGAGTTAGACAGAACTGGAAAAATGGCAGAACAACAATAACAACAACTACATCTTGGGCCATATTTAACTTAGTTTTGATGATGAGCTCAAGAAGATCTCATATCAGGTAGCAATTTTCTTTTAGCCATTTTTTCTTGTTTTCTCCTTTCCAATCCAAGAAGAAAACATAAGCAAAATAATTGCTGAGCAGCTATTCTTTCTCTTCATCAGCTATTATGTTCAACCCATTCCCCAAGAACAGTTGTTCTTTCATTTCTTTGAGCCTCCTCTTTTTATATTTTAAGTCAGTTTATCTACCCCTTTGCCCTTTGCCCTTTGCCTTTTGGTTATCCTTGCCAGGTTCATTTATTTATTCATTCATTCATTCATTTATCTATCTATCTATTTATTTTGGTTTTTTGCAAGGTAATAGGGCTAACTGACTTGCCCAATGCCATACAACTGGGTAATTATTAAATGTTTGAGGCTGGATTTGAACTCAGATCCCCCTGACTCCAGGATGTACTATCCACTGTACCAACTAGCTGCTCCAGGTTCATTTTAACATCATTTTCTACCCATTCTGAATTTGAGAGCTACTAACACTACTCCTGTAAGAGGCAGAGTGATTTAATGTATAGATTGTTGGATTCCAAATCAGGAAGACCTAGGTTTAAATTCCACCTCCAAAAATCTAGATCTTTGTGACTTACATGAATTATTTTACCTTTTTGAGAATGAGTTTCCTTATCTGTCAAAGAAGGATAAATTGTGACATGTACTTCACCAGGTTGTCGTGAGGGAAGTAAGGGGACCATTGGAACATATTGTTCTCATCTGCCCATTTTACTGGGGAAGTCTTCATATGCTTGGGGTAGATATCCCCCTGACCCTCTGACAGGTTTGAGACTCATCAATTATACTTAACTTGGTTTAACCCATCTTTGAAGACAGTTTCCTGGGTTGTAACAGCTTCTTGGAGCCACAAGTGAGATAACTTACATTGTAAAGGGAGTCTAGATTAAACTAGATGACCTCTGAAATCTCTTCCAGTCTTAAGTCTTTGAGACATAAATACCCACTATGTCCTAAATCAAACTAAGAATCCCCAAAGCTTAAAAGGTCAGTGAGACTGAGGAGGGTGATATTTTGTTAGAATACATTTATTATCCAATACTCAGGAGGGGCAAGATTTTTGGTCAGGTTGTGAGGAACCTAATTCGTTATCACAGAATCATAGAATCTCAGCTACAGAAAAATCCCCAGGGATTACCTAACTCCCAGTTCATACATGCAGGAATCCCTTCTACAAAATTCCCAACAAATGGTTATCCAGCCTTTCCTTGACCATTTTTTTTGAGGGGACACCTGAGATTGGTCCACTTTGGGATAGATTCAATGACTACATTTTAGTTTTGATCATTGGCCTCAGAGACACGGGTATTCTCTCCAAAAATGCAAATGATAACTCACCAAGATGATTAAAGTACATTTGGGGCATTAACTGAGCTGGCATATTCTTAACAGACTATTGGGAAACTTTTGGAGAAACTTCAGCCAACCTTTGTTTTATTTATAAAAGCAAAAACATCAATTGAAAGATTAACCTTGAAAACTTAATTTAGTATACCAAGTAAACCCTGAATCTCTTGTACAATTTTTTTCTGGGGGGGGGTTATAAATTTTTTTTATAATACCAGGGGGAAAATAGTTTCCAAACAGTCAGCATCCAAAACAGTATTTTAAGAAAACCATAATCCCTGCTTCATAATGGTTTTGAGGGCTGCATTTCTTGAACTAGCTAAGATGAAGTATTGAGACTACTGTTGTTAGAATGTTATAAAATAGCAAGAGGATTAAATAATTTCATGCCATACAGGTACCTCCATTGAAGCATTTTGTCCTCTCTAATAATCTACTCTTTTGTAAAATAACAATTCTTTCTAAATATTTATGGTTCAAACTGGACTGAGATCAAAAGGTTTTAATTTTGTACAGTTTAATCTGTTGCAAAAGGCCCTTTTTATTTGCCCCTCCATGCCTGCAAGGAAAATAGACCATTTCCTTTGGGGGAAAGGAATTTACCTTTCTTATACCACCTAGTTACAGAAATGAGTTCACAGACAACTTCATCAAATGGGCTTTCAAAAACAAAGGTGACATTCCACCTTATGGGGTGTCCCACATTTAATTGGATATTGACCACTCCATGTGCCACTAGGATTTTTTAAGAGAATATAAAAATTAATTCTGGATGACACATATCACCCAGATATAATTAGGATTTAAAAACCTTAATTGCTAAAAGACATGCTAACAGTTTATGATCATATCCTAATACCACCAACTTTGTAATTGTTAAAACAGCACGTTTCTTTCATAAATCTGAATAACAGAGTTGACATTGCTGGAAGGGTTCATCAAAAGGTATAAATCATATTACAATGGAGAGAATGAGAGAATCAGATTGCCAGGATACTGCAACCTTTAATATAGGTATTTGCAAGAAAATTGGGAAAGACTAAGAAGGTAAATCCATCACTCACCTTGTGACATAGAATTGTTAATATTCAAATATGACATGTCCCTGATTAAGACCTCAGGCAGCTTATAGTACAGCCTGGTCTATAAGATTTTATGGGGGACACACACCATAAGGGAATACACATGTAAGATACAGATATTCAGGGAAAGCAATTCAGTTAATCACCATATTCTCTAGAACCTAAGTGATCTGCCACCAAGATAAGGTATATGGATCTCTTGTACTTTTTCCTGTCCAAACACTTACCTCAGTATACCCACAGTATAATGGGTCATTTTAGGAACGCTATTCAAAGATCCTGGCTCTCTCTTATTTTATCTGATTCCCATTGGCAGCTGGGAAAGAAGTTGGGGGTCTTTCTTAAACCTAATTGGCAGTAGCTTCTTTGTCTTTCTACCTCTCCATATCATGAGCCTCAGTCCCCTGATTGTAGTCACCCAAATGAAGCTCTGCCCACCCACCAGAATTCAGATGGCTTAGGTACAAGTCACTCTATGATCTACCATCCATGACCAGATGTCTCTAGACACTGTGAAGTTTGGGAACTCACAATTATATCATCCACACAGGACCTTTTGAATGATTAATTCAGAAAACAATAATAAATACTATCTTTACCCATTTTAATCAACTTATCTCCCTTCATCATGGGTCTAAGTACTAAAGTGAATAAAGCACTGTGCCTGGAATCAAAAGATTCATCTTCCTGTGCTCAAATCTGGCCTCAGATTCTAACTGTGTGATCCTGGGCAAGTCACTTAATTCTGTTTGCCTCTTCTGCAAAATGAGCTGAGGAAAGACCCCTGCCAAGAAAACCCAAGTGGATCACAAGAATCAGACACAATTGGGAGGAACCATATTTCACTGTCTCAATTTCTTCAGTTATAGACTACTGAATCAACTGTAGCCTGAATGCATCAAACAAAAGTGGTACCAGTCACCAGATTTATCCAGAAAATTAATTCAAAGCACTTGAGGCCACAGTTGCTCCCAACAAGGGAGCTAGGGGCCAAATAGTTACATGCCCATACAGAAAACTAAAGACTCCCACAAAATCACAATTACAGAATGAAAATTTTTAGCTAAAGTGCTATTTGTCATTGAGCAGATAAAGCAACTGATGGATAGATTGCTCTTCCTCTGGTTATTGTTGCTTTGTTGCTTAGACAGCATAGTCTGAGGGGAGATGAGTCTTGGATTTAGGGATACTTATTCTAGACTTGTTGCTTGGTAATTTTGTGACATTTATCCAATAATAATATCCCCAAGGCTTAGTTTTTGCATCTATGAGATGGGCAGGAGGAATGACTGGATGTTTCCTCACTAATAAAATCACGGTGTTGAGAGGTAAGGGGATTGTGCATTGTGTGGGAGTTAGATTCAATGGTCTCTTAAGTCCTTTTCAGTCCTACCCTCTGAATCCATGATTCTATGATTAAAGGTAACATTTCTGTAGCTCTTTATGATTTGGCAATGTACTTTGTGTAATCTCTAATGTCTCATCCTGTAGATATCCCATGAAAAACCTAAGATTGCTTCAACCTCAGAACACATTTTGCCCAAGAGGAACAGAGCTAAAAATCCATTCAGTCCCTTCTAATGTATTCTATTCTCACCTCTTTCTCTGGATTTGCCATACTGATAATAAAGTTGCTTTGTGTGTATGAAAAAAAAAAACCTCATCAAGAGGCATCTGACATTATTTTTGAACCTGATTTCTCCTTCCCCAGAGATGTATCTCATTCCTCTACATCAGGGATTGGTTATCTATCTATCTATCTTTCCATTATCCATCCATCTATTATCTATTTTCTTTTTTAAAAGGCCAAGTGTCTCTCAGAGCAAAATAGATTTCCTTCACTATCACCAAATGGTATATTCTCCCAGTTCCATTTCATGAGGCCATTGCCTGGAATGGCACTTGAGTGACTATAGTGTGACAGGGAAGAATAAGTTTGTAACCCAGTTGATTTTATACTTTTGGCAAACTACACAGTTGCCCATATCTGCCAAATGACGGGATCTTTTTCTGAAGAACTCCATAGTACTTTGTTTAATGATCATTGTTTAACCTTTCTATCATTTGTAGAGTTGGCAAAACTCTTCCTTCCCAAGAACTCCCTGAGGTAGGTAATGCACATTTTATTATTTTTATTTTACACATAAGGAAACTAAAGGCAACTGAGTGGTACACAGGATAGAAAGTCAGACCTGAGCAAGTCACTTCACCTCTGTCTACCTCAATTTTCCCATGTGTAAAATGAAGATAATCATACCTACCTCCCAAAGCTGTTGTGACAATAAAATGAAAATAGTTTTTGTAAAACATTTTTACTTTAAGTTGAAATTTAAATATTTTGATCACTTAATGGGAAGACATAATTCATTGGAAAAGACCTTGATGCTGGGAAAGATTGAAGGAAAAAGTAGAAGGAGATAGCAGATGAGATGAATGATTAATATCATAGAAGCAGTGAACATGAACAACAATAACACAACAATATATTTTATAAATCTAAAAGCACTATGATTTGTCCAAGATCACACAACTAAGGAATCTTAGAATCAAGGCTGGCACTCATGTTTTCTCCTTCTTTGGCTAATGATTGGCTAATGATTATTGAAATCATTACATCATGCTGCCCTCTCTTCCTAAAAAAATAAATATGCACTTATGACATTTTACTTACCAGTATATATGTTCTGGCTCTGATAAAGTCTAATATTTTGGTCTTTACTTCAAAGTTTAGCACAGTACTAGAAACACAAGAAGTTGGGACTAGATTGCCACAACCCATTTAGATGCTAGCAGGAGCTTCCTCCACAGACAGTTACTTTCCCCCCTCTCCCAACCCAAGCTTGTCCACAGCACAGCCAAGGGTCATAGGCTCTGGCAAAGTAAGGACAACAGGATTCCTTAATATCCAGTCTCCTAGATAATGCGTTTTCTCCCAACCCCTCCTTCCAGAAGAAACCCAGAATACCTATCCCACCAGTGTTCTAAAGTTACCACTTCTTTTTTTTTCCTTTGTATATTGCAAGGCAATGGGTCAAGTGACTTATCCAAGATCACACAACTAGGTAATTATTAAGTATCTGAAACCACATTTGAACTCAGGTCCTCCTGACTCCAGGACTGGTGCTTTATCCACTGGACCACCTAGCTGCCCCAAGCTTCCACTTCCTAATGGTGATGAGCCAACCCCCTTCAGGCCTACCATCCTTTGGAGTAGATATTGCTTAAATAAGCAAGAAATCACCAAATATGATCCTTGATGAGACAAAAGACCACCTTGCCTTTTCATTTGACTTGCTATTATACCCTTTAAATCCCTGGCACCGTTATATCTCCATCTAGTTGACATCCAGACTCTTATATATGTGTTATTTTGCCCTAGGATCAGAAACTGTCTTAGTTTTCTGTTTATACCAGTAATGTTTAGAATAGTGCTTGGCCTTTAGTAAACACAAGAAAGATTGGTTGAGTTTGTTGTTATTTTTTTCTTCCTTTCATTGATTTTGAGATCTTTTCCAATTCTGAGAATCTAAATGGTGGTTGAATTGGACTAAACAGGAATGTTTTGAATAGGAATGAATTGAACAGGAGTGATAATACTTTGTGTAATGGCTGGAGGCCAGACTGGATGATCTCTTGAATTCCTGTCTGGCTCTGTGAGCTGTGATTTACTTAATTCTATGATTCTTTAGCTTTATCATTTTGCTACAGTCCATTTCTTTAGGAAGAACCCATAGATCTAGCCCAGTGAACAGACTACTGAGGAACTATCTGTATTCAGATTGTGATTAGAGAACACTATGCCTTTCATGTTTTCAGTGGACTCCTAGACCAAAGGAAGCAGGCAAAGAAAGAAAAAAAATTCCATTTGCTCCCAAGCTCATGTTCCAAATTGAGACTCAAAGTTGTTGACTCTCAGGAAGTGGTAGCTAGAGAACAAGCTCCCAATTCCTCCTGCTTTGAATAATCAGACCCTCATCCAACTTCCCCCCCTCACAGTGCATCCTATCCTTATGCCTAGATTAATATTTTCTACTCAATTTTATATGAAAATAAATTGGTGAGTATGTTCAATGATTCTGAAAAAAATTAATTTGACACTCAGAAATGAGAATTATCCAGCTAAATTCATCCTTCATAAACACTTTCTTAAAAAAAAAAGGAAAGAAGGATGGAAGGAAACAAAGAAACAAAGAAGGAAAGAAAGAACCTCAGACATGGAAATATTTCTTAACCCTATCTGGGCCTCCATCAATATATTCTATGTTCTTAGACCTGAGTTCTGTATATTCAATCAATCAATTTGAATTCGTTAACACCTAGCATATGCCAGACACTGTTAAACAGGGATATGAAATAAAGGGAAAATCTTCATCTCAAGGAGTTCACATCAACTAGGTAGAATGGTGGAAAGAACTGGGTTTGGAGTTAAAAAAAAGACCTAAGTTCAAATCCAATTCCGAGAAAAGGTTCTGGTGCTCAGGTCTATAGATTTAATTGTAAGATTGCTGCTGCAGACACAAGACCAAATATGACTTGTCAATGCTCAGGATGCCAAGATTCAAGAGTGATATTTAACCACACACACACACACACACACACAAACACACACCACAATCCCTGCCCCAAAAAAAGCCAACTCCTTAGGTATGTGAGTAAGCTATGTTAATAAATAAAAATTAATTGTCTGCTAGGTATTAGACACTGTGCTAAACTCTGGAGGATACAAAAAAAAAGAGACAAAAGATAGTCCCTGCCCTCAAGGAACTCACTGTCCAGTGGGAGAGGTGACAAACAAACAGACATGTACAATTATACATGCTATACAAGATAAATAGGAAATAATTACCAAAAGGAAGGTACTAGAATTAAGAGGAGTTGGAGAAGGCCCCCTCTAAGAGGTAGGATTTTAGTTGACATTTGAACAAAGCCAGGGAGGGTCAGGAGCCTGACATGAGGAAAGATAGTATTCCAGGCATGAGGGGAAAAAAACAGGGAAAAAAATTCCTTCAATCAAAAGATGAAATATCCTGTTCACAGAACAACCAGGAGGCCAGTATAATTGACTCAGATAATACATGGTGGGGACTAAGGTGTAAGAAGCCTGGCAAAGTAGAGGGAACTAGATTAGGAAGGCTTAAAATGCCACAGAGGAGTCTATACTTGATCCTGAAGGGGATGTTAGATAATTTTTTTGAGCAGAGAAGTATTATAATCAGGTATCTACAAGATTAAATGAGCATCAATGTGAAAAATAGATTGTACAAAAATTTTTAAAAAGATCCAGTTAGAGGTTATTGCAATAGTTGGGAGGAAGGAATGCAATATTAAACATTCATTCTGGAAGAAGAAATATAAAATTGAGAAGGGGCTAAGACCCCTAGAAATCTCTCTTCCTTTCACCTGTTCAACCTTTCTTTTCCGTTTTCTGTGGCTCACACTTATCTTCCATCCCAGACCCATCTCTTTCCATTCTAAACAAATTCAATTCTTAACAGATACACTAGAAGGCAACAGACCTGCTCACCATGTATCTTCGGCAGAGGACAGCAAAGTTGCAATGGGTGGGCTCAGTAGAATTATTGAGGGGGAGGAGGAGTAGAAGAATCAGTGCTGGGGAGAGTGTTTCAAGGCCTGGAGCAAAAGGATCAGATCGTTTTTAGAAGAGTTGGAACTGTACTGCTAGACTGGGCCAGGCCCAGATGTTTAGGATTGGGTGGGGGAAAGGTAGGAAAGGGAGAACAATAACATGGCTAACTGTGACCCTGCCACATGTTCAGAGACAATTACTCCTCCCTTTCAACTTGGGGTGTGGTGTGTGTGTGTGTGTCCGTGCATTTTAGGAAGACAGAGATGAAAGGAACCTTAGACATCAGTTTTTCCAATCCCTTCATTTTATAGATAAACAAACTGAGGGCTATAAAGGGACAAAAGTCAAAGTAAAGAACAGAGTCAGGGATTCAATCCCAAGTCCTCTGTCTGACTCCAAACCCAACCCTCTTTCCAAAATTCCAGGTGCCTTTGTCTTGAGTTTCCATTGCCAAATACAATCTTTACCATTATATATCCTTTTCAGACTGTTAATTCTTGAATTCAGAAGCATGGCCTTAAGTGGGGTCTTTTATGAGGCTCTTTGGGCTCTATTTTAATCACTCTGTCCATTCCCCTCACTTTCCTTCTCCAATCTGCAGTGTTCTGAAGAGCATATGAAACCTGGCAATGGGTTTTTGCTGCAGGGTTCCCAGAGAGTACATGGATCTGCCTCTCATTCTCCATCACCTAAAACTATTCATTGACTATTTAAGCCCTAAGGAATTAGCCATTTTAGAACTACTAGTAAAATCTTCCCTACTTAACACCCTTTCTCATTAGTGTAGAAATGAACAGAGATATGGATAAGAGTCAATCCATATCCTAGACCAATAAGGAAATTCATGGGGACTTCAATTCCTGGCAAGAACTGATTTTCTCCAAAGACTGACTGATGAAACCCTGCTAGATGAATAGAACTCTGTTAAGTCAAAATTTTGCTAGAGAAGGGCTTTTATCCTTTACTTTCTCCATAAATTGAAATATGAGCTCAAGGGGAAAGAATAACAAGAACAGATCCTGAGCTTGTCCTACACAGATTCTCTCAGATTTTTCCTCTGTCCAAACCTGCATTTTCTTTTTTTTCTGTTTTTTGCAAGGCAATGGGGTTAAGTGGCTTGCCCAAGGCCACACAGCTAGGTAATTATTATTAAGTGGCTGAGGCCAGATTTGAACTCAGGTAATCCTGACTCCAGGGCCAGTGCTCTATCCACTGTGCTACCTAGCTGCCCCTAAACCTGCATTTTCATTGTTGTATAGAATTACTAGAGAATATTCCTCCTAAAGCACATGGATAACAGCCTTGCAGCTTAGAGATGCCTGGGACCATTGAAAAGTTAAGTGGAAGGGATGGGGGAAGAAAATAAATATTTATATAATGCCTTGTTCCAGGTACTTTATAATTATTATTATTATTATCTCTGATCTTCACAAAAACCACAAGAAGTAGATACTATTATACCTCCAATTTAAAGATGGGGAAACTGAGGCAGACAGTTATTAAGCAACTTGCTCAGAGTCAAGTAGTTGATAAGTTTTAGAGGCTGGATTTGAATTCAGATTTCCCTGACTCCAGACTCAGCATATCAACTTGCTAAGCGATTTACCCAGACTTGTCAAAAACAAGTTTTGAGTACAGATTTTTTGGATTTAGAATCTGGTTTTCTATCCATTATACTATCTTAACTGTAGAAATCAAAGGGGGGGGGGGGTTGGATGAGTTTTCATTTTACTAGGCTTTATTTGCTCCATTGGAGGTAGTATGGCTTTTTTGTTATTGTTTTTGTTTTTGTTTTGCAAGGCAGTGGGGTTAAGTGGCTTGCCCAAGGCCACACAACTAGGTAATAATTAAGTGTCTGAGGTCAGATTTGAACTCAGGTACTCCTGACTCCAGGGCCAGTGCTCTATCCACTGTGCCACCTAGATGCCCCAGTAGTATGGTTTTATGCAAAGAGCAGGGGACCCTCATTAGCTGTGTGACATGGGACAAGTTACTTTTCCTCCATGCACACAACAGTTTGTCCAATATAAAATAAAGGTTTGAATTTGGTGGTCTCTAATGATTCATTCTAACATCCTACCTACTCCACTATTGCAGAGGAAAATAAGCAATCTGATGGATTTTGGAAATCTTGTCTGTATCACATCTTAAATGGCTTTAGCCACTTCCTCCCTTAGTCCCCACCACCAAAAGAACTGATGATCTAAACACATCCAGCCAGATGAAGAAATAGAAATTATTTCTAAAAAAAATTACCTATTGTCTCCAGAAGTTCTGAGAACATCAAAGCATTTTTAGGTCAGCGTTTTTAATCTGCTCCCTTCCTAACCCTCTATCCCTAGGGAAAGGATCACATTTAGCAAAAGTATCCAAAAAAAAAAGAGAGAAAATGACAATTGTTGGAGGGGTATAGGAAAATAAGCATATTAATGCACTTCCAGTGCAGCTATAAATTGGTCCAGCTTTTCTGGAAGGCAATTTAGGACTATGTCCCCAAAGTCAATAAACTGTGCACTCATCAATACCATGACTAGATTTATTCCCTATAGAGATCAAAGAAAGAGAAAATGGACCCATATATACAAAAATATATTTAGTGGGTATTTTATAGTATCAAAAAACTAAGAACCAAAGAGATGCTATCAACTAGGGAGTGGCTAACAAACTATGATTATGATATATTATATCACATATATACTTGTGATATAAGTATGATGTATGGTATCATTTTCCTTATAATAGAATATAATTATGCCAAAAGAAGTGGGACAATTTCAGAGAAAACTGGGAATGAACTGATGCAAAGTAAAGTAAGCAGAACCAGGAGAACAATTTGTATAATAACAACAGGACAAAGAAAAATATCTTTGAAAGACTTAAGAACTCTAAGAAGCATTTAACCCAACTTCTGATAGAAGATCAAAGACTCAAGATACAAAGTAAGACATATGTTTGGATGCAAACAAAGGACAGATTTGTTTTGCTTCATTATGTGTATATATGTTTCAAGGTTTTATTTTTTTTCTGTTTGGGTACAGGGAAAGTGGGAGGGAAAAAGGGGCTGGGATCCCTTTCCCAATAAAAAGAAAACAAAAAGAAGAAAAGACAAAAGTAATTACAGACAAGCAGGGAATCTTTAAAAGTTATATGTTGAATTTATCATATACTTAAAAAGAACAGCAAGTTTCATATAATAGCAATTCATGTGTACGACTATATATTATAGTATATACAGAACTGTTTATTTTATTTGATGTTTGCTGAGTTCAAAATAAAGTGAAATGGAAAAGCAAAGTGAGGAGGGAAAGAGAGATTGCTAGGGCAGTTTTCCACAACCGATACACAATATTAGAATATGAGGAGGATGTTACATTTTAAGGAATAGGAGAATGTCATATATGGTGATGGTAGGCTATATGGGGTGATAAAGAAATATCTTTGGCATCAGGAAGTCATTGGTTCAAATTCTGCCTTTGACACATTTTATTGTTGTTCAGTCATATCTGACTCTTCGTGATCCCATTTGGTGTTTTCTTGGTATAGATACTAGACTGGTTTGCCATTCCTTCTCTAACTCATTTTATACATGAGAAAACAGAGGCAAACAAGGTTAAGTGACTTTCCCAGGATCACACAGCAAGTAAATCTCTAAGGTTAGATTTGAACTCAGGAAGATAAATCTTTTTGATTCCAGGCCTGGCATTCTTCACACCACGGGACCACCTAGCTGCTCTCTTTGACATATATTCCCTGCATAACTTCAAATAAATCACTAAGTCTCTCACTGCTTCTAGGCAACTTTATAAAATTTTAACTTGCAAAACAGTTACTGATCTAAAATGAGTGGTTTATACAGCACTTTGCAAACCTTAAAGTGATATATAAACCTTATAGATTCATCCCTGGGAGTTCTCTCTATCAAGAAAATCACAGGACTGGGGAATGATGACAATAAAAATAACAACTTTTCCTAGAAACATATCTGGATGACTCCATCTAATAAAACATGAGAATAAGAATGTTAATAATAACCTCATCTTTCAATAGAGTTTTATGGTTTATTAGCTTCCTCCCAGCCCAGTCCTGTAGGGTATGCAAGTGTAAGCTATATTCTATTTTAGAGAAGAGCAAACTGAGGCTCAATCAACCAACAAGCATTTATTAAAATTGGTGATAAAAAAAAAAAAAAAGCAAAAGCACAGTCCCTTCCAGTGGAGAGAGGAGGGGAACTAACAACAGATAAATAGCTATTTACATATGACATATAATATATATATATATATATTTACATATATATAAATACACACACATATATTGTAAATAGAAGGCACTCTCAAAGGGAAGTCACTAGCAAGGGGAGGAGAAGAGGGATAGAAAAGAGATTCATCCACTTGTTCATGGTCACTCAAGGTGGTATTCAGGGTCATCAAGGTATTCTAACTCTTAACTCTTTCTACCCAACACTATTTGGAACAAAGTGACTGGAAGGGGGGGAAAAATCTCCATTTCTAACCATGGGACCAGATTCCTGAGTCCTTGTCAATGGGTAGTGAAACAATTGTTCTTTTGCCATTTGGAATAGTATGGGGAAATCTCGGTAGATCCTAAAAAAACCAATTCCCAAAGATCAGACCTAATGTTATTTAGCTAGCTAGCTATCATCTATCTGTCTGTCCATTCATCCATCTATCTATCATCTTTCTATTTATTTTAATCTTTTGATTGGTCCTGAAGAAACCTGACCTTGGCGCCCAGTGAATGAAAGGATTTGGGTTGGATGACACTGTTTGGCCTTTCCAGGCCACCAACATGGAAAAAGAACAGAGTTACAAGCAGATAAGAGCCATTTCCCTTAATCCTGAGTGCTGTATCAGTCCCTCCTCTAACACTGGAATAAAGTCTTATCTGAGCATAGCACTTACCTCCCATTAAGGGCCAGAGGAGATAGGTGGTTCACTGAAGGTGGAGGAGGATTACAGGACCTCCACAGAAAGCACTCACACATAATAAACCCAATCATCTGTCCCAGAGGCTTCCTGCCATTGTAAAAGAAGGAAAGGTTCTAGGTTTCATTCTATAATAAGACTGAGACCTACCCCTCGTGTTGAGGAAGAGGAAGATAGCATACTTGGAGAATATTTCATCAGTTTAACAAAAATGTGAGTTATGAGAAACCAGTGTCATGTAATGGGAGGGAAAGGACTAGATTGGTAGTCAGAGAACCATAATTCAAATCCTGGCTCTACAATTTCCTATTTTGTGATATTATACAGGCCATCCTTAGAGCTTCAGCACCTCACAGGAAAAATAAAGAGAATACACAAAATATAGGGTTCTCAACCTTTTTTTTGATATCACATGGACTCCTTTAGTGATAAAGTCTGTGAATCCCTTCTCAAAATAAAATTTTTAAATACTTAAAAAAAATACATCGAATTACAAAGGAATTCAATTATTTTAAAATGCAATTATCAAATTTTTTAAGTTCATGGACTTCAAAGAACTCCTTCACTAGATTATCCCTAAAATCCCTAAGAACTTGAAATCCTATATCCCATGATATACATTCACTATATTTCATATGCTTCTTAATTTCTTACTTTCCATTCTCAGTCCCATCATGTTCTACAGCTCTAAGACTATGAGCAAAGATAGTAGAGTACAGAAGAGAGAACCCAGAACTAGCAGTTAAGGGACTTAGTTTTGAACTCAAACTCTATTTTTAATTGTATCCCCTTAGACTAATCACTTTCCCTCACTGGGACTCCTAATCAAAAAAAAAAAAGGCCCATTCAGGTCCCTTCCAATTTGAATATTCTACAAATCTATGAATTTAATTCTCCAAGAGGATTTACTTTGTAGACAAGAATCCAGAGTTAAGAAAGGTAATACTCAAAAGGACTCCCAAAATGGAGTGTCTGCTCCTATCCACCACACCCAAGGAGCCAACAGGACACAGATATTCCCAAGTTAACCCCCAAACAATGTTGCTTTTTACTCTATCCTCTGTACTGTTTTCCTCCCTAGTAAAAGGTTCTCCTGTGATCCCTAGATTTGGTACAAAACCAAGAAATACTTTATGAACAGAGAGGTTTGAAGAAATACCAAACTGCAAAATTACAGTCAAATGTGAGAACTCAACTGTGAAAGATACATTTTGTGCATTTACCACTGAAAATATTTAACCTCAATGGGTACCTTTAATTCAACAATAAATTCAAACAAGACATTTATTAAGAGTCTACTCTATGTAGAGCTCTATCATGGAAAATACTACGTTTAAGAAAGACATAATAATCTCTGCTAACGCACATATTACTATCCAGTATAAGATTTCTAAGATATCTCTTCTTATCATGATATAATAAATAATAATATTTAACATTTACATAGTGACATATTACATGCATGATGTCATTTAATCCTCAAAGTGATACTGTAAAGTAGGCAATATATTTTACTCTATTTTACAGGAAGAAGGAAAATTTATGTTAGCTTCAGTATTAATATATTAACTAATCTTATCCTACTCCAATCTACTTCTACCAGACTAATCTTCCTTATAAAATAATCTGATCATGTCCCTACTCTGTCATATTCCCCCAGTGACTCCCTATTATCTGCTAAATAAATCTCACATTCCTTAGGTTGGCAGTAAAGAGCCTCCACAATCTGGTACTTTCATACATTTCTAGCTTTATTTATTATCATTACTTATTACCTGTACATGGGTTATGCTCTAACTTAGTTGAATTTCTCTCCCCCTCAAACATGGAATGGAGTGAGCAAAGGCAGGAAATAGGGAGAAAAGAATGATAGATTCTTTTCTCCCTATTTCCTGCCTTTGCTCACTCCATTCCTTGTCTCCAAAATATTCACTGTTCTCACCTTCCACATTTTTGCCTTTCAGGGTCCAGTGCCACCTCTTCAATGAACTCTTCCCTGATCCCTTCAACCCTTTTCTGACTTTGCATAGTGCCTTCTAATACTTTTATGTCCTTGTTTCATTTCTATTCTGTGCTAAAGTTATTGCATAATATTGCATATTTGTAACATCTCCCTTGACTACAAAGATTATTTTCATTATTACCTGTGTGTCCACTGACCGCAGTGTTTTGCACATTGTTCTAATCTTAATGTTTTATTTATATCATGCTTTAAGGTTTATAAAGTATTTTTCTCAGAATAACCCTCCTTGAAGTAGGCAGTAAAAATAATTTTATTCCCATTTTACAGAGGAGGAAAGTGAAGTTCAAGTTAATTGATTTGCCCATGTGCACATAGCTGTTAAGCATCAGAATCAGGATTCAAATCTAGGTCTCCTAATTCCAAGTCCAAAACTCTTCCATTACACCTGGCACCTATTGGATGGATGGATGGATGAATGGATGGAGGGACAGGGGAAGGGAGAGAGGGAGGGATAGATGGATGGAGGGACAGATGGGTAGATGGATGGATAAGTGGGTGAATGAATGGGAGTCTTCTGATAAAATAAACTTTTTATTTTACATTCCACTGCCATGTCATCATGAGTTTGCAATTGTCCACTTTGGGGATAGAGTAGGAAGTAGACTAAAAAGATGAGTCCTCTTCAGTTAGTCTTCAAAATAGATTGGGAAAGGGAAATGCATACTTGCATACTTTCTTTGGCTTAGGACTTGTTCTGGCTCAAAAAAGTCAACAAACTTTTACAACTCTTAATGACTGTAGCTCTTTTCTGAGTACAGCTAAATGGAGAAATAAGAGGAGCATCCTGGGCAACTGTGAATGTGTTGGGTAGGGGGTCTTACCTATCAGATGCATAGAGGAGTTAGAAGAGATGGGAGAATTTTTCTGGGGGATCTGAATAATAGAGTTACCCCAAAACCTATTGGAGCTATCCCTGGGTCAATAGACCTCACCACCAATCCTCAACCATATTTACATGCTTAATGTAAAGAGAGGTATATACTCTCCATTTTGCAACTGAAGAAACTGAAAAAACAGAGATTAGATGACTCTCCTAAGATCACACAGCTAGCAAGCCTGGCTTTGAACTCACATTTTCCTGACACTAAGTCCAGTACTCTATACATTGTACCACCTGGCTGCTATTTTAATGAGTTCCTCTGTTACACAGCTGCCATTTATCAATTGTGTATAGGATGGTTTGTTCAATCTTCCAGTGATGTATCCTGTATACAACAGAGACAGCTTTTACTGGGAGACAGAGCTGCCTTTCAGTGAATTAGGATATCACCTCTCCCTGCCTCATCACCCCACCCCCAGTGCAGCATCAGCATGGAGAAATCCAATTTTGGCAGCTAATCTAAGCAAAATCCCAAACAATCCCTTATAATCAATGTCTATTAAGAGTTCAGACAAGCATTAATGGGATTGTTCAAGTAAACTTGTGAGAAGTTTTAAGAAGGTCTGACACAGAACGACTGAAATGAAGTGTGGACCTCAGTAAAAGCATATTCTTCTGCTATAGAAATCAGACAATAATGAAACAAGGCTTCCCTTATCAATCAGTCAATAAACATCAATTAAAGACATGCTATTTGCTGAACACTGTGCCAGTCACTATAAAGACAATGACAAAAATGAAACAATTCCAAACTTTAAGGAATTTATATTATAGCCAAAAAATAGTATGAGTGTATATAAGCAAACACAAAAAGCATACACAAAATCAGTGCAAGGTTGTTTCAGGGTAGGGAGGCCCTGGAAGCTCTGGGAAACATTTGGAAATGCTGTGGTATTAGCTGACATTTACAGGGTTAATAATAATAACAACAATAATAATAGTTTCCATTTATAGAAAACATGTAGGTTTGCAAAGTGCTTTACAAATATTATCTCATTGAAGCCACTGCACTACCCGGCTGTTTAGTTTTATAGATGAGGAAAATGATGCTGAGAAGCTAAGTGAACTGACAAAGGCCACATAATTAGTATGGATCTAAGGCAGGACTTGAGCTCAGGTCTCCTTGACTACAAGTCCAAAAGTCTACTAAATAGTTAGCTTATGAAAACAAAGGATGACCAAAGGTGACTTGTTATTTCCTGAATTCAGTCCCTTGCCTCCTTGTCCAGTCAATAGGATCACATTTTCCCGAACTCCAGCCCTGAGTAATCTTGTCATCCACCTCGGCTTTGCCCCTATTCAAATATTTGCTGGATACAGTAGGAAGAAATCAAGAAATCTTGCAGATTAGACCCAATTTATATTTATTTTAGCCATTCTCAAGTGAACCCTTACTGTAGCAAGGCAATCCTACTACTCCCTATCAATGCTGGAGATCACTTTGCACAGTAGTTGTTCCAAATCTTGCCTTTACCATTTGTGTCACTCAAGGCATTCTCCCACTCTTGCCAGTCAATCAACCATATTTGAGGAAAATATTTAGGCCCTTCAGGAAAACTCCCTCCTCTCTCTTTCTCGTCTTACAGTCCTCAGACATCTCCTCCCACTATCTCTTCCCTCAATTGAGTCTTTAATGAAGAGTGGCTCTTCTACTTGGCAAGGAAAAAGACTCCATGTAGAATTTGTTGTATTATCTGACATTTGTAAAATAAATAATGAAAGCTAATGCTAGTGGGTATTTATGGAGGCATTAAGGTTTGCAAAGCAGTTTATAAATATGATTTCATTCTATTCTCACAACAATCCTGGAGGGTAGCTGCAAATATTTTAAGATGAGAAACGAAGGCAGGCAGAGATAAAGTAGTTTGCCCAGGATCATACAACTAGCATGTATCTGAGACTGGATTTAAGTTGTCTTCCTACTTCCAAATTCAGCATTCTATCTACTTCATCATCTAGGTGCCTATCACCCTGCTGCTTTTGCCACACTATCAAGCTCCCTCCCCCACCTCTGTCTCAGTGTCTGTCTGTCTGTCTGTCTCTCTCTCTCTCTCCAAAATTTCCAATAATCTTTTAATTGTCCATTCCTAAACATTTCACTAGGTTTTTGTGACCCTAAACCCTATTGGTTCTCCTCTTATTTGAAATAAACTCTTTCTCAGTCTCCTTAGTTGTATCTGAATGATTATCTATGTCACATGCACTAACTATAGGTGTACCCTAATGTTTTGTGCTAGATCACCTCATTTCTCCCTATATTCTCATTAGCCTCCCCAGATTCTGTCATTGTACAGAGATAAATCCCAGATCTATATATCTATCTCTAACTGGGGCAGCAAGGTGATGCAGTACATAGATCCCTGGACCTGGATTCATGAAGACTCATCTTCCTGAATGTAAATCTAACTCTAGACAATTACTATCTGTGACCCTGGAAATTCATTTATCCCTGCTTGCCTCAGTTTCCTCTTCTACAAAATGAATTAAAGAAGGAAATGGCAAACCTCTCCAATATTCTTACCAAGAAAATCTCAAACAGAGGGTCAGTCAGACATAATAGTTCAACAACAATAATTTATCTATAGAACATAGTCCTAAATCACCATCTGCATTTTGGATAGCTTTAACTGAAAGTCTCAACTCAACATGTCTGAATCAGAATGTCTTATCTTTCCCCAAAAGTTGTCTCCTGGGTGGAGCCAAGATGGCAGCATAAGGAAAGCATTTCCCAGGAGCTCTCTTCTAAAATATTTCAAAAACTTTAAAATTATGAGTCTAACTAAATTTTTGAGAGACAAAACCCACAGAAAGATCCATTGAAGCAATTCTCCAGCCCAAGGTAACTTGGAAGATCATGGGAAAGCTCTGTTCCATGGAGCTGGCAGCGCAGCCAGTCTTCTGGGAACAGCCTGTGGGGCACTTGGGTCCCTGGGAGCACTAGCTCAAGATAGCAGAAACAGTTTTCTGACCTGCCAATCCAGGGAACACCAAGCACAGCATAGAAGATCAGCAGGAAAACCTTTGTCAGAGGGAATACAGAGCCCCCAGCATAGTTCTCAGAGCAGCCCAGATCTCAGGAAATGGAAGTAGGCCCACAGAGTCACCCAGCAGGGTGCCACCCAGTAGCTACTCCTAGAGCACTCAGCCCACAGAAGGAAGGGGGTAGGGGAGATTATCAAGGTCTCTCCTCTATCCCTGGGACAGGACTCTTGTGCTTTGTCCATTTTCAGACCCTGGTTGCAGTCTGGGGGCCCCCATTGCCATAGAGCAGGAACTCTCCTCACAGTCTCAGGGCAAGGGGATATGCTTGTGGTCATTCATAGACCAGAGCACAGACAAGGAGAGCAGTCAGAGCTTCTCATAAGACCTTGAAGGAGCTAAGGGCCTTGTGGGAGATGTTCCAATAAGACTCAAAAGCTCAGAAGGCACCCCAAACCAGGGTACAGGCTGGGGAGATGAGTAAATAGGAAAAAAAGGAACCTGACCATAGACAATTACTTCGGCCCTGTGGAAGATCAAAACACACACTCAGAAGATGAGAAAGACCAAGTTTCTGCATCTAAAGCCCCCACAAAAAATAGGAGTTGGGTTCAGGCTATGATAGAGCTCAAAAAAGATTTTTGAAAATCAAGTAAGGGAGATAGAGGAAAAATTGGGAAGAGAAATGAAAGAGATGCTGGAAAAACATGAACACCAATCAGCAGCAGTCAAGGAGATCCAAAAAATGATGAAGAAAACAACATGTTAAAAACCAGTTTCGGTCAAATGGAAAAAGCAGTTCAAAAAGTTAATGAGGAGACAAATACCATAAGAAGCAGAATTGGTGGGGCAGCTAGGTGACACAGTGAATAGAACACCAGCCCTGGAGTCAGGAATGCCTGAGTTCAAATCCAGCCTCAGACACTTAATAATTACCTAGCTGTGTGGCCTTGGGCAAGCCATTTAACCCCATTTGCCTTGAAAAATCCTAAAAAACAAAAACAAAAAAACAGAAGTAGAATTAGCCAAATGCAAAAGAAGATAAGAAAGTTTTCTAAAGAAAACAACTCCTTCAAATGTAGAATGGAACTAAAAGAAGCTGATAACTTTGTGAGAAATCTAGAAATAATAAAACAATACCAAAGAATGAAAAGCTAGAAGAAAATGTGAAATATCTCATTGAAACAACAACTGACCTGGAAAATAGATCCAGAAGAGACAATTTAAAAATTATTGGGCTCTCTGAAAGTCATGATCAGGAAAAGAACCTTGACTTCATTTTTAAAGAATTTTTACAGGAATATTGCCCTGATATTCTAGAATCAGAGGGCAAAATAAAAATTGAGAGAATCCACCATTCTCCTCCTTAAATAGATAAAAAAAAACCTCTCAGAAATATTATAGCCAAATTCCAGAACTCCCAAGTCAGGGAGAAAATATCACAAGCAGCCAGAAAGAAAAAATTAAAATATGATGGAGTGACAATAAGGATTACACAGGACTTTGCAGCATCTACATTAAGGGCTCATAGGGCTTGGAATATAGTATTCTGGGAGGCAAAAGAGCTTGGAATGCAACCAAAAATCACCTACCCAGCAAAACTGAACATACTCTTCCAGGGGCAAAGATGAACATTCAGTGAAATAGGGGAATTTCAAATGTTCCTATTGAAACAACCAGAGCTGAACAGGAAGTTTGATCTTCAAGTATAGGACTCAGGTGAAGCATAGAGAAGATGGATGGGAAGAGTATATTATGAGGGATTTAATGATGTTGAACTGCATGTATTCCTGTATGGGAAGATGATATTGATAATACTCATGTGAACCTTCTCGTTTATTAGAGTTGTTAGAAGGAGCATATATAATCAAGGCACAGGAGGGAGTTAAATTTGAAGGCCTAATATGTAAAAATGGAATCAGTGGGTGAAAAGGAAATGTACTGGGAGAAAGGGAAAAGAGAGGGAGAATAGGCTAAAATATTTTATGTAAAAGAGTCAAGAAAAAGCTTTTCAATGGTATGGAAGAGGGGAAGGTGAGGGGGAAATGAGTGAGTCTACATTCTCATCAGAAATGGTGCAGAGAGGAAACAACATACATACTTAATAGTGTATAGGAATCTAGAGGAAAAAAAGGAGAGAAAGGGGATGGGGGAGGGGAGGCGAAATGTAGGTGATAGGGGAGAGGGCAGATCATAGGAGAGAACACTTTTTTTTTACTTTTTTACTTTTTGCAAGGTGGTAGGATTGGATGACCTGTCCAGGACCAAGGGACAGGGTTGTTGTTGGATCTCTAGGGTGGGATGTGGGCTTAGGGCCTCCTGGCCCCAGGACTAGTACTCTGTCTGCAGCACCACTTCGTTGTCCCACAGCAAACTTTTGAAGAGGGATAGAGTGAAAGGAGAGAGAAAATATAATAAATAGTAATGGGGAGGAATGGATGAAGGGAATTACAATCAGCAAAAACAACTGTGGGAAAATATGGAAGTAACTTCTCTGATGGACTTACGATAAAGAATGTGATCCACCCCAGAGACAGAGCTGATGGTATCTGAACAAAGACTGAAGCACATTTTTTTCTCTTTCTTTCACTTTATTTCTCGTGAGGTTTTTTTAATTTTTGTGGGGGGGGAGGAGGGATTATGTTACTCTTATAACAAGACTATTTTAGTAATGTGTAAATAAATTAAAATGTAAATTAAATTTTTTTTTAAAAAAAAGTTGTCTCCTGCCTGACCTTCCCTATTACTGTCCAAGGCACCACCATACTCCCAATCATCCAAGCTAGTAATCTCAGTGCCTTCCTGGACTCCTTATTCTCACTCATCCCACATACATGATTTATTATCAAATCTTGTTGCTTCACAAAAGTACTTTCTCTTCTACATTCCATCAGTACTATCCTAGTTTCAATCCTCATTACTCTGGGATTATTATAATAGCATACCATTTGATCACCCTACCTCCAGTTCTTTCCTGCTCCAACCTATCTGCCATTGCAGATCATTACCAAAATGATTTTCCCAGACCATAGGTCTTGCTATGCCATATCACTCCCAACTTCACAAACTCCATTGGCTCTTCTCCAGGATCCAAAAAATATAAGATCCTATTTGGCATTTAAAGCTCTTCACAAGCTGTCCCCTTTCTACCTTTTCAATCTTTATACCATTTACTCCTATTTATGTACCTTAATGTACATGGAGTCCATGTACACTAGAGTTCTGGGTCTGAAATCAGGAATATTTATCTTCCTGAGTCAAATCTGGCCTTACTAGCTGTATAACTGTAGGCAAGTCACTAAACCTTATTTGCCCCACTTTCCTCATCGGTAAAATGAGCCAAAGGAAAAAAAATGGAAAATTATTTCAGTATCTTTACCAAGAAAACCCAAATGGGGTTAAGGAGAGTCAGACATCACTGAAACAATGGAATAAATGGGAATGCTTTTTTGCTAAAAGTTGGATTGTAATTGGGACTTAAAGAAAACCAAGGCATATCCAGTGAACATCCTTCCTCCATGATATTTTTTCACATTTCACACTTCTCCACCAGACCCACGATGCAAGTATCTCCTGCTTGCAGATACACACCAGGGTCATCACCCCTAAGTATCTATGTCACCAAATGCCCTCTCCCGGAACTTGCTTTCTCCCTAATCCTATGTCAGTGCAATTTACATTTTTCCACAATACATCACTTGATCATTAACAACAGTGGTATATCCCACCCCCTCAGCTTAGCAGGGTCATTGTTTCATTCCCCTTCAGCCTCTACTTTTTTAATTGAATTTGTCCAGTGAGAGAAGACCTAATTACAGACATATATTAAATAATTCTTAGGCATGACTTTCATTGACCCTTCTTAGATTGTCCTTGCATGAACAAAAGGAATAATAGTTCATATTCACGGTGCTAACTAACCAGATTCCCAATGAAGTAGTCATTGCTGTGTCTTCTTTTAAGAAGAGATGACAATATTCTAACCTGAACCAGGAAAGGGGAACAATGAAGAAAAGGCTATAAAAATAGGTAAGTAAGAAGAAGAAAACCAATCAAGAACGGTAAACTAAAACTGAAGTCAACAAAATGATAAAAAATGAAGATCTAATTCAAAATAGCTGACAGTTCCCTGATAGGTGCCTGGGTATCCAGCCATCAGGCAATATTGAGGGATATACAAGAAAAAGAGAAAAGGTCCTAGTTTTTGAAATGCTTACAATAGCTAGGAACTGTATTCCCTCTAAAAATTCAGCTCCCAAAGACCAATTAACCTTCCAAAGAGATGGAAATTACTTTCCAGAACTTTGACCATATGAAGTAATCTTCTAATCTCTCTTCACATAATGGCTTCCCTTTGGTCTGCCCACTCCCACAAGTTTGCAAAAAAGAGTACCTTCTTTGTGTTTTCAGTGGACAGACTCCAGAATTCTTTACAGCTTATTGGCAGCATAATACAGTAGATAGGGTGTTGAAACTGGAACTTGGAGGTTATAAGTTCTAATTCTGCCTTTTCCATTTTACTAACTGGATGAGCCTCTTAATCTTGATCAGCCTCAGTTCTTTTCATCTTTTCATAGAATTATAATGCCTATATAATCCACCTTTGAAGGCTAAAGTGAGAATCAGATATGATAAATATATAAAAGCACTTAGTGACCCTTAAAATTCTAGTTTCAAAATGTTATTTTATCACTTCTAATACTATTTATGGAAAAAATGATTTCTGAATGGATATATTCTACTATATTTTCTGCTGCAGCAATTCTAGGATCTTCTGCTATAGTGACACTTTAGAAGAAGGAAGGAAAATTCAAAATAAGAAAATGTAAAAATTATTTTTAATATTTCTTAAGAATACATATAATTCCTAAACCAGGAAGAGTTAAGACAGAGAAAGAAAATTATAGAGCCATCTCCCTGATGAATATAAATGCAAAAATCTTAAATAAAATCTTAGTAAAACGACTACAACAAGTTATTGCTAGGATAATACATTATGACCAAGTAAGATTTATCCCAGGAATGCAGATTGGTTCAATACTAGGAAAACTGTTAGTATAATTAATTATATCAACAACAAACCTATCAGAAATTATATGATTATATCAATAGATGCTGAAAAAGCTTTTGACAAAATACAGCACCCATTCCTACTAAAAACACTAGAGAGTGTAGGAATGAGTGGACTGTTCCTTAGAATAATAAGCGCAGGGAGTGGGGCTAGGTAGAACAGTGGATAGAACACTGGCCCTGGAGTCAGGAGTACCTGAGTTCAAATCCAGCTTCAAACACTTAATAATTACCTAGTTGTGTGGCCTTGGGCAAGCCACTTAACCCCATTGCCTTGCAAAAAAAAAAAACCTTAAAAAAAAGAATAATAAGCAGTATCTATTTGAACCCATCAACAAGCATTATATTCAATGGGGAGAGGCTAGAAGCATTCCCAATAAGATCAGGGGTGAAACAAGGATGCCCATTACCACCACTACTATTCAATATCATATTAGAAATGTTAACTTTAGCAATAGGAGAAGAAAAAGAAATTGAAGGAATTAGGAATTAGGAAGGAAGAGACAAAACTCTCACTCTTTGCAGATAACATGATGGTATACCTAGAGAATTCCAATGAATCATCCAAAAAAAACACTGGAAACAATGAGTAACTTTAGGAAAGTTGCAGGATATAAAGTAAACACTCATAAATCCTCAACTTTATATATGTATACACACACACACACACACACACACACACACATACACACATATTAGATAGAGCAGGAAGAGCTAGAAAGAGTATCCATTCAAAGGAATCTCAGACAATATAAAATACCTGGGAGTCTATCTGCCAAGGCAGACTCAGAAACTTTTTGAAAACAATTACGAAACATTTCCCACACAAATAAGATTTAAATAATTGGGCAAACATCAACTGCTCATGGATAGGTCAAGCTAATATAATAAAAATGACAATTCTACCAAAACTAAAACACTTGTTTAGTGCCCTAACAATCAAAATTCCAAAAAAGTTGTAAGTAAATTCATATGGAGAAATAAAAAGTCAAGAATTTCCAGGGAGTCAATGAAAAAATTGCAAAAGAAGGTGGCTTAGCCCTACCAGATCTAAAATTATTCTATAAAGTATCAGTCATCAAAACTATCTGGCATTGGCTAAGAAATAGAGTGATGGACCAGTATAATAGACTAGGTGCAATAGCAGGAAATGATTGTGGTAATCTGCTGTTTAATAAACCAAAAGAGTCCAGCTACTGGGACAAAAACTCTCTCTGATAAAAACTGCTGGGAAAATTGGAAGTTAGTATGGAAGAAACTTAGATTAGACCAACACCTCATACCCTATACCAAGGTAAGATCAAAATGGATACAGGATTTAGACATAAAAAACAATCAAGGAGTAGTTTACCTGTCAGATCTATGGCAAGGGAAACAGTTTATGACTAAGGAAGAGATGGAGAACATCACTAAAAAGAAACTAGATGATTTTGATTATATTAAATTGAAAAGCTTTTATGCAGACAAAACCTCTGTAACCAAGATTGAAAGAAATGTAGTAAACTAGGAAACAATCTTTACAACTAGTATTTCTGGCAAAGGACTCATTTCTAAAATATACAGAGAACTGAGTCAAATTAAAAAAAAACATTCCCCAATTGACAAATGGTCAAAGGATAAGCAAAGTCAATTTACAGATGAGGAGATCAAAGCAATCCACAGTCATATGAAAAATTGCTCTAAATCATTGCTTAAAAGAGAAATACAAATTTAAAGCATCTCTGAGGTACCACCTCACACCTCTCAGACTGTCCAGTATAACCAGAAAGGACAATAATCATTGTTGGAAGCGTTGTGGGAAATCTGGGACACTATTACATTGTTGGTGGAGCTGTGAACTCATCCAGTCTTTCTGGAAAGTAGTCTGGAACTATGCCCAAAGAGCAACAAAAATGTGCATACCCTTTGATACAGCAATACCACTACTGGGCTTATATACCCTGAAGAGATGATGAAAAAGGGTAAAAGCATCACTTGTCCAAAAATATTCATAGCAGCCCTGTTTGTGGTGGCAAAGAATTGGAAATCAAGTAAATATCCTTCAATTGGGGAATGGCTTAGCAAACTGAGGTATATGTATGTCATGGAACACTATTGTTCTATTAGAAACCAAGAGGGACAGGAATTCAGGGAAGCCTGGAGGAGTGAGCAGAACCAGAAAAACATTGTACAGCCTAACAGCAACATGGGGGTGATGATCACCCTTGATAGACTTGTTCATTCCATCAGTGCAACAATCAGGGACAATTTGGGCTGTCTGCAATGGAGATACTATCTGTATCCAGAGAAAGAACTGTGGAGTTTGAACAAAGACCAAGGACTATTACCCTTAATTTAGAAAAAAAAATAGATATCTTATTGTCTGATCTTTCTATCTCTTTTACTTTGTGTTTCTTCCTTAAGTATATGATTTCTTTCTCATCACATTCAATTTGGATCAATGTATACCATGGAAACAATGTGTAAAGACTGGCAAATTACTTTCTTTGGGGTTGGGGGGAGGGAGGTAAGATTAGGGGAAAACTGTAAAACTCAAAATAAATAAAATCTTCAAAAATATATATATATATATATATATATATATATAATTATAAAAGATCCAAACTGACCTTTCAACTGTCTATTAACATTTAAAAATAGGAACCAGATAAAAGTAAAGGTTTGACTATGATTACTACCATTTCTTAAAGACATTTGAGAATCACCACAGTCAGTTAAAACAAACATTTAAAAGGAGGAGATCTAAAGAGCATAAAACTCAGCTTTTATCTCCTTGCCAAGAAGAGAGACAGGGCACCTAAGGGCAACAATAACTAAGAATACAAACTCATTCGCAAAACATCAGAGACAAAGATAACAATGAACAATTACAAACAGAATTTCTTCACAAAACCACTCAACAAAATAAATGAGAAAAAAACATGCAAACAATTTGAGGTGAGACTCAACTAAGTTTGGTAATAGAGAGAAAATTTGTAAATGGAATTAGAAGGAAGACAACAAATGTACAAGAAATAAGAGTTCTGCCTACATAGAATTATTGAACAAATGGTACCATAGTGCAGAGCCCTGGGCTTCAAATTCAGGCTCACATACTAACTGTGTGAACCTCTGTTTGCCTCAATTTTCTCAACAGTAAAATTGGATAATAACAGCATTTACCATTGTAAGATTGTTGTAAGGATCAAATGAGATGCCATTTGTAAAAAAGCACTTAGCACAGAACCAAGTACAAAGTAGATACCTTAAAAAGATTTATTCTCCTTTTCTTCCCCTTCCATTCTCCTACTATTGTTATCATTGCTGATCCTTCATTTTATTTTTTTTTAGGTTTTTGCAAAGCAAATGGGGTTAAGTGGCTTGCCCAAGGCCACACAGCTAGGTAATTATTAAGTGTCTGAGACCGGATTTGAACCCAGGTACTCCTGACTCCAGGGTCAGTGCTTTATCCACTGCACCACCTAGCCACCCCAATCCTTCATTTTCGAAGAGGACCAGTAACTTCATATTCTTGACTTGATCATGGATTGGATTTAAGTGACTTAGAGTTGCACAAAGTCATTAACCTCACTCTCCTTCTTATCCTAGAACCAATTATATAAAATATATGAAGGAGTAATAACAATAGCTAGCATTTGTATAATACTTAAAGTTTGCAGAACCCTCTACAAATATTGTCTCTTTTTTTCTTCATCATAATCCTGAGAGGTGAGTTTAATTATTATTCCCATCTTTACAGATGAGGAAAACTGATGCAGGTAGAGGTTAGACAATTTGTCTAGGATCTCATATTTGGTAAGTGAAATGGGATTGAACTCAGGTCTTTTGGACTCCAAACCCATCCACTGAACCACCTAGTTAGCAATACAAAGGATTATTATTGTTTGTTTTTCAGTTATTTCTGATTTCATCACCCCATTGGAATTTTCTTCACAAAGATACTGGAATAATTGAAATAACCTGAGGCAAACAGGGTTGAGTAACTTGTCCAGGGTCATACAGCAAATAAATGTTTTGAAATTGGATTTGAACTTGGGTCTTCCCAGCTCCAGGTCCAGCACTCTATTTATCTCACAACCTAGCTTCAATAAAAAGGAAAATCAAGAATATGAAGCCAGGAAAGACCGGCAGAACATGGTAAAATAATTGCAGAGGAAATTCATGTTAGAGATGACAGAATTTTAAAATTATTTAGGGATTTGTTTTCACCAAACCTTAAAGGGATGAAGATTTCTTTAAATTAAGATCTTATATGATCTCATTATCAGCCCACCTCCAAAAAGGGAAAGGTATCAGCAATAATCTTTAGACTTCCTTTCTCATAAGCACTCTTTATTGGAGTATTCTATATATGTATAAGGGTACACTAATAGTTTAAGGATCCATGATTTCATCAGCATAAAACCTGATCACCTAATCACCTGAAACAGATGTCCAACTTAGTAAGTGGTCTCTAAGAGTACCTCTAAGAGTTACTGTGATCATAAAACTCATTTTGACATGAATATCTAGATTTAGCTAAGGGGTTCTCAGGTGGCAGACATCCCCAAGACTATACTTAGACCCTTTTCTAGATAGTAAATCTCTCAACTAGTTTAGCTTTTAAGAATTCAGGGTCATTTCAATGCTAGAAGAAAGCATCAGAGCATTATTTAAGTGACTAAAGATGATAATTTTTGGAAGGGAAACAGCTAAGCCCCTAAGCTAAGGAGAGCTCACAACTGCCCATAGTTATTGATTACTCACTTCACTTTAAAGAACCAATTAGTATGCTCCCCTGACACTACCAATCAGTGGAGTAGGTTTGTCTAGGAAACAGGTACCCAGACGTTTTTGATACAGTTCAAGAGAAGAATATTTATGTTAATTTATTACTGATATATTGTGAGTTGATTTAACCATTTAGAACAGAAGTGTTTCATTTTTTGTGTCTTAGTTCTCTTTAGCAGACTTTTAGCCTATAGATCTCTTCATAGTAATGTATTTAAACTAATGCACAAAACAAAATATATAGAATTATAATATAAACCAATTATATTGATATAAAGATATAATTTTTTTTTCCATCCAAAGATACAGAAGCTCTGAAATTTATCCATGGACCCCCAGATTAAGAACCCTTAATTTAAAGTCATATAAAAAGTGAAGTTACAAAAATGCTCATAATCTTTAATCTAGCAATCTCACTATTAGAGTTATACTCTTTTTTTTTTTTTAGTTTTTGCAAGGCAATGGGGTTAAGTGGCTTGTCCAAGGCCACATAGCTAGGTAATTATTAAGTGTCTGAGGTCGGATTTGAACTCAGGTACTCCTGACTCCAGGGCCAGTGCTCTATCCACTGTGCCACCTAGCCACCCCAGAGTTATACTTTAAAGAGGTTAATGACAGGAATAAAAGACCTAGTCTATGCAAAAATATTCAAATGCAACTCTAGTTATGGTAGCAAAAAAATTTTAATCAAACCTTGTATCTAACAGTTGAAGAATGCCTAAATAAAATCACAGCTTATGAACATAATGGAATATTGTATCACAAGGAATAATGAATATGAATTTTTTTTAAAAAAAAATGAAAGGACATGTAGTGATGCCAAGTGAAGAAAACAGATCCAAAAGAACAGTATATTTACTGACTATACCAAAGACAATATTAGGCAACAACAAAACTCATCGGATCTAATGGGGAAATGCTGGTTCTACATTATTAATTTTAAAATGAACTGTCTTCCTGTTTTCAAATGATAAATTATAGAGTAGATAAGAGTATAATTATTCCAATTATTCATATGTTATGTTCTCTTCAAGTTTTCAAGAACTATGTTTTCAAGTTTTTAAAGTTATTGCTTATGTATTTTGTTATAACAAAATGTTCCCAGTGTGGCATTAGATATGAGAATAGAACATGAAAAGAGAGTTAGTGCTGAAGAATCAGGGTTTGCTCTGACATAGAAAATAGTGTTGTCAGAAGGTGAAAGAGAACATAATATAAGTAGGGACATGTTCATTCATGGATTATTGTTAATTTGAGTTGTGTTTGAACATAGATCCTGAGAAATTTTAAGTCTATATCCAGATGCAGACCCATGGGTTGAACTTTGACTTATGATCATGGGAAGAAATGAAAAACTAAAGTTTCCCTCAGAGGCAAATTCTCCTAGCATATGTGTCCAGAAGTAAGATTAAATACACACTGGTTCTTGGCACCCTCCCCACAAACCAATTACAGTTTGGGAAACAATGGAGAATGATTCTTATTAGAATCTCTATCAGTCATCATTCTAAGCCTTCTAGGAGGAAACAGAGAAGCTTTTGCAGATTTTTTTTTTCAAACAAGACCCTCTATTTTAAAGAGAGGAGGATCAAGTCAAGTCTTCATTCCTCTTTAGGCTGATTCATCTCTACAGGACTTTCTTTACCATTCCCTTGAAAGGAACTTTCATATATCCCCTCCCTTCTTTTTCAGCTTCCTTTTATATGTTGTATTTCCACATTTGAACATAAACTTGAGGAGAGGGGTTATCTTCATTTGTATTCCAGATTATGAAAATGCCTGGCACATAATAAGTGCTTTAAAATATTTTTGACTTGAGAAATATCTACATAAGACCATATCTTCAAAGCCATACAATTAACAGAGAAATGTAGAGAATAAAAGATACTGCTCTATTTTTTACTTTTTTTAAAGCATTCAACTCAATGGAACAAAATGGTCATAATGGCTCTCCTCCAACAAGTGTTCTCTCCTTATGTATGTCAATACAACAAAATAGTCTTGATAGATTTAACCACAGAGATAAATCTGTTTATGATTCTCTCATTAGCAATACCAAGGGCTTCACAAAAGATGGAGACATGCTCACCTTGGTCAAAGGGGACATTCTGTGCAAAACTCAACTAGTGGAGAGATTCCCAATGGATAATGAAGTTGTCCAGATGTTTTCATTTTCAAATGTGATTATGTTGATTATATCAAGACATAGATTCTACAAAACCTCTTTAAGGAGAACTAAAGCTACTTGATGAAGATTGACCTCCTCATCCACTCATAAATAGCTAAATGGATAAAGACATCATAATGTCAATATCATGGTATATAGTTGGATGGACAGTCCATTCAGTTAATCCATTAGTCTATGTATACTGAAGGCTGTGGAAAGAGCCAGCAGATTTCCATAATCAAGGAGGAAGAGAGAAGACTAGACCTCATTCAAGAAATTGTGCCCTACTTTAATGATCTCAAAGTATTTCATGCATTGAATAAAAAAGTCCATTCAAATATGAATTATTGTATCTATTATATTTTAACATCAATTGCAAATGTCATCATGGGTATCAGAAGGACACAGAGTATATCCAGGCCAGAGTATTTTGCTAACTTGAATGCAAGAAGTAGCATAAAAGTCATCAAAAGAAGAAAAATGATGAGTTAGTATTATTTCTATCTAGCCGCCCCTCAAAAAGGATTTTAACAATAAATAAGAGTAGTAAAGTAAAAAGTAGGAAAAGGTCAAGTGAGGCAAGAAAATCATAAAAAGTCAATAAGTTGGTAAAATAGGTTCAAAACCTACTGAAGAAAATAGCATCTTAAGAAACACTGTTAAGAAACAGAATGGGGGGCAGCTAGGTGGCTCAATGGATAGAGCACCGGCCCTGGAGTCAGTAGAACCTGAGTTCAAATTTGGCCTCAGACACTTAATAATTACCAAGCTGTGTGGCCTTGGGCAAGCCACTAAACCCCATTTGCCTTGGGAAAAGTCCTAAAAAGAAAAAAAAAGAAAAGAAACAGAATAGGCCAAATGGAAGAAGAGGCACAAAATTCATTGAAGAGAACTCCTTAAAAAACAAAATTGATCATATAAAAAGAGGTAGAAAAGCTCAATGAAGAAAATAATTCTTTAAAAATTAGAATTGGGCAAGTGAAAACTAATGATTCTATAAGACATCAAGAAGCAGTAAGGTATAATAAAAAGAATGAAAAAATGGAAGAAAATGTGAAGTATCTCATTGGAAAAACAATTGTCCTGAAAAACGGATCAAGAAGAGATAATTTAAGAATTATTGGACCACCTGAAAGTCATGATCAAAAAAAGTCATCTTTCAAGAAATTATCAAGGAAAACTGCTCCAATAGTCTAGAACCAGAAGCTTAAATAGAAATTGGGGGGGGGATCCTCTGATCATCCTCTGAAAGAGATCCCCAAAGGAAAATGCTCAGAACTAAAATAGATCAAGTTGAGCTCCTATGTCTAAAAGAAAATATTACAAGCAACCAGAAAGAAAGAATTCAAATAACATGGAACCACAATCAGGATAACACAAGATTGAGCAGTTTCTACATTAAAGTATCAGAGGTCTTAGATTATGATATTCCAGAGGGCAAAGGAATTGGGATTATGAACAAGAATCATCTACCAAAAATAGCTGGGCATAATTTTTCAAGGCAAAAATGAACATTCAGTGGACATTTATTGGCAATCCCAATAAAAAGTTCAGAGTTGAATAGAAAATTTCACTTTCAAATCCAAGACTCAAGAAAAGGTGACTAGGAAAGAAAAATCATAAGGAATTCAAAAAGGCTAAACTGTTTACATTACTACATGGGAAGATGATACTTGTAACTCCTAAGAACTTTTTCATTATTTGGTTAATTAGAAGAAGAATGCATAGACAGAACTTTCTCGTTATTCAGTTAGTTAGAAGGAGAATACATAGATAAAGACCATGACCGTGAGGTGAATATGATGGGATTATTTCTAAAAAAATGTTATATTAAGTGCTAAGAAAGAGGAATACACTAAGAGAAGAAAAAAGTTAATGACAATGGGGTAAAGTATCTCACATAAAAGAGGCACCTGAGAGCTTTTACAGTTGAGGAGAAGATAAAGTTTACTCTCAGGGTGAATAGAGGGAAGGAGAGAGAGAGAGAGAGAGAGAGAGAATAAACTTGAAGAAATACAGGATGAAGGGAAATACATAGTATTCTTAACTTCTACAAAATTTTAGCTAGTATCTGATAAAAGCCATATTTCTCAAATATGGAGAACTAAGTCATATTTTTAAAAGTAAGAGCCATTCTCCAATTGACAAATGGTCAAAGGATATGCACAATTTTCAGAAAAAGTAATCAAACCTACCTATAGGTATATGAAAAAATTCTATAAATCACTATTGATTAAAGAAATTCAAATTTAAAATGACAATTCTGAGCCACTATTCCATATCCATCAGATTGGCTAATATGATGGGGAAAAAATAGCAAATGTTGAAAGGAATGTGGGGAAAAAGACACTATTACATTGTTGGTGGAATTGTGAACTAATTCAACATTCTGTAGAATAATTTGGAACTATGCCTAAAGGGCTATAAATTCATGCATACCCTTTGACCCAGCAATACCACTACTATTAGAGGCATATCACAAAGAGATAAAAAAACAAAAAGGCACTATAAGTACAAAATATTTATAGCAACTCTTATAATGGTGGCAAAGATTTGGAAATTGAGGAAATGCCCATTAATTGGGCAATTGCTGCTATACAATTGTAATAAAATATGATTGTGATATAAAAAAAATGACAACTTCTCAGCAATACAATGATCCAATTCCAATTTCAAAAAACTCATGATAGAAAATTCTTTGCACATTCATAGAAACAACTAATGAAATCTGAATGCAGATTGAAGGGTACTATTTCTATTTCCTTGGATTTTTTGATGGCTTTTCCTCTTCTTATTTTATAACATGAAGAATATAGAAAGGTGTTTAACATCACTGAACAAGAATAACCTATATCAGATTGCTTGCCATCTTGAAGAGAGGGATGGGAAGGAGAGAAAAATTTTGGAACTCAAATCTTATTTAAAATGAATGTTGATATTCCAATAAATCATAGCATTTTCTGTGATGACTACCCTTCTGGTATTGTTCTCTCTTGAAATGTAAGTATCTTTTTGTTGAAATATTTAACCCAGCAATTGTTTGTCTTTTATAGAGACTGTTATTTGATCTTAAGCTATGTATTTTTATAAAGTAATGCCAAAATTCAAATCCACACACAAAAAAAAAGAATGTTGAAAACTATTTTTACATGTAATTGGGAAAAAATAAAAATACTATTTCCATTTAATTTTTTTTAAAAAATAATGAGCAAGATGCTTTCAGAAAAACCTGGAAAAGGGCTTACATGAACTGATGCAAAATAAAGTGAGCAGAATTAGAACATCATACACAGTAACAGCAATATTGTAAAAGGATCAGCTGCAAATGACTTAGCTATTCTTTTTTTTAGGTTTTTTTTCTGCAAGGCAAATGGGGTTAAGTGGCTTGCCCAAGGCCACACAGCTAGGTAATTATTAAGTGTCTGAGACCGGATTTGAACCCAGGTACTCCTGACTCCAAGGCTGGTGCTTTATCCACTACACCACCTAGCCGCCCCTTCTAACATCACCTACCTGCCCCTTGCTATTCTTAATAATACAATGATCCAAGATATTCCAAAGGACTTACGATGAAAAATGCTATCCATATCCAGTAATGCAATCTGCACACAGATCAGAGCATACTTTTTAAAAAATTTTCTTTATTGGTCTGTGTTTTCTTTCATAACACGACTAATATGAAAATGTAATCTATGTGACTGAATATATATCAAATTGTTCACCTTCTTAATGAAGGAAGAAAGGAAGGAGGATGAGAGGAAATTTGAAACTCAATGTGTTAAGAACAAATGTTTAAAAGTATTTTTATAAGCATTGGGGGAAAATAATATATTAAATAAATTTTAAAAACAAAGTCACAACTAATAAATATTTCACTCCATGCTTAGCACTCAAACCACCATGTCACCTGGAAAGCATGAAGAAATGTATTAACAGAAAAAGGTAGGCAAGAACTAAGGATGACAGATCATATCCACTTGGAGAATGAATGAAAGGTCTAAAATCAAAAGGCACGCATAGCTTACAAACCCAGGGCAACAGCATCCAGACTGATCAGATGGAGGCATGGAAGGATCTAAATGTTTTAAGAACTTCAAATAATGGGGTAGCTGTAATATTAATAGAGACTATGCATCAGAACTCAAATTCTGGTAGGCCCTACCAAGCTGGAAACCTTCAAATATAGGCCTGGTGATAGACTGAATGACCCTCTTCCAAATATCAGCCTTGCTAAATTTAGAAAGACTCCTCACCAAAAGTTTGGCCACCAAGTGATAAATTGTTTTTTTCATCCTCAGAAACTCATAAAATCTGTCTACTGAAGCTGGAAGAGCCACGGTGTACCTGTGAAGAGGAAGTACTCATCCTGATGAAATATGAATCATTGGGGAATATAGAAGTAAGGGTATTAAGAGCAAAGTCTTTACTTCTAAATACAGATTCAGAGTGAAGTTATTAGGAGAACGAAATAAGCAATCACTGCAACATCAATGGAAAGATAAACAGCAGCAAAACCAAAAAACTTGGTGGAGACTATGGAACCCTGGCTCTGGAGATAGAGGGGTTGGATTCAAATCTCACCTTTGCAGATAATTGTTTATCCTTGGGAAAAGTCACTTAACCTCTCTATTCTTCAATTTTCTCATCAAGGGCTGGGCTAGATGTTTTATAAAAGTTCCTGCAGCAGTAGATCTATAAATGGTGTAAAGTTATAATAACCAAACCTGGATGCAAAGAAGAAAAAGAACACCTCTCCTTCCACCATGCACACACTTCTTTGCAGAGGTAGAGGATTATAAGTGTTGGGCAATTCATCTAATGCCAAAATTTTCCCAAAATATTGAATAGTGTAATTGAACTGATGTTTTTACTCTCTTCTTACTCTTTACAATAAGGTGTGGTTCTTTGGAAATGAAAGTGAGAAGGGAAATATTGATTGATATAAAAGGAAATGTATTGCTGATATAAAAATAAAAGATATAAATAAAAATAATAATAGCATCTTAAGTGAGTCTGTGGATGAGTAGGTAATTTCTTCCCAAAGAAGACTGTCTGCCTTCTACTGAATCAGCCAATCTCATGTAAGACTCAGCTGAGAGCTCTTTGTTTGATAGTCTACAGAGCTTCCCATACACTCCAGGCAATCCTCCTCATAACCCTTTCAATCCCTCCATCCAGAAGTAAGAAATTCATGTAAAAAAACACTAATTGAGGAATCAGACCTAGATTTTCCTCTTTGGGGTTCTGTGACCTTGAGAAAGTAAGTGAATGCCCTCCTCTTTCCCTCAGCTCTCTCATCTGTATAATGGAAAAGATGATCTCTAAGGGCCCCACAAACTCTAAGAAAGTCCTGGTTACTTTAATGTTTGCTGAGAAAAGCTTTGAAACTTGGGATGTCGGTACCAAATTACAAAGAAGTTCTTTCGGAAACATACCCGGCTTCCCAGTCATTTGTGGCCAGTGATTTACCTCCTCAAAGTGATTCTGGAACATGTTTATTACCTTTCAGAGATCACTTTGCACTTTGTAGGAATTTTTAAAGGGAGCCTCAACATCATGATATGAATTGCATCTTCTAAATCAATACTGCACTTTGACTGCCTGAAATAGCTTGCAGAATCTTCCCTCCCAATGTATGCCAAAGTCAATTGCTCTGCTTTTGCCAGTGAGTCACCGATAAACTCACAGTGCCACAACAATATTGTACTGAGAACAAGTACTGGGAACATTCCTTTGAAAATTGTACCTTCCATCAATATTCACTCCTTATCCCACATTCCTAGGCTTCGGGGCCTATTGGAGAGTAAAGGTCAGTATAATGAGGATATAGGAGCATTTCAATTTTATCGACCATGTCTTGCCCATTTCCTGACTCTAGAATAATTATAACTAGTATTTATGTGGTACTTTAATATCTGCAAAGCAATTTATATTCAATATCTCATTTGAGCTTAACAACAAGTCCATGAGGTATGACCTATTTTTATTTACTTTTATTTTTTTAGATTTTTGCAAGACAATGGGGTTAAGTGACTTATCCAAGATCACACAGCTAGGTAATTATTAAGTATCTGAGGCAGAATTTGAATTCAGGTCCTCCTGACTCCAGGGTCCATAATCTATGCACTGTACCACCTAGCTGCCCCTATCTCCTTTTAACAGATGGGATAACTGAGGCTAGTAAATATCTGAGATGAGATTAAAACTCAGACCCTCCTGACTTGAAGTCCAATGGTCTTCTGCCACACCAAGTTGCATATTTTGATTCCAGGGACCCAAAGGAGGAAACCTGTATAATTGGTCCCTAAGCCTGTTGTAAATTTGATCATGGTAACTTAAGGAGTTTTCTGGTCTTGGAATCAGAAGATCTGGGTCAGCCCATAGCACTGACATTTACTAGTTCTGTCCTCAAGTCCCTTAGCCACTTAAAGCCTCAGTTGCTTCTTCTGTATAATTGGGAAGATAATAAGAGAGCACTATATAAATATTAGCCATTAGTACTAATAGATTGAGCTTCCTCTGTAAGCATGCAGATAAATTAAATAGAATTGATTAAGCCAAATTAAATATGATATGGCAATTAAAGGTAGGCTAGTGTGAAGCACAGAAGGTCATGAAGTGATACTCAGAAATCAGGACCCTCCAGGAGTTAATTTTTTTTTAAAATCCATCATCTTTTTCTATTGCAATATTAGCTGACTTGTCATTTCCCAGGTAACCTATTTTTACTGCCAGGTTCTGAAATGGAGTCTGTTAGCTACATTTATAGAGAGGCAGCAAGACCATCACAAAGATTCAATATCAAAGCTTCTGGGTTTTGTACTGTCAGACATACATAATAAAGATAGGAAAACCAGAGAGGTGGGTAAAAGCCATGGCCTTGCCCCCTTTACTGACTTCTTATTTTGACTGAAATCCATTTGCATGTCAAGTCAGACTGAATTTGGGGAATTTCTAATCTAAATCACCCAGCTGTCTGAGGTAAAGGATTGTGATTTCAGCCCCAAGCAAATGATTAAGAAGAAAATTAATTTTAGCTTGGGTGCATTTTGCTGACTTCTATTACTTGAATGTGGTCTGGTTTGGGCTAATGAGCTCTGGTTTTGAGTGAGGTAGACCAAGTGAATGGATATATTCAACCCTGGGAAGCTTTTTTTGTGGCCCCGAGTGGCAATCCAGGAGCTACACTCTGATACCACAGGGACCAACAACTGCTCCCTTTTTAGACTTTGCCTGTGCCATCAAACTAATAGTTCTTCACTTATTTACTCAGAGCACTATCTAAGATACTAAGAAGTTAACAATCTAGAAAAAGAAGTAATATAACCATAAATAATAATCAGACAAGATAAAAAGTGAAGACGGATTATAAGAAGTGAAAGCAAACTCCCATGGACAGTAAGAAGAAAGAGAGATCACTTCTGGTTGTGGAAATAAAGAAAGACTTCATGGAGGAAGTGGCATTTCCACACGAAAGGAATTGGAAGGATAAAATTGGAGCATGACGGACAGAAAAAACAAAAACTAGAAAATCTGGAGACTTCTATACTGATAAACCTTGGGAAAGCAGCCCACAAAAATACACAGTTCAGTAAAGGCATTGGGGCTTGTCAGGACCTTAGGCAACCTTGAGTAAAGAGAAACAACTATTAACAAATGCATTTATTAGAGTTACTTTTACTTTTTTTTTATCTGGTCAAATAAAGTCATTCTATTCAAACCAAGGTCTCCTTTGTTTATTAGGTCCTTCAAGCCTTTTAGTTAAGGGTTTCATCCCCACTGAACTTCAAAATTATGAATGAATAACACTTTCCTCAGTACTGCCTCTTCAAATATTATCACAGACTCATTGGCTGGAACTCAGAAAGACTGCAAATAAGCACATTTGCTTAGAGATGGTCCCTGGAAATTGACTGATCAATAGATATTTCCAGCTGACCAAATGCTCCCCACCCCAGCCAGTCCAGGGATTTTCTACATTCTTTAATGATTCACCTTGAGCAAATCTTTCCATTCTTTGGGTCTTTGTTTCCACAATTACAAAAGGAGAAGTAAAAATAACTTTCCGTATGAAGAACTTGGGACTTGGAATTAAAAGATGAATTCAAATACAAACTCTTATATTTACTATCCATGTGACCTTGGAAAAATTGCATAACTTCCTTGGGGCTTAGTTCCCTCATCTTAAAATAAGAGAATTAGACTAGATGCCTTTATCACTTCTAGCTCTTGATCCATGACCCTTCAATAGGACTTAGATTAGACTGGACAGTCTCTGAAGGTCCTTTCAATTCTGAGATGTGATGCTTCTCTGATTCTCTAGGCATCCAGGGTCCAAATGAAAAGTAAGAGAGATTCATTCAGTCCTCCAAATGTGACTAGATATTCCTGGGCAACTGTATAAGAGAAACATCTGAACCAGAGACTGAAGTCTATTTTTATCACTTTACACAGGGCCTAGAATCCCTGGGTATATCTCTCTGCACTGTGATTACAATAAACCCAGCAAGCAAGGAACTCCAACTGAATTACAGAAGAAATATTTGGAGTCATGGTAGTTTTCTGCTCTGATATTCTACTCCGTTAATGCACCTACAATTCTAGATGTATTCTTAAATATTATATAATATCAGAGCTAAAAAGAATATGAGAGGTTATCTTAGTCTATCCCCATCCATTATTTTTAGGGGGTTTTTTGCAAGGCAAATGGGGTTAAGTGGCTTGCCCAAGGCCACACAGCTAGGTAATTATTAAATGTCTGAGACTGGATTTGAACCCAGGTACTCCTGACTCCAAGGCCGGTGCTTTATCCACTATGCCACCTAGCTGCCCTATCCCCATCCATTTTTACAGGTGGGGAAAACCGAAATGTAAAAGGGAAGCAGCTGGTCCAAGTTGTCATAGAATTTTATTAAATACCTACTATGTACAAGATTCTATGCGAAACACTAAGAATACAAAGACAAATTGAAATATTTTCAGTGGGCTTGCATTTAAATGGGGAAATACATGTCCATATACATATATATATATATATATATATATATATATATATATATATATATCCCCCCAAAAATATATGAAGTCATTTCATGGGGGATGCACTAGTAGTTGTGGAAATGTGGAAATCAGGATATATCAGATCTCATATAGAAGGTGGCAATTGAAATTAACCTTTAAGGAGACCAAAGATTCTAAGAGGCAAAGGCAAGGAAGGAATACATTTTATCTATGGGGGACACACCATATTGTTTGGTTGATCAATTTGGTTGTTGTCTTTCATTCTTGAAGAGGACCAAAATTTCATCATTATATTAGAGGTTACAATGTATCAGACTGTGGCTAAGACTAATATGAGAACTCTGATTGCCATACCACAAACCAAGCACTAATAGGTGATGTGAACATTTGGGATGAATTCTCTAGGTTTGTACATCTTGTACCACATAAAGGATATGGATATGACAGCTGAAATGACATGTGTGAGGAAAAGTAAGGACATTTTGACTGAATCCAAAACTGCATGAAATTATGTGTATTAAATCCACTCCATCAATCAGCATATATTAAGCACTGTGTCAGGCTACTGTGCTAAGAATTGAGCATACACAGAAAGGCAAATGACAGTCCCTTGTTTTCAGGGAGCTCAAGAAGGTATATAGCACCTACTTTGTGCTAAGCACATTTATAATATTTATTTCATTGGATTCTCACAATAATCCTACTAGATGGGTACTGTTATAGCACCCATTCTACAATTAAGAAAACTGAGGCAAATAGAGATGAAGTGACTTGCCCAGGGTCACCTGGTTAATAAATAACTGAGTCTAGATTGGAACTTAGGTCTTCCTGACCCAGCACACTAGCCAAAGCTCTACAATATGCTTCATTAATGAGAAAGATACAATAAATAGCTTTGTACAATCAAGTGGTATACAGAATAAATTGGAAATAATCAATAGAAGAAAAGTATTAGAATTAAGACATTAGAAAAAACTTTCTGTAGAAGGTGGGGTTTTAGCTGGGTCTTAGAGGAAGCCAAGCAAACCAGCAGATGGAAGTGAGGAGAGCATTCCAGGCATGAAGGACAGACAGAGGAAATGCCTGGATCTGAGAGATGGAGTGTTAGCCAAGGGACCAGTCACTGGATTGAAGAGTATGTGATGGGGAGTAAAAGGCAGGACTTTTGAAGGCAAGTTAGAAGGACTTTAAATGCCAAATAGAGGATTTTCTATTAGATCCTGGAGGTGTTAAAGAGCTGCTTGAGTTTATCAAATGGGAAAGAGAAGTGGCAGTCAAATCTTCTCTTTGGGAAGATTAATTTGAAAGTTGATAGAAGATGAAGAGTTAGTATGTTGGAAACAGGCCTTCAAGGATTTCAAATGGCAAAGAATAATGTTTGAATTTGATTCAGGGAACAACAGGGAATCATTGGAGCTTACTGAGCAGGCACATGACTTGGTCAGATTTCTGTATGCTTTAGGAATAACACTACACAGTTATGGAGTGGATAGATTAGACTGAGTGAAGAGGGTTGAGGCAGGGATACCAAACGCAATAATCCAAAAGAGATAAAAGGGGCCAGGACTAAGGTAATAGCCATACTGAGGAATGGGAAGGGGCAGGATGTGAAATCTGTTATAGAATCAACAAGATTTGGTGATTCAATGGATATGTGAGGTGACAGAGTGAAGAGCTGAGCTCTGAGAACTTGGAGAAACCTCAAAGGTCATAAGATCATAGGATAATAGATTTCAAATTCAAAGATTAGAGATCATCTCTAGTCCAATCTCTTTATTTTACACATTAGAAAACTGACAGACAGAAAAATGGAGTGACTTGGCCACAGTGACACTGGTAGTAAGTAGCAGAGTGAAGATTCCCGCACAGATTCTCTGACTCCAAACCCAACACTCTTTCCACTACATTGTATTGTTCAGCCCACACCTAAGGACTAATTCCTTGTATAACATTAACCACTCAACTAAAATGTATTTATTAACCTCTTATTATGAGCAAACACTGTGTTAAGTGCTGGGGATAAAATAGAAAAGCAATACAATCCCTTAAAAAGGAAGCTTGAGAGAAACAAGACATGCAGCCAGATGCAATGGGGATTCTGAGACGAAAGCCTCATAATAGTTAGAGGCACAATGATAACACAGTGGGGAGAGCACTGTGTCTAGAGTCAAGAAAACAATCCAGATCTGACCTCAGATACTTACTAGCTGTGTGACTCTGGGTAAGTCACTTAAACTATGAATACCTCAGTTTCCTTGACTGTAAAATGAAGTTAATAGTAGCACCTACCTCCCAGGACTGTGTAAAGAATAAATGAGATAATATTTGTAAAGCACATGGTACAGAACTCAGCACAAAGTAGATGATGAATCTACTTCTTCAGGAGGCAGAGATAATGCATCTTCTTGAGTGTCATTTCCATTAATAAGACCATGAAGTGTTTCTTTGAGTTAAGTTAATATTGAATCATTTAACAGTGCCAAGAACTTTGGTGGTGAGAATTTTCTTTTCCAGATCTTCAATAGGTGGCTGCTGGGTGGAAGCAATCTGCAGCATCTACAGAGAGGGCTGTCAGTTTCAATCTTTCTCTACTTTTCTCTCTTCCTACCCTCTCTTCCTTTCTCTCTCTCTCTCTCTCTCTCTCTCTCTCTCTCTCTCTCTCTCTCTCTCTCTCTCTCTCTCTCTCATCTTTTGAAGCCTCTGTCTCTCATCTCTCTGTTCTATTTTATATCTCTCTCTCGTGGGCAACTAGGTGGCACAGAGTATAGAGCATGGCCCTGGAGTCAGGAGGACCGCAGTTCAAATCCACTCTCAGACATTTAATAAGTACTTATCTCTGTGACCTTGGGCAAGTCACTTAACCCCATTGCTTTGCAAAACCACAAAAAAAGACTCTCATAAAAAAAAGTCTGAACTTAATAAACACCAAGTAAAATAAGCATTTTAATATTCACATTAGAACCTAATGTTGTATTTGAAACTACAAGTCTCAATTATATACAGCTTACTTTTCTTTTTAAAGATATAATAAATTCGGGGCAGCTAGGTGGTGCAGTGGTTGGAGCACAGGCCCTGGAGTCAGGAGTACCTGAGTTCAAATCTGACCTCAGACACTTAATAATTACCTAGCTGTGTGGCCTTAGGCAAGCCACTTAACCCCATTTGCCTTGCAAAAACCTAAAAAAAAGATATAATAAATTCAATGTGAAATTTTCAAAGCAGTCCTGTTTATCTGTGATTCTTTCTAGGCTTCCTGGGCATTTAAAAATGTTTCAATGACCCTCTTTTGTTTGAGGAGGGGAGAATGAGGCTATCCTATCTCTACCTTTCCTCTTTTTCTCACTCTGCACTGTGTCATCTCCACAAGTGCTCTTTAGACTATGGCAGCAGGAGCCAGACTGAAAATTGAGGAAATATGGTTGGGGGAGGGGGGAGAGGATGAGTATTATTGTTCCCAGGACTTTGGACTTATCAGCCTATCAGTAACAGTTATTTATGGTTATTTATGTCTGGGTGGTGGCTTCCTTCTGCACAAGAATTTCTCCCCCTCACAGAGTGCTGCAAGGACCAGGATGAAAGTAGGACCAGTAGTCTGGGGTAGGAGAGGACAGTGCTGATATTCAGAGGGCTGTTGGACTCAGGTCTAGATTGTGTCCACCAGGAAGCAAGGGGAGGTAGAGATAACCTCTTGAAACCTTACCATTCTTCCCCTCTAATATTAAAATATCTAGTCAAATTTTGTATCCTCTGAAGCCTCTGTCCATAAATTTCCAGCACTGATTGAAAACTGAAACATAGTTTACAGCACCACAAATCCTCAGAAGTTGTAAGAGCTCTCATGTTTACCATTATGTCTCAAAAGGTAGGACTTTCAAAAGCAAAAACACCCCCATTCCTTAATAGTAGTGGCCCATTGTTGTTAAAATGCTATTATCATGTTCCTTAGTGACTAAAATATCTTTTATGCTCCTTTAAAGCACTGAGTCCTTTGGGGATAACTGTTTACCAATGAGTATTCCTTAATAAATCTACCATCACCTCCAAGATCAAATATAAAATCCTCTGGCTGGTGTTCAAAGTTCCTCATAACCCAACTTTCTCTTATCTTTCCAGTCTTTCCACCACACACACAGACACAGACACAGACACAGACACACACACACAGACACACAGACACACAGACACACAGACACACACACACACACACACACACACACACACACACACACACACACACACACACAGAGCCTATCCAGTGACACTGGTCTTCTTGCTAAACCTCAAGTAAGAAACTCCAAGCATTTTCAAGGGCTATCCTCCATTCCTGGAATGTTCTCTCTCCTCCTTTACCTGGATTCCTTACTAATTCCTTAGAAAGTCCTACTTAAAATCACACGTTGTTCAGAAACCTTTTCTGATCTGTAATGTTAGAACATTCCCTCTACTGATTCTTTCCAACACATCCTGTATATCATTTATTTGTCCATGGTTGTTTGCATGCTTTCTACTCCCATTCAATTGTGAGCTCATTGAGAACAAAGACTGTCTTTTTCCCTTCTTTGCATTTCCAGTGTTTTGCATAGTGCCTTATACACAGCCAGTATTTATAAATGTTCAATAATTGACTGAATGTCTTGCCTAGTAGCACAGTTTTCTACTTCAATAGACTGGGCTAAACTATAAAGTCTTCCCTGCTTTAAGCTCTTTCTAGTGTCAGTTTCATGGTGCATTAGGTTGGGTTTCCGTAAGGTTAAGACCATTTCTTTCCAAATAATGGGCCCTTAGAGAAATACAGCCCTGTGGCCTGCTGTAGAGAAAATCATTAAGAGATGACAAATGGCTTTCCTGAGATTTGTCATTTTCATACCATTTCTGAATGAGTTACACAAGTTAATAATCATAGTGAAATCTGCTGAACCCTTTGTCCTCCAATACCATCACTTATAACCCCTAGAAAGTTGAAGTAGACCTGAATGAGACACATGGGCTCAAAGTCTTTTCCTTATGAAATCAGGCAGTGAGATTAGCCAAAATCAGACAGCAGCCATAAAAATAACCATTGACTTTGTTGACAATGTAAAAACCACCAGTCAATTCTGACAAACCTTCTGTGTGCTTTTTTTTAAAAGATGAAACAGATGGCTCAGTGACTGCAGAATTTTTGTTTGTTTGTTTTTTTAGCTTTAGCCTCATTAGCTAATGCATTACGTGATAGAAAAGGGAAAATGAAAGAAGGAGTTGTACTGCATTTCCCTTTCCAGGTTCAATTTAAGGGAATCTGTTACTCTTGAGTCTACACATGAGAAGAGTCAATATGGGTCATACAAGTGCTAGGAAAAGGTGGGGGGAGTCAGAATTTTGGACTAGGAGTCAGAAATCTGAGTTCTAATTTTGCTCTGTCACTTCATCTTGGTATCTTAGTTTCATCATCTGTAAACAAAACTGAAAATATCTTCTAGGTTTAAAGTTCTAAGTGCTAAGCCTATATTCTAAGTTTAATTAACATTTTTGACACTGTGATTCTATGTTCTTAAGTCCCTTCCAATTCTGATATTCTGGATTCTATATAATAAAGACCCTACTAGATCTAATATTCTATGTTCTAATATCTTTTCTCATCACCAATATCATTCTATGACACTGTAGGATGGGAATAAAGTCACAAGGTCCCCTCTATCCTAAGACATTCCTTACTCTTAGGAACTACCAGAACAATAATGCTACTGTGACCTGTGTAAATAGGCTATCAGTGAAAGTAAGGTGCCATTCTCTGACAGCAGTAAGATAGAGAACTGGGTAAGGAGGCAGCATCAGTCTGACATCCACAGTCTATTGCCAGGAAGAGACTAAGCAGCTCTAGCCCATAACAATGAATTTGTTGTTCACTTTCTGCATTTCATCGGGGCCCATGACTTCTATTTGCAAATTCAAAGAAAAATTGAGTCTTTGGTTTGATGTACTTCCCAAATGCATGATATTAAGGCTTCAGGTAATTGAAGCCCTGAAGTTTCCATAGGTCTGTCTTGCTGGACTGAGTAGAGTACATTAAGCTGAATGGCATGCCAGTCACATAGGGCTCCTTTTTCTGTCATTTCTTTAATTCTTTCCCTCTACCCGATTTAAATACTTGGGGGAAACTTTGGGCTGACAGAAAGGACCAAAGATTCTTCATCAGTTTCAGAAACATCAGTGTCACTCAGGATGTCAGCCCATCTTCTAGATAGGGATCTCTCTGAGGCCCAAGCTTTCCAAATGAACCCACATTGAAATACAAACCACTGAATATCACCAATGGGAGATTCCACCCTTCTTGATTCAATTCAATAAATATTTATGAAACATCTCTTTTCAAAGCACCTTGCTTGGGAGAGAGAAGTTTTACAATCACTAATAAGATCTCCCTACCCTTAAGGAGCTCAGAGTCTGGCAGGGAAGGAAAAAAAAGGAATCAGAATATTAGAGCAGGAAGGATCATGGTTATCATGGACCTAGAGTTGTCCAACCTCCTAAGTTTAGAATTGAGGAAATTGAGACCCTAGAAAAGTCAGATGCCTCATCTCAAGTCACATAGTGTCAGAGATAGAATCTTAATCTAGACTATTTATTTGCATCAACAAACTCTTTGTCCATGGTACCAAGGCATATTGTAGACCATATAGTCCTTTTGCCCTTCTTTTATAGATGATGGAACTAAAACCCAGTTTCAAGAATAACGACATCTCAAGAGTCATAGCTTATGAAGGGGAGAACTGAGACCAAATCCCAGCTACCCTGATTCTGTGCCTAATATTCTTTTCATTAGTGTTGGACGTGTAAAACAATAGTGCAAAATAGACTGGTAATTGGATGAGTTCTGGCACATAGAGTACTTTTCCAAGAAAGCTTCACAGAAAGAGTGCTATTTGACATGAGCCTCTAAAGGACGGGAAAGCAATCAATAGAAAAGAAGGGCTTGTGGTCAGTTTTGAGAATAATGTAAATAAAGGTGCAGAAGGAGGAAAGCACAGGGAGAATGCAAGCTAGTTTTGTTGAATTATTTAATACATGTTGGGAAGAGATCATGGGGAGTAAAAAGAGTTTTTGACTGGGTTTACAAGACCTGCATTCAAATCTTGATTCTGCCATTGCTAACTGTGTTAACTTAAATTATTTTATCTTTCTAAGGCTTAATTTCCTCTGTAAAATAAGAGTAATAATCTTTACATTATTGACTTACTGGGATTGTGGCAAGGCTCAAAGAATATGATACAATGTGACACAAAAAGATACAGTACAATAAAATATGATATACTAGACAATACAATATAATACAATACATAATAGCATAATATAATGCAATATAACTCGATTCAACATAACATAATATAATGCTAACATAATAGCAATCATTTATATAGATCTTTAAAGTTTGCACATTGCTTTACATATTATCTCATCTGATCCTCACTAGCAGCTACTATTATTGTCTGCATTTACTGAATCTGTAAAAAGTTATGTGACTTATCTGGATGTCACAGGTAGTAAGTGGCTGGCTTAGAATTTGAATTCAGATCTTCCAGACTCCTACTCCAAAGCTCTAACCTCTATGGAACCTAAATGCTTTGTAAACCCCATAGTATTTTATTAAAATACATCTAATTATCAGTTATAACTGAAAAGGTAGGTATGAGCCAGATTGTGAGGTCTTTTGAATATCAAGTTAAAGCATATGAACATTATTCAGAAGGGACTTGAAGATTTTGTAGTAAAGGGTGGCATCTGTTCTGAGGGGCTCTAGTTTCCTTCTGCACCATGGCTGATTGGAGTTTGTTTTAGAAACATATTCATCCCTCTGTGAACCTGAACAGTTGCAACTGTCAGTGATGCAGCAGGAAGATGCAACTTCAGAGAAAAACCTAATACAGAGATGTGCTGCTCTGCAGAGCTGTAAATATTTCCAAAGCTCTAGCTATGGACTCTGGATTTGAAATATTACTTGTCTCTCCTGGCTACTAGTACCAGATCCTGACTAAAGGAACAATATTTATATCTCAATGCTCATATGCCACTGGGCTACAAATCTCTCTAGCCATCCATGTGCTATGAATTTCCTACCAATCACAGAACACATTTTACCCTTTTCTCTCCTATTAACACGAACATCCATGATGCTGTTGTTCACGCCTGAAGGGCCTCACGCTTTAGAGAACTGATGTCTCCATTGGGTGAGTGGGTGGGGGTCATATATTTCCTCTGGCCTCCTAAAAACACTCCATCTCTTTGCTCTATCCAAGTTTCAGTCATTGAGAATTCACCTGCCATCCCCTACAAAGCAGGAACTCCTAATGACTTCATTTGGTATTCAAGGAAGATCTCACATTCTCCCACAGACATGGCATATTCATTTACCATTAATTATTGGACACTTAGAATAATATGTTACTGGAAGTAAGTCATTCTATATTTAGCCTGGTGATTTTTTTATACTCTTCCAGTTTTTTGCCAATCTTAGGTTATAAGAGAAGTGTCAAGAAATAATCTTGATAGTGACTTAAATTTTTTTTTGCTATAAAGATATTAAGCACCTACTAAGTACAAGATCCTAAACTAGGCATTGTTAAATCCAAAGACACAAGCAAAGATGTCTCTTCAGGATTTTATAGCCTACTGCAGGGGGAGGGGAGGACAATTAGTACACAAATGAGTGTAACAGAAGGAATATAGAAAAAAAAATAGAATATTAGCTACCAGAAGAAGAGGAAAAGGAGAATCTGGCAAAGCTTCATGATAGGATGGCACCTGAGTTAAGAAGACAAGGATTCTGAGAGACAAAGACAGTCTATGCTGGCTATAAGGGACAGCTTATAAGAACCTAGATAAGAAACCAAGCCCTGAAACACTTTACTCCTCTAGCAACAACACTTGTGCGCTTGGACCAAGATGTCTTGATTAGTAGTTCATTTAGTCACTTAGTCACACTACTTGGTCATTTCACTCCACAACATCACTTCATCAGCAGTCAAGCTTCAGTGCTAGGAGACCATGTACACCCTATCTCCTACCTCCTTTCCACTTCCAACACCATAATCAAATCAACACTATCCTTATTCCTATAAGGTATGTGTCAACATACTCCTCCATGGTTCCATGGATGATCCCTTTAACTTTTCAAATTAAAATATGCCTCCCTGGCAATGTTATGTGTTTTATTAGAGTGGAAGCTCTTTGAGGTCAGAGACCATCCTTACTTTGGATTTTGTAACCCCAGTGTATAGAATGATTAATTTTAAAATGTATTTTTTCCTGTTCATTCATATTGGGATTTAAGTGTTGAATTCAGAGAACAACTTTTGCTTTGACTAGAGCATTGAATTCATAAAGGATGAGTAGAATGAAATAAGACTGGAAAGGTAGCTAGAAATCAGCCTGAAGAGGACTTTAAATGTAGTTGCAGGATTTGAATTTTACCCTAAAGGCAGAGGGGAACCATGAAAGGTTCTTGTGACATAGCCATACCTGTGCTTTAGGTAGTTGGATGTGAAAAATTAGGGAATTATGTGAGCATGGATTGGAGAAAGGAGAGAAAGTAAAGCAACCAATTAGGTAGCGATTGTAGTGGTGTGGTTGAGGTGAGCCAGGGTAATGGTCTTTGGTTCAGTTCCCCACTACCCATAAGATATAATAAAAATTCCAGAGCCTGAAATTTAAGGTCCTCTTCATTCTGATTTCTCCCTTCCTTTCCTACCTTATTTCATACCACTTATCCTCATTGACCCAAAGTTCCACTAGTATAGAATATATAGAACTTGGGGAAAATTCAAGAGTTGCTATGAAGGTAAAAAATCAACATTTTGATACTGGATCCATTCATTTTGAACTTCTTTAGCTTCTCCAACTGCAATTTGAAATTTCTTTGACTCTCCCACCATGGTGCTGGACCTGTTACCTTTCTCTCATCCTTAGCCTTTTGTCTTTCTTATATATGTTGTCTTCCCCCATTAGATTCTAAGTTACTTGAGGGCAGGGATTGTTTTCCTTTTTCATATTTGTATCTGATCTGTAGCATTTAGCACAATGCTGGATAGATAGCAAATAATTAATTAATATTTGCTGAGTGAACTAAATGAAGAGAGAGAGAGGGAAGAGGAAGGTCAAGAATAATTCCAGGATTATGAAGTGAGACTGAGAAAATAATAGAGTCCTTAATGGAAATAGGGAAGTTTGGGGAAAAGATATTTAGGTGAGAAAAAGTTTCATTTTGCACATATTGGATTTGAGATGCCCACAGGATATTCAATACTAAGTTCACAGCATATTGCTAGAGTTCAGAAGAGAAATTAAAATTAGATAAGATAGATTTGGGAATCATCAGTATAGAAAAATACTAAACTCTATGGGAGTTCATGATATGACTAAGGATGGGAATAAAGAAAGGAAGGGGGAAAAGACTTAAGAAGAGATGCAGATGTAAGGGTCACCATAAACCATAGAGGGTAGTTAGGTGGCACCACAGTACATAGAATACTAGAACTGCAATCAGAATGATTTATCTTTTTTTATTGGCAAGGCAATGGGGTTAAGTGACTTACCCAAGGTCACAAAGCTAAATAAGTGTTAGGTGTCTGAGACTAGATTTGAACTCAGGTCCTCTGACTCCAGGACCAATGCTCTATCCACTGAACCACCTAGCTGCCCAAGGATGACTGAGCTGAAATCTGATTCAGGCACTTATTAACCCTGTTTGTCTCAGTTTCCTCATCATAATATGATTTGAAGGAGAAAATGGCAAACCACTTCAGTATCTTTGCAAAAAACCTGAAATGGGGTCACAAAGTTGGACACAAGTGAAATTACTGAACAACAACAATCAAAAGTATTTTGGAGTTGGAATGCACCTTAGTGTCCAATCAGTCTAATTCATACCTGGAAAGAAACCTCCTATTAAACAACCAACAAGTGATAATTCAGTCTCTGATTGAAGATCCCCCATGAATGCAATCTAATTACCTCCCAAGACAGCCTAATGCACTTTGGGATAGCTCTAACCATTAGAAATCTCTTCTAGGGGAAGCTAGGTGGCACAATAGACAAACTACCAATCCTGGAGTCAGGAAGACCTGAGTTCAAATGTGAGCTCAGTTATCTAATAGCTGTGTGAACCTAGATAAGTCACTTATTCTTGATTGCTTCAAAAGGAAAAGAATATTTTTTCTGATATCAAAGCAGCATTGCTTCTTTGATTCTTCAATATATTTCTCCAAGTTCTACTTCTGGGTCCAAGTAACCAAATCTAATCCCTCTTCCATATGACAGCACTTCAAATAATTGAGTATGGCTAGTATGTCTGTCCTCTATTCCTCAATCTCTTTTTTCCCAGGCTAAACATTCCCAGTCCCCTTAACTAAACTAACAAGACAATGACTCAAAGACTTTCACCATGCTAGTTGTCCTAATCCAAATACTCACCAACTTATCAATATCCTTCCTAAATGGTTGCACCCAGAACTAAGGATAATATTCCAGATGTGGTCTGTCCAGGGTATAGCATAACTCCTTAGTCCTGGAAGTTGTGCCTCTCAGGTAGTCCAAGACATCATTAGTCTTCATTTGTTTGGGGTTTGGCTGTCCCATCATACTGCTGATTCACAATGAGATCATAGACTACTAAAGTTCCTAGATAGTTTCAGCCTATCTAACCATGCCTCTCTCACCTGAATTTCTGAAGATGATATTTTGAAATCAGACACAAGATTTTATGTTTATATCCACTGACTTTAGTCTTCTTAGATTCAACCCAATCAGTACAGTACAACCTGTCAAAATCTTTGGGTCCTGATTCTGTAATTCAGTGATAACTTTGTATCATCTGAAAATCTGATGGGCAAGCTCTCCTATTACAGTACTTGGAACATTAAATGCCTACTGGTACTTGATAAATATTTATTGAATTGAACCTGAAGTTGAATATTCAAATTCCTGATAAAAAAAAACACCAGACAGCATAGGGCAGGGAAAAATTCCTGGGAACACTCCCCAAGAGAACACATCAATATATGTGTACCAGTATTTGCTAGAACATCACTTCATTCCTAGTCAGCTATCCCTATATTTGAAGCTGTGAACCCAAAAGAGTTATGAGGTACGGACATGTATTTGGTAAGGAATATTTAAAAGGAAGAGATTCAAAATAGAGCAATATTGAAGAAGCTTAAGAGGAGAGAGTGTCCATGAGGATGGGAGTGGGGGAAAATTGAACAGTATCAAAAACTAGCAGCTAGATGGTGCAGTGGCAGAGTTTGGGCCCTGAAGTCAAGAGGACCTAATTTCAAATTAAACCTCAGATCCTTACTAGCTGGATGATCTTGGGCAAGTCACTTAACCCTGACTATCCCACATCCAGAATCATCTCTAGTTGTCCTGATTCATATTTGGCCACTGATCTGAGATGACTCTGGAAGAGAAAGTGGGACTGGTGACATAGCATAGCACCTCCTCACTCAAAACAATTCAAGTGCTTGCAATGACCTCACCTACCTGATGTCATGGTCTTCTTCAAAAATGAAGGACAAACATCATCAAAAACTAAAGACAGATCATGGAAGGTGAAAAATGAGGAAAGATTTTCATGATTAGAACAGATTATTAGTAACTATGGATAAGAAGTGGGGGGAGACATTGTCAGGTGAGTAATGGGATCAGAGAACAGATAGAAATAGATCAAGTACTGAGTGAATAGTGAGGAAATCTAGGCAGCAAGTATTGTATATTTTCCCAAGGAGTTTGGCAATGAAAAGGAGGAGAAACATAGAACGACATATTCAGAGAATGATAAGAAAAAAGGGGTTTTTTTGCAAGAGGCTTTTGCTGTGTTTTGTTTTTAAGGATGAGTTCAGAGGCATTACGGGATGGTAGAAAGAGCACTGAATTTGGAGTAAAAGGTTTTAGATGTATATCAGTTTTCCATTTACTGTATGTGTGACATTGGAAATGTTCTTTCACCTTCCTGGATTTGTAAAATAAGGTAATTGGACACGAGGAGGCAATATGTTACAGAGGAGGAATATTAATCAATTTGGAATCATGGAACTTGCATTCAAATCAAGGGTCTTTTCCTTGCCTCCAGGTTACTTTGAGTAAGTTAATTGACCTCCCTAGACCTCAATTTCCTCATTAGCAAAAATTAGGGGGCTAGACTCCATAGACTCTGAAGTCACCTCCATTTCTAAATCTGTGGTCCTGTTCTCCTATAGATAGATAGGATTTAAAGTCCTTTTTCAGATCAGAATCTATGATCCTATGCCATTTAGAGGTAGCAGAGAAATAACCAATAGATAGAGAGATATTCAAGTTGAGAGAGAAAAAATGATTGATGAGGCAAGGTCCATGAAAAGACAGAAGGAAATGGAATTAAAGTTACAGTTAAAGGAATTGGCAGAGAGGGGTCATCTCTGCCAAAGAAACAAGAATAATGAAAGAGGGAGTAGGTAAAGAAGTAGAGGTGTTTTAAAATATGGCATGGGAAAGAGAAAAGGGAGATGTGAGCAGGTAACTTCTATTTTCTTAGCAAAGTAGAAAGCAAGGGTATCTGATAAGAGTGAAGACATGGGAAAGTCTTTGAGAACTTGAGTAGATAAGAAATTGTTTGGAACAGTTGCTAAAGCAAATGGGACAGTGTCATTCAAGGAAGAATAAAAGTTTTTACTTGTAGTAGTAAGGACTCAATTGAAATGAGATGAAATAACATGATTTTTCAGTTGAACACAGTTACAAGATTTTCTCTGGGAGCAGTCAGTAACTGTCAGATAAAAATGGAAAAAGTAGATGGTAGGGGTGATCTAAGATTGATCATCATTATATGTATTGTTTGTCCTTTGTTTTGGATTTTGAATTGGATGTAGGTGAGACAGAGTTGCACAAAGTCATCAACCTCAGTCTCTCTTCCAGAGTCATCTGAATACAGGGACAAAAGTCAGGATGACTGGCAATGACCCAGGATGTGGTGGCTGACTTTGGTGTCTCTAATGACTAACCAAGCTCTAAATACTCCGCAGCACCTGTTTCAGTTGAATTCATGGCCAATGGAACAAATTGTTTTCATTATTCATTCCACAGAGTGGAGGAGGGAGTCTTCATCCACATGCCTGGGGTAGACACTATCCCCAACTCACCTACAAGTCTGAGGCCAGTTGATTACCTTCAACCTGCTTTAGACTGCCTGCATAAAAAGTTTATCAGAGTGTGACTGCTTCAAATGTTATAGCTTTTTGGAGTCACAAGTGAGAATTGAGAGCCAGGTGGACACCACAGGTGGATAAGCAGCCCTGAAAAGGGTCCAGCAACATCTCACAGTAGAGTTGCTCATTGTATACCCTTATCATAATATAAAAGGGCAAAAAAAAAACCAAGGGAGCAGTAGAGTAATTGATCTGGTTAACTATATGGTCAAGACTATGAAAAGAAGAAATTAGTCAAATTCAAGGAATGTTAGATTGGGGAAATAGGGAAATATAGAGGGACCTGAAGTTATTCTGGGGATTAAGAATGGATTTAGGCAGAGTAGAGAAAAGGGATAGATGGGATAGAAGGAAGAAAAGGATATTATGATCAGGGAGGACCACCTCAGAGACTAAAAATCATGGAGATGATTCAATTATGGTGATGCGTGGTAAAGATCTAAGATATGACCATTCATGTAAATGACTGAAGGAGAGTGAACTTATAAGTGACAGAAGTTGATTAGGCTAATGAAATGAGCTAATAGAGTATTAGAGGGGACATCATTCTAAATTTTCATATCTCCAAGTAGGAGGGCAGAGGATAGGATTGGAGATAAAGCAACTGAGATCTTCTGTCTTCCTTGAGACAGAAGGGTGACCTGAAGGCTGGTAGATTCTAGTCATAAAGAATTGTACTATATTTTATAGATGAAGTTTACCTCATAGAAGAAATGCTTACTTAATAACAGAAGCAGAAAAATGATCTGAATGTGGTATGAAGAATAAGGAGTATGTCAGCTCTTGATCCTGCCTTAGAGCATCAGGGGACATGAGAATATGAGCAATCACCAATGGAAAGGCTCTATCTCTGGTTCTAGGATTTTGGAGTTTTATTAATGAGTAGGTGCTCAATAAATATACATTGAATTGTATTCTTGATATTTTCTGGACAATGATAGCCTCTAATGAATATGAAAGACCATGTGGTATGATGGAAAAGGACCCTGAGCTTGGAGTCATAAAACCCGGGGCTTTAGTCCCTTCTCTACTACTTACCCCCCAGGGCAGGTCACTGAAACTCTCTAAACTCGCTTTTCTCATCTGTTAAATGAAAACTTTGTACTAGATGACCTCCTAGGTCTCTTCTAACTCTAGATCTGTGATCCTACAATTTTATTTGTAGAGGGCAGGCTCATTCCCCTTCTGGCACTTAATGGGTCTTTAATGGGATTAAAGAACTCCTGGACTGGCTATCTCCCACCATCAAATAGCTGCTCAGAATTTTCTCATCAGAGAAACAGACAGTGATTTCTCTCCCTCTCCCCCTGCTGGGCTCCTGGCCCACTTTTTTCCAGCTGGCTGTCTCTCCTTGGAGGCAGAAGGGCTAGCCTGTCTCCACAGGGAAGGTTCCCTTGATATTTCCCTGGCAGTAAAAGCAGCCTCAGGATCAGGGCCCCTGCCATGTGCAAAGAGGCTAATGCCCTCCCTGGTATCTGTAGAGAACTTTGCAGATCTGCTTTGTGCATGGCTCACAATGATGGTGTCAAAGACAGGTAGAATTTATACCACAGATGGCTACTGACAAGATCGAACCCTCCCTAGCAGATGGGTGGTGAAGGTCAGAGGCTCACTTCTCTGCAGTTACTGGCTTTGATGTTATACTAAGTGCTGGGTATCTTCTGGGGAAAGAAGAGGGAAGAGGGAAGAAAGAGAGGGAAGAGGGAAGAGGGAAGAGAGAGAGAGGGAGAGGGAGAGGGAGAGGGGGTGGGGGAGGGGGAGGGAGGAAGACAGACACAAAGACAGAGAGGCATAGAAAGAGACAGATAAAAGCGGAGACACAGAGAAAGAGAGACATGTACAAAGACTGAGAGACAGAGAAAAAGAGAAACAGAGAAGAGACTTATTTACTACCAGCCATCAGGATAATCAGGAGCTCCATGAGGATGTCTCTTGTTGGGAAAGTCAGGGGAAGAAGAAGGAGAGATTTTAAATCTGCTGGATGCAACCTGGTCTACAGAAGGGGGGGGGGGACCACCTCTGATAGGCAGCAGACATAAGCTCCAGTCTGGACAATAACATTAACACCAATGTCTGCTCCAGATATGTGAGAGGTAGGTGGGGCTATGCCTTTTTTGATGTTGCAGAAGTTCTCCCACCACTGTCCAAGAGGAATCTGCTTCTTTAAAGAAGAGAGAGGAAAAAGGAAGTGCCCAGCATCCTAAATAATGACCAATCAAAAAACTATAATATCTTCATTTGCAACCAGGAGGACAAGGAACAGTCAGCAAGTTAGTATCTAGGAGATGGGGATGCCATTCCAAGGCCCTAGATAATAGTAATCAATGATATTAACTAGTATTTATATGGCACTTTAAGGTTTGCAGAGCACTTTACAAACATTATCTCTTTTTTAATGTCACAGCATCCCTGAGAGATAGATGCTGAGGAAACAGGATCAAAAAAGCTTAAGTAACTTGCCCAGGTTATACAGCTAGTTAGCACCTGATATCAGATTTGAACATATCTTTCTGATTCCATTTTCAGTGTCCTATCCAGTAGTATAATATCTATACACTATATCCAGTAGTAGTATCTAAACACTACCTAGCTGAATGTAAAGGATCAACACACCAATCTTGTTTACAAAACCCAATGCAGGTTTGGAGTGGGTCAGTGGGATAAGCAATATTAATTTAGTCATAGCAGCTCTTACCAGTAAAGGGAGCTGAGGTTCAATGGTGGGGGGAGGGGGGAATCTGATCAGAATCAGGAGAACTTAGAAAGCAGGGGGACCATGAGGAATTGTTTGATCATAGCTCTAGTGCCAGAAAGGAACTCCAACCCCCTTGTTTTACAGATAAGGGAATTGAGGCCTTATGAGACAAGATGATTTTCCTGAAGTCACACAAGTAACATCAAAGGTGAGATTAGAACCCAGGTCCTCCAGCTTCAAAGCCAACTCTCTTTCCATGGTACTAGAGATGTTGTTATGCAGCTTCCCAGCTTGCTAGCACTTCCTAGAGGAAAAAAAAAAGTCTGAGTCCCCATTCTCTTGGTTCAGATGCTTTCTCCTATAATTTATTACTTGACTTTCAAAGATTTCTAATCCTTGACTAGAGTCACTGAGTAACCTTACCTTGTTCACTAATCCTACTTGGTTCCCTGGATTCAAAGATTTACCATACTCACATCCCCAACTACCTTCCTGCACCCCAGACACAGGAATTAGCTACCTTATTGTAGGATCCAGTCTCTCATCCCTCTTATTTGTTTGTATGCTTTCTAGATTTTGTTTTTAAGAAAAGGTTCATATACATATTCTGCAAAGTTCTCTACAGATACCAGGGAGGACATTAACTGGTTGGCTAATTATATCTTTAAAATTCTTTTGACCCATCTTGGTTTTCATGATTCTGTTAACACTCTTCCCAAGCATTTATCTGGGGAAGTAAGCCAATGTGGAAATCATCTGGAGAAAGGTCTTTCCCAGGAGAAGGAGAAACTGCCCATGGAGCTTATCTCCCAGTCTCCCTCTAAAACCTAAACCTAACCTTAAAACCAACCTAAGACCAGCACCAGGCTACAACCAGGAGAGTGGCATAGATGACTCTACTATTTGACCATCATTCAACAAAGGGAACCCAGGAGGCGAATATGAGAACCATGGTGAAGGGTGACCAAATAAAGTCCAGCACATGGTGCTTATGGTGAGCATAAATAAGGGAACTAGGAGACCACTATGCCATCTAGATCAGAAATGGAGCAAGTTAAAACTACCATGGTGTTCATCAGTGGGATTGACCACTCGCACTTCCAAGTTGGGCAAGATAGGCAGAACTAGTCTTCAAAATTATTCTGAGAAGACTGTCCAAGGGATATATGACATAAAATAATTGAGAACCCTTGTGATTTTAGAAAGACCACTATGGATCAAATACTCATGAAGGCTTCAAGCAGATGCAATATTTGAACTGGTCTTGAAAGATGAGATTCAGAGAGGCAAAAAGGAAGCTGAGGACAATTCAGTTTTGGGAATCAACGATGATCAAAGGTGTAAATGATAATATAATAAGGAAATAGTGAGCAGATTGAAGGTAGGTATGAGCAGGGAGTTTGAGCTGAGGAATAGGGAAGAGAAAATACAAATAAGAAATTTAGGTGTCTCAAAGGTAGGAAATTTTAATACAGAAGGCAGTAATGATCTTCCCAGTCTTGGAGTGACTGAGAAAATTCCCTAATTGACCACCTGTCAAGCCATTCTCTGGACCTAAGCCAGAAGTTCTTGTATGCTCAACTGGTACAAACTCTCTGCTATGTGGCCAAATTCAGGACCTAGGAGATTTCTTCTTGGCATTCTTCACAAAGAGAATAAAACAACACATCTCTGGAATAATATTAATCTTTGCTAGGTGAAGGAAGATATAGTTAGCTTCAGGTCTGGAGAAATAAACTATGGAAGCAAGGAGAGTAAAAAAAATCAAGTACTATAAATGTCTCTCTCCTGTCTCCAAGTATTTCCTGCAAAATGGGGGCTTTTCTGCTCTGCACATCTGTTGTTTATCTGCAAATACAAGTGAAGATATTTCTGCCATATTACCTGGGAGCCTAAGATGCAAATAACTGATACAAAAAGCTCTTTATCTAGGTGGCATAGTGGATAAAACATTGAAATTGAGGTCAGGAAGACATGTTCAAATTCAGCTTCAGACATATACTAGTTGTGTGACTCTGGGCAAGTCATTTAACCTCTTTCAGTTGTAAGAGTACATTAATAACATGAAGAATACATAAGATGATATTTATATAGTGCTTTATATTCTTAAAGTGTTCCATAAATGCTAATTAGCCTTTGTTATTCTAATCATATGTGATAAAAAAATCACATATCCAAAGCTAAAATGGACCCTAGAAACCATCTCATCCACCCCCATCATTTTACAGATGGGGAAACTAAGGCCAAGTGAGGTTTGTGATCTGTTGTCATATCAGTAGTAAACATCATAGATGGGAATTTGAAATAGTATTCTTTCCATGGGACCATCATGTACCAGCTACTCCCATCATGGTGAAATGGAGCTCTTGTCAGGATCAAATTAGATATTGGACCTGATATTATTGATGGTCTATCCCAGCTCTCTATTACATAGAATGGAGGGGAAAGTACTTGATAAATAATAAACCTCAGTATAGAATGACAAAGTAGTGGTGGTAGAAATGGCTATCTCCAGAGCTCCCCCAGCCCTGCAATATTAGGGATTACCTGCAGATGGCACAAAAGGCTCCGCCAAACTTCCTAGGGGAATGAGGCTAGAGATTAAGCCTTCAGGTTTTATTCATGAAGCTCAGCAATGACTGTTCCAGAAATCACTCACAGAAATTACAGGCACTTCCCTGGTTTAGACTGAGCTGTCTGGGCAGGGGAAAGGAATGTCTCTTCAGGATGGACAGCAGAGGTCACTGTGATCCTTTGCAGTTCAGGGCCACATCCCTGGGATATCCAACCCTAGGGAAAGAGCTACAAATCTTTAATTCTGAGCCAAAGGGAACATTCAGGGTTTTTTTTTGTTGTTGTTGTTTTGGTGTCATTGTTGACATGTTTGTCAGTTTCATTGGTATCTTGTCTTCTTGGTTTACTTATTTCTCCTTTCATCAATTCATATATGTCTTCCATGAAAGAGAATGAATTTTCAGAGAACTAGGAGGACCCAGACATTGTTCAGAGTTTGACTTCATAGCCAGAATTTCTAAATGGTTAGGTTCTCGTTTTTCAGAGAGAGAAACTGAGGCCCAGAGAAATTAAGAGACTTGCCCAAGTTTGCTCAAGTCAGGATTTGAACTCAGATCACCTGTCTCCAAATCCAGGATTCTTAGCGCTACAAAACCCTGTCTCCTCTTCATGGAAGCTGCCTCTCTCTCTTTTAGTCCAGCGTTGATGCTTGCAGAGAGACCAAGTTCAGTCTTTACTTCTCTCAGTCCCATCTCTGGTCAGGAAGTCCAGACTTGGCTCACTCAGTTCCTCTCCCCTTTCTAAACTGCTCCCCCCACCACCACCTCATCCTCTTCTTCAGACCTTAATGCAAACAAAGTTCTTCCATCTGTGAAATGTTAAAGCCACAAGGCGCTTAAATCAGGTTTTATTAACTGTGAAGATACCTGGAGCCGGGACTGGCTGGAACTGCTGTGTTTACAGAGACAGTTTTCCTTTTATTTCATATTAGGGTGAATATTCTCTACTCGGGAATTCCTGGGAACAGGGCCAGCTGCCTGAACTACTTGAAAGAAGGTGAGATGGTATTTGTTGGTGGTGGTCTTGTGTTTCTTTATTTTAACTTTGGGGCTTTTTTAACATTAGGACCAACACTAATAAAATACCACCTCAAGTGGGGACCCTTTTGCCCCAAGCTAGGAGCCCCACCTTTGGCAGGGAAGAGGCCTTTGAAGGCAGCTGACATGATGAAGTACAAAACTGTATACTCCCTTTGGCCAAAGAGTATCTTTTCCAGTTTGTTTTTCTATCTACCTCTTAGGAGGTACTAATTCAATTTGTTTCTATTTTTTATTTTTTTGCTCATTCAATTTGAGTTTGAAACCCATTCTTCCCTATACCCTAGTGAATATCAGATCCCTCCATAACCTTTGTAATTTCCAGGTTTTGGCATACCCTGCCAAATGCCCACCCAATCCCACCCACTCAATCCCAAGCATTTTTTTCCATATCCCAATCATAGAATTTAGAGTTAGGAGGAACCTTAGAATTCATCTATTTTACAGGTGAGAAAAATGAGGAGGTAACAAAGATAAAATGTAGCTAGCTTAGATTCAAATTCAAGTCTCCCATTTTAGAAGGCTTCTTCACTTAAACTCTTTGTGGCTATGGGAAAAGGGAAGTTTTATGATCCTAGGGCATGAACTGAAATTTTTGGAAATTTATATTTCAAAATCATTAAAACCTAACCATTTAGGTTTTAATGGCTAGGAAGTCAAACTCTGAACAATGTTTGCATCCTCCTAGTTCTATGAAAATTCATTCTCTTTCATGGAAGACATATATGAATTGATGAGAGGAGAAATAAGTAAACCATGAAAACAAGACACCAATGAAAGTGACAAACATGTCAACAATGACACCAAAGAAACAAAAGTTGATTGCTGCAAAATTAAAATGACTAAATTAAGCCCCAAATAAGAGATATGGGAAAACACATTTCCCTGCTTCTTTGTAGAGTTGAGGGATCACAGTGATACAATGTAACACTTTTTAATATATTGATTAATTTAGAAAACTTTTTTCTTGTTCTTTTAAAATTTATTATTAGGAATGACTGGGAAAAATACAGAGGGAAATGTGGAGATAACAATGGGAAATTATATTGAAAAACAAAAGGTATTAATAAAAAGTTATTTTAAAGAGAAAGGAAAGAAAATACACCCCATTTCATATAACAAATGAAATCAAATCAGCAATGGAAGCCTAGATTTAGAATTGAGATATACTGTGTTCCATGTTAGGATTAGAACACATTATTAAGGGAATCATTAGAAATGGAACTCAAAGGTTCTCAAGGATATTTCAGTTTGTTCAACCCCATTGTTCTCATGAACTGGATCAGGATTAATCAGCGACTGTCCCTGCATCTATGGATGTGTGCTTCATTGTAATTAAAATTAATTATGATCTTTTTAGAGGAGTTCAAAAGCTTAGAGCTGAAGACCCTTGGAGGATATCTAGTCTGATCCCCTCACTTTATAGATGAAAACATTAGAACCCACAGAAATTATGTGAATTGTCCAATGCAGCCATTGGCAGAGTCAGAATTCAAACCCATATAATCTGACTCCAAATCCATCATTCTTTCCATTGTGTTACTTTATGTTATGGTACACTTGAAAAAATACTTGCTTTTGAGTAAGAAGATCAGGTTTTGAAACCCAGATGTGATTTTATTACCTAAGTGACCTTGGGCAAATCACTTTCTTCTCTGGGTCTCAGTGACCTCTTTTGTGAAATGAAAAGGTTGAATTAAATCATTTGTAAGGTCCCTTCAAGTTTTAATTATATTCCTGCTTTTGAATTGTTTCTAAAAATAGGCATATTATAAAATAGCTAACAGACAATGCATCATCCACTGATAATTCAATTTTTCCATAGTTTACTACTGTTGTCAATTTTAAAAAAATAATTACTGAGCCCACACACATTCTAATCATGAGTTCCAAATGACCTTGGCTTGCATTGGGGTAGCCAGACTTAGGTGAAAGAAGAAGAGAAACAGTGGTGTCCTTAAATCCCCTACTCAAGCAAGCCTTATACTTTCAGGTTATAGGCAACTATAGGATTCCTCCCTTATCATTTGTTCCAAACTCCAATCTACTGTTTCTAGATACCCCAACCCCAGCATCTACCCCAGCATTCTATTTTTTTTTTGCAGAGGCATATTCACAAAGGGAAACAGTAGTAGGAAATATTAACAATAATAATGTATATCAGAAACCCAAGTGACTAAAAAGCAATCTTTGTGGCTCTAAAAGTTATTCATACACTCTGTTCTATTTTCCTAACTATATCCCACTGGTACCAGTCAGCACCCTTCAAGTAGTAGTCATCTTTAACATTAAGAAAGACACCAACCTGACTTCCCTTCTCAATTCACCATTCTAGCCCTTCCCAACACCCTCTGCACCAAATTAGCATTGATCAACTTCTGTCTTCATTGTTTTTTCTCATTGGAATGATGATAAAATCCATGTCTAATCTCAGCTAACTGAAAATGATCATGCCTGATTGGTTGAATCATGCACTTATACCTACATAGTTACACAAATCACCAATTACCAAACAAGGAAAAAAAACTAATTGAGCTATGATATAATCATCAGAAGTTAAGTCATCAAACCCCAGCATCTTAAAATTATATTAAGTTGCATCAAATCCACCATTGTTCCAGTCTGACTTTGGTGTCAGGGAAGAGTTGCCTATAACTATCTGATGCTTGAGTAGGGGATTAAGGATTATGTCACTACCATCTCTCTTCTCTCACCCAAGTCTGGTTATCCAAATGCAAGCCAAGGTCTTTTGGTTTACTCTCCCTCACTGGATACCATGTACCAAAATCTCTTTTTAAGGAACCCAAAGTCCAGAGCTTTTAGAAAGTCAGTTGGAGAAGCTTTATGTATGATTCTCCCTATAACTTTTGGCATTGAAGATACTCAGAGTGGGAGTCTGAGGCTCATTGCAACAGATATACTATGTTGCATGTTAGGATTAGAACACATTATTAAGAGAATCATTAGAAATGGAAACAGGGAGCTCTAAAAGTCAGTTTGCCTTCATTATAAACAGTTCATGCCAGAATAACCTCCTTTCCTATTCTGACAAGGTAATTAGACTGGAATTAGAGAGATGTGAACTGGATGATAATAGAGATAAGTCATCTCAGGGGTTAGTCAAATGACTGAACCCAAATAATAGACATTAATGGGGAGGGAAAGGAAAAAGTACTTATTAAGTGCCCACAATGTGTTAAACACTGATAAGTGCTTTAAAATATGATCTCATTTAATGGACCAATGTCAACTTGCCAGAAGGTTTCTTATGGAATGCCTTCAGGGATCTATCCTTGACTCTATATCATTCAACATATTTTATCATTGACTTGGACAAAGACATGTTTTTCATTCTTGTCAGATTTGCAGATAAGAACAAAACTTTGATACATTGGATACATTGGATAATAGAGTTCAGATCCAAAAAGATCTCTACAGGCTAGAACATGGATTGAATCAAATTATCAAGTAGGCATAGATCTAAGGTTATCAGCCTCTTAACCACAGGCTGGAAGGGGAGGAATATTGCTAGATTATAGTTCTTGTGACAAAGATTTAGGGCATTTAGTAGGCTGCAAGCTGAATAAGAATTGACATGATAGCTAAAAAGCTGGTGCTTTCTTAATCTGCACTAAGAAAGTTGTAGCATCCAGAAACAAAGGACAAAAACAGTTTGACCAGAGTTGATACCCTGGTTAATAGGGCAGCCAAGTGGGGAGAGTTATCTGACTGTTCAGAGAAGCTGATATGATATCTTGGTTGAATTTGGAATGAGAGTCACCAACTGAAATAGAGAATAACAAGGCCTTACATCTGCCTTGCAGTTGGATCTTGAAGTCCTCTGGGCCCACTCATAGTCCTGCCACTGTGCTCTCTAAACCCTTCAGCAATGTCATCTCAGGACATTGAGCTTTTCCATCCTTTCTGCAATTGACCCCCAATTGTCTTCCCCAAAATTAGGGAGTGAGCTTCTTGGGGAAGGCATTGTCTTATCTTTCTATTTATGTCCCCCAGGATACAAACTAGTTTTTGGCACACAGAAGCCGTTAATAAATGCTTTTTAATTTATTTGTTTATTCATTCTAGATGCTACATTTTAGGTGGACCAGGAATTATAGGTTATCTGTAGAGAGAGCAATAAATCAGAATGGTGAAAGAACTTGAAAGCATCCTAAATTAAAGTCAGTTGAAGAAACTTGGGATATATTATAGAGTCATGGAGACTTCTGAGGTCATTTATTCTAACCAATACTCTTTGCATCATCCTTAACAAATGATCATCCAGTTTTTGCTGCAAGATCTCAAAGAAGGTAGAACTCTTTACCACCTGATCATAGCCCTTCGGGATGGCTATAATTATTAGAAAGATTTTTTTCTCTAATATCTGAAACTCCTCTTAGTAAGTCAAGTCAAAGTCTATTACTTAGTGTTTACAATATGCTTGACACTCTACTAATACTGGAGACACTAAGAAATGCAAAATAGCATAGTCCCTTGTCCTCAAGGAACTTAAATTCTATTGGGGAAAGACAATCCCTAACCAACTATATACATTCAAGAAATACACACAGAAGATGGAAGTTGATAGACATGGCATTGGTAGCCAAAGGTGACAAAAAGGCCTTCTAAGTAGGTTGGATTTGACCTAAGTCTTGAAGGAAGTTGAAGAAACAAAGAGGTGAGTATGCAGAACTTTCCAAGCATGGGAGACAGCAAGAACGAAGCCACAAAGTCCAGATTTGAAATGTCATGTTCCAATTGTTTTATAAGAAATCATAGGGGTGGCTAGGTGGCACAGTGGATAGAGCACAGGCCCTGGAGTCAGGAGTACCCTGAGTTCAAATCTGGCCTCAGACAATAATTACCTAGCTGTGTGGCCTTGAGCAAGCCACTTAACCCTGTTGTCTTGCAAAAACTAAAAAAGAAAAAATTGTAAGGGACAGAAAAGCCTGGAAAGACTTGAATGAACTGATGCAGAATGAAATGAGCAGAACCAGAAGAACATTATACATACTAACAACAACATGGGGTGATGATCAACTATAATGGACTTGTTCATTTCAGCAGTATAATAATTGAGGATAATTTTAAAACACCTATGATGGAAAATCCCATCCATATCCAGAGAAAGAACTATGGAGTTGAAATGCAGATTTCAAAGCTTACTAAAGCCTGGCAGAGAGAAAAAAATTAAGAAGACTGGAAAGGTAGGAAAGACTAAAAAGTATTTTCAATGCAAAATAAAGATGTTTATATTTTGGTCTGGAGATGAGAGGAGCCACTAGAGTTTATTGGCTGTGGGTCAGAGAAGTAGGGAAGATGTTAAATGATCAGACCTACCATCACTGGCAGCATTGTATGGTCCTCTTCCAGAGGGAAGGATGAATGACAACAATATTGTATGTAATAGAATGAACTGGAGAGAAACTTAAATTATCAAAACTAACTGGAAGTCTATTTAAATGTTCTAGACATGAGATGAGAGGGCCTTTGACACAATGGCAGCTGTGTCAGTGGAGAAAAAGAGGACATATTTGAGAGTGAAATGATAAGATTTTGCAGTGTGTGAGGGACATATGGATAAGTGAGGCAGCTAAGGTGGAATAATGATAGAATTTTGGGCCTAGAGTCAGAAAGACCTGACTTCAAATCTAGACTTAAATACTTATTAGTTGTGTGAACCAGCACATGGTAACCTTTATCTGCCTCAGTTTCATCAACTGTAAAATTGTGTTACTAAAAGTGCCTCCCACCCAGGATTGTTTTAAGGACTAAATGAGGAGATATTTGTAAAGCAAATGGTTGCTACTTAATAACTGCTCCTTTTCTTCCTTCCTTCTACTGGGGTTTTTTGAATAGGCAGGTGACAATTAAAGATGTCCAAAGGGCAATTGGTCTCATTAGAATAGAACCTCAAGACAAAGACTGGGGCTAAATATATACATATATATAAATATATGTATATATGTATATATGTATATACGTATATACGTATATAGATATAGATATAGATATAGATATAGATATAGATATAGATATAGATATAGATATAGATATAGATATAGTTATAGATATAGATATATATAGATATAGATATAGATATAGATATAGATATAGATATAGATATAGATATAGATATAGATATAGATATAGATATAGATATAGATATAGATATAGATATAGATATAGATATAGATGAATTGAACCCATGGGAGTAGATGAGATGTGGTGTAGGAGAAGAGGGTCTAGGATGGAACCTTGGAGGGGAAGAGGGGACACCCACAATCATTGTGGATGACATAAAGAATAAGCAAAGGAGAGTGAGTAGGAGCAATCTGACAGGTGTGAAAAGAACCAAGAGAGAATAATATTCCAGAAGCCTAGGAAAGGGAGAGTGTCCAGGAAGAGAAAATGATCAAATGCCATATGCAGCAGAGAGAGAGGTCCAGAAGAATCAGGACTGAGAAAAGGCTGTTGGATTGGACATGTAAGAAATCACTGCTAGTTTTGAAGAAAGCGGTGTCAATTGAAAGATAGAAAAACCATATTGCAGAGTTTAGAAAAAGAGAAGAGACAATACACAGGCAACTGAATATACATGGTTTTCTCAAGAAGTTTGGCCTTGACTCTAGTTAGGAGCAAGGGATCAAGTGAGAGCTGTTTTTGCTATTACTGTTGTTGTTTTTTAATTTATAGATATGCACCTATTTGAAAGGAGGAGGGAAGGGGCAAGAAGATCAGAAAAAATTGTAGGTATGATAGAGGTGGAGTATGGCTATTTCTGCCATTTGGAGCCAAGGAAAACAAATCTACTCTCTTAAAAGAGCCCTCCATCATTCCCCTTATCTGTTTTTCTTCAGGCTAAACACCCTCAATTTCTTCATTCAGTCTTCATATGTAATGATTTTGGTGTCCTTTATCATCCTGTTTGTTCTTTTGGACATTCTCCAATCAAAATCCAGAATTAAACGAAATATTAATGTGCTTTGTTTGGGGTAAAGTACAGTGGAACCACCATCTTCTTAGCCCTAGACAAATCTCTTGAGGTTCCTAGAATTGCTTGGATTTTTTTTAGCTATCATTAAAATAAATAAACAAATAAACAGATCAATAAATCAAAAATAATTAGCCAAAGAAGACAGAACAGTGATAAAGGGGTTGTGGGTAAACAGGTATACTAACATACCAGAAAATAATTTGGAACTCTGCAAAAAAAAGTTGCTAAATCATTTATACTTCTTGATCAAGCAATTCCACTACAAAAAAATGTACCCTAAGGAGATTAAAGACAGGTGAAAAGAAAGATCTACATATACCAAAATATTCATAGCAGCACTTTTTGTGATAACAAAAAACTAGAAATAAAGTGAGTATCTGTTGATTGAGCTGTGGCAGGAGAGTATAATGAAATATTATTATACCATAAAAATTATGAATATAGGAAATCAGAAAATCATAGAAAGAATTGTATGAATTGATCCAAGAGAAGCAAAGAGACCCTTAGGAACAATATATATAATGACCACAATAAATGTAAACAGAAATACTGAAAGGTACTTTAACTCTGATTAATTGTTATAACTCAACTTGGCCCACAGAAAACTAATGAAGAAATACATTTTCTTCCTTTTTTTTTTAAGTTTTTGCAAGGCAGTGGGGTTAAGTGACTTGCCCAGGATCACATAGCTAAGTAATTATTAAGTGTCTGAGGTCATATTTGAACTCAGGTCCTTCTGACTCCAGGGCCCATGCTCTACCCACTGCACCACCTAGCTGCCCCACTTTCTTCCTTTTGATAAAGAAGAGGGAGACTGCAGGTGCAGGATGTTATCAGAAGTGGTCAACAATTTTGATTACCTTTCTTTTATGTTTTATTTTTAAATTTATTTTATTGATATATTTTGGTTTTATATTGCTTAAATTTCCCCCTCTACATAATACTTCCCCTGCCTCAAAGCACCATCCTTTATAAGAAAGAATTTTTTAAAAATAAAGAGAAAGAAAATAAAGTCAGCAAAATGAATATATACATATGTATGTATAAATATATACATATATCCTTATATAGAATGAAATGTATGAAAAAATGTTCTTATTTTAAATGTACTTTGGAAAGTGTGGATAGATGAAAAGCTGTAGGTGGGAAAGAAAGATTACAAATAAATGGAATTGAATATATTTTATCTATTTATATAATAAATTTAAATATAAGTATATTCTATATTTCATATCCATCAAAGGATATATAAAATATATGTATATATAATATATTCTTTAGTAAAAATGCATACATGTTAGACAAATGCATTATGTATATGTATTATGAATGTATGTGTATATTTTACCTTAAACAGATATCTGCTCTTTTACTGGGTATAGACTGTGCTAGATCATTTACCTGGAGGAAGGCTATAATAAAAGCAGGCAAACCAAGCCCTTGTGCACCCCAATCAGGAAGTCTGGCAGCTAACACCTCAAATCCTACTCCCATATCATGGCTTAGTTCAGGTGCAACCAAGTTCCCCAAGATCCTCCAAGAACCCTTTTCTGACCAATCCAGGCATTAGTGAACTCTTCCTCTTCTGAGATCCTTCTGGTCCCTTCTTTTGACACATAGCTTAGACAGTCTAGTTTTGTGAGTTAACTTTGTGTCTTCTCTCCCAGCTAGTCTGTGAGCTCTTCTAAGACCCTCCAATGGGAACTTACCCAGAGGTTGACAGCAGCTAAGATTGGTGGACAAGGTAAAAAGGCTCCCGCAATTAATTAGTCTCACACTCCAGGTTAGAACACTTAGCCTTTTGACCTCTTTTGGAAGCCACATTTTTTGTTTCTAGGGAGAGCTGAGAGGATTTCAATCTGAAGATCAGCAGAGTCTAAAATGTTATAAGATCTAGAACAGGATAGATGTGAGGGAACATTTGTGAGACCTGCTTGTATTGCCTTCCAACTTCTCTAGGTCTAATGGAAAAATCCCATCAAATCATAAAATCCCAGTATGTTGGCTCTGTTGAGGACCTTAGGGGTTATCTGGTCTATCTCTCCTATTGCATAGATGAATAACCTAAGGCTCAAAGACAAAGGACTTGTACAAAATCGTACAGCTAATAAGTCGAGGATCCTAAGCTTTGGAGTTTTTCTGATTCTGAAAGAAATGTCATTGAACCATTGAAAGCCTCATGCATGCAGGGCCCTGGTGTAGTCACTCCCACTTTATGGCTGGGCCACCAGTGAGTCAGCCTCAGCTACAAGCTGTACCATGCGCAGTGTCCCACATAGACTCCTGCAGCACCCCAAGGCAGAGAATTGCCAAGGCAAACTGTTTGCCCCTGCCACGTCCTCAGCAATCCCCAAGGAAGCTGACAAAGGGCTATAGCTTAATTGTGAGCTTGTGAAAACATGATTCAAGCCTGCCAGTCCCCCACAGCTCAAAGTCCAGAGTCCAGGGGCCAGGGTGCTCAGGTGTCAGGCGATTACTAGGCCCTTGTTCAGTCCCGGTTCTCATTGTTTAAGAAGGAAAGATACCTGGGCCCCTGGGAGGAATAACAGGGAACAGCAGAGCAAGAGTAGAGATCCAAGAGCACAGTTGGAACTAGGTTCAGACACGATGTTGGTTGAGTCATCCAGTAAAATGAGGATTTCAAGGAAGTCCCACTAACCCCAAATCAATCTACTAACCTGCCACAAACCCAGAAGATACCCCATTACATTTTCATTTATCTGACTTCACACACACACACACACATACAAACACACATACACACATACACACAACATTCAGTAACAACAACTTAATCTGAATAAATTAACCATAGAATCTTAAGTACTAGAATCTCCAGTAATCTTTCCTTCAAGTCTCTTGCTTTTCACCTATCCATACTTTCCAAAGCACACTTAAAATAAGAAGCCCATCAGAGGGTTATAAACTGAATACTCCAATCATTCAGAGAATATAGAAAGATCAAACAGGTGACTTTGATGAAACCATTTCTGAGAGATGTGACTTTCTTGAAGCCATACAGTTCTGTTTTAAGCAGTCAGGGCCTAATCTGAATTCTAATTCAATCCAATTTTTTTTTTGCATAACTCCACACTTCTTCCTTGATAGAGGAGATAGTCACGGTGGGTCCAGGGTTAGTCAGTCAACAACACTAAGTACCAACTATGTGGCGAACATTGTGCTATATGCTGGGAGAAGGAAGGAAGGAAGGAAGGAAGGAAGGAAGGAAGGAAGGAAGGAAGGAAGGAAGGAAGGAAGGAAGGAAGGAAGGAAGGAAGGAAGGAAGGAAGGAAGGAAGGAAGAAAAGTTCTTGCTCTTAAGGAATTCACAGTCTAGTGTGAGGGGGAGAATTAAGGTGGGGACACAACATATAATCAACTATATACAAACAAAATAGGGTGTTCCGAAAGTCTATGATTTTAAACTACAGTGTTTAGATAGCAATTTAAAATAATTAGCAAAGGAAAGGCACTAGTGTTAAGGGGAATTTTGAAAGACTTCTTGCAAAAAGGAGGATTTAAGTTGGGACTGGAAGAAAGTTAGAGAGATCACAAAACAGATAAAGAGAGAATCTCCCTTGACATACAGGATGGTCATGAAAATACCTACAATTGGGAGATAGTAATGGGAAAGGAGCAGAAAAGGAGGATCAGGAATACAGACTGCCATTGTCAAACACAAATTTCACAGTCTTCATCATTTCTCTATGGTCCAGCCCCTATGGCATGGACAGACACTAAAGGAACCACAGATATTTTCCTCCATTTCCCCCAGAAACTGAAAGGTCCTTTAGTAGAACAAGGAGTTTGAACACAGAGATAAAAATAGGATCAAAAGCTTTTGCATTAAAAGGATTCATAAAGATCATCAGCTTTAATTTAGAAGTAAGGAAACTGAAGACCCTAAAGATTTTCACCCTTTCCTTAAAGGCCCTGATACTGCTTTATATGAAAAAGTAATATTCCTTCCCAACTTCAATTCTTCTCTCTCTCTCTCTCTCTATCTCTCTCTCTCTCTCTCTCTCTCTCTCTCTCTCTCTCTCTCTCTCTCACACACACACACACACACACACACACACACACACACACACACACACACACACCCCACCCCCACCCCCACCCTGGTCTCTCTCCACCACTGTCCTGGAAGTTAAGACAACTCTTTGCCTTGTGAGTTAGTGAGAGAATTGTCCAATTTTCCATCTAGCACAGTGATCACCCCCTCACAGTCTGCTTTAAATCACTTGATATGAAATAGAGCCATTTTAATGCTTTGCATTCAGTAAGATGGATTAAGGCTGGCAGATATATCCCTAAATATCTTTTTCTATGTCTGAATGCTGTTTCAATTAAGTCAGGGAGAGGGACAAGTTTCTTTGTCATTCCTTTTCATTTTAGGTAAATGTCAACGATTCCTCCCTGGAGAATTTTATATCAAAATCATTTGAACCACAGATCTCAGCATTGTCACTCACAACAGTCTGATTAGTCTTTATGTAAAATCATTCAAACATGGGAAATAGAAAGCATTATAGGATATAGAATCATAGAATCTAATGGCTAGAAGGAAACTCAAAAAAAAAAACCCTGGTCCACACCCCCCCACATCCAAGCAAGAATCCCTTCTCAGTATACCCAATAGTTTATCTCCTGTTCTCCCTGACAGTTTTAAATCCTCCAAAAAGGAAAAGATTTTAAATTCAGGCTACTTTTAGAGGTAGCCAATACCTCTTTTAGATATCTCCATTTTTTAGATTTTTTTTTTGCTAAGAATAGGGATTGATTAAGCTGTCCCTTTAAAATAACTGAAAAGATATCAAAACCCTAAGCTTACTAAGTGCTCTCTAAGTACTTGTAGGAAAATAACTCACAGACTCCTTGCAGTGGGGTGTTTTGTTTTGTTTTACTAGCTCTATCACCATAGTAAATAATTCTTTAAGTTAATTAAATCTAGTTAATTAATTTGCATCATTTGATAGTCATTAGGGAAATACACCAGTGGGGGCACATGAGTTATAACATTACAAGAATATCAACCAACTTCTCAGGGTTAACTGTTGAGCCCTGACAATAAATATTACCCACCTCTGAGAACTAAACCTCCCAGTATAAGTGAGATTTGAGTGAGCAAGTCTAGATTGTGTGCTACATTTTTATATATCAAGACTAAATCTTCCTCTCCAGAATTTCCATCCTTTTCTCCCTAAAAAAAAAAAAAGAAAGAAAACAGATATAATCCTTCTCCTATGTGATAGACCTGTAAAAACTTGAGACAATTTTGGAGTCCTACTTTACTGTCTTCTCTAAGTTAAACCTCTCTAGCTCTTTTAATCAATTTTCTTTTGCCAAGTACTCAAGTCATTTCACTCTCCCTCCCATCATCTCCCACCATCCCCATCATCTGTATGTGCTCAGCTTGTATTTGTAATTCCTAAAGAATAGTGCCTAGAACTTCATGGACAAAAGCTGAGATGGACATTACAGTCTTCAATTATTAGAAAAGTTGTCATGAAGAAAGGAAGGGAAAAAAGAAGCTTGTCCCACTTGTCTCCAGATCATCGACTAGAAGTTTCAAAAAGACAGATTTAGATTTGATGTCAGGGAAAATTTCCTAACAATCCAAGTGGAATACGATACTTTGGGAAGAAATGGCTTCCCCTCACTAGGGGTCATCAAGGAAAAGGTAGATGATCATTTGTCAGGATCTTTTAAAGAGGATTTCTTCAGGCATGGATTGACTTGATGGCAATCAACCAATCAATCAAAAATATTTATTAAGCCCTACTATGTGCCAGGTAAGTACTGGAGATACAAAAAAGGAAAAAAGACAATCCCTACCTTCAAGAAGCTTACAATCTTCCAAGGCTTAATCTTCCAATACTGGGATTTTGCCATTCTGAAACAATTCTTTTATCTGATCTACATATAAAATCCATTTTATCTATGCCTTTTCTAATTATATCTATATAGAGAGATATATAGATAAAGTTATATATAGATATATTGATATCTATATCTATATCTGTACACACAAACACACACACACACACACACACACACAAACACACACACATATATATATAAATAGAGAGAGGGAGAGATTTACATGTATTTTTCAGAGCTAAATGTAAGCCTGACCTTGCTCCTAATGCCATAGGATGGCCCGAGAGAGCATTAGCCATTTTGACTAATTGACATTCAGCTGGCATATTGACTCCTATTGAGTTAAAAGTCAGTAGAGATCCCCAGATTTTTTTCACAAGAACTATTGCAAAGCCACCAGACTTTTTCAAATTCCAGTTAAAGTCGTACTTTCTACAGTAAGTCTTTTGCAATTCATCTAAATTCCAGTACCTTGACTGTCCATCTATCCTGTATACAATTTGTTCACAGTATTTTTTTTTAATTGTTACTGTCACCCCCATTAGACTGTGAGTTCCTTGAGAGCAGGAATTTTTTAAAATCTTTCTTAAAAATCTTTAACAGAATACTGGATACATTGTAGGCACTTAATAAAATTTTCTTGACTGATACTTCTCCCAGCTTGTATTTGTGAAGTAGACTTTCTGAAATCAAGTGGAAAACCTTAAATTTGTTCCCATTTAATTTTCTTTGATTCTCCTCATTTTCCAGCCTGTGGAGTGTCAGGGGTTTTTTTGTATTCAGATATGCTCATGCAAGTTGCTAGTTATCTAACAGATCTTTGTGTCTACTGCAGATTTGACAAACCAAAATCCATCTAAGCCTTCATCCAAGTCATTAATAAAACTGTTGAACAGCACAAATCCAAGAGTGGATAACAATTGGAGACATCCCTCCAAGTTGATATTAACCCACTTAATGCCTCTTATTTGAACTAATAAACCAAGACTTTGTTAAGATCAAGACTCCAGGGAAGTTAACTTTAAACCAAAAGCTGGGTTAGCTTGCTGTGTGCACAAGAAACAAAGGCATCTGCATCAAATTCCACATTCACTCAACAAACATTTACTAGGAAGAGACACAAAGACAGGCAAAGAAAAAGAAGCGACATTTACCTGGTGGTTTAAGGTTTACAAAGTACTTTCATACATTATCTCTTTTCATAGGTCATAAATAAGACTGCTTCCCTACTCTCCAATAGATTAAGTATAATAGAGAAAATATAAATAATAGCATTTCACCTTTATGCTCTACATGATGTTGTAAAGCAGGTATGTTAAATTTGCTGGGTAGGTGAAGGGGGAGGGGGGGGAGGCTTCAGCAGCCTCCAGTTTGGGCAGCCCATTTGGCATTTATGCTACCATGTCATCTTTGTGCTTGTTGGTGGTATGGGTTACATTGTATTCATGAATGGATATTTAATTCTATAGGTAAATCTGGATGGGATTTTGTTATGTGTATCTTTTAGAAGAGCCAAAAGATTGGACACCCTGCAAGACTAAAGTAGAGCCAAGGCCAAGTAGTGGCTCAGAATGGGTCTGAAAGACTTATATATCTAAGTTCAGAGAGGTCCAGAACCTTGAGGTTGCCAGCCAACCAATGTTTTTGTTTGTTTGTTTATGGTTTGATTTTTAACCATAGTAACTCATGAAGGGGTGGCTAGATGGAACAATGGATAGAGTAGTGGGCCTGGAATCAGGAAACTGCATCTTCCTGAGAACAAATCTGACCTTAGACATTTACTAGTTGTGAGATCCTGGGCAAGTCATTTAAACCTGTTTGCCCCAGTTTCCTCATCTGTAAAAATCATCTAGAGAAGGAAATGATAAACTACTCATATAGGCTCATGAGGCGTTGGACATGACTGAAACAATTCAACAGCAACAACACATGATTAGTCTAAAATTAATGATAGACACTGGTGAAGGATTTACCAAACCATAATGATGCAATAATATATCCTAGAAGTACAAAATTATTTAGAGTGGCAAAGTGATTTTTCATACATTAGCTCCATTCTCACATTCATGTAAAGAAGGCAGGATCTTACTTGCTTTATTTTGCATTGCTCCATTTTATATGGTTTCCAACCAAACTGACCTACTAGTTATTTATCTGATCTCACCTCTCCTGCTTTGATGAACTCAAATAATTCATAGAGGTTATACCTTGTGCCTAGATTCTGGCCATATGTTCATTTGTTGGCATCATTATTTTGCTTCAAGATCTAGCTCTGTAACTAAATATTACTTTTTCATGATAGAATATAAGTTCCTTGGTAATAGAAACTAGTTACTTTTATTTGTTTCACTGGTATCTATTGAGTAACGACATATAGTTAGTGTTTAATATATGCATGTTGATCAATGAGTAGGTAAATTGGTTAATTGATATTCCACTCCCCCTCTCCAACTTCTCACATTTTTCCTCTTTTCACCTCTCCTGTACATTCATATTTGAGTGGGTGGGGATACAGACTTGTGATTTTATATAAGGAATTCCTATTGTGGAATTTTTTTTTGTCCTTCATTTTTGAAGAAGTCTATAACATGAATACCATGAAATGGATTTGAGTGAGAACCTATTGTGCTAAGTCACTAGTCTCACTTTCTCCTCAGAACTATCTGGGTCCAGTGTCCAGATAGGACTCAGGACTACTGGAGATGACCCTAGATGTGGAGAAGAGTTAAGTGACTTGCTCAAGGTCACATAGCTAGTAAGAATCAAATATCTGAGGCTGAATTTGAGCTCTGCTCTTCCTGACTCTAAAGTCAGCTCTTTATCCACTTTGCCACCTATCTGCCTTCCTATTTTGGAAACCCCCTTCATGTATGCAGAGACAAAGTTAAATCTTTAACTCAGAGGTGATATTCCCCTCTTCAATATCTCAGACTTTTCTTCATTTTTGGCCTCTTCTCTATACTCATATTTTGGGAATTAAGGGGCAAAGACTGATGAGTCCATAGCAGGAAATCCCAGTGAGGAAACTCCCCTCATAGATGCCACAGTGCCATACTTCATCTGCAATTTGTGATCTTACTCTGAGAGGTAAATAATTTGTTCATGGTCACACAGCCATGTGCGTTAGGTAGGCAGGTTTTGAGAGTCAATGTCTTTCCTGCTCCAAGTCTGACCCCCCTATGCATTATGCTATGCTACCTCCCTTCTAATATATTATACTTATGTCAGTATATATCTCACTGAGAAGGGAAAAGATATCATCCTTTGTCTTTGTTTTCCTAACATCTATCCTTGATGCATTGTATATAGTAATAAATATTTATTTTAATTAATTTTATTATTAAATGCTTATCATTTTGAGTACAGTTTAATTAAATTTCTATCTTACAGATGATAGATTTTGTAAGTACCTCAGAAAAGTGATATTATTGCTTTCTCAAGGATTCATCTAAGAAAGAAGGTATGTATTTCTTCCTAAATAGTAGGGACTATAATTAAGCAGATTTGACTTAGGTGGAACAAATCAATCAAACTAATGAAATAATGTAGCTTGCACATTTTCCATGCCTGTTGTTAAAAATGCTAGAAAGGACATAAATTTAAGCATTTCAAAGAACTAAGCTGTTCAGTTTATGAAGTACATTTTTAAAAATCATAAGAGATAGGTAAAAATTTATATTTCAAAATTAAATTATGTCTGCCTACAATTATTTGAGCTTGAAGTATATTTCCATAGAGGAGAGAAATTATAATAATTTACTATATATTATATGAAATACTATATAATAAATAATTATAGTAAAGTAATATAGTAAATAATTCATAAAATTAATAACTCAATTATTTAAGCTAATAATAAGTTTAAAATATAATTTTTTTAAAATTCCATCAAATAATATAATTTGTGCTTGGGCAACAAATTGAATATTGGCATGAGATCAGGAATTCACTTTCTAATATGCCAGCAAACACTCATCTACCAAATGGGCCAATAAGCATCTAGATTTAATTCATTCAGTAATATGGATATGAAATTATCTCCAACCTTAATAACTTATTCCTATAACACTTTAAGTCAACTTACAAAGGGATTTCCTCAAAGAGTAGTACAAATACTATGCCCATTTTACTGATGAAGACATTTAGGCTCAAAGAGATTAAATGGCACTGTGCACTGATAGCAAGTAAAATACAAAATTACATACCTCATACCTCCAAGAGCAAGGACGTGAACCCAGGTCTTTGGATTTCAAGGTCTGTGTCATTACCACTATACTAAACTGCCGCCTTTCTATCAGAATAAGAATTGGAAGTTAAAGAATTTGATATCCCCCTGGATATTTCTAAACTGTCTCTTTTATCTTCCACAAATATAAAATTAGCATAAAATATATTTTATTCTCTGATAGAAGGTCAAGGACACAAGATTCAGATGGGAATTAACAAAATAAACTTTAACTGAATCAATGTAAAGTCATGGGATCATAAATATAAAGCTAGTAGAGATGTCAGAGGTCAGCTAGTCCATTTTATGGATGAGTAAACTGAGATTTGATAAATCAGTAAGCATATTAGGAGTCTGATATAGGGGCTGGGAATACAGTGCTGTAAGTGAAGAGTCCTTGCTTTCAAGAAAGCTTACAGTCTAGGGGAGACAACATGGACATAGGTTTAATCAGAATATGTAGAAAAGAGATTCAAGGTAACGTGGGAGGTCACAGACACCTGGGGAGAGTTAGAATTCCATTTGCCTGATAGCTCTTCCCCAGTGATAGAATCTATCTAAATAATGATATCAATCACAGGACAACTATTCACACTTACATAAGTGCTTCCTTCACATCAACCCCACAAGGGAGGTGAAAGCAAGTATTATTATCCCACTTTTACAGAGAAAGACATTGAGACTCAGAGACATGAAGCAATTTGCCAGAGGTCACACAGCTATTTGAGAGCAGAGCAAAGATTCAAACTCAGATCATCTGACTCCAAGTCTAATATTCTTTCTGCTGCCTCTGTTCTTCAGAGATAGTTTTCCATTCCCTAGGTGAACCCCATGCTCTTCATGCCCCACCACTGGATGTTTCCTAGCATTCTTTGTCCATAAACTTTCCTCAAGTTGCTGTCATGGGTTCTGGGGGATGGTGGAGAGGGGGCCCTCAGGTATCTGAGAAAGCCCCCAAGTTTTCAGTACAAGGACAGAGGATTACTCAGAGAGATAAACCCCAGAGAATTTCATTAGGCAAAAAAAGGCTGAATTTATCAGTTCACAGAACAAAACCAATAGAAGAAAAATTCAGTACACACAGCAAGGTAAATAGTTCAAACTGGGTTTCCATTCACTGTAAATTCCCTTTGTAAATTTCTCTCGCCTTCTCCTTGTCCTGGACCATTGTTACCTTTCCCAGACTTTTCAGGGCTTATCTTGATTAAAAAATGTTAAACTCTCTGAGTCAACTGGCTCCAGTGTCCAGGGCTGTTGGTTCAATGTTTTCTCAGGCCGATAGGGAGTCTGTCTGTGATATTATTTGGAAAAGTCTGTAAGCTGCAGTTTGGGGAAAAGGTCTGCCTCACCAGCCAGATGGAATTCTAAAAAGAATATGTCAGTGTCAGGAAGACTAAAAATGGGGCTTGAGGGTTGACATGACCTTTCCTGAAGGTCTTTTGATTGTTGTACAGTAAAAACCAATCCTGGTGCAACCAAAATGCCTGCTTCCAGTTTTTCCCACTGATGCTTCTCTCTCCCTCTCCCTCCCTCCCTCTGCCTCTCTATCCTCCCTCTCTCTCTCCTCCACTACCTCTCTCTTCCCTTTCCCTCTCTGTTCCCCCCCTCCCTCTCTCTTCCCCTCCTTCTCTTTCCCCTCCTTCCTATTCTCCCTCTCTTTCTGATTTTTTTTATTCATTCAAAAAACAGTGATTATGCACCATATGTAGAGAGCCCTATGCTAAGTGATAAGAAAGATTGCTGAAATATAACCATTTCTTAGACTGTAAGATAAAATGTAATCCCTGCTCTCATAGAGTTTACAGTCTAAGAAATGATTATATTTCAGCAATACTGACCCCACTGCTTCCATGTTTTTTGCATTGGCTTTCCTCCAATCTTAGAATGTTTCCCCTCCTTAACTTTCATCTCTTGGAAAGTCCTACCTCCAATTCAAGCTTCAACTCAAATGTCACTGTCTCTGAACAAGTCCTTTCTTGATCCCTCATCCTTGTTAGCCTTGCCTTACTCCCTCTTCAATTACTTTATATTTACTTATCAAGGCATGCATTGCTTCCCCTGAACAAATCCTGGAAGACATTTTCTCTTTTGTCTGTATACTTAGCCTCCTAGCAAAATGCTAACACATAGTAGGTCCTAAATAAATGTTTCTTGAATTGAATTAAATTGAAAATGGTATCAATATAGTTACCAATTTGTTTTGCAGATCTTTATGTCTCTTAGTATATTCAGAAGTGAGTCTCACTGAGTCAGGTGTAGCCTCAATGAATTTGTACTCAGTGGCATGACAGTCCATGATGGAGTCCATAGAGGATTTTCAGAAGATATTTCTGAGTAAGTCTGTCCACTCAGAAGATTTTGCAAAGGTTTTCACTATACTCTTTAAAGAAGAGGAATGGATATGTGTGTAATTTGGGGAGAAGAGAAGCATATTTTTAATTTCATGGAAAGAAAATTCACAACCTAAGACAATGTCTTAGGTTTTATTTTTTATCTCAGATTTGTCTCAGATTTCGTGGTCAATATTTCTGTAACCAACTGCAAGCCCCAAGACATCAGGGTCAGTTCTCTGGAGTGGATTAAGATAACTGTTAGGTTTTATATGTAAGAGATTCAGGGCTTAGTATAATAAGAGTTGAGAGAATTCTGGAGGGAGGGAGGAGGGGAGGAGAGGGGAGGAAGGGGGAGGGAGGGGAGGGGGAGAGAAGTTGAGGGCCTGGGTTCAAGGCCTCTATTTTATTTCTGTGTGATAAAGGACAAGGTATCAACCTCTCTGGCCTTCAGTTTCCTCATCTGTGAAATGAAAGGTTTGAATTGTACGACCTCAAAGGTCACTTCTAGCTCTAAATCCTATGGACCTATGACTTCTGGAAATGAAAGCCATACATATCCAACTACTTTAGTGCTTAAAATAACCTGAGCAGAAGACTATTCGTATCCCCTCTCCACCTCCAATTCTCCCACAGACACATAGTTTACTTCCCTTCTGACCTCACTGATATAACACTTAAGATGCTTAATCAATATTTGTTTTGTTTGTCACCAGCTATACTCATAAAAAAGTAACTCTACAGAATTTGTTTTGTTGGACTCCATATTTTAGAATTTCCCCTCACAGGGACAACACTGAAAGTAAATGCTTGAAAATTTAAATTCAATTGTTTATGACCTAAGAGACCTTCTGGAGTAACCAGATTCTAACCCCAGAATGTACTGATGCTCTAGATTTTAATAGACTCCAAAGGGACAAAAAAAAATTGTGCTGTGCTCTTTGTGGCCCTACTGCCTACTCTGATCAGTTGCATCCCAGGGTCTTCTTTCCTAAGGTTCTGCAATAGGGAAATTTTTTGTTTTTTTTAATTTTAGTTTTAATTCAATTTTATTTCTAGTTTCATTTTCTTTCCCTTCTCCATCCCTCTCTCCCACACATTGAGAATGCAAGAAAAATAAAAACCATTACAAGTATATACAGACATGCAAAACAAATTTCTGCCTTAGCCATGTTCCAAGAAAAAAAGCAATAAAACGAAAGGAAAAGTAAAAAAAAAAAAATGTGCTTCAATATGTATCCTGGTTCCATCAGTTCTCTTACTGAAGTGGTTAATATGTTTCATCATGAGACTTTGGACCCCTGGTGAGTCTCTATACTAATTCTTTCAGATTTGATTATCTCTACAATGTTGCAGCTACTGTATAATTTGTTTGGATTCTGCTTGCTTTGCTCTAGTTCACATAAATTTTTCTCACATTTTTCTGAAATCATTCCCTGCATAATGTCTTACAATACCATAGCATTCAATCATATTCATTTATCATAATTTGTTCTGTCATTCCCCAAACAATGGGCATTTCCTTTGTTTCCAATTTTTTGCCACTACAAAAGAGCTGCTAGAAATATTATACATATGGGCCTCTTTTCTCTTTCTTTGATCTTTTTAGGGTAAGGACTTAAAAGTGGTATTTCTGCATCAAAGAGTATGCACAATTTTAATAGCTTTGGGAACTTAGTTCCAAATTACTTTCCAGAATGGTTAGATTAGTTCACAACTCCACCAATAGTGCATTAGAAAACCAATTTTCCCACACCTATGGCAGTTTTTAACCTCTGCCTCATGAGGACCCAGTTGTCCTTGGAAACCTTCTCATCAAGACAATAGGAGGTTTATATAACTGATAATAGTGAGAATGACATCATGAACAACTAGATTTTAAGTTCCTGGAGAACCATCTTCCATTTCCTTTGTGCTTCTTCCAGCCCAACTTATCCATCTATTGGTAAGTCACAGTTCTTGTTTTCCCTTCAGTTAAAATGATGGACCTTCATCCAACTGTAAGAACAAAAATGTTAGGCCTAGAGCTACAGAATCATAGAATATTGGTATTAGATGAAAGCACAGAGATCTCTAACCCAACCTATTAATTTTACAGGTACAGAAACTCAGGACTAATAGGAGGAAGGAATTTTATCAACTATTGGTAGATATGAGACCAGAATTAAAGCCCCCTAACTTACAGACTAAAGTTCTCATTAAAACTTTTCTATTTCCTACAGGTAAAATGGTATTTTAAGGTTTTTCAATAAAATGATACCAAAAATGTAAAACCTCTTGAAAAAGCATAAAAAGTTGGGTTAATTATATAATGAGTGAAAGACAGCTTGTATGTGGGAGATGCATTGGAACCCTCAAGACATATACATAAATAAGCATAAATTTTATATAATATAATATGTATGTATAATATAATATGTAAATACATAAATGAGAAAATAGATCCACACATGTATATGTATATTCATATGTACTACATATATTAAAATAGTATACATATATATATATCCCATCCTTACCTAGAAAATGCTAACTAGTTGACTTTTCTATGGGAGACCCATGAGTTATGACTTACACAATTTGGAGATGCATGAATGAACTATATTCTATGTCAGTGGAGAGAATGTTTATAAAGATGAAATTATAAATTCAATTAATTCAGTAAATTAAAATTATATGCAAAGCATTGTCTCCAGCCTGGGCATAGAAAATATATGTGACATGCATCCTGTTCCTATATAACACTCCAATGAGGTAAAATGGCAAGTATAAAAAAATTAACTATGATATATATGAAGGAAAAGGAGATGGATGGAAAGAAGAGGTTCAGGCTAAGAGATTTGAGAAATCTAGAGAGAAAATACTTTTAATTGAGGTGGAGATAGATTCAGGTACTTGAGTTGGGTCTTAAGGAAAGAATGCCAGTCAATGGATATGAATAGCAGCTATGTAAAAATGGAGATTATAATAGCACCCACCTCCCAGAATATTTTGGGAGATATAATACTTGTTTAGTATTTATATTACATATATATATACATATATATATATATATATATATATATATTATATAAAAGCTAATATCATCACATCAAGGCAAGGGGTTCCACTAATGGGGAAATGGTGGAGTCAGAAAAGTTGTTCTGCTCAAAAACAGAACAGGTAAAGAGAAGAATCCAATATGATATCACTCTGTAAAGGGAAACAGTATGGTCTACTCTAATCCAATAAATATAGTGTAGTGTTGTATACTATGTATAGTTTAGTCTATGGTAGCAATCTAGTATAATATAGTCTATTCTAATGTAGTTTAGTCTGGTATAGAGTTGGGGAAGGATGGAGTGAGAAAAGATTTATAAAAAGAGAGGTCATAAGCAAAACAGATATAGAGAAGAGTCCAATTTGATATCAGTTTGTGAAGGGGAACAATCTAATCATCTAATTTGGTCTAGTCTAATGTAGTATAATATAGTCTAGTTTATTCTAATGAAGAATAGGCTAGTCTAGTCTAAAGAAGTATAGTAAAGTCTAAGGCAGAAGATGTTAGTCAATTCTTGAAGGCATGAATCTAGGGCTTACCACCCTACTAAAAGAAACAAGTATATGGGCAACAGTTCAAAGACTTTTTAAAAAAACTAACCTGTGACTTCACTGATATTAGAAATTCTTATAAACAAAGCTCCCTCTCTCAATGCACACCAGTACCTTTGTAGCTTATTTCAACATCAGAAACTTTCAAAGTTTCTTGGGGCATTGAGAAGTTGAATAACTTGCCCAGGGTCACACAGTCAATCAGTAGACATTTATTAAGTACCTATTGCATGAACTAGGTGTTGAATTTACAAGATAAGCTAAAAGTTCCTGGTCCCAAGGAGTTCACAGTTTAATAGAGGATAAAATAGAAATAAAGAATAAAGAAGTATTGAAAAAGACTTCCTGTAGAAGATGAGATTTTATCTGGTCTTGAAGGAAACCAGGAAGCAGAAGTGAGGAAAGGAAGAGGGCAACAAGCAATTATTAAGCACCAACTACATGTCAGACACTGTGCCAAATGATCTCTACCACAACCCTGGGAGGTAGGTGTTATTATTATTATTCCCACTTTACAGCTGGGGAAAAAGAAGCATACAGAAGCAAAATAGGTCACCTAGAGTCACATAGCTAATAAATATCAGAAACAGGCTTTGAACTCAGCTCTTCCTGATTTCCTAACTCCAGGTCCATCACTCACCCACCATATATCACCTAACTGCCTAGAAGCTGAGGAAGAAGAGAGACACAGCCAGCAAAAATGCCCAGAGTTGGAATGTTTTATTCAAGGAACAAAAAGGAGGCCAGTATCACTGGATTAAAAATATGTGGGAGATAGAAGGTATAAGATAAAAGAAGAAAAGGGAATATCATAAAGTACTTTGAATACCAGAGGTTTTTATTATAGTTCACTCTGGAGGTGATAAGGAGTCACTGGAGTTTATTGAGTTGGGGATGAGAAGTGGGGTGGAGTATGACACAGTCTTGTGTTTTAGGAAGAATAACTTCATGATGAATGTAGAATGGAAAGGAGTGGAGAGAGATTGGAGTCAAGCAAACCTAACAGCTGACTATTATAATGGTTGAGGTGTGACATAATGAGAACCTACATCAAGGTGGTGGCAGTCAGAGAGAAGAGAGTATTTTCGAGACATGTTTCAAAGATAAAATCTACAACCCTTGGCAACAAATTGTATACGAAGGTTGAGAGTGAGAAGTCAAGGATGTTGAGTCAGAGGCAAGTCTTCAACATAAATCTTCCTGATTCTTAGATATTCTATTCATTACCTTATGCTGCCTCTCCATACAAAACATTTTATTATCAAAGTGTGAGATTATATCCTTCAATAAGCACACAAAAAAAAGAAACTGGTTGTTTCCTACTCTTCATTACCTCATTTGGGATTTTTTTTACAAAGATACTGGAGTAGTTTGGCATTTCCTCATTTTACAGTTGAAGAAACAAGAGTAAAAAAGGGTTAAATGATTTGCCCAGGGTCACATAACAAAGAAGTGTCTGAGGCTGGATTTGAACTCAGGTCTTCCTGACTCCAGGCACTTCAATTTGATAACAGTCTGAAGTTAGGAAGGAGTTAATTATTTTTCTTAATGCACAACCAGGAGATGGAAAAATGCTAGATGGGAGAAGTGAGATTGTATTCTTGAGAATTGCTTTCTGAGTCAATCAATAGCCATTGTAACCTTATTCATAGGGAATGTTAGGGAGTGACCCCTGAAGTTAGGTCAGACCCTGATCACCTCCCAAAGAGGGACCAAGAGAAAGCTGCATTCCTACTCTCTGGACTTATCTGCCTATGGGCAGTAGGGGATGAGGGGGAAGAAAAAAAGGGAGGGGACAAGCAAGGACCTGATAGGGAAAGGCTAGGGAAGGTAACTCCCAAGGACAGACTTGGCAGGGTCACCACTGGATCACTAGTTAATACCTCTCAAGGTGACAGGGTCAAGATGAGAGAGTAGATTAAAAACCACAAACCTGGTTTCAAAGCTTCTGTCTTCACTCCCTGTTTAGTCAGAAGGCAACCCATCATTCTATACACCTCCATTTTGAAGGTACTGCTCTACAGGTATGTTCAGCAGGAGCCTATAAAACAGTAGAAAGATCCCTGGTTGTGGGTTCAAACCCAAGCCCTGTCATTTACAAATTGCAATGAATTGGGTCACTTAGTCCACATCTCTGGATTTCAATTTCCTTGTCCATAAAATGAAAAATTTGGACAAAATGAACTTCAAAGGTTTTTCTAGTTCTAGTTCTACAAACCTGCCCAGAACTGAAATACATTCTTTGATTCCCAAGTTCAATGCTCTTTCCACCAGGTCATACTCAAAACCCTGTCTCTGCCTCTGGAACCTTCCCTTTCAGTAAAATGAGGAGTTTGGACTTTAAGAACTCTAAAATGCTTTCCACACCTAACAATCTGTGGATGCTAATCACCAACGGGAGTCAGCTGAGTTTATATGAGGGGCAAAGGGGAGAGAGGGTGTGGAGAGAGAGGTTTAGGCTTCCATCACAGGTTTCCTTACATTTTTAAAGAAAGAAAAATACATGTTATATTCCCTATATCCCTTCCCCAATAAAATGTAAACTACTTCAAGATAAAAACTGGTTTTCTTTTCATCTTTAATCCCACTTAGCAAATAGTCTTGATTGCCACTAACCCCACAACTGTGATTCTCTGACTGACTTCACCACCCTAGCTCAGCTGCCTTCTGACTCTGAAGCTTCCTTCCAAGTCTGGTGCCTTTTCACCTGGAGCATCCATCCACCATCATGCTGGCCTTCTCCCACAGTTAAGTTGCTTCTGGAGACTCCAATTTATAATCGGGCACCATTTTGTTTCCCTCCTGGCTATGCTTCTGACTCTCTAGATTTTGACACCATGCCCTAGTTTAAGAACTTTCTCACCTTCTCCCTAATCAACTTTCTTTAATGTGTTCTTTTCACATTAGAACGTAATCTCTTTGAGGACAAGAACTATTTTTTTTTTCATTTTTATAGTCTCAGCACTTAAAATAGCCTAGCACATTATAAACCCCAGATAAATGTTTGTCACTGTGCTTTGCCTTACACATAATAAGATCTTAATAAATGTTGCATTTGATGGAGCAACTTGACTCTCTATTGTTAATATCACAGGCAGCCCCATTGGCCTGTATTGTGCTGACTGATCTCTCATATGGCTTCATATGCACAACAAAGCTTTGCTCTCAAACATCCCTGTCACCTCCCTAAAAGCAGATTCTGAAGACTGGCGGATTTAGTGGTAGGTATTCACTTGGGTTGTAGTAAGTCCAATTTTCTGCAGGAACAACCAACTGAGGAGCTATGAAGGATAAGAGGGTTGCCTACAGAGGCTAACCCTGGGTTTGATCCTGTGAAGAAAGAAAAGAGCCTATCTCAACTCAAAAGTGCTCTGTAGACTTTGGACTTATGGCCTCTCTGGTTGTCAGTTTTTTGGGTGGGTTCTAAAGCACATAAAAAGCTCAGTGAATTTTATCTTCTGCCCAAAAGAAACAAAGCCAACGGAAAGTGATTTCTCCTCCTGCTGGCTTAGGAAGAGGCACGTGACCATGCCTGTGCAGAGGAGAGAACCCCCTTGTCAGTCTGCTTGTTCCATTCCATCCAATTCAGCCCCAGAAACTTTCCAGCTGTGGTGGCAGGAGGCTCCAAGAAAATTCTTTGCACATGACAAACAGGGTCGGTGATTTCAGTGTGAGGCTGCCTTGACCTGGGGGTTTCTGAAGCAGCAGAGGCACCCTCCTTCTCTATTGCAGCTATCAACAGCACCCTCTGCCAAGACCCCAATTATGTGTCCTCCAGCTTAGGACCAAGAGAAGCAAATAGAGCCACAAGCTGGGACACTCAAGGTGTTTTATTGTTGTTTTCCTGATAGATACACAGATTTTAAAAAACAAGGAATAAAATAGCAACTCTCAAAACATCTGAATCAACTTTATTTCTACAAAAGCACACCATTATAAACCTAGTGCTAGACCAACTTTGATTAATAAGCAATCAACCATTTTAAAGTACCTATTATTTGCTAGGGATCTTGGATACGAAGACTGAATTAAATAGTTCCTGTCATGGAACATGGAATTCTAAGAAACAGAGGTCAGAAGGGAAGGCAATCCAGACATGGGGCACTACCCATGTAAAACTTTGAACATGGGAGATGAAAAGTTTTGTTTAAGAAACAGCAAGAAGACAAATTGTTTTTAAGTTTCATTGATGTGCTTTATTTCTTCATTATAAATACATTATAAACATTTTGTGAAAGGCCTATTATAATGAATTAAAACAGTAGAATAAAATTGTCAGTCAGTCAATAAACATCTACCATGTGTCAGTCACTATTTTAAGAACAGTCCCTAAAAAAAAAGTCCCTGTCCTCAAGGAACTTACATTTTAATGAGAGAAGACAACATAAAAGGAAAATGAAAAGAATGAAAGGGAGAGAAGGTATCTGGCACATAATGGATAAGTCCTGGAAAGAAATGAAAAGACTGTGATGAACCCTCTCCCTTCCTTAAATGGAGGTTCTGGAGTTCATTGTTCTGCCCTTTAGTCAGAAGGTCCAATCAGAGGGGAAGAGGCTATTGATAAGAGTACAGCTCCAGGATAATGAAATAATAATGAATTTGGCAGGTGAGAATTGAATGCATGATAGTAAAGTCCAAAGAAGTCTCAACTCATTTAACTAGTGGAAAATGTAGAGAAGAGTGTGCTTAGCCCCCTCCTTAAATGGAGGGGATATAGTAATAATACAATTACCTCATCTGAAAGTACCCATCTATAGCACTCCCCACTTCTTTTTTTCAGATTAATATAATTCTTGTCCACTCCTACTAAAGTAAAAAAGAAAAATAATTTCTTGTCATAAGTTGCAAAATCAGACCAAACAAAAAGACTGAATACAGGAATAGATGGGTCTCATTTTGCACTCTAAATTGATGACCTCTCTGAAATGAATAACAGGTATCATCATCAGTCCTTTGAAATCATGAGTAGTCTTTGTATTGATGAAAATTGTAATAGTTTTCAAGTTGTTTGTTTTTATAGTGTTGCTATTAAATAATTTGTTCTGGTTCTTCTCATTTCATTCTTCATCAGTTTATAAAAGTCCTCAAAATCATTCACTTTTATAATATTGTTATAAATTATTCTACTAGTTCAGCTTACTTCACAGCCTACTAGTACATATAGTGTTTTTGGAATATTATATTTCCTCATTTCTTACAGTATAATAGTATCCATCATATTCATATGCCACAACTTACTTATTCAGTTATTCCTCAATTGATGGACAGCTTCTTACTTTATCATTTTTTGCCAAAAAGAACTGCTATAAATATTTTTGTCTCATTCATAAAAGACCTTTTTCTCTTTGATCTCTTTTGGCTATAGGCCTAGCAGTGGTCTAACTGGGTCAAAAGAAATGAACTGTTTAGTAATTTTTTGGGCACAATTCCAAATAGCTTTCTAGAATGCTTGTGCCCATTCACAGGTCCATTAACAGTACATCAATATGCCTGTTCTCCCACAACTCCTGCAATATTTATGATTTCCCTTTTTCTCTTCTTTTCCACTATGGTAAGTTTGAGGTAGAACCTTTCTAATTAGTAATTTTTTTCATATGGCTATGATAACTTGAGTTTCTTATACTCTGTTCATATCCTTAGACCATTTATCAATTGAGAAATGGCTCTTATTCTTAGAAATCTGAATACATTTCTTATATACTTTGGAAACTAGATCTTAAACAGAGAAACTTGCTACAAGGATTATTCCCCAATTAATTGTTTCCCTTTTAATTTTAGCTTTATTAAGTTTGTTAGCACAAAAACTTTTTTAATCATATGTAACAAAGTTATTCATTTTACATTTTTGTGATATTTTCTGTTTTTTGTTCTGTTTTGAAATTTTCTTCTGTCTTTAGATCTGAAGGTTAATTTTCTCATGTTTCTCTAATTTATTTATGATATCACCTTTTATACATATTTACCTATAACCTATACATACCCAAATAAAGACATTAGTCATTAGTCTAAATCTAATTTCTTCTAGATTGTTGTCCAAATACCCAGCAGTTTTTTGTCAAGTAGAGAGTCTTTATCCCAGGAGTTGAGGTCTTGGTGTTTATTGACCAATAGAGTATTAAATATATTTGCTTCTTTATGTCATATATTTAACCTGGTTCTCTGATTAATCTCTATTTTTAAAAGAAGGCTTATTTGTCTGGAAATAGTGAATATAGAATATATTGGATAATATTGAATAATAGGAAATATTGAAAAATAAATGCAGTAGAGGGAACCACAAGATGAGAATCCTGATGTATAACAAACCCAAATTTCCTGTTCAAGGGATCTTCATAGGTATACTTGTCAATTGAAACCAGATTTATAGTGGAGATGGTAGTTCCTTTTTTAGTTTCAGTAGCTTTGATGAAAGAGAGCATAACTTCACCATACCAGGTAGACCTAAACATTGCCTGTAATTTGACTGTAGAAATAGGAAGGCTAGATCCTACTTATCTGCTAGTCCCTGCATGCTAGTTAATTAAACTAAACTAAACTAAAATAAAATAAAATAAAATAAAATAAATAAACCAAACACATTTGCTATAAATCTTGGGTGTGGAGCACTCCAAAAATAAGATAGACCATATTTTTGAAGGGGGGAAGATTTTCCTGATGATTGCACATCTCCAAAAATTCTTTCCAATCAGTGAATTGCAAATTAACAGACAATTAGCAAACTCATTCCAGGCCAAGTCCTTGCAGTTCTGATTAAGGAAAGAGCTATCATTTCTCTTTACTTAATCCTTCTTCTCAGGTTAAGGAATTTTGCAGTATTTTCAAGACCCGAGCTTCAGAAAAAATCAGACCATCCAAAAAGTACATGCAAAGGATGTGCCAGAAACTTCTGTTCAATAAAGACCAAGCAATTATAGGTTCTCTATGCTTCCTATCAAACACTCCCCCCTTCAAATCCAATGGTGAGGGTCTCATACCAGAGAACATAATATGTTCCCTTCCTGCCTCTTCCCTCAATTGTTCCATTAGTAAAATGAAAAAAAAAATGAAAAGGATTAGACTGAATGATTCTTTTCAACTCTAAACTTGTCTGAATCTAGGAGTTAATGAATTAATGAATGACCCTTAATTGAAAAATTTTCCTGATAAATTAATCTAAAGTCAATTGTATAGATCTTAAGGCAAAGAGTTAGGGACCTGAAGTCATAAAACTCAAATTCAAATCCAGTCTCAGACATTTACTAGCTGTGTAACCTTGGGAAAGTCATTTAACTTCTATCTACCTCAGTTTTCTCATCTTTAAAATGAGGAGAATAATAGCACCTATCTCCCAGGGGTGTGAGAATCAAATGGAGTATTTTTTTAAAGCTTTTAGCACTGTAGAGCTATATAAATGCTGTATTATTATTATATTATTATTGTTATTATTATTCTATCAGACACAGTTCCACAAAATCCTTTCGTAGGCTGTGGCTTGAAAAGCTCTGAACAAAGACTCCCCAGGTTAGAACTGACTCTCTGGGATTACTAGAGGCATGTTAGGAATTACTATTAGACTCCTGACCCTAAAGGCTGTGGCTCCTTCTGCTTTCTGGGAAAGGGGTTCATAGATCACAACATCAAAGCTGAAGGGAACCTCAAAGTTCATCTCATTCAAACCTCTTAGAGGAAAAATCTGAGACCAGGAGAGATCAAGTGATTTTCCCACTGTCACCTGGGCAGTAAATTGAAGGGCCAAGATTGAAACCCAGTTTCTGACTCCAGTCAGTGCTCTGTTCTGCTGAATCAGAGGCAGTCAATAGCCCAGTGGAGAAGAACCTGAGCCTGCGTCTGGGAGACCTGAATTCACATCCAACTCAGACCCACTAGCTTTCAAGTCTCTGGGTCTCATATTCCTCATTAAGAAGTTAGGCTCAGCAATCCCCAAGGTCCTGTGCAATTCTAAATCTATGACCCAGTAATCAGGACCCAGAATAAGATCATCCATTGCCAGGTAAGAGAGAGAGAGGGAAAGAGAGAGAGAGAGAAGAGAGACAATGGGAGAGAGGAAGAGAAAGAGAAAGAGGATAGGAGAAGGAAGAGGGAGGATGGGAGAATGAGAGAAAGAAAGGGAGGAAGGAAAGGAGAGAAAGAAAAAGGGAAAAGGATGGGGGAGAGAACAAGAGTGAGAGAGAGAGAATGAGAGAGAATGAGAGAGAGAAAGAGAGAGAGAGAGAGAATGTCAGGACCTAGGATATACTTACATACTTCCTCCAAGATCAGCCATTGCAGTAAGCCAAAAATTAGCCCCAAGAGAAGTAAGCTCAGAGAAAGAAACTTTATGGTCCTATGGGAAAACTATGTTCCCTCCCAAATTCCTACCACCTCTTGATTGTGTCTATTATTAGAAAAAAAGAATCTCCTAGTACAGACCAATAAGAGGAGTGCTGACTAATGGGGCAAAGTCCCAGGAGATTGTAGCCTTAGGATTTTGAAAGGAAAGAATTCATAGACCACTGTCCAGTTTCAAGGCTTCTCACTTAAGCAGGATTCAACAATGAGGAGGGTGCATTAGTGGTTCAGTATTCACTGCAGCCCAGAGAATGCTTTCTAAACTTGTCCATGGCCATACTCAAATCTCAACTTCTTTTGCCTTTTTTATTCTGTAAAAATTTTAAGCATTTGTTTCATTTTTCTTCCTATAGCTTTCTTTCTTTTTTTTTTAGTTTTTGCAAGGCAATGGGGCTAATTGGCTTGCCCAAGGCCACACAGCTAAGTAATTATTAAGTGTCTGAGGCCAGATTTGAACTCAGATACTCCTGACTCCAGTGCTGGTACTCTATCCGCTGTACCACCTAACCACCCCTTCCTATTGGTTTCTAATCCACAGAGTCCTCATTTTCATAGTGAGCTCTGTTACTTATTACCTGTGTGACCTTCAACAAGCTACCTAACCTCTCCTGGCCTCAGTTTCCTCACATGTAAAATCAAAGCATTGGGCTAAATGGTTTCTAAGATCTCCTCTAGCTCTAAGCCTGTGCCTCTATTATTCTTTTGATACTGAAAAGCCAATTTCAAGTACAACATGCTAAATTTATGCCAGAGTTTGATAAAGGCACTCTAGGAGATGATTATTCTCTGATCAGATCCATTTTTTAAGGCTGTGAGTATAAAAGGATACTTAGTACCTTTGTAGAAGAACTTCTTAAATTTAGGATTCATTCCTTAGCAGCCAAAAATCTAGTCATCATAAAACCTGAATTCAAATACTGGCTCTACTATTCTGCATGTTTTATATCATATAAGAAAGACATTATTAGGATCCCTTTTTCTTTGTTTGTTGATGCAGGAAATGCATGCCTGTGTGATAATAAGACAAAATGATTTTAGCCTTTCTGTGCCTCAGTTTCCCTATCTATAGAAAAGGGAGGTGGAGTCCTTCTAGCTCTGATCTTGTATTTTTTTCTCTCTCCAAAACAACAGAAACTGTTTTCATCAGGCATCACATTTACAGGGCCTCTTTGTGGTGATTGACAAAGATTGTGTATCTGAGGAGAGATTGCTGACAGCCACAGCCAAGGAAGCTATCTGTCAAGTTAGCTTTGGACTCTTCTTCTTAAGCATTTGTACACATATATATAGCTGTTGCCTGGAAAAAAATCTTTTTTTAATATTTTCATTGCATCTTAAACAAAACACCTTTTCTCTCACCCTGATAGTTAAAGTCCAAGTTAAGTTCTTACATGTCCCATTCACCTTGAGGGGAGAACTGAGCTCCCCTGGAGCTTCTGGTCTGAGGCAGACGTGCTGGGCTGACTCCCAGAAGCCTGGTCTGGTTTTGTCTTGTGTCTTTCATCCAACACTTTCAGGTCAAGCCATCACTTATGTGCCTCAGGACCATCAGGCAATGGCTGAGTTAAGAATCCGGAGTTCAAAGTGAACCGTAAACCTTCGTCTATCCAATAAATCATACAAATCACTTTACCAAAATAGAGCATTGGGGGAAAGGGGTTATCGTGTTACCTCCAGTTTACATCTCTAATGACTGTAAGTTCTCAAATGTGTTCTGTCAAGAATATAAACATTGCTTCTATTGTAAAGGGGACAAATATTCCTGTAACTTACACTATGATTAGTAGTTAGCAGGGAATAGAAGAGGCAAAATAGGACTTTTTCCATTGCATCTTATATTTTGTAACAACTTTTTTCTTCTTAGTTGATATCCTATCAGCATGAATGTCAACATTTAATTTATATTAAATACACATATTAAAAACATCATTCTCTCAATCAAAATTGTCATCCCCAATTAGAAAAACAATCCCCCACCATCGGAGTTCAAAACTGGATTGCTGGCCATGTGTCTGTCCACAGTCCTCCTCACCTCCAAATGAAGCATTAATTTAACACTAGATCTAAACCACAATTGGAGCATAACCATCAACAAATTGTGACATTTTGACACTGGCTCCATGAGCTGCTGGGTAAATCACTTAGGCCTGGGTAAGTTAGTTGCTTATCAAATGCATATAAATCAGAGGGGTTTTGTTTCTAATACAGGGACTGAGAACCCAAGGCTCCATCCTGCTCTCAGATCCTTGCTGCAAATCTTTGAAATGGAAGGTTATTTATGTGATTCCAGTTGAAGGGCTTGGTCTGCAGGTATCTGCGGTCCTCTATAAACTTCCCTTCTCCCAATCTGTCTCTGTCCCATGCCTGAAGTGGCAGTTTGCTTAAAGGGGAGAGTGCAGGGAGGGGGTGAGGCCGGGAACCCATAAATCCCTCCTTCCCCTGTTGTTCTCTAACTTAGGCAAGAGCAGGAGACAGAGTAGGCAGAGAAAAGTCCTCCCAGGCTCCTTCTAGGATAATTTACGCTCCTGGGGCAACCCCATGCTGGGGCCCAGAGGGATGGGGCAGCTCCTGGAGGTTGCTTGCTCGGGTGCTTCAACTCTCTCCATGATCCAATCTTGTTGGGGGATGGGGAAGGCAAAATGCTTGAGACATTACCAGGGAGGCTTGGGGTCTGTATCAATGGCTCATATTCATCCACAGCCATTGCTCTTTCCTGCCTAGAGCATCATGGGCCCAAGTCATTGTCTCCCTTGAACCTTATTTTTCTTCCATTTCATGATTACTCCCCACCTCCTCAAAATTTATTACTGCACTGGAGAGAATTATGCCTCTTTATTCTTCACTTGGCTCTTTTGAGGGGTGTATTGCCAGATGGCTCTGGAGAGTAATGAGCCCTTTGCCAAAAGGTCATTGAATTGATTCAGATATGGGTCAGAAGTAACCGTGTGATTCTATGTACTCAGGTCCAGACTCAGAATCAGGAGGAGGTCAGGGACCTCATAGGTCAGAACCTCCAAAATCCAGGGGCCTTTCTCCCCAAGGGTTATTCTTCCATTTCTCATGAATCCTCTGACCCTTTCCAACAATTAGAAGAAGAATGGAAACACAGTAGGTATTTGTTAATAGGCTCAGGCTGAAATTTTAATTAAGTTATTAAATCTTATATAGTCTTGGCCCTGTAGACACTTAGAAAATCAGATCTGAAAGAACTAAAAATCTACATTAAAGTATAAAGAGGAAGGTCTTTCAGATGCAAAGAAATCACTTCATAGATTTCTTAAAAAGAGTCCCAGTCTTGAATAACTCAATTGTCATTGAAAAAGATAGTTAAGACAATGAACTTGCCCCATGGCACAGACCTCATCAGAAACCTTGTGCCTAATCATTCATCTGTCCAAGAACCAATAGAAATCTGGGAAGTATAACTGGGATAAGCATCGTAAGAAAAGTTGGCCTCTTATTAATGGAAACCACCTCTAAACAAGAAATACTATTAAAAAGAGAAGTCAGACACCTCCTACCTCCTTCCTAAAGCTGATAAAACACTTATCTAGCCTACTCAGTGAATGGGTATTGCCTTAATCAAGCCAGTTAAAAACCTTTACTTAAAAAGACCAAGGTATTCCACTGTATCCAGAGCCACTGGACCCAGATAGCTTCGAAGGAAAAAGTCTGGTGATTTTGCACCACCCCACCCACCTTGCTCAAATCCAATTCACTTGCATGTCACAACTGCATGACATCCCTGATGTCATGATCCTTTTCGAGAAAAAAGGGCTGATAAACAACATAGGCCCTGAGAAAGTCAATCAAATCAAGTTTCATTTTTCCTTGATAAAAAGAACACTACAACACTCTAACTGAAAAGAATAATATAAGATCCAAGGGTTGGAGGTAATGAAGACTATAGCTACCATTTGAAGAGTGAACCCAGGAAGTCCAACGATTTAGATAGTCAAGCAGAGACACAACAACTTGAGAAGAGCCCAATGACTGAGCAATCTGCCATGAAGGAAATGGCAGCAGCTGCCAGTTACCTGCCTTTCCCAGTCCAACCCGGTGACTGGACAGTCAGTAAGCAAGCAGACTGATTGACCTAGGCTAGAAGCAGAGAAACATGTACAGCCATGATACCATTTTCTTCTAGGAGAAAGCCCAGATGAGTCAAACATCCAACAAATATGCCATGTCTTGTGAGGAGTAGGTAGAGTAGAACAACTCATTCATCACAAAACACCCAAAAGTGAGCTAACTACCTGGGACCCTAAGATTCCTACTCATGTGTCTCACTGCCATTAAACTTGAAATTTGTGTCCAATATTTCAAAAACAGACTTCATGTCTATTTGTATGAAAGTGTGTCCATGAATTGGAAAGATATCACTTAAACAACAGACATTTATTAAGTAACTATTATGTGCTAAATTCTGGATATGCTGCGTTCTTAGTATGTCATTTGAGCTAATACCTTTTGCTAAAATCTTATTGACTACTGGCTCTGTAAATGGAGCCACATTGGGGCTCATGGACTACAGTGTTAGGAAAGTAGCTACATCTACAACCCCAGTAGCAGCCTTCCTCCTGGGAACCTGAACTTCAAGTCCAGAAGGAAAGTTATACATAGGAACAAAGAAACAGAACAAAATCGCAGGGGTTAACTAATCCAACCCTCTCATTTTACAGGCAAGGAGGCTGAAGATCAGAGTTAAAGTGGTTTACTCATGATTATAGAAAGTGTAAGTGTCAGAACTGAGATTTTAACCCAGATCAAATGACTCCAAATTTGTTACTCTGTTCACTGAAGGAGCTACTTCTGCTAGCCAGGCTTAAAGGGAAAGGTACATATGAATAAGATTTGTCGGTCTGTGTTCCAAAAGCACATTCCTTAAATTTCATTCATGCCAACAAATTGAGAAGATGCCAAGGGAAGACTCTTTTTTTTTAGTGTTTTTTTTTGCAAGGCAAATAGGGTTAAGTAGCTTGCCCAAGGCCACACAGCTAGGTAATTATTAAGTGTCTGAGGCCAGATTTGAACTCAGGTACTCCTGACTCCAGGGCTGGTGCTCTATCCACTGAGCCACCTAGCCTCCCCCAAGGGAAGACTTAAGGCTAAACCCTGAAGATTCCAAGGAACCTCCTCAAGAGATTTATAATATAGTATAGTGATGGGGGAAATGGCTCCAGAGTCAGAATTTGTGAGTTCCAACCTAACCTCTGATGCTTGTTACTTAAATGACCTTGGACAAGTCACTTAATATTCATCTCTTAAAAAAAGTGGTTGGCCTCTGAGGTTACTCCAGGTCTAAATCTATAATCTTGGTAAGAGACACATGTCATGCATGAGATAATCATATTTCAGGAAATACATGGAGAGCAGAGTAGCATAACATTGGGAATACAGAGTAAGGAGAACTCTAAAGAACACATAGTAGATTTTTAATAAATATTTATGGAATGAATGAAAGATAATAAGGAACAAGGAAGGCTACAAACTTCTCCAAATAGAGTTCTATATGTACAGTAACCAATAAAAAGCAATTTCTCTTTGGTATAAAACAATATGAGGTTGTTGCTTCTCTGGCCAACCCCTCTTGCTATTTATTGTCTTTAGGAAAATAGTTGGTAATCACTAGGAGTAAAGTTTTAATTCACCCAGTCACCACCCTACACAGTATTCTTTCCCTTACAGTATGTATGGCACATCTCTTTGTCCCTCCCCTTTCAACATTTTAGGGAGTTCTATTCCTAGGATGGGATCTGCCAAGTACTCTGAATTCATCAGAGTGGTCCTAGAGAGAAGGATTCCTAGTAAGAAAAGAACTATAGACCTAGGTCCAAAAAGGCAGACCACTCACAAAGACTACAACTGAAGGAATCTCAGCTGCGACAGCCCTGTTTGTAGACAAATGCCTAAGCACAAACAAGTAACATGTCCTAAGCAAAGAGTTTCTGACTCTGGTTGGCCTGCTTATGGGTGCATTAAACACACACACACACACACACACACACACACACACACACACACACACACACAGCAACATTTTTATCTGCTACATAGCGGCATCGGGTTTCATGAGGAAGCTTTAAAAGAATTTGGAATGCTGACAGTCCTTCCTCCTCATCACTGCCCTCTCATCTTCTTCATGCCAATGCCTCCTCTGCAAATCTGTCCCTACTTCTATACCACCATCTCTCCCATATTTCAAGTTAAACTTACATAGCATCTGAACCTTAGAAATGTATAATTTTTTTATGGGAAAATGAGTTGGGTTCTTTTTCCTAAGTGATTAAAATGATAGCATTTCTATCTCTTACCCCCTGCCCCTGACATCTTCCCAACTGGCAATGTTATGATCTTGTAGAATTAATTATTCAATTCATCCATTAATCAAACAGTATATAGGGGATGCCAAGACTGTGCTAAGGGCTTTAGACTGCATGGTCTCTGTCCTTCAGAAGCTAGCTCAGTGGGAAATTGGGATTTGGGGTTTGCTTTTTGTTTTTGTATCTTCAATGCCATGCACAATCCCTGGTAGAGAAGAATTAATAAATACTTGCTGATTGTCTAATTGTTGATGGGAAGCACATCAATTGGGTTCATAGGCATATTAGGAAGCCAGCCACTCACAGGCTTTTACAGGTGGGAAAGGGAGTCAGGATAGGATTTCAATGGTATAGAATATCCCTGGTGAGATAATGCCTCTGCCACTGCTCACTTGACAACTTACAGCTTAAGATAGTTACCTTTAACATTCAAGTTTCTTGACTTGTCCAAGGTGGTACAGTCACAATATGCTAAAGGTGAGACTTGAACTGAGATTTTCCTGACTCAGAAATAGCTCTCTTACTTATTATGCACACTGGTTTAGTTAATGGTCTAATTTAAATAGACAAAATTTAAGGAGAGAAAGGGAAAATCCCAATTCATAACTAGGGATCTCCAGACTCATAACTAGGGAAGACTAAATAGTTTGTCTCAAGATGTTGAGTTCAGAAGATACTAAATTTTAAAGGTATTGATGAAGCATACAGCTTTTCAACAGGGCAGAAAGAACAGAATTCAACACCTAAGTAGAAAGAGAAAACATGGTACAGTAAACAGAGATCTGGTCTTGCCATCAGAAAGAACTGAGTTCAAATTCTACCTCAGATAGATAGATAGATAGATAGATAGATAGATAGATAGATAGATAAAATCAGTTGTAGAGTTAACTTCTCAATGCCCCCAAGAAATTTTCTAAGACTTAAAGTTTCACGGTATTTGATCTGCTTTTTTAGTCATTCATGGGGAGTTCTATATAGCAATAAACTCACAATTCTATTGTTTTATGATAATTAAAATAGGAAGTTGACAGACAAGGGTCAGTTCTCCTGCCAAGTCTTGCTCTCCTCCCCATCTCACTTCCAACTGAAGACTGCTTTGTGCCAATGTACCTTGGACATGTTGCCAGTGTACCTTGGGTATGATACTTGGCACTTGCCCTGAATGCAAAAATTCCTAGTCATGACCTTGTTACAAGGGAAAAGGTAACTGTGACCAAAAAGACCCCACACCTCCAATTTATAGAGGGAGAAAACAGAAAGAACTGAGACCAGGAAGATTGAAGACTCAGCATTGGGGGAAGAGGTAGAGTTTGATGCTTAGAAATGGCAGTAGTTCCCCCGCCTCCGTTTCTATTTAATAAGTTAATGAAATCACCAAAAGAGAAAAAAAATTGATCCAGACTCTTCCTTTAAGTCTTAATCTTCCTCCTCCAGTCATTGGCTAGTTTTCCATTCAACTTCAAAGACTCCCTACTCCATCATTTCCCTCTTCCAACCAGGAGAAGATGGGGAGGGGTGAGAGGGGCCTGGAGAGAGATATTTCCAGAAAGAAATTTATCAGTTTTATTTACGAACATATGGGTGCTGATTTCCTTACACGGAGGCTGACATAACTACCAATTATCAGTAATGATAATTCAGTGGGAAGTGTCTTGGACAATGTGGTTAATGTCAAAGTACCGTCCAGATGCCTAATTCTGGCCTGCTCCTCTGTTCCTTTCCCTTAAGAATAAAGAGGCTAATCATTGACTTTTCCATCACATCTGACAAGTTAGTAAAATAATTACATCATTTTTGGAAACTGGAAGGGGTAAAAAGAAAGGGAGGAAAAACAGAGCAACTTCAATGAGTTTTCACCCTTTCCTTCTACATTATGAATATTACTAGGAATTTCTTATAAAAAACACTGAATCAAAAAGATATTGTATTCAAAAATTTAATTTTTTTATTATTATGAAATTAGTAGCCATTAACAAACATAAACAATTCAAGATACAAAGAACATAAGAAAATGTGAATTTCTGCTATTTAATTTGAAAGCAAGTGCATATATATATATGCAAATATATACATATAGTTTTTCTTTTTCTCTTTTAACTGCATGCAAAGATAGTTTTCAACAGTCATCATTTTGCAATTTTTGAATTCCACATTTTTTCACCATCCTACCTACTCAGCCCCCTCCCCATGGCAGCAAACTATCTGATATAGGTTGTACATATAAAATTGAATTTAACATATCTCTATATTAGTGCAGGAAGAACTAGAACTAAGGATAAAAAAATGAGAAAGAAAGAAAAAACATAAAAGAAGGTTTTAAAAAATGAACATAGAATGCACATATATTTAACAAAAGGCAACAAATCAGTTGCCTCATTTGTAAATCCTTCCACAATTTATTTTTTCTTCTCTGAGTTAAATATATATATATATATATATATATATATATATATATATTTACCCAATGTCCATTTCTTCCCTCCTTTCTTTTTATTTTTTCCCCTAGATTCACCAGCATTTGAGTATGGGTGAAGCCACAAAAAAAAGACTGGAGGGGACAAGGACTGAGTTAGGCATACTTACCTGGACATAAATTAAATTAAATTAAATTAAATTAAATTAATTAATTAATTAAAATTCTTAGAGTCTCTGGTTCTTCTCCTATAATTAAGGAGGATTGGACTAATAATAATAATAAAATAATAATGTATGTTAAAATGCTTTGAAAATTGTAAATTCTGTTGCATGTATGACAATATTATTCTTACCAAGGGAGAAAAGGTTAAATATCTCTAAATATTCTCTCACCAGCCCCACCTAACTCAAAATATTGAAACCCCCTGCTCAAGACCCACCTCCTTCTTGTCATCTTTGTCAGAAAACTACTTAGGGAAGTGGAATGGGCACTGGAATTGAGTCAGAAGACTTGAGTGTGAGAATTGGCTCTGATTCCTGTTAGTTATATAACCTTATGAAAGGAACTAAAGTCTCTGGACTTCAGTTTCATTATCTATATAATGCGGGCAAATTTGTGCTTGTACTCCCTACTACCACGCAAGATTATGATGAAAAAGTTCTCATAATTGTTTGAAAATCTTACAGTGCTATAGAAATAATGGCTAGAACAAAGGATTTAGAATTAGTAGGGTATGGGGTAAAATCCTGCTTATGGGACTTGTGAGCAAGGAAAGTCCCTTAATGAGTTTTCTTATTTGTAAAATAGGTATCTATGGAACCTAGCTCACATTTGTGAGACTCAAGTGAGATGCTCAAGTATCTGCAAATGTCAGTTATTATTATTCAATAAAATGCAACTTCCGTGAGGACAAGGATTTTTTGTTGTGCTTTTATTGTTACTGGGGGTTTTTAAATGTCTGATATCTTACACACACTAGGTGCTTAATAAATCCTTATTTCATTGCATTGAATTTTGGGTCATTGGGGTAGTATTTAACCACCATTTCTCCCTCTTCTGATCTCTCAGAGACCATATTCCATTATTAATCAGCACTGATCATATGGCCCTGACTTGTTTTCTAATTATTCCTTAAGCATGAGTCCATGTTTCTCCTGCTAGGGTATGAATTCTGGGTCAAAGATCTCAACTGCCCATTTTTTAATTTTCTCTACTGTTTTTTTTTGTGTGTTTTTTTTAGAATTTTGCAAGGCAAGTGGGGTTAAGTGGCTTGCCCAAGGCCACACAGCCAGGTAAATTATTAAGTGTCTGAGGCCAGATTTGAACTCAGGTATTCCTGACTGCAGGGCCGATACTCTATCCACTATGCCACCTAGCCGCCCCTCTCCCTACTGTTCTTAACACAAGAGATGTCCAATAAAATTTCATAAAGAGATTGACTGAGTTCCATTTTATGATATACCAGATACTGCTGTTACTTTATTTTTGGAGTTCTGTATTCCAGTGGAGATGTGAATGACAGAGCAGCTACAATGTTATAGTGCTTGGGATCAAGACCCTACTTCACTAGTTTCTTGCAAGATTCAAATGAGATAGCATACATAAAATGCTTTACAATCATTAATGCACTATATAAATGTGTGGTATTTTATTATGTCTGTGCCCTTGGATAACTTGCTTCCCCACTTGACTTCCTAAGGGGGTTGGAGTAGATCTGCAAGTTTCCTCCCAACTACATGATTCTATGACCTCATACTTCCTCTTTGAAAGGACATGTAATTATGTCCAATCCTTCTCAATTTATACTCAGAAACTGGTGGGGCAGGGGGAGGAATAAGGATAGACTTGACCTTGGGTCAATTATCTGCCTGAATAGAAAAAGGATATTGGGCAAGGATAGGGACTTGCTATACTCACATTAAATAATAAAGTCTAGAGGGTTTATTCTGAGAGTGTCACCTAGAGAGAGTTCTGAGACATTTCACTGCATTAAATGGTAACAGCCACAATGGGAAAGGAAACTGGCTTATTTCAAAGATGTGCTGTTAGGTTTTTAAATACAAGACAAAATTGACACACAATCAGAATATAGCCTTACCAAGAGTAACAGTCTTCTCAGTACAATTTCAAGACCCTTCACTATTCAAAGTCTAATCAATGCCCAGACAGCATTGGGATGGTAGAACTAATTTAGAATAGAACTAATTTGAATCAGGATTCAAGAACTAAATTATAGTAGATCTACTATAGTATAATATATTTAGTTGAATCAGAAACTGGGTTCAATCTTCACCCTGACCTTTGATGTCAAATTTCTTCTCTTTTTGGAGCCTCAAATTCTTCATTTGTAAAATAAGGAGATTGAACTAATTGATCTATAATTTTTTTTCAGCTCTAAAAATTCTCTGATCTTTAACATGCAGTTGTCTAGTCTCTAATACTTCCAGTGACAAGGAGCTCACTACCTTGCTAGACAGTTCATTCCACTGTTAGATCTCTCTAGTTGGTTAAAAAGTAGGTTTTTGCATGTGTTGAACTAAAATCTGCTTCCTTAAAAAAAAACCTTAAAAAAAAATAAATAAAATTAAATCTGCTTCCTTAGACTATCCATCCATTGGTCTTAGTCCTTTCCTTTGATAATCCCTCTGATATATGTCGACCCTTAAATATTTAAAAACAGCTACTATAGCCCTGTTAAATATCTAATCCTAGCACTTTCTGAGTAAAATTAGTCAACTTTCATCTGAAGAAATGGTAGCCAAAAAAATGTTCATGACATCTCTTCTTTGGCTAGAAAAGAACTGGAATCAAACTAGATATGTCTTCCAGTAAATAACTAAACAAATTATGTCCTACAAATGTAAAAATATATTATGTTGTTCTAAGGTACCACTTCACATCTATCAGATTGGTTAATATGACCAAAAAGGAAAATGATAAATGTTGGAAAAGATATGAGGAAATTGGGACACTAATGCATTGTAGATAGAGTTCTGAACTGATCCAAATATTCTGGAAAGCAATTTGAAATCATGCCCAAAGGGCAAACAAATTATGCATACCTTTTGATTCAGCAATACTACTACTACTAGGTCTATATCCCAAAAGATTAAAAAAAAATGGAAGGGGACCTACATGTCCAAAAATATTTGTAGCTGCTCTTTTTTGTAGAAACAAAGAATGAGAAATTGAGGGAATGCTCATCAACTGGGGGAATGACTGAACAAGATATGTTGTATGACTGTTATGGAATTCTATTGCACTATTAAAAAATAGCATTGTACGTAGGAGAACATTGTATACAGTAACAGTAACATTATATGATAACCAACTATGATGGACTTAGCTTTTTTCACCAATACAATGATCCAATTTCAAAAGACTCCTGACAGAAAATGTTATTATTCACATCCAGAGAGAGAGCTATGAAGTCTGAATGAAGATCAAAGTATACAAATGTAAAAGTATACAAAGAAAGTATTCAAATTCTTTTTTTGTTTTTGTTTTCATCGTTTTTCCCTTTTATTCTGTTGTTTCTTTCACAACATGACTACTGGGAAAATACATTTAACATGATTGCACATGTGTAACCTATATCAAACTGCTTTCTGTCTTGGGGAGAAGGGAAGAAGGAGAGGAAGGGAGAAAATTATGAAACTCAAAATCTTATAAAATAATTAATGTAGAAAGATATGTATATGTGTAATTGAAAAAATACAACTTTCATAAAAAAGAATATAAAAAATAAAAAAAGAATATTATTTTGTCATAAGAAAATATTAGCATGAATCATTGAAACCTATTTTGAAAGTCATAAATGAGAACAGAAAGAAAGTCAGGAAAATACAGGCAAGAAGAACTTTGAAAATAGCATATTCAATTTAGTATACATCCCCCCGCAAGAGCTATCTATACATAATCTTCTCAGTTTCTTATAAAATCATCTTCTATATTCTACTCTATAAATAGAAATATTTTCTCTTTTGGGAGCATTCATGTAATACTAATTTTTTAATTTTAAATTTAAGAATGATGAATATGAAAATCTCATAAAACCATAGGAAGACTTGTATGAACTGATACAGAGAAAAATAAAAAGAACATGAAGAATAACATACACAAATACCACAGCAAAGTAAAGAGATAAAACATCAAAAACTGAATACTTTATAATTATAATAACCAAGTTTGATCCCAAAGAATAGTTGAGAAAAACAAACCTTTTCTTTTCTTTGCAAAGATGGGAGATTATGTTCTTATTAAATATGGTCTTGTTAACTATAGTGTGAGTCTTAAAATGTCATTTCATTGTTTAATTCTTTATAAAGGTAATATAAAAACAAAATATTATAAGTATAATTTTAGTAGCCAGCACAAAGCATAAGTATACAGAAATAGCCTTCTTAATCTTCCAGGTCTCAGTCTGTTCATCTGTAAATGATAATTTATATGATTTAAAAAATGATCATTCTTATTCTATATACCTCATTGATTTGTTATGAGATCAAATCATATAATAATGTAGGAAAGACCTTTAAAATTCATCAAATATTATATGAATATAATTGCCATTGCATTTATTTCAAAAGTCATAACAGCAATCCAGTCCACTTCTAAATTTTTTAACACTATCAAGAAGTCAGGCAGAATTAATGATAATGAGGGTTCAATCCTTATAACACTCAAAAATTTACCAATTCTGATGAGCTATACAGAGCATTATTACCTTCAGAATTATTACCTTCAGAATTATTATCTTCAGAATTCCAATTCAACATATAGAACTTTGGGGATCTTGTTTCCAGGCACAAATGATTGAGGAGTTGTTACAATATGATGACAAAAAGTAAGACTAGAATTTGAATATAAAAGTCTCTTTCCTTAGATAGGCAAACTGTTATGAGTGAGAGACCAGCAGTAAATGCATTTCCTTTTCATTCTCAAATCTTTCTGTGAGCACATAACCACTCCATTTTTTTCTGTTCATTTTTCATAATTTTAGGTAACCAAGTATCCAGTAATAGACATGAACAGGTTTCTACTTTTTGAACTTTGAAAGGGAAAAGAACTATCAGAGATCCTACAAGCAATCAGAACTAGTAACAAAGTCCTCTTAGTGGCCTCATCTAACAACAGAGGGAGTGGCAGCAGACAGATTTAGGAAGATAACCATCTGAGTATGTGGGCAACTTCAGGGATCATGTCACCTCATGATGAAGAGAAATTTGAAGTGGATTTCAGAAAGGCACAGAGTCTATCAGGATATGATATCTAAGGGAAATTTCATGAGGACATCAGAAAAAGGAGAATGGGACTCCCAGGGCCAGGAGTTTTCATAGACCTGTTCATCCATATGGTGTATATCTCTGTATGCTTGAGCACCCTCATGGATTAAGTTTGAGCCTACCCTGCCCAGAGATCTTAGATTTGCAAAGAAAAAGTGTCACCTGGTATGGGGGGGGGCGGGGCAGAGAGGGCAGGGAGCATGATTTTTTTGCAACTTCTACTCTTACTATAGCTTCTAAGTCAATCCCTTTCCTAAAAGCATACGAAGTTTTACCAGTTGCCTGATAATGGAGACCACATTAAATGGGGTCTTAAGAACTATAGTTGGGGTGGCTAGGTGGCACAGTGCATAGAGCACCAGCCCTGGAGTCAGGAATACCTGGGTTCAAATCCAACCTCAGACATTTAATAATTACCTAGCTGTGTGGCCTTGGGCAATCCACTTAACCCCATTTGCCTTGCAAAAAAAACTTAAAAAAAAAAAAAAACAAAGAACTATAGTGTTAGAAAATCCAGTCCCTCAAGGTTACCTTTATAACCTTGAAGAGATTAGTAGTAAACTACCTTCCTCAGGGTAGAGTCTGCCAATTCAAGATGAAGAGCAAGACTAGAAAATTGAGCCCAGAGGAGCTGAGATGTGAACAACATTGTTTGGTTTCTAAATCAAGTATTTTTCTACTTTATAATTTCCATTCACTTGTAATCTTCCTGGATTTCACCTGTCACTAAATATAGAAAGGGCTGACATGAAACTCATAAATTAGGCATGAGATGCAACTGAGCTACAAAGTAACCATTTTAAAGAAAAATCAGTTTGTCTATGCCTATAGGACAAAACTGATCAGAATTAGGCAGAAGGAACAGGGAGTTTGAACAGAAGTCATTTCTCTGACTATTCCATGGATGGCTCATGATGGAATGCAAATGACCTTAGATTGTCAAAAGTTATGCAGCCAGGGTACAATGTCTAGCAGGTCCAGTGAATCATAAGACTTGGAACAGAAAGTTTCAAAGTAAGTTGTATATCTGTACTCCCAAGAATGGTGATAAAAGGTTCATCCCAAAATAGTCAATTTTTTTTTAAAATCACAGCAATGCATGCACTATTGAAAAGGGCCAATGATTTATAGTTAGAGGACTGACTTAATACCTTGTATAAGTGACTCCACTTCTTTGGACCTCAGTTTCCTTAATTGTCAAAATGATGGGGTTGGACTCCAACTCTAAATCTAAGATGCTAGGAAAACTATCTGCCAACATATAAAGAAGTAAAAGGTGATGAGGATGGGGAGAGAAACAGGAGTACTCACTTCTATGAAAGTATGGATTTTTTGAAGTCTTGGAGTTTTGGGGTTTTTTTCTTGACTAACTGGAGTAAATCCCATTTACTAGAGCTAAGAATGTTGAGAGGCAGTGTGGTCTGAAATGCAAAGAGCAAGGTCCCCCCCCCCCATAATTTTTAAGTATCAGCCAGCCTGGGGAGTAATTTTGGATCTCATTTTTTAAAAATAAAGGATTGTAATTTCATGAGATGACATATGGTTTGCATTTTTAATCTGTTCTAGTAAGGAGGGGAAATCACAGTCATAGAAGACCCAGTAACCAAGCAGATTTAGTTCAAGGTTAGTCTCAAGAAGGCTTATCTGATCTTGGACAGTAATTTATCACACACAACCCATCATTAGTGTCAAGCTATTTTATTACTCACTGACTTAACGCTGTTTTACTAAGAGTCAAGTGTGATGTCACTCACATTGGAGTAATTCACAGCTAATTGATTTGGGGTAGGAGTCTAGGCTTTCATTTCAGATTGAAGATGTTAAAAACTCTACTTATTTTCCCTAAAAGGCTAAAGAGATAATATTAAGGGCTTAGACAAGACATAGAGCCCACTCCCTTCCTGATCCCTTCTTTCCAGATGATAAAAAATTCCTCATGATTCTTTTAGCTATACTCAACATCATATCAATCTTTTTCTTTTCTCTCCACTTCCCTTAATTTCTCTGTTCTCTCTTCTCTCTACATGCCTTTCTTGTTTGTCGCTTCCTGTTCTTTCTCTCCCTCCCTTTCTCCCTCCATTTCTATTTTTTCTCTTCCCTCTAGTTCTTCCTCTGCTTCTCATTCTCTTTTTCTCTTCCCTTTGGTTCACTCTCTGCTTCTCCTTCTCTCTCTCTTCTCTGCTTTGCTTTTTTCCCCTGTGATTCTCCTCTCTTCTTTCTCCTTTCCCCTCCTGTCTCTCTTCCCCCACCCCCATGCATTTCTACCTCTCAGTCATTTTTCTGTTTCCCTCTCTTCTATAGTCTCTCTGAGTTTTTATCCCCCTACATATACTCTCATCTGCTACTCTCTTCCCTATGTCTATCTCCATATATCTCTCTCTAAAGTTCTGTGTGTCTCTGTCTCTATCTTCCTCTATATCATTGCTTCTCTCTGTGTTTCTCTGTATTTCTGTCTCTCTCTTTTTCTCTTAGGGAATGCTGTGCACTGAAATCAAGCCCTAGGAGTCAAGCCATAAATCTCTCTCTACATGTGACAGGAAATTTGTTAATGCTCCAGTCATGTAGCACACTTCTGCAAATTGGGAAGATAAAATCCAATGTCGACTATGATTACTTACTCCCCCAAAACAAACTTGCTTTGATTCATTCCTGAAAAACACTTTTTAAAAGAGAATTGGACAATCTGGCCTGAGATTTCTTGCCATTTGTAATTCTGTAGAGAGTGACAGAGGGTCTTTGAAAATAGATTTGGTTACAAGAAATGCTTCAGCTGCATTTGGAACTTTGTTTTCATTTCCAGTTTTCCTTTTCTCTCTCGCCAATTCTATGCAATGTCTGGGTCATCCATAGTGCAGCCTAGGTTTATGAGAGGATGCATTTCCCATTTGTGAGCGCTTGCTGTCTCTTCTAATGAAATCCCCTTTGCTGACTACTTGTTATCTCCTAGGCTGGGTTAGTCTGGGCTAAAATGGAATAGAATGATCAAGGCTGAGCTTCCCTGGACTGCTCTAGATTTGCATGGGTACTGGATTAAATTAGGCTAGGCTGGGTTGGGCAGAACTGATTAGGTTGTGCTAGATTGAATGGATTTGGGCTGTAATACTCTGGATTAGAATGGGATGAACTAAAACATAATTGGTGTGAACTGGATTGCATTGAATGGACTGGGTTATATTGAAATGGGCCAGGTTATCTTTACTAAAATGCCCTAGGGAACAGAACTGGGTTGAACTAATCTGAGCTGGAAGAGGTGCCATAGAACAATTTAAATCAGACTAGACTAGACTGGGCTGGACTAGGCTAGATCAAGGCTAGACTAAAATACTAGATAGTACAGTGGATAGATCATTGGACCTAGAATCAGGAAGACCTCAGTTCAAATCCAGCCTCAGATACTCAGTAGCTGTATGATCCTAGGTGAGTCACTTAACTCTGGTTGCCTCAGTTTCCTCATCTAAAATGAACTGGAAAAGGAAATGGAAAACAGAGTAAGACATAACTGAAATGATCAACAACAACAATAAAAACAAAAGATTAAGGCTGAGCTGGGCTTCCATACAGAATAATCTAGACTGTTCTAAAATAGGATCTTAGACCAGGTTGACCTGGGATAGCCTGGGATGATCTGGAATAGGGTAAACAGGCCTGGGCAGGATTGGATTAGGTTGGATTGGGCTGGAATGAGTCAAATTCATCTGGACAGAGCTGAGCTGGATTGGACTAAAATATATTGAACTAAAATATATTGAACTACCCTGGTTCCAGAGAGTTCAAAGAATGTGGCAGAGACAACAAATGGTTTCTAATGAAGAGTTTTGCTCTGAACATATGAGGTGGCCTGCCTTTAAAAACTCACTTTGCAAAACTGGACATCCACTGGAACATTATTCCAGCAGCTTTTTGGCTTCAGAAGAAATAACAAAGTACAATGAGTTACCCCTATTTTCTAATATCCCATTCCTGTCATAGTCCCACGTGACTAAGCAGAGCAGAAGTCTGAAAAAGTAACAGTATAAGTACTGGAACAATTTCAGACTCAGACAATCTTCCTTGAAAAACATTGTGCTAGCAATTAAAAAACTTCTAATGTTATCATATTCAATGTGTCTCTGTATAGGAATTCTCTCCTTAGCACCCACCCAATTAATCAAGGAAACTATGCTTCAAAATCTCCACTTAGTATAATTAGAGAATTGGACTGTATGATTTCTAATGTGTATTTCAACTTTTTAGTTAACAAGGAGGGATGGGAAAGAGAATAAACTTGTGTTTATCACTAATTATATGTCAGGCACAGTAAGTTAATCATTTTACAAATATTATCTCATTTAATCTTTATCCCAACCCTATGAGGTAGGTAGTATTATTTTCCCCATTTTGCATTTTTGAGGAAACTAAGACAAACAAGTTATATGACTTGCCCAGATTTCCATAGTTAAGTGTCTGAGATTGGATTTGAACTTAATCTGACTTCAGTGCCACAGTTTATTTACTTGACCTTTATATAGTGACCTACCTGCTTCACTTATTTACTTCCTTTCAATTAAAAATACTTTCTTTAACTTTCTACACTCTGTATCAGGGATGAGGAACCTTTTTTTCTGCCAAAGGTCATTTAGCTAATCATAATATCATTCATGGGCTATATTTGGTTAAACATTTAATTAATTCACCCTAAAAAGCACCTAGATTTTATTGAATTTTGAGTCCCACCTGAAGTGTTTTGACAACACCAGAACAATAAAGGCCAGCCAGTCAGATGTTCCCTACCCCTGCTCTGCAGTGTAGTCAAATTATCCTTGCCATTCCTCTCACATGACTCCATCTCCTGCCTCTGTGACTTCTCCATACCTTCCCTCAGCATTTAGGACCCTTTATTTCCTTCAAAACTCAGTTTAACTGGCACTTTCCCCATGAAACCTTTCCCAAAATAATCATCTTCATACATTGTATTGACATTGACATATATATATATATATATAATATATGTGTGTGTATACATACATACATATATATATATATATATATATAAAATAGTCTCCCTCCATCCTAAAAGAATGTAAGATTGCATCCTCAAGATCTACCACTGTACCTAACATATAGCAGACCTATAGTAAATGCTAATTGATTATTTTTTTCTACTGTGACACTGTGCTTCTCTTTCTTACAGACTGCCTGTATCTCAGCCCCTGAAATTATTTACCTTAGATATTTAATTAGTTCCTGGCCATGCTGTGTGTCCTTTTATTTCCTAGGGTCTAGTCTCAACCTGAAAAATCACTGTTTCTTTATTTTCTCATTCTTACTAATTCCACTAACTTTCTCCTCAGTTCCTTTTTTTATTTTTTTTTTAGTTTTTGCAAAGCAATGGAGTTAAGTGGCTTGCCCAAGGCCACACAGCTAGGTAATTATTAAGTGTCTGAGACTGGATTTGAACCCAGGTACTCCTGACTCCAGGGCCGGTGCTGTATCCACTGCACCACCTAGCCACCCCAGTTCCTTCCTTTCTAATGGTCTTCTATTCCCAATTCTTAGGAATTCTGCAGATTCATTATTCCTTACTCATTCCTCCTCTCCATCTCTCCTACTCTATCCAGAACTCAGGATATAGGTCAGTTCCTATCTCCTTTAGGAAGCCTGGAACTAGTCAAGCTTAAGATGATCTTTATTTCCATTACAACTCTCCACCCAAATGACAAACCCTAGCCAATCCATGCATCTGCTATGTGTTCTGCATATGAAGACTGGGCTGCCCCTAGCATCTAATTTCCATATCTTCCTCTGACTCTGGCAACAATAATCAAATCAATATTACCATTGCTACTGAAGAAGATGTGACAATTGACTGTTTTATGGCTCCACTCACAATCGCTGGTTCTCAAAACCAACTCTTTTCCCTGGTTGCCAGGTCCTCAAGTTAGAATGTAAACTCTTTGCAGGTAAGAAATTTCTGTCAATCTGTATTCTCTATGCCTAATATAGAATCCAATGAATTGTAGGCCAAATACAATAAATTTATTAAGCACCTACTATGTGCCAGATGTTGTGATAGTGCTGGAGATAAAATTAATAAAATAAAAGCAAGTCCCTTGTCTCCAAGGAGCTTAGTCTAAAAGAAGAGACACACAAAAGAAGACAGAAAAGCAGTGGTGACAGGGAGCAAGGGGCAGGGTGTGGACACAAAGTCATTCTCAGAATGGGGCATCTTGTTTCTCAAAACTGAAAGTAGGCAGAGCAGTAGATGGAAAGTGGAGTGAGCTAAATCCAGTCTCTGCCCTCTATAAAGGAAGGCTTTGGGAGGAGTTTGGTATTCCACTAGCCAATCCTCTAAACAGAAGGGAGAAGAAGTTAAAAGAGGTGATGTCAGTAAAGTCTCAAATTAGCAGCACAATGCTGAGCTTAAAAGGGATGAGCTTAACATGAGAGGGGCATTTTTTTGTTCCTTGGAATTGAAACCAGGTAGAACCACAGATGCAAAGTGGAGATCCTTAACAAATGATAATAGGTTGATGGGTAAGTTTTCATATTGCTAACATCAGGAAGCTATCCAATTGAGGGACCCCTGAAATAAGAATCAGTAAGACCCAGGTTCCCATTCTGCAGTTTGTTCCCTATATAGTGTTGGGCAAACAATCTCTTTAGACTTCAGTTTCCTCATTCATAGAATGAAGAATTCAGGCTAAGAACTTTTAATGTTCCTTCTAGTTCTAAATCTATGTTCCTATGATGCTAGGTTGCTAGGTCTTCCAGAACAGAGACTCTATCTTCTCTTTCTAAATCTGCCTTATCAAGTACCACAGTGCTAGATTATAATAAACTTTCCAAAATACTCCTAATTGACTACCCTATTGATTGTTCCCTGATCACTCATTCATTTCCAGTGTTCTGGGTTTCTTGAATATAATACTGAGGAAGATAATCTTCCTTATCTTGATGCATAGATCTGATGCCATAGTCTTTGTAACCAAGATACAAAACTTTGCTCCCTCTCACCTCACATCAGTAGTAGAGCATGTATTTTGCATCTGTAGCAATTCAGATGAGCTGAACTCAATCACATATATTTACCTCCCAGTCTAGAAATGTGAAAAAAGGTATATTTCAATCAATTAACAAGCATTAATTAAGCCCTATTATGTGCTAGGCACTGCAGCATTAATTTCTTTTCTTTTTCTTTTGTTTTTGTTTTTGCAAGGCAATGGGGTTAACTGACTTACCCAAGGTCACACAGTATCAAGTGTCTGAAGCTGAATTTGAACACAGATCTTCCAGAGCTGTACTCCATCCACTGAGTCAGCTAGCTGCCCCTGTGGTACTATTTTCAAGGTAACTGGTTGATATTTGGAATGGCAAACAGGACAAACAATAAAACAATATCAGCAGTTTTGATAATAAGATCTACATTCTCCCAGCAATTCAGATTGTTGTGACTGAAGTCCCCTAGAAGTTGTGAGTGATTGGTTTTGCCACCTGGACTTCAACTGTCATTCAGTTTCACATACAGGAATTTGTTAAGTACCTATTTTGTGTCAGACATTGCGCTAGGCATTTGGGAATTAAAAGAAAATTATAAGTCCATTCCCTTAAGGAGCTTGCATCCTAATGGGTCATGATACACATATAAGTAAATACAAGATAATTTGAGGAGGGAGAATACGTTAACTCTGGAGAACTACAGGTAAGTCTTTGGAGGGCAACTTTCACATAGGGCACAACTGGTATGGTGCAGACAGGTAACCAAATTTCATGGATTGAATTTTTGTCATGATAATGTGGCCTATACACTGCCTGAAGTAGCTTTCTGAAACAGCCTGTTACACTTAGTCTAGTTCTGTGTGCTAGGGAAATGTCCACCTTAGGGGAAAAAAATATGAGAAATAATGAATATGAACACAGATTCCAACAGATGTGGTTGATTTACTGCTCCAGAGATATACACTGTCAGGCATGTTGGAAAGTATTTACAGGGGAGAAATAAGCCAGGGGAAAAGACTCTTTCTGACTCTCTCTCTCTCTCTCTCTCTCTCTCTCTCTCTCTCTCTCTCTCTCTCCTCTCTCTCTCTTGTCTCCTTTTTTTCTCTCCTTCTTTCTCTCATCTCTCCTCTCTCCCTATCTCTCCTCTCTACTTTCTTTCTCTCTCTTTTTCTCTTTCTTCCTTTCTCAATTCTCTCATTCTCTCTTCTCAGTCATTTCCCCTCTTTTCCCTCCCTATTTTTCTTCTGTTTTTCTCTTCCTTGTCTCCCTTTTTTTTCTCTAATCTGTTCCTACCTTCTACCATCCTCTCCTTTTCTTCCTTCTCTACTTTCTCTTCTAGTTCCTCTGTCTTTCCTTTTCTCTTTCTTCCTTTCACTTTTCATCCCTTGCTATCTCTCTCTTCCTCTTTCCTTTCCTTTCCATTTCATGATAAATTAAAAATTGACTATAATTATATTAGTTCTAATTAATCTTAGAACCTTAGATTAAGGTTCTGAGGGGTCACTCCCAATTGGAAAAAAATAATAGCTTTCATTTGCATAACATTTCCTCCCTACAACCTTGTTGTGAACCCTGTAGTGAAAAATGTAAAAATTCTTAAATGACTTGTTCATACTCCCATAGTTAGTATATCTGAGTTAGGAGTAGAAACTAGAAACTCAAAGCTCTTCAGATTATCTCCACAGTTTTAGCCACTAGGCTAAGACTAGAGCAACTTTTCTCATGTCAAAAGACCTAACTTTGGTGGTAATCTGGAAAGAGGATCCCTAACTATGGAAATTGGGAGGAGAAATAGTATAGGAGGGCCCCCAAGTCTATGAATACAACCAATTATATGCCCTGAGTCCCCCCCCACTCCAGTTATATAGTCCTCAAATGGAATCATGAAGGTTTAGATAAGAATAGCAAATTTCAAGAATCACTGATATTTGAAGAGTATACTTATTTGCTCCCTCTGAAATTCTATGAGATGGGAATTCTTCTTCCCATTTTGCAGATAAGGTAAGGAAAGTCAGGAAGATTCAATAACTTACCTAAGGTTATCTCCCTAGCCATGAGAGATAGGATTTGGATCCCACTGGACTTAGGTCCAGTGCCCTTTCCAATATGCTACCCTCCCTGGCCAAATCATTAATCCCTTATCAGAGCCTGCCCTAATGATGTTACATAATGGTTGAAATCCTCACAAACCCCAAACAACGAAGAACTGTTTCTCTTTTCCCACCTATAAATTTGTCTGGGTTTAGAGTTCCCAAGCTCTAGGAGCCCCAGGCTGGGGCTGAAAGAGTACTAACTGCTGCTGCCGATCGAAAAGTGACAATCTGAAAAGAAACGCAGAGCCAACAGGCATGGGAGGCAGGCAGACCGGAGCCTGGCCTTCTCCCTTCGAGATTACTCAGACTCCAGCTGCTCAGGCCCTCACATTCCCCAAAATCCTAGCAACAAAGTGCTGTCGCTCTGTCTGCCATGAATCATGTGAATGTAACCTTTTCACCTGGCCACCAGAAGGTTAATTCAGCAAAATAGATGTCTTTATTTATTGCCTCTGTGTAGGGTGGGGATGGGGAGGGGGGAGGGCAGACTGGTGGCTCTGAACATGCTAAGGAGAGGTTAACCTCTGAAATGCACACACACACACACACACTCACTCACTCGGACTCAGGTCCACCCATCTCCTTAAGGACCCCAAACTGGTTTAGCTTCCAATCTGTCTGCTCAGTGATTGGTATTTCCCTTTACACCCAGCCTAGGAAATCTTCCTGAGATGGTACTGCCAGTCACAGTAAAATTACACAGGGAGAAACAGTAAAATGTATGCATAGCAGGGCCTTAATTCTTGGCCAAACACCCTCTTCCTTTTCATGTATTCTAGGATGGTTAGTTGACACAAAACATAGAGTATAAAATTGTAAGATCCTTGAGGGCAGGAACTGTCTTCTGCTTCTTATGGTTTCCCCAGGACATAATACAATATGTAGTGCTTTTTGCTATTGTTGGTCAGATCTTCCTGATCCCTTGGACCATAACATTCCATTGCCGTCCATGAGGTTTTCTTGGCAAAGGTACTGAAGTGGTTTGCCATTTCCTTCTCTACTGTATAAAGACAAATAGTGATTCATTGACTGGTCTGGTATTATATAGCTACTAAGTAACAAGGTCAGATTTGAACTCAATGCTCTATCCGTTGTACCACCTAGCGGTGGCTAGTAAATAGATGCTTACTAAATACTGATTGATATGTAGTTGGATGTTCAAATACTGTCTGATATTTACTAGCTGGTTGACACTAGGAAAATCATTTAACCTCTTTCAACATCAATTTTCTCACAGGGAGATAAAGTATAAAATAGGAATAATACTAAACCTCCCTCACAAGATTGTGGTATCAAATAAATTAATATATGTTAAGCATTTTCAAGCCTTAAAACTCTAGCTAAATAAATATTGGTTCTTATTATTCATACTCACCCACACATATCACTCCCTCTCTACTTCCCTCAGATTCCTTCCCTTTGACTCTTACATTCATCTCTCTCCCTTGCAGCCCCAGAAGTACTTGGTAGAACGCCCAAGGTCAAAAGAAAGAGTTTCATATAGGAATGCCTTGAATTGGGATATTGTTATAACCTAAAAAGTCCAGATAGAGACATTGGTCAGGATAACCGCAATCTTCAAAGAGGCAGCTATATGCCTGGTTCACAGCTCTCCTACATCATCTCCACCAAGTGGTCATCTAGTCTCTACTTTATGGGTAGCCCACCATCTCCCAAGACAGCTCATTCAACTTAGCAATATTTCTAATGATTAGGAAGTTTTTCTACACATCAAGATGAAACCTGTCCTTCTGCAAATTCCATTACTCTTCTCTGACACCAAACAGAATAAAACTAACTCATTGTTCACAAAACAGCTCCTCAAACATGACAGTTATTTAGTCCCTTAAGTGTGTTTTCTAAACTAAATATCCCCAGTTGTTATAAGCAATCTTCCTCTGATGTGATCTCTGGTCCTCTCAAGATTCATATTCTTTATCATGATCATCCAGATGTTATCCACATAACAGAAGGATCTAAGATTTCATCATGTGAGAAACTATCAATATGAAGACACCCTTCACCAATATAGACTCAGGGATGATTTCAACAAACCCTGGGGAAATTACCTGAGGCCCAGAGAGGTTAAAATACCTTGCCCAGGGTGACCCTGGAGTAGTGAGGGTCAGAAGAAGCATTTGCACCCAGTGTTCCTGTCTTTAAACCAGTAATATATTTACTATACACAACTACTTCTAAGGTCTTGGTGCTATTTAATCATTGTGCTATTGTTAATCAAAGATTAATCTGATTATGACTCATAATCATGATACTGATCCTGCTGGGTTAGTAGTCATGAAGTTTCGGTATAGATTTCCAGTTTTGTGATTGAAATTAATGGAAAAATATTACTGGTATTATCTAATTTAATTAAATTTAATAAAAATGTATTGAATTTTAGAAGGTAATAATCTGACTCTGGAGCCAGAAAAATTCAGGTTCAAATCTTGTCCATGATACATATTATCTCTGCAATGTTGGACAAATGATTTAACTTCTGAGTACTCTAGACAACTTCCTAATACTATAAGTTGTAGAGGAGATGCCAAAATGCATAGAAGGAATTTCTTCATCATGGAATTCCCTATATTATTGAATTTAGAAGCCCAGATCCTATTTCTATTATCAAATTATTATAGGCAAAGCAATATGCTATGTAATTGAAATACAAAGAACAATGAAATAGTCCCAGTTATCTGCAATCTTCTGAGGTTGGGGAGGGGGAAGTAGAAAAAAAGGTCAATCAGAAGATACCATTTTATTTTTATTTATATCTTCTCTTTTTGCACTATCTTCATTTCCTTATATATTCCTTCCCCTCCCCTTACAACAACAACAAAAAAATAATTAAGGAGAAAAAGAATCATTCAACTTAGCAGTATCTCTAATGATTAGGAAGTTTTTCTACATAAGATAAAACCTATCCTTCAGCAAAACCAATCACTATATGAATGTCTGACAGTATACAAAATATTCCACACACTCAGACCTCTCTGCAAAGAGGAAAAGAGGGAGGACATTTCTCTTGAAATATATGTCAGAGACTGAATTTGAATTCAGATCTCACCTTACAATCATAGTTTCTTTCCAGGCAGCATTTTGCTACAGATCATTTCTAACATGGTGGAATAGTGTAGTGAATTTAAAATGAGTTCCCATGCTGATGGAGGGAGGTCCCACCACAAAGGTACATAGAAGCTTAGCTCTGACTTATTGACTAATCTCAAGAAGTTGACTGAAGCATATAGAGATGGTGAGAGACACATGGATGGTGTCAACAGTAACACTTGAACTCAAGTCAGACAGAGTGCCCAGAATCCTATTCACTAAGTGCTTCACTGACATTTATTTCCAGAATTTATCAAAATCTCTGTGCATAATTGGATAATAAATAAAGGTCAGTATATTGACTCTGATCCTCCATTACAAGACTAACTTTGACTTCTGAGCTCTCAATTCATCCCACCCCAATTTTCTTTCCTAAATAACCAGGACTCAGTCTTCTTTCACTCCTATCCCTACCTAACTAGAGTATAAGTCCCTGACCCAGATTTGACCCTTTCAGAGCTACTGCCCCTAGCTGAAAAGAAAAGAAAGGAGACCAAAGTGTCTAACTAGGATTCTAGGGAGACGAAAACAAGCTGAGACTGGAGCCAGTTTGGGCAGAATGGATAAGGGAGAGGTAAAGAATCATAGGATCTTAGACCTGAAAAATATCTGAGACTTTCCAACGCCCTCTTTTTTCAGATAAGGAAACAAACATCCAGAGAAGTAAGACTTGCCCAAGGTCACACAAGGTACCACATAGGTGGCAAGTAAGGCAAACCCAGATTCAAACCTAGTTCTTCAGACTTCAGATTAAATGTGCTTTCCACTAAGACTAAAGGAAAATCCATGGAAAAATAGAACCTCCCACAGAAGCAACCTATGGAACATAGAACTCCAAGTTGGAGTAGGAGTTTCTCTTCTCAGTCCTTGAGGTCAGGGACCATATTTTTACCTTGGTTTCTATCATACATGCTTAGCACAGTGCCTGAAACATAGCAGATGCTTAATGAATACTAGCTAAAATTGACTGATGAGGTTGGGGGACAGGGAACAATATTAAGTCCTGATCCTTCTGTTCTTCTCAAGTGGTTAGCACAGCCGCACTCAGTCCAGAACATTTAATTCTCCATGATTCTTCTTAGGGCTTCCTCCACTTCCTTTTTTCTCCATCCAAGATTGCCCATCACACTATCCTTTGATCTTCCTGTTCAGAAGAACTTTGTATTGGGCTCATGAAACCTTAGATTATTAGTGAATCTGGGATGGCTAGGTGGCACAGTGGATAGAGCACTGGTCCTGGAGTCAGGAATACCTGAGTTCCAATCCAGCCTCAGACTCTTAATAATTACCTAGCTGTGTGGCCTTGGGCCACTTAACCCCATTGCTTTGCAAAATCCTAAAAAAAAAAAAATAGTGAATCTGCAGGAGCATTTGGCCCCTGAATGGTCCTTCAGTAATCTACCAAATGTGAAGAGAGTCAGTGAAGCATGTTTTACTAGGAAAACTGGTCTTGAAATCAAGAAGACCTGGGTTCTTGAATACTTGAATACACACCAAGGCTGCTAAGTGACCATGAGCAAATTATAACCTCTCAGCATATAAATACACCATTTGCCTTAGGGAAAACTTAAAGAGAAGATAAGTTCAAAATTATACCCACTTCTCCTTGCCCCTTTCCTACTCCATGGGAACTGCTACAATTGACATGAAATCAAATCAATTAGTAGGTAACCAATCTGAGTGTCTTTGTGTTGGTTGTTTCTTGTCTTCCATTATCAAAGAAGATCAAAATGACATCACTATGTCAGAGACAAATTATTGTGTGACTGACTGTGACTGATCAGACTAATGTGAGTTCAGAATGCTCTACCATGGGGGGGGGGGGGTGCAGCCAGGTAGCGTAATGGATAGAGCACTGGTCTTGGAATCAGGAAGACCATAGTTCAAATCTGACCTCAGACAATTGGCAGAAGTTGTATGACTTTGGACAAGTCACTTAACCCTGATTGCTTCATATCTGGTCACTGGACTCAGATAGTTCTGTTGGAGAAAGTGAGGTTGGTGACTTAGCACAACACTCCCTCACTTCAGTTCATGTGCTTGTCATGGCATCATTTCCCTGATGTCATGGTCTTTTTTAAGAATGAAGAACAAAACAAGGCCATAAATTGGAGTAGCTCACATTTCCTTTGGGTTGCTTCAATTCTGCCTTGCTCATAGAACACAGCACCCTTTCTGATGAGGGCACACCACAGTATATGATATAACTGTACACATATTACTAACCAACTTGGGGTAGTTCTAACTAACCAATTCTGGATGTAGTTCAAAGAACTGGGTTCCTTTCTCTCACAATTGCTAACTTTGTGGCTTTGAACAAGGCATTTTTACATCTCTGAGCCACAATTTCTTCTCCTTAAAATGATGATATGGTTAAGGTCTGACTGTTATTGTGGAAGTTTATCAAGTCAGGTTCAGGGGCAGCCAAGTGGCCCAGTGGATAGAGCACCAGCCCTGGAGTCAGAACCTGGAGGATCTAAGTTCAAATTCAGCCTCAGACACTTAATAATTGCCTAGCTGTGTGAACTTGGGCAAGTCATTTAAACCCATTGCCTTAAATACATTTTTTTTAATTTAAAAAAGTGTTTGGTTCAAAGACTGGGGGTCCTGTGTTTTTTTTTAACTTTCCCTCTTGGCTTAGGGGAATATCCATTTTCTTTTTGAAAGAGATGAAGGGTTTTAGGGAGAGGATATCTGACAGGACTCTGCAAGAGCATGAGGGAGAGATGGAGAGAGAGAGAGAGAGAGAGAGAGAGAGAGAGAGAGAGAGAGAGAGAGAGAGAGATTTTGACCAAGGAATACCAAGATTAAAAGTTTGGTTCAGGAGAAAGCAAACCGTAAGCAAAACAGACAACGTTATTTTTAAAAATCACTACTTAGTAAGAGCTTTACATTTTACAAAGCACTTTAGGTGCATATTCTAATTTGATCCCCACAACAGGCAGGAAACTGAGGATCGTAGAGATCAACTTCTATGACAACAGTAAATATCATACCAAATGTCAGAAAAGAATTTCAAAGGGAGTACTTTAATTTGAAACTGACTCCAGTTCGAAAACTCTTTCCACTATACTGGGGGATCAGGTGGGAATGAGGGATCGGAGTTTGGATTTTCCTTTGGAGGTAGTTTAAAGGCTTGAGACTTCACCAACAGGAGGCATTGGCATTTGGTTGCATTCATTTCCCAGACGAGAGACAGAGAGAGAGAGAGAGAGAGAGAGAGAGAGAGAGAGAAAGCGTGAACCTTCGAGGCCCATGTCTAACTGTACGGGGATAATCAATCCCTCCCTTCCCCGAGGTGGGGCAGAGATCCCTCTGAGATGTAGAATGGATGATGAACGAAAGGGGCGGCTGGAGGCAGGGGAGATGGATGAAGAAGAGAAGGGAGTGGATGGCACTGCTCCTCAAAGACGATTTAAGTTAAAATCTGGGGGGAAATCAAAGAAAAGAGCTTTTTCCATCTTGGAAATTATTTGGAGGGCAAGGAGAAACAGAAGTTTCGTCCCAATTGAAAAGGGGAAGAAAGGAATCCAAGACTCAAGGCAAGAAACCCTAGCCTGGCTAATAACCGAGTCAACTCCGTCGAACTTGGGTATCACACAGCGCAAATCCCTCCTATAGGGGAATCCGGACCCGCGACCACAAAGCCGTGACTGTCTCTCAATCTCTCTCTCCCTCTTACTCTTCTGGAAGACGGATCCTGGAAGGGTCGATCTCTACCGCCAAACCTTAGAACAGACTTTATTTTATCTAGATAACTGCTGGACTCATAATAACATATCCCAGTGCTGGTGTTTACTGATTGGTACTTGCTTCAATTATCTGTTTACTTTGGCGGTGGAGACAAAAAACAAAATCACATAAATACCTTGTAAACCTTCGAGTTTTCTTTGCCGTGCTTCCCCTCCCCTCCCCTACCACTCCCAAAGTTATTAGTAAACTTAGACTCCAGAGTCCTGAAATCCACTCCATCCCAAACCTGGGCTCTGGCTTCCGCCAAACCCGCACAAAGCGAACGGGAGTACAAGAAGGAGGTGCACATAAGCTTTTCCCTACCCCCCCCCCCAAGTCTCGCCCTCATCTTTGTCTTCATTTTCCACTTTCCCGCGTCCTCTTCTCCAACTCTTGGATCTACAACCTTTTATTGGAGGCGAACTCGAATTACATTCCTAAACGAAAGCCAAGCTGAGGATGATTTCAGTCACAGGAGCATCTTCCCTTAGTTTCCCGCAGAAAGTAATGGAAATCTCGAAGTGGGGCCCAGAGAACCCCAGGCCCCTACCTAATAACTCCGGGCTATTTTAATGCCTGATCCTACTAGCAAACCTGCGTAAACCCCGAGCTTTAGGCATCTTCACCGAGCCAGGTCCTCAGATCTTTCCTGGGACCCACGCCTGAACATCTCTAATCGGACCTGGTCCAAGTACCCATCTTTATTTTCCAACCCTGGCTCCAATCCCTTGAAACAGGCCTGCTCTCTCCATCCTCCACAGGACCTTCTCCCTGCCCCCAGATTTTGTAGATGACTGCGGAGTTCCGAGGCTAGAGGAGACTGGACAGTGGAAACCTGAGGGGTAGGGTTCGAAGAAAGACTGGTGGAGTCCGGATGGGAGGGATAGGACTGGATGGGACTGGATGGGACGGGTCAAGCCCGTCTGCTTACTACACAATAGCCAAAAAAAAAAGTAGTCGAAACAAGTGTCCTCTCCCAAACAGGGCTCCCCTCCGTAGGTAGAAGGAACTGACCCGAAGAACCAGAGAGTGGGAGGAGGTGTGGGGTTAGCCGCTGCTCCCTTTCTCTGACTCCTAAATTTCCCGGACAATCAGTTGGCAGTTGGCCAAAAGTTGGACAAAAAGTTGGCAGACTCCATTTAGAGCGGTGTCCTAAAACTCAGGATGAAACGGTGAATCTGCCGGCCGAATCGCGTTAAATAGGTGTCTAGCCAGCATCGGGGAAAAGAACCCTGGAATCCTGAATAGGAAGACACACACTACTCCATAGGGGAGGAGCAAAATATTAAGATGCTCTTAGGATTCTATCACAAAATATAGTAATACCATGATATTTCATAAGTATATTCTTTCATCAATTTGGAATACTCCCTCCGTCAAAGCATTTCACAATCCTTTTTATCACCTAGATGGTTCTAAAAAGTCTCCCGGACTAAAGAATTTCCTCTCTTTGCAACCAGCCTAGGCACAAGTCTCTCCAAATGTAGCTAGCCTAATGCTTGGGGGCAACAGACTTAACACGCTTTCATTGAGTCATACCAAAAACTATCGGCTGACTGGGAGCTTTAGTCCATAGCCTTTGAGAATCCAGGGTTCTCTCCTTGCCTTGATGAGAACTCAGATTAGTACTTTTCTGGAGGAAGATATAAGGATATGTCGATTTTATATATATATGTGTGTGTGTGTGTGTGTGTGTGTGTGTGTGTGTGTGTATAATCTGTGATTATTTATAATATTATATTTCACATACATGTACATTGCATAGTTTAGCCTCATGATAGCCATACATAGTCATATGTGACAGTCATACATATGATGAGCCATAGATCATCATTCACATGATTGAAATCACAAACACATATGTACAGAGGACAGTCTGAATTGGGAGTTAGCCTTGGAGTCAAAATGATGGGGGACTGTGCCCGACACCCTAGCTGTGATATTTAACAAATCACAACTTCAGTGTAGCCGGTGATGATGAAGATTTTGATGATGATGGTGATGAGAATAGATTTGTGTATTCATATATACACATCCATTTATACAGGTAAACACATATATACACCTATATATGTTGTGTCTTATTGGAATAAGATTGAAATACATAAACACACTGATGGACGTTTGGTGTGAAGAGGCAACTTGGTATAAAACTAATACAGATAAAATAATGGGTTTGGAGTGTTCCTCTCTCACTCCTTCCCATGTGTGACTGTGGTCAAGTCATTTCAATTCTGAGGCTCTTTTTTTTAGTTTATAAACTCTTAATCAGTTGTTGTCTTTTTGTAGGGAAGATATGTAGCTTTTTTAAATTAAAATCAGAGCATCTGATAAAATACTGAATGAAGAACAATGAAATATAGTATAGTAGAATAGCCAACAGTTCTATTAAATAATATATTCTCTAGGGTAAAATATAATAAAATATCATGATTATGTACTATATATTTAAGTATATTTATATATACATATTATATGTATACATAGATAATGCCTTATGTGCATGCTTCATAGATCTGGAGAGCAGGGTTTATTACAAATCATACCAGTTCCCAGAAAAACAAACTATGTTATCCTTACGCATAGCAGTTTACAATTGAGGAATAGTATTATGCTACATACTATATGAATATTCCAGGACACCTGTATATTGCTATGTAGAACTCCTGTCCCGGAGAGTCATGAAGGCTCCATCACTGCTCTTTAAACCAGTTGGTTTCTGGGGAGTCCCAGCTCCAGATGGTTGCCAGGGCAGGGCCGTGAGCTTCACCAAGTTGGACTTTCTCCTCCACCTCCCACACAGTTACAAGAGCCATGTTGCCCCCTTGGGTTTTAGGGTCAATTTATACAGAGTCCTCCGTGCACCAAAGGAAGTTTTTGGCAGTTGAGTCAGGGGCTCTTTTGAGCGGATTTTGAAAAGGGCCTTAGGAAGAACGATAGTAGGAATTAGTTCGGGGTTCAGATCGACTTAAAGGCATTATCTCACAATACAAAGAGCTGAACTTGGAGTTGAAAGAAAACTTTTCGATTCCTGGCTTCCAGTTACTAACTTAACAACAAACTAACTACTGCTACTACTATTACTACTACTTACTAACTTAGCAATCTTGGACCAGACAGTTAACCAGGGCTGTTTTATCGTTTATAAAATGAGGTGGGAGTATGAGAGAGTAATAATTTCACTTACTACCTCACAGGTAGTTCTTCACAGTTGTGAAGCTTTTTGTAAACTTTAAAGTGTTGCTAGTAGCATTAAATTTGGGTCAGCTGCAAGAACCCAAGTGTTGGGTTTCTCCAACAGAGAGGCTGCTATGGGCTTTTGGATCCTCAGTAGCTCATGGATGACGTGGAGACGCAACCGTCAGATCTGACATTTGGTTCCTTTCGTTGACTTTAAAATGTCTTCACTAGCCAGGGTGCGGCCGCTGGACCACTCGAGAAGTTGGGAATTCGAACACCGGAGAGAGACTTCAGGAAACTGGCCAGGCCCTTCTCCAACAGCTGGGTCCCGGCCCTGAGGAACAGCCTGGGGTTTACGGGATAACACTTCTTTGAGATTGTGATCCAGAGCACAAAACTTTTGCCTAGTGCCTGAAGGTCCTACCTTTGTCTTGTACACACAGCATCTGTTTCGATGCCTCCAAAAACCCACCTTTCCAATCCACTCCCACCCTGAGGCTTTTGTTGAGAGCTTTTCCACTTGTTTTATGGTTCAAAAAATTTCTCCCCGGTGTAGACAAGAACACACAGCACATTTCTGTCTTGGGGCACATAATTCCGATTTCCTTGCGCCAGGTGTCCTCAAGCCTTTGAATGTGTGAGTGTTGTTGGGGGAAACAAAATCGGAGTTGGACTCACCCTCAGCGTCTAGCCTCCCCTCCAGGCTTCGGCTGGCTTCCGGGTCAGAGAGGCCGAGGGGTTTCGAGATCCCGCTCTGGTTCTCAAGGCCACGGCTTGACCCACTGAGTGGGCTTGTGTGCGGGGCTGGGAGGCGGACAAGACTCAGAGGGGCACAGGTCTGGTTTGAATTTAGAATAAATAATCAATCAATTCATCTTAGTTGCCCTGTGTTCCAATATTGGGACACTGGGCCAGAGGACCCTGTCCTGGAAAATGAGAGCTTTGCCCACCAGACTATTCAGGCCCCAGCCAAAGAAGCCTGGGATTTCTCCTGCTTCGCTCCAGCCTGAAGCCAAATTCCCAGAGAAAGTCTTGCAGGGTCACGTGGTCCCCTCGGACCAGAGCCCCAGTGCTGACCCGGGCTGGGGGTTTAGGGCAGCCTGGAGCCCCCCAGGAGGGCGCCGGGAGATGGGGCGGGACGAGTCGGGCGGGGCGGACGCTGACCTTTGGAGAAGCTTAGCGGCAGGGGGTGGGTTCGAGGGGAGGGGAGGGGAGGGGCTGGGGCCGGCCCGGCCCTCGGCGGGATTCCCTGCGGCGCTGCCTCTGGCTCCCAGTTGCTCGTCCGCTTCGGCTGCTGCCCCCTCCCCTCCACGCCACAGTGAGTATGATGTCTCTGCCCACCTTTTATCTGCCCGCCCGTCCTTATCTGGTTCACGGGCCGCCCTGCTCCCGTGTGGATGCGGACTCCCGGTGGAAGCTACTCTCCCTGAGGGCCCCCTCCTATCCCAGCCCGGTTCCCGCCTCCCTCTCTCTGCCGGAGCCCTGGGCCCTTCAGGCCGCTGCAGGGGTCTCTGAGTCGCAGCCGGCCCTGCTGATCTATCTCAAGGCAAGACTTTTGTCATCCCGTTAGGCCTGGATGGTGCCAGTCTAGGCACTTCCCCCGGATTAACTCAACTCCGGGACCCTGTTACTCCGTAGGCGAGCCTGGGAGAGCCAGCGATTCCCCTCGCCTCCGGAGTCCTCAAATGCTCTCCTAAAGCAAACTGAGGAATTGGGTCTAATTGATGAACCCAAAGACTACCCTTCACCTTGCCGTTTTTTTCATTTCTCTCTCTTCTTCTCTCCTGGGGAGTCCAACTCCTTGGAGATACTCTCCTCCGCCAGTTCTTCCCTTTTTCTTTCTCCGTTGTGACTTAGTCTTAGGAACTTAGCTTGTAGGAGTCGGCGCAGTGCAGAGAGGTTTCTAAGATTGGAGATGATTTTTTGGTTCAATTTTTCAACAATAAATCCACTTCAGGGTCCCCCCAACTTCGGAAAATCTTAGCTCAACTTTTCTTCTCTGGAGGGAACCGGAGCCCTATAATCTGGGTTGGAGGTGGAGGTAGAAGAGTAATAATCTAAGGTTGATTCTCTCTTGTTATTGCTTCTCGGTCCCCCCTTCCGAAAAACAAAAGTGATGAGAAAAGAACTTGCCTTTGATTTAAGTCATTTGCCGGGTTTTACTTAGAAGCGAGTCGGAAAACGTAATACCCGGGTTACAACAATCACCCAATCAGTGACTCTTGCTTTTCTTGGAAAACGAAGTGCCTAGATAATAAAAAACGGGGAAAGCAGTAAATGAGTTTTGAAAATTAGCTACTTTGAGAACTCTTCTGCCGAGTCTTTCGGACCCCCAAATCACCGATCTTATTTCATGTTTCGAGGGAGCCGGGGATTTTGCCTCTAGTCTCAGACAAGCACTTTGGGAAATGTGAAGGGGATAATTTATCAAACCAGCCGAGCTAAAATGGGAAGTGAATCTTCCACTGATGTTCCAGGTATGGTTAGTTTCTCTGGGATAAAGCAGGATGGCTCTACTAAGAGATTGAGAATGGAAACAGAGAGAAGACTCAGAGGCGGAGGGCAGGTGTCATCTCCAAAACTGGTGGAGCGTTTGGGGAGGAGGGTAATATCGGGGTGCAGAGAAAAGGTCTGCATCCATAAACAAACAAACAAAAGACCAAGTTGATGGTCTTGTTTCTCTTTTTCATCTCCCTCCAGGTAACATCCTTTTCTGGCAACATCTGGAAACCAGCCCCTTAAGTCGATCCAGATAGCCAGACAGATAAGGGAGACCAAGTCAGACACTGGGGGAAAAGTAGAATCGATCTTAAGGCATTTGCTCCTTTGGTTTCGGTACCTGGTTCCAGTTGTGCCCCTCCCGCTGAGCTTCCAGTTTTAATCACACTTCCAATCGCCCCTTTCTGGGACAGGAATTACGAGGCCTACATAGAGATGTACCAAAGTTTAGCCCTCGCTTCGAACCCGGGCCAGGCGCCTTATGCCCATGACTCCAGTAGCTTCCTACATTCGCCAGCGGCCAGTTCCCCAGTATATGTGCCTACGACTCGGGTGCCCTCCATGCTACCCACGATGCCCTACCTGGCGGGCTGTGAGGCTGCCCACCAGAGTCATCCACTGGGCAGTCACCCGAGTTGGGCCCAGGCAAGCGGTGAGGCTTCGGCCTTTAATCCCGGCAGCCCCCACCCGACATCTGGTTTCTCCTACTCTCACAGCCCTCCTGGGGGCAGCGGCGGGGGACGGGATGGAACATACCAAAGCCCCCTGCTCCTGGGTAGTGGCACCAGGGAGCAGTACACCAACTCTTTGGTGCGCTCAGTCAGCGGATCCTATTCTAACGCCTACCCAGCCTATGTAAGCCCGGACATGGCCCCTTCCTGGACTGCAGGCCACTTCGAAAGCAGCGTTCTACACAGCCTACAGAGCCGCCAAGCTGGCCTTCCTGGCCGGAGATCTACCTTTGGTGAGTTCTCCTTCAACCAAACTTCCCCTTCACCATTTTCCCTGTGCCTGGACTTAGTACTCCTTACTAGTCATTCTGTGAGTTCCCCGCCATACCTCCAAGATCCAAGCAGTACATGTCCCTTTTGCTTCCTCGGTGAAGTAGAGAGGGTGGGAAAAGCAAAATGGGAAGGTTGGGATAGTTTTGCTTCTCTTCTTTTAGGAGTAAATTATATATTTTTATTTTTTCTAAGTGGCAAGTCCTGGTCTCCTACTCCCTTTATCTGAATGTCTTACTGACTGAGGTCAGGTTCAGAAGCTCACTATTAAGTCTAGAGGAGTTCCCATCCCCACCCTTTGCCCCCCAGTCTCTAGGGGATTAGGTCTCAAAGTCTTTGAGACAGGTTTCCCTTGAATCTTTGCCCTTCACAAGAGAGAGAGGCTTAGGATAAGGATCATTTCTTTCAGGTACAGGCACTTTACCCTTTCCCTCTTACTCTAATCCTGAAATCTCACAGGTTTCTGACAGGGTGGCACATATTCTCAACTGTTAGCCTGTTCTACAAAAAGGAAGTATGGAGATGTTATTGCAGAGAATTGAAAGGCTCATTATTTGATTATTTAGATCAACTGAAACATTCTCACCCCAATTAAAAAAAAAACTCATGCAAAAATAGCAAAAATATGAGGGTGGCTAGGTGGTGCAGTGGATAGAGCACCGGCCCTGGAGTCAGGAGTACCTGGGTTCAAATTCAGTCTCAGACACTTAATAATTATCTAGCTGTGTGGCCTTGGGCAAGCCACTTAACCCCATTGCCTTGCAAAAAACCTAAAAAATAAAATAGCAAAAATTTTCCCCAAAAAACTCCCTTTCCATCAATAAGAGGAATTTAGGGATTAATTGTTCTTACAATTATTTTGACATCCCTTTATAGCTATCCCAGGTATAACTTCCAAGTCACCAGGTGTAATTTCTAGGCCACCCCACATCCTCTCTGCAGTCTGAGGATTAGGGAATGGATTATAGCCTAGGTGAAGCTCTATCCTACCTAGTTCAGGACTTTTCTGTGTGAGCCCTTCAGCCAAAGCCAACTTCTCCAGGAGCTTTTTCTTTGACCTCACCTGAGCTCAGTGTCCCCTATATGCTGAGCTGAAGGCCCAGTGTTTAATCAAGAGGAGCATATTTACAGGGCTTTAAGTAATTTATGGAGGTAAATTAGTTTATATCTGAACAGACTTTTGGTCTCCTAAATCATCTTCTTCCAAACAATTCCCTAGTTGCCTTATTCTCCCCCTTCCAAGGAGATATTGAAACTCAAACAGGCAGTGGTCAATAAGAACCACTTGAGCTGAGTACCATTTTATCTTATTCTTTAAGCCACCCCTCCACCCTCACCCCCCACACAAACATTTTGCTAGTTGGCCCTTTCCAGGACTGAATTACTTCTTTCTCTGTGATGTTCAAAGCCCTACCAAAGTTCCTCATTCTCCTCTCCCTTCCATTTCTTTTCCTTCTTCCTTTCCTCTTATCTTTTCAGTCATCTCCCTTCCCTTGTTCTCTGTTTCACTTCATTTTCTTTTCTCCTTTTCCTTTTTTTCCTCTTCATACTTAGTATTAATCTCCTCTCCCTCTCTCTCCCTACTTTCTTGCATCTACCTCTCCTTTGCCTTTTTCCTACTCTATATTTACAACTATCCTTTTCCATCTCTCTTTTTTTCTTCACCCCTCCCCTCCACTATCCTGTCTCTTCTAGCCCTTTCCTATATGAAATCCCCAATTCCACCCCCCTCTAAACTTTTTTATGTTTTGTTTTGAAAAGCACTTCAAGTCCTCAGCAGTTATCTCCTTCCCTGCCACCCTCCCCCACCTTCTCCACCCCCCATCAACTCCATTCCTGGGCTCTGGGGGAGCTTATCTCTACAGAGAACAAAGTCACCCAGAGGAGAGGGTGTGAGGCCTCCGCCTTCTCTACCCCTCCTCCCCCACAGTTTCTGGGCTCCCAACCTAAGTTGGGAAAATATCCTGTCCCCTCTCCTCCTGCCAGGTCTTCGCATCTCAATTAAATGGATAATTTAGGTGCATTCAATCACTTCCAAGACCCAAAGGATCATTCAAATAGACAAGGATTGCCTCAAAGCAGGCATTATTTTCCATTTCTCTTCTGGTTTGTGCTGTTGTTAGCTCTTCTAAGGAAACAGGAGTTTGGGGATGAGGGTGCATGACAGTGGAGAAACTTCTGGCTTAAGATACAGAAGGTGAAAAACTGAGCCTTTCTTGATCTTGCACTCAGTAACCGGCACTAGCTTCTCTAGTTCCATAATGGTTCACTTATTTATTTGATCACTTTCCACCACTGATTCCCAGTACCAAGAACTGAAAAGGCTCTCAGTCAGCTAGAGGAGAAAGGCGACAACTGGGCTCCGGAATCCTAATTCTTGTTTATTCGGCGGAAGTATCACTTGGGAACACACGGGACCTAGTCCACTTCTAGACTCCCTGTTTTTGAATGCAAGCTGCCTTACTTATGCAGTCCTAAAGTCTAGATTTGAAAGAGATCTTAGAACATTAAATGTCAAGTGCTGGAATGGACTTAGGAACATAGAATGACAGAATTGGAAGGGATTGTAAAGCCTCTATTGTTGAGAGCTGGGAGAATAAGAAATCTAAAGAAGGGACCTATGATGTCTCAGTCAAAACCCTTCATCATACAGATGGGAAAACGGAGACACAGAGGAAGGGAAGTGACTAGCCCAAAGTCATATCTGTGACCAAAATGTAAGTAGCCAAAATGACCAGAATTGAATGCTACAGCTTACTGTGTTCCTAAATAATTAGGGCATCACTCAAGTTTGAGTTTCTTGGGAACTAGCTATCACCTTCCTTGTGTGGCCTTTACAGGCAAGATTCGGGGAGATGCTTCGGAGCTAGATGACACAAGGGGAGTTCAGAGTTTCGATTTTTCAAAAGGAAATAATCCAGTTCCAATAATTTATGCTCGTGGCCTCTTGCTGCTGCTAGCCAGAAGACAAAATGGAGCAGGCTAACACCCCCCCCCCCCACTCCCACCCCGGGCCTCCTTACTCTCAGCTCTGTCCTGGTCCCAGGTCTAGGTTCTCTGGTCCCGGGTCCAGTCCCGCCTTCACTTCTCCCACACACACATACATACACACACTTCGCCCCCACCCTGGCGCTGCTCCTCGGTCGGTCCGTGGCAGCCCGACCCGAGGTGTGATTGATCCTGCGTCACCTCCCCCTGCTCCCCCCAACAGCCCTAGCGCCCGCGGCCCCCACACACATTCCATCCGACTTGGCCCAGCCTGCGCGTCGCCACCAGTCAAAGCCCCCAAAGGTTTGATGGAAATCAGGGAAGCCCCCGAGTCGGCCCCCAGCCCCTCCCACACCCACCCACTCACCCACCCCCGCCTTTAATCGCCTTACAATAACATCGCTTCTGAGCCCTGTTTAGACAACCCGGCCAGCGGGCCAGTCTGTCCGCCGTGCGGGCCTCAAAGCCCAGCCGGCCCATGGGACGCACGGAGGCCAAGGACTGGTCTTAGCCAGGCCTCGGCCTTGGGTGAAAAAGCAAAAACCACAATATTAACACCCCAAACTGGAGATCGTGGGGATGGGGGGAAGGTACGGCGGCAGAGGGAGGAAGCACTGAAAGGAAAATTGTGGGGAGAGGATGCGTGGGCACAAGGGATAAAATAAACTCAGCTGGAGGACCAGGAAGGCTAAGTAGAAACGAAAGCAGGGAGACCTGGCTAGGCTTTGCTATGCAGATAGGTGCTAACTTCCACTCCTATCCCCCTGCCCCTCCGTAGTGAGGCTCTTGCCGGGAGCCTTCTGGATTTCCCAAGATCTGGACCTACAGGGAGGGACAAGGATGCTTAGCAATTTGCACTGGAGAAGAGAAGAGGAGCCCAGGAAAAAGCAGGGAAAGATCTCGGTCCCAGTAGTTTTTTCCTGCTGTAGACATTCCTTCCCTAAACGACTCCCGGACGAAAGACAGCGGATAAGGAAGATATTTGTCAGGACTTTACAGACCACACAGAACCCGAATTTCTGAGAGTTCCGTCTTCGAAACCCCATTCTGATACTCTGGTTAGCCAAGATGTAATGGTCCTTCTTGAGGTCTCTACTTTCCCAGATTGCAATGCAACAAGACCTCTCAGTTCCTTCTAGTTCCGAATTCTGTACGTTTGGGAAGTTGGCTTGGGATTCCACCAAGAAGAAGGTGGACATGATGGCACTGGATTCTATTGTACACGTCCCTGTTCCTTGTGTTTAAACGTGAAGTCCAAACCTGGAGTCAAAGTTAATAAAACCCTAGGTTTCCGGCCTTTAGGATTAGGGTTCGGTGCGGTGGTGGTTGTTTCCACACAACACATTCAACTCTCTCTTCCTTTCCAATGAGGAACTCAAAAACTTATCATCCCCTATACTCTTCTCTACCTACATCTCCTCCCCCTGAGCCCCCCCCCCCTCCCAAATAACAAATCCAAAGGGCTGGCATTTGGGAAAGTTGTCTATTCCTGGGATCGGGGACATTAACGGTGAGTCGAAAGATAAATCTCATATTGAATCCTGGCTCTCCATCACCTGAGTGATTTAGATGAGTCACTTTAGCCCCCCACCCCCCGTTCGGACTAGACGGACTCTCTAGACTTTTTTAGCCCTAAATACTATGATGTAAAGAGAAGGGCGTCCCTGGCTCTGTACATGCAGTGTTTCCCCTTCCCGCAGTCTGATCCTGAAACCCTTTCTCTTCGCTCAGTTTCAGAATTCCTGGAAGAGTTCCCGGGTGAGGGCCGCGAGTGCGTTAATTGTGGGGCCATGTCCACGCCGCTGTGGAGGCGAGACGGCACCGGTCACTACCTTTGCAACGCCTGTGGCCTCTACCACAAAATGAATGGCATCAACCGGCCACTCATCAAGCCCCAGAAGAGGCTGGTAAGTCAGAGCCTGGGAAGGCGGATACGTCTGGGGTTTGCGACCAGGCAATGTTCTACCTGGGGCTCAATCCTGGGGCTAGGCGCAGAGTGAGGCTAACAAAAGCAACCTTTTCCTATGTCCTTGAAGAACCGGGGAAATTCACTTCAAGGTCTGTTCTGACTTGGAGACCTTGAACATCGAAGCGGAAGGAGAGGTCCCTGAGAAGGAGAGTAGAGAAGGTGGAGGAAGGTCGGGGTGGTGGGAGGGAGGATCCAGGATAGGTGCTGCATCTGGAAAGCAGGGCCAACTGGGTGAACAAATCCACAGAGCCAAAGAAGGAACTGGTGAGCCAGGGCTTACCTTTTGGAATGGAGGAGGTGAACTATACAGTTTGTATTAAGTGTAGCTTTTCCCCTGCCCCCACCACTATCGCCTTGGTAAAACAACTGGGTAGAGGATTATGCTCAAGGGAAATATATCAGAGTTGGAAGAGGTCGTCTAGTATTCCAATTCCCTCATTTTATAATTGAGGAAACTGAGTCATAAGAATATTACATATCTTGTGCGAAGTGATCATAGGCCAGATTTAAACGCAGATCCGCTAACTCCCCTTTCGGCTTCCCAAAGGTTGGTTCCTCCTCAGAGAGAGAGAATGCCTACCCATTTACAGAGCTCCGTAATAAAACCGGAAATTTTTGCTTGACTCTTTCCCACTCAATTTAGGACAACTGGGCTTGTCAGTGCCTCCTCCTCCCTGGATCCCAGAGATTTTCAGTCTAATTTAGAGGAGTCAGGGTTTCTTCCCCCTTTTGACTTCTTGCACTTTCGAATCGACTAGTTCAGAATGAACTGAACCAACAGGATTGTTTTCCGGGACTAGGAGTCCAGGGACTGTGGAGTGTTGTTGAGGTTGAGAGTAACTATGCCCACACCTTGGAGCCTGCCTCAGCCTCTGGGGAATTCGACAACTTTTAGCGAATTTCTCGAGTTGACAGGTTAAGGATTCCTCCACTTTCCCCGTTGGAAAAAGATAATTATAAATAAACGATTTTTAAAATGTTTTCCTAGTCGTATGAAGCTGATCTTTCTGGATTTTGGCCGGGGACCATAAGAATCGGCCTTGTTAGGGAATGTAGTCAAACAAAATTCATAAAGCGTTGGGAGTAAGCTCCCAGCTGCGATTCAAATTTGGTGAGGGGTTTTTAAAAGACCACTATAGGCCTCCTCCGATAGCAAATTTCTGATCACTGCAAGGAGGTTGAGCAACTTGGGGATGTCCTTGCCGGAAAAAACTGTAGACTTTAGGAAATGCTATATCCTCAGTTAGTTAGAAGTTATAGTTGATGTTCAGATTAAGATATTAACATCCATCTTCTCTGCAACTTTACTTCTTGATTTGGAAAAGAACCTAGCTAGAGTGGAAGAAAACAAAAAAATAAAATTGGCAGTTCTTGACACGGTGACAAGTTTTACAACTCTGAGTGTTATAGCTAAAAGTTCCCCAAGGAGCACTTCAGTTTGACTCACACCTGCCAAAAAGCTACTTCTTGGACTTTGCATAAAAATGTAAAATTATTCTTACCAAGAAAGGGGGAAATATTTCATAGAAATAGAACTAAAAATATTACAGCCAAATTAAGAAATCCTCCATTTCCTTCTGCAGAGTTTAAACTAAGGGAAGACTCCAAACTGAAGCCCAAAAGGAGTGCCTTGCTAAATTCTTTAGTAATTAGTCATTTTAATGGTATTGGATCTCTGCTTTTGGTGGGGTGGAGGGGCTAATAATTTAATCTAGTTCTATCATTTAATGTATTCCTGGGGTTATGTACTCTTAAAAAGAAATGGGGGGGGGGGGCAGCTAGGTGGCTCAGTGGCTAGAGCACCGCCTGTGCCTTTCAAACAAGCAACAAAAAAGGAAACCAGGGCAAGTGATTGAATTTTCTTTTCTTAACTTGGAATCAATTATGTTGATTTCAATCTAGGCTTTCCATTTAATTTGAAACTTTTAGCTCCTTGTGGAGGTGTGGAGAGCCCAGTAGATCTCTGGAGAGAAAGAGGAATTGTTCTAAACTTCTGGTTGGTTAATATTGATCAGAAACCTCTGGCTTCAGAAGGATAAGGAAGTTGCTTGACTTTTTGAATTTTCCACCGTCTAGGAGATGTGGTTACCTTTGGAATTGGGCTGGGCTGAGTCTTAAAGTAGTTTCTCTCATGTAGGACTTGGGACTAGATCCTCTTTTTATGGCAGTTTGTGAGTTGACTATATGGTTTGGGAACAGACATATATCTACTTTATCTTAAGAATACATTTTAGAAATTTCCACAATTCAATCAGGTTTGTGTTCACTTTTCCTTACAGAGTGTTTTCAAGTCTTCAGACAAGACCAAACAACTAAGTTTAATGTCTGCTCCCATATATAAAAGTTGAATAGATTTATATTTACATACTTTACATAACTAAATATGGAGGGCAATATAAGAAAATACTTATCTTGGTCTTTATCACTGTATCATGAGGATCAATTGAGAAAATACATGTGAAGTTCTTTGCAAATCTATTTATATCCTAAAATACAAATTTGATCATCATTTCTCTCTTTCTTTCTCTGTGTATCTGTCTGTCTGGCACTCTCTCTCTCTCTCTCTCTCACACACACACATACACACACACACACACACACACACACACACACACATACAAACACAGTGATTTTCTATCAACTTTTATCAAACATGAAATCTTCCTTTGGGTTTCAAAGACTTGGTTCCCTCCTACCATTCTAGTGTTCTTACACTGTGACTTTTCTCTTCCCTGCTACATACTCTGTGATTCAGTGACACAGGTCTTCTTGCTATTTCTCAAGCTAGGTATTCCATCTCCAGACTCTTGACTTTTGCATTGGCTGTCCCCCAGGTTTGGAATTCTCTCCATCCTCATCTCTGTGTCCTAGATTCCTGTCCTTCTTTTAAGTCCCAAGTAAATTAGCAAGTTCTACAAGAAGCCTTTCCTGATCCCCCTTGATTCTAATGTCTTCCCTCTATTGTCTCCAATTTATCCTGTATATATCTTCTTCTTATATACTGTTGGAGTACTGTTTTCTCCCCATTAGACTGTGACCTTCCTGATGGCAAGGCCTGTTTTTCTACAGTGTAGAGAGTTAAACAAGGAGGACCAAAATTTTAGAAGGATACAAGTTATATCAATTGACTCTGCATTTTTTAATACATAAGACAAAGAAAATGGAGATAAGATAAAAATATTTATTTCAAAATAAGATTATAATAAAAATTTTGTGTCAGTTGGTAAGCCCAGTCTTTCTAGTGTTAATAAATACTTGTGGCCTAATTATTAAGTACTTTATATATCAGGCATTGTGTAAAAACTGATGTGTAAAAGCAAGGAAACATAGTACAGGCCCTCAAGGAGTCTTTTCTAATGGAGAAAGATTGAAAACTTGGGATGGGGAGGTACCCTAGAAGTATAGTGCTCAGAAGCAGAGGGAGAGGTGTGATGAAAAATAGATCTGAGTCCCTCCTCAAAGTGGAGATCTTCTTAACAAGGGGACAGAGGTATTTCAGGGTGAGAAGGCCATGAGGGCAAGGGGAAATTCCAAGGTGAAAAGGGAACTGAGTCATATGTCAAAGTCTAGAGTCAGAAGGCAAGCTCTGAGCTGAATGAAGGATTATTATTTAAAAGTATTTCTTTAAACTGAGATTTTAGTAATGATAATACCCCTAAAATTTATCACTTGATTAGTATTAGTGGTAGTGATAGTGGTACTGGTGGTAATGATAATTTACTAATACTTAATGATCTTTAGAGACAATGGTACTTCTGAAACAATAGCAATTGGTTGCAGTGATTTTTAAAGAGACAATTATATCTCCTAAATTATAGAAGGATTGGAATCTCTGCAGGAGGAGGGATTATTTACATTGACTAAATTATATGTCTTTGATGCCTTCATGTACTAATATAGGGTGCCTCCAAAGACTTAATGCCTTAACATTTTAATATTAAACATTAAAACTTAAACTTTAAGAACTTCAAACTGCATTGAGACTTTTGCGACATGCTGTAGGAGAATACTTTTAAATTAATTTGGTTTGATAATTTTTAAGAAACCTGTTTTGGGGCAGCTAGGTGGCGTAGTGGATAAAGCACCAGCCTTGGAGTCAGGAGTACCTGGGTTCAAATCCGGTCTCAGACACTTAATAATTACCTAGCTGTGTGGCCTTGGGCAAGCCACTTAACCCCATTTGCCTTGCAAAAAAACTAAAAAGAAAGAAAAAGAAACCTGTTTTGAATTATTGTCTATTCACCACTGATTTTGTTTGAAAATAATTAAATGGTAAAAATTCAGTTAGCCTTTTTAGGTTTTGTTATTTTTACATTTTTCATTTTGCTTTGGTAATAACAATAAATGACATTTATAACAGTGTGTCCCAAAAGTCTTGATTCTGTTTTCAGTTTTCACAGCTTAATACTGCATTAAGGGAAAGGAATAAGTATTTGTCAATTTTTACTTTGTGCCAGGAACTGTGCTATAAGATCTTTACAAATATTAAATTGTTTTATCCTTGCAACAACTCTTAAAAATAGATATTATTATTATTATTATTATTATTATTCCCACTTTACATTTAAGGAAATTGAGGCAGACAAAGGTTAAGTGACTTGAACAGGGTCGCACAGCTAAGGAATGTTTGAAGCTAAATTGAACTGGTCTTCCAGATTTTGGGTCCAACACTCCATCCACTGTACCAGTGAGCTGTCTCAAGACTTTTGGATTACTTTCCCTATATAGACCTTAAAATTTTTTAAAGCATGTTGATATCATGTTTTCATCAAGTTTTACAAAACCCTTTGAAGACAGCACTGAAGATATTATTCCTACTTTTTAGATGAGGAAACTTGAGCCTCAAAGAAGGCAAATGACTTACCCAAGGATCACTAAGCCAGTAATTCTCTGAACAAGTTACGTTGAACACCAAGCACCACATTTGAAATTAAGACTGCTAGGCAGCTCATCCAAGGAATATTTTCACTCCTTATAACCCTGAAGAAAAATTAATAAGTTTATTGTTCTGTGTCAAGAGCAAGGTGAGAAAATTTAGGATAAGACTAGAAATAGGGAAGCCCAGAGAGGGCTCATCACAGTTAAACTTAGGCACATCATTAAGTGCTTTCAGAGGATACATTCAAGTAATATCCACACAGGGTTTTCAGATTACCCATTTGACTGAATCTGGCTGCCAATTCAGTCTAATAACTCATTTTTAAAAATAAATTCACTGTTCTGGAGTTCTTTAGACTCTACCATTAAAATAATTTCAGGGAATGAGGGAAACTGACTAGGGATTTAGGGGGTGGCTTGATGTAGAGAATAGCTAGCTAAGCATAGGGTCAAGAAGACAGACTTTCTTCCTTTAACCATTGAAAAGAAAGCTGATGGGGCATAGTGGATAGTAGATAGAGTAACAGCCCTGGAGTCAGGAAGACTTGAGTTCAAATCTGACCTCAAGCATTAAATAATTGCCTAGCTGTGTGACCTTGGGCAAGTTAATTAACCCCATTACCTTAAATAATAAATAAAAAAATTGAAAAGTTAGCCAATTAATCTCTATGAGCTTCATTTTCCTCATCTCTTAGGGAAAACAATATCTGTAGTACCTACATCTGATTGGAAATAATTAGATAAAGGATTTTGTAAGATACTCACACCTATATACACAAAAGATGTGTATGTATATAGATTCTACATATATACACACAATATATATATATTCACACATATATGTATGTTTTATATATATATTATATATATACATTAAATATCTGTGTGTATGTGTGTAGATAGATATCAGATACTGCTTATCTAAATCTACTAAAATCCTTCACTAAAGTGGAAGGAAAGGATCATTATCCTGCAGAAAAACTTTTTTTTAAAGTTGTAGTTTGAGAATAAGAATCATAAAGATAAAAAAAATCATTAGAGATCTAATAATGTCATAAGATATTAGAGTTGGGAGAGGTCAAGTAATCTAATTTCATCTTATGGAGAAAGCTGAGGTTCAAAGAGGGCAATGGATATACCTCTCTCTCTCTCTCTCTCTCTCTCTCACACACACACACACACACACACACACACACACACACACACACACACAAACACAGCCTAGAATCTTGCATTTGAATCTTCTGTCAAACCATCTTCAGAGGGAAGAACCCCCCCTTCTACTCCTGGGGGTTTCACTATGTTTGTGCCACAGTTACTGTGAAAACTCAGTCAACTTTAGCTTTACATGATTGACTTTAGTTCAGAACTCCTAAATTCAAGTGATCCATTAGCCTTGACTTTCCCCAGTAGCCAGTATTATAGGCATATGCCACCATGATTTTACCTATTGCTTTTAGATATCATGGAGGTGATGCCATGACAAGCACATGAATTGGATTTGAGTGAGACATCACCAGTTTCACTTTCTCCTCCAGAGTCATCTGGGTCCAGTGACCAGATATGAATCAAAATGAGTGGAGATGGACCTGGATGTGAGATAATAAGGGTTAAGTGACTTGACCAAGATCACAGAGATAGTGTCCAGTGTCTGAGGTCTGATTTGAACTCCCACCCTGTGGACTCCAAGGCCAGTGTTCCATCCACTGCACCACCCTTCCTGTTTTTCATCTCTTCTGGAATATATAGACCTGATGGTGTCATTGCTGGGTCAAAGGATAAGCATGGTTTTATAGCCCTTTGGAAATAATTCCAAATTGTTCTACAAAATTGTTAAATCCTTTCACAACTCCTCCAAGAGTGCATTAACATCTCATTTTTTCTATAACCCCTCCAACATTTGTCATTTTCTCTTTCTGTCCTATTAGCTTCTCCAATGGGTATAAATAAGGTAGTACCTCAGAACTGTTCCAATCCACATTTCTCTTGTCAATAGTGAATTAAGACATTTTTAAAAAAATGTTATAAATAGATAGTGTTGATAACCACATCTGAAAATTCTATATATCTTTTGATCATTTAATAATTGGGGAATGGCTCTTTTTTAATAAATTTTATTCAGTTCTCTATTTGAGAAATCAAGTCTTTATCAGAGAAACTTATTTCAATATTTTTTTCCTACAGTTTCTATTGCATCTTTTCCTCATCTTTCTCATCCCATATAATGCCACCCTTCTAGAGAACAAGAAAAGGGACTCCCCCCTCAACAACATGGTGCCTCCATGTTTCTCTCTTCTTTCTCAGTGTCTTCCCAGTCTTCTTTTCTATAATCATAAGGTCTCATCTATGACCTGTTGTGGAGCAGCAGGAGTTCAACTTGATTTTTCATCTCCATTCTTACATGGCTCTCACTTTAGATCCCAGACTTTGTTGGCTCAGAAACTATAACCTGTAATTAATATGTGGTATCTTCCAATTAGATACTTAATGAGATGATCCTCAACACTAGAACATAAAAATTCATAATTAAAGAGGCAAAGGGAGAGACCATTAATCATAATTAGCATTTCCTAATCAAAAACCATGACAAGTCTCAGAATCTCTCAAACAGGTAGAGGGGTAAATGGAAGCAGGGAAAACAGTAAAGGGTAATTTTTGTGTTATAGTTAGATTTTTATAGTTACATTTAAGATACACCTCAGTGTATCTCAGGGTAAAGAAAGCCACTCAATCCTTTATATGAGGATAGGAACTTTTGGCTCAAATAAGGAATATACTCTCAAGGTTTTGATGAAAACATCCAAAGGATGTTGCTAGAGATAACATTGAAGGCTAAGATGTTTCTTCTTGAGCCCTACTTTTTAAAATATCTCTAAACTTGTGAACCTAATTTGGAAATTTTATAGGTCTGAGTCAGGTACATCCCAATCACATTGCCAAATTTAAAGTCAAGCAAAAACTAGTTTATGTCGATGGTGATGGTGGCTATCAATCAGCCAATCAATAAACATTTATTAAGTGCCTACTATGTGTCAGGCAGTGATGATATCATTAATAATTGTCTTGCCTAATGCAGTTTTTGGAGTCTTCCAGTTCTCAATTTCTCTGGCCTGCCAATCCCAACAACAGTTCCAAAGGCAAGCCACCTGGTGTTCAATTTACTCTTTCCTTCAATCATGCATGTATGCATATTTGAGTTTACTTATCCCCCACCCCATTAAACATTATTCATTCATTTCTTGTTGTATGTAGAGCCCTGAGCTAATGGGGGGGGGGGGCGGGGGGGGGGAGACAAAATTTGAATAAGACAAGGTTTCTTTTCTTATGAAGCTAATTCTCTTGTAGTAGGCTCTGGTACAATTAGCTCTACTATACCCTATTATATGGTAAGTACTATAGAGAGGGGTGAAGTACAAAGTGTTCTAGGAGGTCTGGAGGGGCATAGCATCTCTGACCAGGGCTGTTACATTGAGGTTCTGCAGTGGAACTCCCCAGACTAAGGAACTGTTGATTTCACCTATCAAGGATGTCTTCATATGGGTTTCTGGGATACAACTAACACTTTGTGGAGGGAAATGGGCTCCAGGTTTCTCTGCACTATTTTAACTACACTGGCCATTTTTTTTTTAATGATACACAAGTTCTCCACCCTCTAAGTGAAAGGGGTTGATTTCTATCACTGCTTATAACTGGGATTCTGTTGACTTCTTTGCAAGAAATCTTTGCAAGTGTTGTTAAAAAGAAAAGCAGGGGCAGCTAGGTGGCGAAGTGGATAAAACACTGGCCCTGGAGTCAGGAGTACCTGGGTTCAAATCCGGCCTCAGACACTTAATAATTACCTAGCTGCGTGGCCTTGGGCAAGCCACTTAGCCCCATTTGCCTTGCAAAAACCTAAAAAACAAAAAAACAAAAAACAAGAAAAAGAAAAAGAAAAGCAATCAAAGGTCATAGTCCTCAAAGAGCTGTCCCATTGACTCATAGGGGGCATGTTCACCATTCTATAAACACAAACTATTTTCTCTTCTGTTCCTCAAGAGTATTTCATTGGGGAAAGGCTTAATTTGTTCATTCATGAGGTATCTGTTGGCAGGGCAAAGAGAGCACTGAGCCTAGAGTCAGTAAGACCTGAGTTCAAATCCAAGTTTAGACACTTAATAACTAGGTGACCCAAGGCAAATATCTTAATTGCCCTTTGCCTCAGGGTCCTCATCTGTAAAATGGAGATAATAATAGAACCTACAATCTAGTATTTTTGAGATGATCAAGTGACATATTTATAAAACACTTTGCAAACTTTATAGTGCTATAGAAATGATAACTATTAAAATGGCCATGATACAGGTGTTATTTCTTCTGCTGAGCAATGTGATAAGAAGAGAGTCACAGTAGTTGATGCCAATAAATTAGAAGGTATTAAAGGAAATTGGGACTGGGGTTTATGATCCTCTTAGGCCATTTGAGTTCAGTTTAGGAGAGATCTGTGGCCAATATCTTTGAGCAATTCTGGCACTCAGGGAAAGTAGTACCCCATAGTACTAGACATGGCCTAAAATCATCTTTCATGATGTAAAAACAATACCGGAAGTAATTCAGATACATTCTGTTGAACTGAAGGGGGAATTAAATACTATAGTAGCTCACTGATTGATTTATCAGGTAGCTTCCTTTTTTAATGGTTTGTTTAGTTAGATCTTAAGGTCAAATGTTTTAAGATATATGTTATGTTTAGATGAATGTTATGAGCCCTCTAAATTTTAGAATCAATAGACAAAGTCCCCTTGACCACACCCTAGTTAAGGTTCTGCCCCAGATAAGTGAACTGAGGACCCTGAACCCTCTCATTTCTCCAGGATTATACATGTGCTTTGAGTAATCATGGAAACAGCTTGAATTATAATAGTACCCTATTATATTTAATTGACCAGTTATAGGTCAAGAGACAAAGGGAACATCCATATTCCCCAAATCACAGTGTCCTTGGTAAAAGTCTGTTACAAAAATGGTCAGTTACTCAAACAGCCCATTCTATCTCAAATTTTGTTGGGACTAGACTTGAGAAAATGTCTCTTCTTTATATTGCATCTTCCTATATTGTGAAAGGTTGCCTAAACTGAGCATATCCATGAAATGGAAGAATTAAATAAGATGATTTCTAACATCCTTTCAAACCTCAAATACCAGGATCCTATGCCAACCAACCTGGTGAACTCAGCATTATCCCATTAATCCAACAACTCCACCCCTAACCCCAGCTTCTCTCTCTCAACAAATGAACAACAAAATCCTCTTTGTCCCCTCAATTAAGTTTCCCCTTAATAATGTGACTATTTATATTAATTTGTTATCTCTTCTTACCTTTATGATCATAACTACAGTTCTCTTCCATAGACCTTATAGGGTACTTCTACTTAAAAACTTCCAGCAATATTCTATCATTGAGATCTGATGCCTTGCAAAGAGTGCTAAATTTATGTTTATTAAATGAATAAGTAGTGGGGGGTGAATGGAAAAGGGGGTGATAATAAGTATTTATATCACAATAAATGCCATAGTAGGTACAGTGAGTACAGGAAAATCTGAATTCAAATCTGACCTCAGTAAACTAGCTGTGTGACCCTGGGCAAGTCACTTTAGCCATGTTTGCCTCATTTTCCTCATCTGTAAAATGAACTGGAGGAGGAAATAGCAAATCTAGTCAGTACCTTTGCTAAGAAAACCCCAAATGGGTCTATGAAGAATCTGACATGACTGAAACAACTGAATAACATGTCAGGAACTGTGCTAGACACTTTTTACAAATATTATCTCACTCAATCTTCATAACAACCCCATGAGATAGGTTCTCTTATTGACCCTATTTTACAGTTAAGGAATGTGATATAAACAGAGGTTAAGTAATTTGGCCAAGATCACACATTTAATAAATATCTGAGGCCCTGTTCAAACTTGGATCTTCCTAACTCCAGGCCCAGTTCTTTATCCATTGCTCCACCAGCTGCTGAATGAATTAATGAACAAATGAAGTATTTCCCTAAGGCAACAGCCCATGAAAATCAATGACAAGGTTTATATGAAGCTCTGAATTGTTTGTGAAACTTATATATTCACCATGTATGTGACATAGAAAAGAGAGCTCCAGACTTGGATTTGAGTCCTGGCTCTTCTTTTATCTATAAAGTCTTTGTGGAAGTTTCCTTCATGTCTTTGTGCCTCAGTTTCCTCATCTCTGAAATGAGAATAATTATACCTGCCCTGTCTACCTGTTGTGAGGTTCTAATGAGTTGGTAAATAGACATTTGGAAGATAATTCAGTGCATGTGGAATCGAATAACACTCCTGTGTTACATAGTAATTTGCAGTTCACAATGTGCAATGTCCCAGGCTAGGCACTGGGATTCAAGAGAAATACTCTAATATATAGTCTCTCCTTCCAAAGATTCCCAGCTTATCTCTTGTTCATGATTATGTTGATATCAAAGAAGGGGCTTCCAGAGGAGAGATTTGAGTAGCAGATGTCCAACTACTCTTGCAGTTGGTCTAACTGGAGGTTTTACTTCCAGAATCTCTCTTATCCCAAAGTCTCAAATCCCAGGAATGAAGGAGAGACCTACAATGGCCACAATAGCTGCATTATAGTGATATACCATATGAAGTCCTTGCTAAACAAGGCTCTGATGTGAGACACCGCCCCCCCTCGGTTTCTTTAGTCAAAGATAGAATCTCCTCACTTAATAGCCCTGCCACAAAGTTACATACAGATGTTTTCTGATACCTCAACTCATTGCCTCTCAAGGCAGTTTCACAGAAGATTGCCTCTAGTACTGTACACCCTAAACTTCAATAAGATTTTGGTGGTTTACCAGTTACACTTAGTGCTGGAGGAGGGGTGGGAGAGTGGAGGGGGATGGATACTATCTGATTGCTTGCTACATTTAAAAAAAATAAACAGTTGAATACAATATTGAAAGCAACAGTTTCTTAGACAAGGTCATCATGTGAAAGAGGGGTTCTGAAGGAGGGGCAGTTGGCCCAGGGGCCCTGCTTTGGAGAAAGCTGCTGGTAAATTCAAAATAACATATTAAGCTATTTGTCCTTCAGTGAGCAAAATTGTAGCCTTGGCAGTAGTTCCCGCCTCCCTCTGGATGATGAATCCCAGCAGAGAAAACAAAAATAGGTTGGAACTAGGCCTTTTAGTCCAAGGGTGATGATACCTTCTGGTTGTATTCAGACTCTGAAAATCCATGTTTTGTTACAAGTGAGACTCTAAGATTTTCACTGAATTCAAAGTTGAAGGAACATTTCTCTTTCAATCCTCATGACTGAGAGGATTTCCTTCAGAAATTCTTAACTATTTCAAATGAAAAGAACCAAGAAATGAATTCTTTCAATTTTCAGTCTAATGATTCAGATACAGGTCCATTATGGATTCTAACTTGTTATTTTTTTTTTAATTTTTACTTAGTAACATTCATTGTATCTCTAGTCACAATACACTATGTACTTTACAGCAACAGAATATCATTTCTCTTTTTAAAAAAAATTTCCCCTTACTGGGGCTAAAATATAATAGAAAAACATTCATATTTATTTTTAGTGACCTCCCAAAAGTGTTGTGAAATGATAACATTTATTATTATTATTATTATTATTATTATTATTATTATTATTTTATTTTAGAGAGAATGAATGTGGTATATATTGGAAAGGGAAGAATTTGGTTAAGATTCTAGTTGTATTCCACTATGAACTTTGCCTTTTGGGCAAAATATTCCACTTCCCTATACCTCAGTTTTCTCATCAGTCAAATGGAGAATATAATACCTTCCTCTTCTACCTCAAAGGGTAAGGGAAAGTTGAAGAAAGGGATGAAAAAAATGTAAAGTGCTATGAAAGAGAGTAAGGATAATACATTTATTAATTTACTCTCTTTGAGGAGGAGGGGAAGAGAGAACAAGGATTTATTATACCTATTTTTGTGTACAGGTACTGTGTTAATCCCTTTTTTTATAAATATGATCTCACTTGATCATAAAAAGAACTCTGTGAAATAGGTGTTATTATTATCTCCATTTGCAACTAAGGTAACTGAGAGAAAGGGCAGCTAGGTGGTACAGTAGATAGAGCACTGACTCTGGAGTCAGGAGGATCTGAGTTCAAATCCAGCATCAGACACTTAATAATTGCCCAGCTGTGTGAGCTTGCACAAATCACTTAACCCTATTCCCTTGAATAAATAAAATTTTAAAAAAAGAAACTGAGGCAAACAGAAGTCAAGCATCCAGGATCATACAGTGGCAACTGTCTGAGGCTGGATTTGAACTCAGCTTCCCAATTCCAAGTCCAATATTCTATCCACTATGCCACTTAACTGCTTCTTTGGGATCACCATTCTTGAATCCAAAATAAATTTAGCAACATATCCCTCAAATATTAAAACAAAACAAAACAAAACAAAACTCTCAAACTTTAGGTGTTGGTTTTTTTGTTGTTAATACTGTTAATAACTGTTACCACACACTAAAAGGGAAATATCCCTGAACCAGAAGTTAGGAAGACCTGGTTTCTAGTTCTGTCTCTGTTGTGTCACTAGAAAAGTCACTTCATTCTTTATTCATAAAATGGAGTTACTACTTTCATCACTCTGACCACTACTATTACTACTACTTATGAGGATAATAAGTATTCTCCTTTTCTTGAAATTACTTTGCACAACTTTGTATATGCTATTTATAAATTTGTGCATGTATTGTGTTTTCCTTCCACCAATAGAATGCAATCTCATGGGCCAGAATCTTTTTCTTTTTTATCATTCTGTTCCCAACAACAAGCACAGTATGTTGCACATTATAAGTATTTCAGCAAGGTTTTTTTCATTGCTTAATTTAATTCAATGACTACTGAGAGCATGTACCATCCATGTACATCATGAGGTTGTGGTAAAGATAAAGATAAATACACATAAAGGATGTTTATTGATTTTATTTCAACAAATGTATACTAATGTGCATGATAGCATGGAGTGATGGTTAGTAAGACCTGGGTTCTGATCCTTTCTTGGACTGATTGAATAATCTTGAGCTTGTCTCTGAAGCTTTCAGTGCCCCCAGGTAAGTCTTGAAAAACTATAATTTGCAAATCCTCAGTGGACCAATACTGATGGAAGTAGTTTCTATTCCAAAAATGTCCTATATACTATGCATTGAATCATAGGTGCAGATCCACATACAGGATTAGCTCTGTTCTGGAGTTCTGAGAATTAAAAAAAAAAGACATCATCTCTGCCCTTAGGGAATTTATATTCTTACTAAAATAAACTAAAAGTGCTTTGTAAAGTAAAAAGAACTGTTGAAATGAGATGATATAAGAACCAAAAGCCTTCTATCCAATAGGAGTTAGAAGGGGTTTCCTAAAGCATCATCTGGTCCAACCACTTCATTTTACAGAAAGTTGAAGTCCAGAAACAGGAAGTTACAGAGAGAAGGAACCTCACTTCTGACTCTGCCCAGTAATTCTCTCCTGCTGTACTGGTTTCAGTTTTTGTTGTTATACAAGAAATGAAATTAAAGTCTTCTTCTGAGGAAAATAAATATGTTTCACCTTCCTTTTTTCAAACCTAAACCCAAATCTCAAAGGAATTAAAACCTTCCCTCACTCTCCTTTTCATGTTATATAATATAAAACTGCCCCAGGTACAGTTAATGAGAATGGGACCTTCCATCTTCCTTTGTGAAGTACTCTCATCTTTTCCAGGCTCCTAGCTCTCCTATTTCCTTCCCCTTCAGTCCATTTATCATTTGGCTCTGGGGGCTGGGATGATGTGGCGTCAGTCTGGAAAAGTAAACAGGGATGGAATTCTTATAAGCATGCCTCATTTCTCCCCCAGTCACTGAGATAGGCCTGGGGAGTCCAAGAGGAGGAGGCATTCTGGGATGAGTTTTAGGATTTTATGGATTTTTTTTTTTGGTTAGGACTGAAGAATATCACTCCAACACCTAAGTAGAAAGATAGCTCACACTCTGCAATGTTACTCAGAGATACACGAACACTCATTCCAGGCTCCCATTAACATTGTTCAGATGCCTTTGGTCCCCGGGCATTAATAGGAAACACCTCAAGTGCTGGAGTTGACAGGTGAAGGCTAGAGAAAGAGTTGGCAGTCCCATCAAGGTGGGAATTGGGGGGTGGGTACAGAATATCCCTTCTCTGATGAGAAATTCACTGCAGGACAGACCAAGCAGAATTTTGCTTTTCTTGTTAGAAGTATAAAGGGTCAAAGCTGAAAGAACTTTTAGAGATCAGCTAGTCTCACACTTATTCTAAAAATTAGAAAACTGAGTTCCAGAAAATGGGGCTGACTGGAAGGGTAGAGCAGAAAACAGAACCCAGGCAAAACTTCCTAAAGGATATGCATCTTGAGATAATCCTTGAAAAACAGACCTATTTTGAATGAGGGTTTAGGGAAGAATCTTAAATCCTTGAATTTTTAATTTGTCTTTTGATATCATTCCTAAGTGATTTGGTGGCAGAGGGTCAAAAATGCTTGAGTCTAAATTCTGATTCAGATACTACTAATTGTATAACTTTGGGCATATCACTTAACCTTCCTCAGTTCTCAGTTCTCACTTCTATAAAATGAAGGCAATATAGCACCTGTCTCATGGATTGTTGTGAGAATCAAATACAATAATATAAGTAAAATGCTTTGCAAACCTTAAGGCTAATATGTAAAGATTAGTTATTATTATTATTATTAATTATTATTATTGTTATTAGTTTTGGCATTTTGAAGGGTGGAGGAAGGGCAAATTGTGGAAACTTTAACCGAGAATGAACTCAAGTTCCCTGAGCTCCTGAATACTATATCAGACAGTCTGGTCATGGAAGACAAGTCTGACCAGTCCTGGAGACAACCCACTATAATCAGGCCACATCATCGCGTCACTTGGGCTAGAGTGGAAGATTCCTGCTGAGATTGTCCTCAAGGATGACTGTCAATTCTTGAAATCCTGCCTCTCCATCACCCCCCCCACACACACACACACACATATATATACCCCTTTCTTGGTTATCTACTCAAATGTCTCCAAATCTTTCTGCTAGAAAATTCAGCCCAAATTTCATCCTGGTTCTCTATTTCTACATTCACTAGGAAATCAGCATAGGAACATTTAGAAAGAGAGTGGGATTTGGACCCTAACACTCATTTGAATGTCTCTGGTTCCAGCCAGTTCCAGGCACTTAAGGGCCCTCCCTGTCTCAGACCCTCTCCACCCTTCTTCTCTCCATTATGAAATATGAATGTGACAGCCAGAGCCCATACATTCTCAGGCAGAAAGGCATTAGGAATCTGGCCAGGTTTATCAGCTTTAATGAAAGGACTCTGGGGATGAGGGTGATCTCAGACACAGGCTATGCCTTTCATCGGCCTCTTATCTCTCCCCTGACCCTTTTCCAATATTTTCTTCTCCTAAGAAAGAGTCATGGGGCACTGAAGTCCAATGGGCAATGAAATCCCTCTTGCTGCAATCAAACTCACCCTTTCTATCTTTCTTTCCTTTGTTTAGTCCTCAACTCGCCGGGCTGGACTTTGCTGCACTAATTGCCACACAACCAATACCACCCTGTGGAGGAGAAATGCAGAAGGGGAACCAGTGTGTAATGCCTGTGGGCTCTATATGAAGCTTCATGGGGTGAGTAGCACCTTGGGGCCAGAACTTGATTATGGGTGAGTGTAAAAAGAGTACTGTATACCAGAGAGGTAAGATGAGTATTCCATGCCCTCCTGAGAATTTGGTTCCTATCTAATGACTCTTCAAAACCAACATCCTCTTTAAGACCTTACCACTAATTTCAGAAAGACCATCACAACCTTTAGAGGAGTGAGTGGAAGGATAGTTCTATCACAGTCTGACTATAGGATCTGAACAGGACTTCAGACACCATCTACTCTAGTAGTTTTCTAAGACTAGTCTGAGATTCCCTGGGATAAAAACTATTTTTAACTATAATACCACGTTATTTGCCTATTAAAATTTTCTTCCATTTTTAAGTCTACATATCTATGTGAAGTCAGATAATTTGACATAATTTAACCAAAACAATATATTGAAACAGACTGAATGCATAAGCAGATCAGAGAATCCAACTTCCACTAAATTGTGGAAGAGATTTGAAAAGAAATATGTAGAACAATGCCACTTATCACTAAAATTTTGTTTTGTTTTGAAAATATAGTTATTTTATAAGAATGCTATTTCTTTTAGCATGCATTAGGTTTATTGTAGATTTTATTAATAAATGAATATTTTAAAATTTATCAGTTATAACTAATGATAAATATAGATATGTTCTACATTTTAAAACAATTTCCTTGGGGTTCTTATTAATTTTTAAGAATAGAAGGGGTTCCTGAAACCAAAAAGTTTGATCATATCATCCAACATAGAGGGAAACTGAGACCCAGAAAGGAAAAAATCTTACTTCCCTTCTAATCTTAGCCCATAATAAATCTGTCTGTCATCAACAAATATTTGCCAGCCACATACTGGGTGCCCAGCTGCGGGAGAAACATACCAAAGAGAAAATATAGTTTCATGATAAAATAAGATCTTTTAGAAAAGCCTTGTTGAGGGCAGGGACTTGATATTTAATATGTTTTTGTTTAAAAAGATTTAGTGTATAGACTCAGAAGGCTCATATTTTAAGATTTACATCCTGAGCATCCTATTTCAGGACATAGTGTGTATGACTGAGTGCTGAATTATGTGACTCCAAAGAATAGAGCAACAAGAAAAGAGTGGAAGCATTAGGAGAAGGCTTCTTGGAGAAATGAGAGAGGGGACAAATTCTGAAAAGAGACCTTTGAGGAAGGGGAAATTGAAAGGAACCACCTCAGTTGTAGGAAGACCATATGCTCAAGCCTCAGCTTTCTCCCAACTAGCTTACAGTGACCATGATGGTCTAGGACTGAAAAACTAGATCTGAGGCAAGGAAGTCCCACTAGAGGGTTATAAGAAGAGTGCTGAGGATATCTAAACAAACAAGACTCATTATTATTCCCTAAAAATCCTCTCCATTTTCTCACTTTCCTTTACTTTTGGGGCTGTCACATCCTCCTAGTCACCTAGGTTCAAAGTCATCTTCAACTCCTCACTCTTTCTCACCCCCCCCCAAATGATTGGTTGTCGAATTTTGTCATTTCTACATATGTGCCTCTCCCTGCCTTTTTCACTGACACTGCCCACCACCTTTATTTAGGTTCTCATCACTTCACATCTAGACTATCAAAATAACCTCCTCATTGGTCTTCCTATCTCAAATCTTCCCCTAGGCCAATCTATTTTCTACTCAGAGATCAAACTTATCTACCTAATGTGCAAGTTTGACCGCATGCCACCCTCCATCCCATAGATTCAAATGATTCCCTATCACCTGCAAGATCAAATATCATTTCCTGCATTGACTTTTTTTTTTAGTTTTTGCAAGGCAATGGGGTTAAGTGGCTTGCCCAAGGCCACACAGCTAGGTAATTAAGTGTCTGAGGTCAGATTTGAACTCAGGTACTCCTGACTCCAGGGCTGGTGCTCTCTCCACTGCGCCACCTAACCACCCCCTCCTGCATTGACTTTTAAAGTCAAATCTGACTCCTTCCTACCTTTCCAAAGTCTCCTTTTACAAAACTCTTTTACTCTTCAGTCCAGAGACACTGACATCCTTGTTGTTCCTCAAACACATTCATCTAATGACTCTAGACATTTCATTGGCTATCCCTGATGAGTGAAAATATCTCCCTCCTCATTACTGCCTTCTAACTTTCCTGGCTTCCTTCATGTCTCACCTAAAGTCCCATCTTTTACAAGAAACTTTTCCCAGATCTTAATCTTAGTGCCTTTCCTCTAGTTTAACTCCCCCGCCCACACACACACATACACCCATCCAATTACTCTCACTTAATCTTTTTTGCACCAAGTTGTTTGCACACTGTCTTGCCCATTAGACTGAGCTGTTTGAGAAGAGAAACTGGTTGTTTTTGTTAGTTTTTGGTCATTTCATTTCTTTTTTTTTACTTTTCTTTGATCCAAAAAGTACTTGGCACGGTAGCTGGCACATTGTAGGTGCTCAATAAAGGTTTATTTTCATTGATTATTATTGATGCCTCTTTGTTCCTATTAAGGTGCCTCGTCCCCTTGCCATGAAGAAGGAGAGCATCCAGACACGGAAACGGAAGCCCAAAAACATTGCCAAAGCCAAGAGCTCCACAGGTATTCATAGCTTGAACTACCAATCAGTGGAATTAGGCTGCACCATCTCCAGTACTGTGGAGAATAAGTTTCTTGCACTGGGCATGTGGGAGAGTGAGGGTGGATTGTTACCTAGAGGTGAGAATAGGCTCAATGTATATGGAAAAAATGCTCAGTTCCAGGCCAAATCTCTTCTGCCCTATTTCATATTTGGCTTCGTTAGAATATGTTTTTCCAAATAGGAAGGCACTTCTGTTTAGGCAGAATATGTGACTGCCCACGTGATGGGAGTAGCATCAAGAGCCATGATCCAAAATATTTTTTTTGAATTTCTTTTAGTCCCACCATTAGAGCTTCAGTTTTTCTTTATTTTTGGATCAAGTATTTTTTCTTTCAAAATGCACAAACCCTTGGAAAGGGTAACTCACTTAATTTTAGTAGAAATCCAGAACCAAATACAGAGTCTTGGAACAAAAGACATTTGTCAGTAAAGGTTCCAAAAGGGAAAAAAGTGAGGGGCCCCAATGAAAAGCATCACTATTCTATTCCAGAACAGCAGAAGGGGAAAAGATGGAAGAGAAATGAGGCAAAGTAGAGAGGAGTTGGACAAGGCTTTTGCAATATACAAGAACTTGTAATCTAGTGCTCAGAAAAGACTAAATGAGAGTTAAAAATCTAATAGAAAAAATACAGGATTTACTATGACCTTGGACAAGTCATTAATATCTCTGTGGCCCAATTTATCCTAGAGAAAGAATATTTGCTAGTTAGGCCTTAGATATGTGGGCCCTAATAGAAGTACTTTTACAAATATATATTATATATTATGTTATAGTATAGTATAGTATAGTATAGTATAGTATAGTATAGTATAATATAATACAAAAATATATATATAAATGTATAATGATCTCTTCCCAGGGTCAACAGCCTCAGCCACAAACTCCCCATCTTCCATTACCAACTCTGACAGCACTGCCACTTTAAAGTCTGAGCCAAACCTGACATCTCCTCAGTACCCAGGACAGACAATTGTCTCTCAGGTAAGACCAGGAGGGGACAAAGGGTTCAGAGAGAGCAAACTAGAGCAGTCTGGGTGAAAACTCTCACGATATAGTCAGTTCAGGCAATCTAGGCAACAACTCCCCAAGAGCTCTCTCTTAAGTGCAGTCTAGGGAAAGAGGGCAGGAGGAGCTCTCCAACATGGGCTCTTTATGAGGTTGTTATACCTACTTAGCAGTGGGCAAAAGGAATGACCTAATAATCCTCTTCAGCTACAGGTAGGCTAGTCCAGTATGAGAATAAACTTTAAGTAAAGTAGCTTATGTAATTGTCCAGTCTCAAACCTTGCCCAGGTCATATTCTCCTCGTCCTAATTTTTTCTCAGAGGTGAGAGTGGTTAGTAGTAGACAGGGTAAGGATGGAGTGCAAAGTAGACACATCTCTGAACTCAATATCTCTTTTAACTATTTGTGACTTATCCACAGATTTCTCTCCCATCTATCCCCTTTCAAAGAGGGTGGATTCTAATTTGCTGCCATGATTTTGTAGATTCCTGTGCTCAAATCTCCTGTGCTCAAATCTCTTTAATCTACATGTTTCCAGTTTTAAAATCTCAGACTCAAGTTTGTCCCCACTATGGACCTGTCCTGCTTCACTGAGATGTAAAGCAACTCCAAGAAAATTTGCCTTCATAGGAAATTTATATATAATAGAACCCTTAGCCCAAAGGAATGCAGGAGTCTACCTACCCATTAAGACCTTTTCTTGATCCAACTTTTGAGGTTGATGTTTGATATCAAATTAAAATCCTAGGTGAAAGAAAGTGTAGGCCTATTCTCAGAACCATATTCCTGGACTTCCCATGCACGCTTCTTATCCCCACAGCAGGGTCCCAGCCCAGCAGAAGACCCCCTGGGTCCCAGTCACTCAGAATTCAAGTTTGAGCCTGAAGATTATGCTTTCCCATCCTCCGTGACCTCTCAGTCAGGACTCAGCGTGCCCCTCCGCCAGGACTCATGGTGTGCCCTGGCCTTGGCTTAAATCCCAGGGCTCCCTCAAAACATCCTTTTTGGACCAACCTTCCTGCCTGTCCCTTTGATGGATGACAGAGAGGCCGGATGACAGCCAATGACCTGACAATTTGCTTATGAATCAACCCAGGGAGAGACTAAGACACTCTGGGGATATTTGGCCGATTTCTGCCTTCACTACCCACCCTGCTTGGTTCTATCAACTTTAATTCAGCAGGAGAAAATTGGACATACCTCCTGGGAACAGGAGGGATAGGTTTGTTTTTGAAGACCCCCATATTGTCCCCTCTATTCTGGCACAAAAGTTCCTAAATCATTTATTTGTTCCCGATGATTTCTTCCTCCTCTGACTACTTGGAGTGCAATTTGTCCCACTTCTCAATAAAGACTGATTATGTGACACCACCTAATTTAATGTTTTTGTAAACAGAGTAGCCATCAGTTCATCTAAAAACACAACCTGTTACTTTAAAACTTTACTGTATTATATTGAAAACAATCATCTCTAGAGTTTCAGCTTCTGAAGCATGTATATGCTTACCCTGAAAAGTCACTGGAGATGCAGACATTGCTCTTGCTGCCCTAGTGCCAAAGGATTTTTATAAAAACGATAAGCAACACAGCCAAACACACCTAAAGAAATTGGAGAAATAAAAGCTTTGAAATCCAGTCTTCTTTGCATCATTGAACCATGGAAATTTTCTGGGACAATTTCATCCTTGGGTGCTTCCACAATAAAGAGGTTCATTCATTTTTCCCCTTTGACTCTACCCACCCACCCCCATATTCAGAAAGCATTCCCCAAACAGATTTGATTGTTTCAGTGTAAGTGAACTGCAGTCTAGTTGTGAGGAACAGATAGGGAGAGAGGCATTTATCCAGGCCAGGGTTCTTCTTGAGAAGGTACCAAAGAACAATGAGATAAATCCTTCTCTGGTTCCATGCAATGTTACACTTGACATTAAGGATCAGACCTTGGTGTGCTAGGTGAAGGGACTATTACTGATAAACATAAAAGTGACTGGAATATCATTGACAGAGTTGGAATTCAAGTGCAGTTGAAAGATATAGAACTTGGATGATAGGGAGTTAAAGATAAGGTAGAGGGAGAAATACCAAAGGCTGACTATGCATATGGCTTTTTCATCTCTGAATTTTATGAGTCTGCTAATTACCAAAATGTGTTCCTCCTAACTGTGTCTTCAGAGTGCATTTTATCTCCTTCAATACAACAAATTCAATTCAATTCAATAAACATTTTTGGAGCATTAAAAAAATGTAAAGGGCACTCTGTAGATTCTAGAATTAGGATGCAATAATAATAATAACCGACTTTTATCTAATGTTTTAAGGTTTTCAAGTGACTTAACAAATATTAACTTAGTTTCCACAACATTATTATTATTATTCCCATTTTTCAGATGAGAAAAGCAACTAAGTCAGCAGTATACAACTAGTAACTGTCTGGAACAGGATTTGAACCCAAGTGTTCTTGTTTCTGACTCCAGCACTCCATCTACTAGTCCACCTAGAAAATATTTTTAAAGAATCAGAAGAATTTAAAGACCTTAGGTAACCCTGGGACATAGTAAAGGAAAAGCACTGGTCTGAGAGTCAGGAGACTAGGGTCAGTTCTGTTACCTGCCAAATTTGTAGCCTTGAGTAGTCAATGACCCCTCTTCTAGACATCATTCATTTCTAAAATAAGGGAACTATACTCTCATTCCTTACAGTTTTTTGTTTTTGTTTTTGTTTTTAGGATTTTTCCAAGGCAAATGGGGTTAAGTGGCTTGCCCAAGGCTGGCCACACAGCTAGGTAATTATTAAGTGTCTGAGGCCAGACTTGAACTCAGGTACTCCTGACTCCAGGGCCAGTGCTCTATCCACTGCACCACCTAGCCACCCCACATTCCTTACAGTTTTAATAATCTATAAGTTAAATGGATTTTTGGCAATTATATAGTAATCTAATAAGTTTATTATATTTGTATTGTCCTCTTAGGGATATGCTGGTAAGATGTTTAACAATTAGCTCTCTAGAGGGAGGGGGGAAATGTTCATATGACACATATTTAAAAGTGTTTGGGATTTTTTCCAATTATATTTAAAGACAATTTTTCTCCTCTCTCACACATGATACATTTAAAGGTTTAATTTGCTTTATTAGTAATACATTTTAAGTCCAATAAATCAACAAAACAACAAATTTACCTCTAATCTGCAACTTCTGCAGATTTCTGAGATATTCATCTTCACAATGAACATTTAACATTTGGTTCCAGCACATTCTTGCCTTCTTCACTTCATCTCATACAAAGTCTACCCCACCTCCAAGAATATCCAGTTCAGGTTCTATGAATATCCTTCTCTGTCCAGTTTGAGCCACACTGGGCTCCCCATCCCTGAAATCCTAAAATTCTTATTAACCAGTTCACCATTCTCTAAGTTTGTAATAACATGATGCCCCACCAGTGTACTCTATTTATGTGTATCTTGCCTCCCAAATAGACTGTGAGCTCTTTGAGGATAGGGTGGTTCAATGGAAGAAGCCTTGGATCTTTAGTTAGAGGAGCAGAGTTCTAAGTAATTGCTTACTTTCTGTATGAATTTGGGCAAGTCATTTACCCTTTCTGGAATTACATTTCCACCTCTCTTAAAATAAGGACATCAAAATAAATGGCATCTCAGATTCCTTTCTGCCCTAAATCTATATCTTCTGTGTCTAACTCTTTCCCAGAATCTAGTGTCTTATAAGTACAATTATCCCACCTCATTGTGGGGCTAGGGACAAAGTGCCCCCCCCCATATGGAAAATCTGCATAAAATATGTTTGCCCTCCCTTCATACTAGAGAAGGAGTCTGAATTATGTATGAAAAAGATAAAATGTGTTAATATTATAAAATACTATACATATATGTTATGCATTTCTGAGTTTCTAAACTTTTTCTGGATATATAAGGGGGATTGACATTTGTGTGTCATCTGCTGACCATCATATGTCATCTGCAGCTTCAACAAAATTCCCGAAAATTTTCCATTTAATTTCTTATGCTGACCTTTGATGTATCAAAAACAAATTGTGTTAGGAAAAGTTGGGGTGTGCAAGACTATCTTGTCAGTACAGATAACCAATGCATGTATTTCAGGTTACACAATAATTAAAATATGCACCATTCCCACAACAAGTGTTGCTATTACTCCCAGTGAGTCCAGTTTGGACGCTGCCAGAGGCAACCTAGGATAAAAGCATTTCAAAAGCAACCAAGATGTTTCTCTTCTACTCTATTCCCTATTATTTATTCACTGTGGGAACTTGAGCAAGTCATTTAAATTTTAGATCTTTGTTTCCCTATCTGCAACATGAAGATAATAAATCTATTTGTCTTCCTCACTGGGATAGTAAAAGGGTCAAAGCAGATGGAGCATATGTAAGTACTTTGGAAAGAATAAAATATTCCATGAAATGAAGGATTGTTATTTCAGCTTCGTCTTCAGGATCTGGAACCAGGGAAGAGTATATTCATGATCAATGAACTTTCTAGATAACTTCTAGATAGTTGGTGGTTTGGGGGGAGGGGGAAATCTTTTGTTTTGTTTTTTTCTAACTTTGGAACACACAGACTAAACACTTCAAACAGCTAATAATACTCCTGAGTGTGACCCAAACTAGATTAAAATATATTGGGGCAATATTTAACAAAATAAATAGAAATATAAGAATATGTAACATTTTAACATTACATTAAACTATCACTTTGCTGCCACAGGAATTCTTTTCTAGGGGCTAGTCACCCCCATTTCTATCTGAGTATGAAATCAATGATCTACTCCAACTCTTCATCTCCTGTCCTCATTTCATTAATGAGAGAACAGATCTCAAAAAGGGAAGTGACTTGCTAAAATTCATAAGGTAAAGGTAAAGCCAAGAACAAAACTCAAACTCTCAGATTCCAAGTCCAGAGCTCTTTGTAATTTTGGGATGGATCTTTTCCCCTAAGATGTTATCTTCATTTTCTTGACTTTTTAGTCAAAGCACACTGAATAGAATTAAACTTGTTTTGGATGACTGAATAGTTATAATTATATATATGAATTATCACACTATGTGGCAATGTCCACACAGTCTATTAATGTATACAAATTGCTTTCCCTGACACTAAATATTTCTTGTCTTTTGGCTTTCTAGTTGCTCTGTCTGCTTTTTCTACATTTTCTGTCTCATCCCCTAATTTTTCGTTGTTATTGCCTATTAACCTCCTACTGATTTTCTGCTTCTAATCTGCTGAGAGCAGGTTAACTAGCTAGCTAAGTTCATTTTTTAAAAAAGCATATAAAGAAGGAATAAATCACTTCTTATTTTATCTGTAAAGGAGAGAAGTTTTCTGTGATTAGAGCTTTTGTGCATTTGCTTTGGTTCCTTTGATGTATTCTCTATTTTAAATGAATGTTGATTGAGCAAGGGGTTCCTGTATGATTATGGGATTACAAAATGTTTGAATTGGAAGGAATGTAGAGAAAATCTAATCCAAATTTCTCATTATACTAATAGTTCAGTAATTGTGACTTATTGGGGGTCATAAACCTAGTAAGTGGCAGTGCCAAGATTTGAATCTTGATCCTCTGATCCTAAACTCAATCTTCATACTCTTCCTAAAGTGAAGTTTGGACATATCATTCCCCCTCACATACACAAAAAAAATTCCAATGTTTTCCTACCACTTCAGGATCAAATATAAAACCCACCCTATTTCTGTTCTTTTTAACACCTCCACCCCACTGCTCCCCATATACTCTGTGGTCCAATGACTCTGACTTCTTGTTCTTTGAACATGACATTCCAATCTCAAATCCATCCAGTTATTTTCATAGGCTGAACCCTCAAAACTGGAATGCTCAGTTTCTCATGCCTAATCAGGTTTCCCTGGTTTTCTTCTAAACCAGCTAAAATTCCACCTTTCCCAATCCCCATTAATTCTAGTGCCTTCTCACTGTTGATTATCTGCAATGCATCCTGTAATTAATTTGTTTGCACATAAGTTACTTACATATTGTCTTTTACAACATGCACACAAATAAGACTCTGATCTCCTTGAGTGCAGATACTCCTTGAGTGCAGGTCACTGTCTTTTGCCTTTCCTTGTATCCCCAAATCTTAGTAGTGCTTTACTTGTATTAGCTGCTTAATAAATGTTTAGTGACTGACATACTCAAGAGAAAAAGCATTGTTGGTTTAGGCAAGGTTGGAAAGTTTTACTCTTATTTTCCCTCTCCCTTCCAGCAAGAACCACCAAAGGGAAGACTTCCCATGCTCTGGTCAGCTAGAAAAAGTAGACTAGTAATCACTATCATTTAGATAAACTGTATTGGGGTTCATCTTTATCATAAAGAACCCTAGTTCTTTAATGTTGACTGGCTTACTATTGGCTAACAGGTAATCAGGAAGGCAACTCCTACAATGTGAATAAAAAAAGTTCAATAAAATGCAACAAATATTTTTAAGTAGCTACTTTAAACAAGATTTAAAGTCAAGGGTTTTGTTTATATTTTAAACACATTATCATGTATCATTTTATACTATAGTTATAGCCTTTTATTAAATTATAAACATCATGAGGGAAGGAATTGTGGTTCATTTTAGATTAAAGAAGATACTGTCCCTGCCCTCCTGGAATTTATAACTGACATAGATGTATACACTCTCTTGACCTCTGTTGCCACTATGATAAAATACAATCTCCTCAGTCTGATATTTAAAGTCCTCTACAATCTAGTTCTAGCTATATTTTCAGATTTATCTTATAATATTCTTCTTTAAAAACTCTACATTCCAGAATTTGTGTACCCCACCAAATTAGTCCATAATAAACTGGACTGTTAACTGTTCCCTGAACTCTGAAATCAGCATTCCTTCTATGCTATGGATGAATCAGCTTGCAGGTCACAGTCATTCATAAGTGTGTCTCACAGAAATGCATTAGCTTCCCCCACTTCTACTTCTTGTTTCTTAGAATCCTTAATTTCCTTTAAGGCTCAGATCATAGTCTACTTCCTATAGAAGAGTTTTCTTATCCTTTTTAGACATAAGGTGCTAACTTCTTCTAAAAATTACCTTGTATTTATTGCCATTTTTTATTCCATCCTCCCCCCCAATAGAATGGAAGTTTCTTGAGGTTTGTTTTTAATCTTTAAATTCCTTGCCTGACACATATAAAACACTTAAGATTATGAAATAAAAAAGCAAGCAGCTATAATTTTAAAATAATTAAATTTATTAATTTATTATTTTCTCCTGCCAATAAATGATCTTTCTCCTCTCAGACCTGGCAGAGAATATTGCTGTCACCTCTCTCCTATGTACTTACTTTTATAGTTATGTCTGATCCAAGGTTTGATAACACTTCCATGATGCTCACCCTGGTCATAGATAGTTGGACTTAATTGAAATGTTTGTTGAATCGACTCAGATGGAATGTAATTGAATTAAGAGAATGGACAATTTCCATGCCCTTCAGGAGAGATCATTCACAAAAAAAAAGGATTAATAGTTTATTTGCAAATCATTATTAAGCAGTTTCCTGAGGACTCTGATATAGCCTGAGTATCATTGTATTAGCTTAGTTTGTGTGTAGTTCTTGTGCAGCTCTAAGCTAGTCATCAAATTAGTCTCACCTTTCTCTAACTTAATCCAAATGCATAAGACCCAAACAAGAATCATATCCAGCTTTATCTCACAGGCAAGAGAAGAAAGAAAGAAGGAAATGAACTATAAAAGTGCTTCCTGAGAGTTAGAGTGGGAATCTAAAAGAAAGAGGGTTTAAGAAGGAATATATAGTTTGTGAAGGAGAATATTGTAAGATAAATCAAAAAATGAAGCTAGAACTAGATTGTAGAGGACTTTAAATATCAGGCTGAGGAATATGTATTTTATCATGGAGGATATAGAGACGAGAGTGATTACATCTGCCTTGATCATAAAATTAAATTTTTAAATAGATGATGATAAAAGCTGGAGAGAAGTTATAAAAAAATGTTATGTTAAGTGTGAAAAAGGAAAAATAATCCCCAGTTAGGAGGATTGAGTTTGACTTCAGAGAGGAAGTAGCATTTCAATTAAACTTTGACAGCCTGCTAGGATTTCAGCAAGCAGAAATGGAATAAAGGTTGTAGGAATCTGCAGGAATAGAAAATGGCACCAGAACATTCTGGCAGAAGGGCAAGAAAGTCTGGGATCTATACCAAGGTATAAGTTGATTCGGAGTAATGTATTTGCTTACAATTTTGAAAAGAATAAGGTTCCTTGGGTTGTTTATTTTTAAAATCTTTGCTTTTAGGTTCTGCCACAAAGTCAAAATAGTAACTATTATATTGATTACAAGTAAACTTTTTGATCCTTTGGATTATAATCACCAGTCTAAAAGGCAAAGTTCTTTCTATTTCTTTGCTTTTTGGAAAGAAAACCGCTCAGTAGGGACATATAAGATGAAGTTCAAATGATTAAGAGCTGAAGAGAAACCAAAATGTGTTCCTCCCACCAAGTAATGGACATGTTCAATGTACTTTTCCTGTGGGCACTTTGAGGATTACAGAAGCTCATAGAAGGTAACAGAAGTCCATAGATGTGATATTCATACTAAATTCTAAATGTCAGGGTGTTCCATGATCTCTTCAATATGGTCTCATTCTTTTGACTGATATAGGCATGTCTTATCCTGTGATTCTTTTCCATTTCCATAAATTCCTTTTAAAGTATTCAAATTACATATAACAGTCTTCCTCTGTGTCATGCTTAATATTACAGAGATATTAGTGCAGCACTGGATGCCAAAGTTGCTATATGGTAGAGAGAACAGAGCACTGAACTTGCAACAAGGAAGATCTGACCCTGAGCAAGTTTGCCTCAACCAAAAAAATGGGAATAATAACATCACTTATCTTGAAGGGTTGTTTGAGGATCAAAGGAGATAGTATTTTCAAGTCTTTAGCACATTGTCCAGCAGATAGTAGGTGCTTATCTCCCCATTTTTCTTTTATTGCCCTCCCCCTTCCACTGTATGTCTGTCATCTCTCATTATTGTTACTTGATCATTCCCATGTCCTTTTTTTGATATATACATATCGAAAGAGTCTTTTATAACATTTCTTGTGCATGCCAAAGTTATTGTTGAGAAAAAGCATGGTGCAATTGAGAAGAATCATGCTAGATTTAGAGTCAAAGGATCTCAGTTCAAATTCAATTTTTTAAAATTATGAACTATGTGAGCTTCCTTGGATATTTTGCTTAATCTTTCTGGACTCAGCTTGTCGACTTGATCAGCCAATATTTACCACCTTGATTTGATATTACCTTTGTCTCCTCAGATTTAATTAGCAACACTCTCTTATAACAAATAGTTCATTTTTTTTAGGTTAGAGACAATGAAATAGCCCCTCAGCTTCAAGTAGTCCCGTCCTCTGTTTCTTTATGGAATTTATATTAAACAAAAAGTTAAGAGTACAGTCACCATGGCTCAGTTAGAATGATCCCTAATACTTAGGCTCCAAATAGCTAAACATAAATTCAGATATGTTTGGCTCTCTTCCCTACTACCCCAGCCTCTTTATTGTTTAGACAAAAAACCATATTACCATAAATACCAGAGTAAAGAAATAAATCTAGTATTTTGCTGTGTCAGTTAATGGATAGGTATCAAGAAGGAAAGTTTGAGAAGAGCAGAACTTTTATTGAACTTCCCTTAGTCCTTTAAGAGATGAGTACAACTAGTAGCTTCTGTTGCAGACATCTGCCCCAAGGAACCCTATAGAGTTCTTCATTCTTTCCCTTCACTACTAAAATTCAGCTCTGCTTTTCCCTTCTCTCTTTGCTTATTTTCCCAGTGCTGCCAATTCTTTGTAGCTCATATATAGAGATCTTTCTTCTTCCTTTCAATTTGACTCTCAAAGACTGTGTGTCTCTTAAAGAATTTCAGTGTAACTCCATTTCACCTTCTGATTCAATGAGAGCAATAATTCTTCATTGCTCTAAAGACTGAGACAGAATCACCTGTCATTCTGAAATATAATTCTCAAGATGCCAGTTAGTCCTCAAAACATATTGTATGTAAAATTAATGAATCCCAGAACTAAGTCAAGTGACTCTATGACCAAACATCTTTTCATTGCCCTTTAGGTCATCTACTATCTTGATTCTTCTAAAATAATGAGTGATTTTCAGCCATTGAGCATCACAGGGACAACATTAATGACAAAAACAAAAGAGCTTTTTGGAAGCATTAGAGGCACAATAATATTTCTTGAATGTAATCCAATCCATTCTCCATATCCAGTCCTGAACCCTGTTTGATTAAGGAGTTTAGGTTTCGATTTGCTCCTACAAAAATGGCACTTTCACTCCAAACAAAACTAAAAAGAGTATATAATAAAGTGATTATAAAACAGGTAAAAGTAAATCAGTTTTATAGCAAAAGTAATCAATAAGTCCCAATATAATAAAAAGAAGAGCAAAATCAACTTAAAGATAGATATTAAAAGAAAACATCACCAATCGGGGGAGCACCAACATCTGAATCAACAGCAGCTGGGGAGTCCCGGGGGTACAGCCTTCAGAGTCATGATTGGGAAAATATCCCAAGAAAAGCGTCCTTTCCATGGGCAAAATTCCGAGGGGATGCTCAATGCTAGGGACATTTAAGGGGTCCCAGTCAAAGGTGGCACACTGCCAATAGGCTTATATAAGCTTTTTTGGCACTTAGCCAGGGCATGTGACGAGTACTTGCATGACCATGTGAAGAGTATGTGCATGACCTGAGAAGACTCATGGCCAAGGTTCTGAAATTATTTAAACATTGAACTTCTGGGTGGGTAGCCAACCCTCCCAGGATTCAACCTCCAGGAATGGCTAGTTCTTACAGGGAGTATCTGGCACATGCAAAGAAAACCAAGTTCATACAAACATGATGGGGGACCTTGGGTGGGGGAACCAGCATATGGCCTTGACCAGGATCAGAATGGGTATTAACCCTTCAGACCCATACCATGGTGGACCTTTTAATCCACATTGGACTGGAGAGGAGTTAATGTACTGAAAGAGTGAATTCAATTCATAAATAAGGTGAAAGAAAAAGCAGATCATTTAAAATGACTGGAGAATTGATTGGAGAAGTACTTGGAATTAGAGATTCAGATTAAGAAGGACCTAAGCTTTTTTGAATCCAATATATATATATATATATATATATATATATATATATATTGGGAAAAGGATCTTAGAAAACAACTAATTCAATCCTTCCCCCTCCTTTTATAGGTCCATATGAGTCAAATGGCTGATAATAATAAAGCTAGTAAGTAGAAGAGCTGGAGTTTAAACTCAGAGGCTCTGATATTAAATTCAACACCCTTCAAACTCAGACCTCTGAAATTAAATTCAACACCCTCTTAGACCTCCTCTCTTCTAGATCCCACTTTGACTGAAAGCATTTATATAGTTCCCTTGTCTTCTTTTGGATTTCTCCTGTCGGCAAGATAAAGTTGGCAATGGATGACTCCTGTTCAGTCTTATGCGTTTGTATTAATTTTGGAAAAGATGATAAGAGATATCAGAGGTAATCTAACCTAATCTCTTTATATTACAAATGAGGAAACAGACTCATGCAACTGGTAAATAATGGAAGTAGGATTTAAGAGTTGCACAATACTATTAGAGATGAATAATCTTTCCTTTGAGAACTACACAGAAACTGAGCTAATACAGTAATGTTCAGGTTATGTCAGTATTTTCAGGAAACTGCTTAATAATGATTTGTAAATCAACTATCAGTTCTTTCTTTGTGAATGGTCCCTCCTGAAGGGCATGGAAATTATTCATTCTCTTAATTCAAGTCTATCTGAGTCAATTCAACAAACATTTCTGTTAAGTACAACTGTCTATTAGCACTGTGCACATCAAGGAAGTATTATCAAATCTTGGATTAGACATAACTATAAAAGTTAAGTGCATAAGAGAAGTAAAAGCAAGGTTCTATGCTAGGTCTGAGAGGAGAAAACTCATTTATAGGTGTGACAGGAGAATCAGGGAAGGTTTTCTGGGAGTATTTTGGAGTAGGATATAAGTTTGATTTTAAAGGATGGTTAGGAATTCAACAGGCAGAGAAGGAAGAGACAAAGCACAACTTATGCAGTTATCTCACTCTCCATCTGCTTACAAATGTAATGGAGAAAGTTCCCTCTATTACACATGCTCAGAAGCAAGCTTATTAAGCTATACTGTATCCCTTACAAGGTTCCAATCCATGTGTTTACATAAAGATAAATGTCAGGTCAGCCCTTTACAACATCTTGAAATTACCAATGAGCATGGGCCAACTGCCCTTATTATTAACTGGATGAAGAAGAGACAATTAGAAAGGGGGAGTAGACATTTGGAGATGTAAGTGAATCTTCAGTGAGGTTCCTAGTCTTCATTTCCTCTTTAAAAGCCATGTAAAAAGGAATGGGCTTAACTTGCTACAAGAAGAAGTCAAGATGAACCTTAATTTAATTTAGATATAAGACATCTCTAATATTAGGGAATGACATAGGAAAATAATTTCTTAAGGATTCAAAACTGTTCTAGACCTTATGCAAAAGGAGGAAGGAGGATTTAAAGATGTCTGAATCATAGTCCCTGCCTTTAAGGGACTTACAACTTAGCTAAGAGAAAAGACATATCCATATTTCTAAAAACTGATTATTTAATTTGTGGTGGTAACACTAACATCAATGCAGATCACAGGCCACCCTGCATTAGTAGACTATTTTTAAGTTTCATTTTATATGTATACACACACACACACACACACACACACACACACACACACACACACAAAACCCTCTATTTCAGAGTCTCTCCCAGTTTAGATTGACTGGTCCTTGGACAACCATCAATAGTACTATATCTGAAGTCTCTTCAAACGGGCAGGAATTGTGCCAAACTTGTGCTCCATGTGCCTAACTTTCAAGACCCTAGAGTCACCTTCTTACTATGATGAGGCATCAGAAAAAACTCATAGAAGTAATGTTTTTGTTCTTATAAATGTATTTTGTGAATATCCTTTACTTTTACATCTCAATTTTCTCATTTCCCTCCCCCTACCTTCAACCTTTATAACAATGATTTTTTAAAAAATGCAGAATAGAAAAATCAACAAAACCAATTAGTATTTTGAAGAACTCTGACAGTTCATACAATGGTTCACAACACTCAGGCTCCAACATCTGCAATAAAGTAAGGAGAGATATTATCCTGTATTATCCTATATTATCCTATATTATCCTTTGGTGTCAAACTTGGCCAGTCTAATTTCACAACATTTAGTTTTGATTATTTTATGGCTGTGATTTTTTTATTTACATAGTTATCATTGTGTATATCATGTTCTTGCTTCTTTTTTCCCAATCTTTCCTTGCCTCTCTGCTTCAGGTTTGTCATTTTGTACAACATAGTAACATTCCTTTATATCCATGTACCACAATTTGTTTAGAATAGGGAGCATTAAGTCATAATATAAAACAAAGACCAGAGAAATACAAAAGGCAACTCACTACCAGTACTGTGTGAAAGAAAGACTTTGTAGTACAATAGAATATAAGAGAAAGGGGCTTACAGTAGGTCCCAGAGAGTCAGAGAAAATTTCATGGAGGAAATAAAATTTGAACAGTGTCTCGAAGAATGAGTAAGATCATTTAGGATATTAGATTAATTGGCATATATAAAAGGTGGGAAATCTAAGGCAAGTAAGCAGGACAGTGAAGAAAGTAGACTGACTAAAGTTGTGTTCTTATCTGCTAAATGAGGGGCTTAGACTAAGATCATAGATTTAGAGTTGGAAGAGACTTGGAAGTCATGGTCGAGCTCCATTTTATAGTTGAGTAGACTGAGAGCCAGAGAGAGATCAAATGACCAGTCCAAGTTTTGCAAACATAGTAAAAGGCAGAGTCAGAATTTGAACCAAGGTTCTTTGACCCCAAATCCAGCACTCTTTCCAGGGTTGTTTGCTATTTTTCAGTTTTATCATCTAATCCAAATGGGAAATAGCCAAAAATATTCATTCTTTTCTATTCTTATTTTAGTTTTGAAGAATGTGCCTAACATTGAAACAAGACCTACAGAAATTACCTTTACAGTCACTTTGCAGCTAAATTTAAAGTCTTCTTAATGAATCGACTATTCATGGCCAGGAAACTGTCAAGCAATAGTACCTTAATATAGCGGCCGCAGGGTACCAAGCTTCCTGTAATGCCTCTTCCGCCTGTCAGAGTGAATGCTCTGCCCAGTTTTTATTATAAACAACATGATAAATACAATGACTGGTGAGGTCTGGCAAGAATGAAAAGGGTTCTTATCAGAAGAGGGGAAAGAAGAGGCTTAATCTGAGAGGCATAAAATGGTTTCATCTCATTTTCATATCTTTTTGTTGGGGAGATTTAACAGCTACTCCTAGAAAAGTGACATTACAAAGAAAGTACCATTTTTGTAGTGGAAAGAATACTAATTTGGAATCAAAGGGCCTGGGTTCTGTTCCTGACTTTGACACATTGTGGTATGACTTTGGAAAAATCATTTAACCTCTATGCATCTATTTCCCCTTATATAAAATGGACTGTTAGATTTAAAGTTGGAAGAGATACCAGAAGGGATCTAATATAATCTCCATATATTACAAAGAAGGAAACTGAGACACATACAACTGGCATATAAGTTTTCTAACTCTAAATTCAGCCTTCTTTCTATTGCTAATAGCATCTGCATTAATCACCTCATGCACTTATCAGGAGGTTCAAACAAATAATTCACATAAATACTGTAAATTTCCATCTAAATCAAGTCAATAGGCATGTAAGAAGAACCTACCATGGAGTGGTAAGCATTGGTGCAGGGATACAAACACACAAATTTGAATGTTCCTGATCTCAAGGAATTGATGTTCATCAAGTGCTACATACAAATTAAGTATCAAATCAGTTTATTTGGATTCTTAAGAGACAACCATATAGAACCGACAGGAGCAAATACTTTATTCCCTACCCCCTCAATCAATGGAATCAAGCCACTGCTATTTGTCCTGACTGTGCCACATTGTGAAAAATATGGAAGTGGTTCTTTTCAGAGAGCAATGCAAGATGGGCTAGAATCAAGCTCTGACTGGAAGTTATGGACTATAAGAGCAATGAAAATTCAGAAGAGATCATTTAGACAGGAGAAATCAGGGCAGAATCCATGGAGGAGGTGGGAGCTGAGCTGGGCCTTGAAGGATGGATTAGTATTTGACTACCAAAAAAGTAGAGAAGAAAACATTTTCCTATAATGAACAAAATCAGAGGCATAGATGAGCCTAGAGAATGACCAAATAGTAAAAAGATGGATTTGACTAGGGGGAACATGGTGTCATGGTGGGGACTGAATAAGGAATGAGATAAGTGAGAGATCAAATGGGATAGAAATGTGATGGGCCATTGAATATCAGTCCCTCTCCTTTAGATGCTATTTGAAAGATGGTTTTGCTATCCATATCCTTCTTTGAATTCATGATTTTAAATGTATCCAGTCCTACTGGAAATCCCCTACCCCATCCCATTCTGTTTCTTAATGAATTCAGATATAAGTGTAAAAGCATTATTCCTATGCCTAATCCACTCTGGGCTCTATCCTGGGCATGGGAGAGGAAAAAGCAACATATTGACTACTTGGATCCTTGGCGGTGTGGCCTTGGCAGTGTGTGGTAGAACAATAAGAGAGGCTGCAGATACAGTGGATAAAGCACTGGAGTCAGCAGGACCTCAGCTCAAATTCAGTTTTAGATACTTAGTAGTTACATGACCTTGGGCAAATCAACAACTTCTGTGTCAGTTTTCACATTGTAAAATTAGAATAATGATAATAATAATATAGTACCTGTTTCCTAAGGGTTGTGAGGATTAAATGAGATAATGTTTAGAAAAAGCAATTAGAATAGTAGTGGCTCATAGTAAGTGCTATATAAATTTGCCTTTAGATATAGTGGCCAAAGACTTGGGTTAAAACACTTAACATCAATTGATTGTTTGATATCAGCCTCCATGTGATAAATATAGGAATTCAAGTAATGCCAAGTTGAAGAGCCTTGTGGCCTTCAGCCTGTCCACTAACCCCAACCCCCAAAACCCCACCTTTAACAACATTTCTTTTTTTTTAACTATCTCAGTATTTTTTTTTTGTTTTTGCAAGACTTACTATCTTAGTATTGATTATTTAAGAGGTGAATTACTTATTAATGCATTTCCAAGAATCTTGCTGACTAGTTCAATATATCAAATGCAAAACTGAGTTATTAAAAAATCAAATAAGACTTCTTTCTTTTCACATTTTTCCCTTTTCTGAAATAATAGTTTTGCTCCCCCTGCAATCTAATAGGACCAGTCGAATGCAGCAAGCAAAGTAAATGAATCAGTAATCCATTCACCCCCTCTCCTCTTTCTTACCCAGTTCCCAGACTCATTTTCTACCTCTCAAATTCAGAGACTCCAAAGTAAATAGTTCTGGAGTTTGGTAAATGTGGAGGTCAAGAGAGGAGAGACAATGAGACTCCTGAGGGGGGCAAGGATAGGACCAAAAGAGTTAAAGAATCACAGGCTAGAATGGGCAAAGATTCACTTTAATTTGAAAGTTTCATATTCACATAACTAAGACTCTACAAGTTTTAGATTTATCTGGAAGTACTGGATTTAGAATAATAGGATTTGAATGTGGGGGAAACATTAGACCAGAGATTTTTAACCTTTTTCCATCATGGATTTCTTTGGTAATTTGGTGATATCTTTGGGTCTCTTCTCAGAATAATATTTTGTTGTTTAATTCATAATTATAGAAAGTGCTAAAGTTTAGTGAGATGTTAATGAAGATGAAGAGATAATTTTTTTCCCATTCAGTTCATAGATGCCCTCATCCACATTTGCCCTCATAAGGGGTTTATGGACTCTGGTTAAAATACTATAAATTGGAGTTGGTGACATTGTCTAATGGTCCTTCCATCTCTAAATTTGATCTAGTACAAAGGTGCCAAACATGTGTTTCCTATGACCCACAATATTCCTGAGTACAGTCTAAACAAGATTAAAATTATAATTGGACAATATTTAATAAAATAATAGAAACAATAAATCATAGATATTACATTTTTGAAATAAATAAATGTGTTCCACAGGAATCCTAATATACTATTTTGTGACCACCATTTCTTTTGAGTTTGATACTACTAATCTAATACAATCCTCTCATTTTGCAAATGGAAAACTGAAGCCCAAAGAAGTGAACTCACTAGTCAGAAGTTGCACAAATAACAAATTCCAGTGCTAGGATTTGAATCTATGTCTGTTTGGCCCTAGAAGACAGAAATAGAGCAAAGAAGGATGTTACAAAGGAACCTGAATGTTCTTTCTCATCTGAATGATCTAGGGTAGAAGACAGAAGAGAATAATAATAAATATTATAAATAACTGATACTTGTACAAAACTTGGAGGTTTGCAAAGCACTCTGTATATATTATCTGTTTTATCTCATTTTATTTTCACAACAGTCTTTCAGAGTATGTACTACAGTGGTCATTAACTTCATTTTAGAAATAATGAAACTGAGGCTAATGATTTGTCCAAGGTTACACAGTAAGTGTCAGAGGCAAGATTCAGCTCCAGGTCTTTTCTTTGAGTTCTGCCCCTTTTCTTCAGTATCATGCAAAGCTAGCAGTGGAGAATAGGAAAATGGACTTGTAATTAATGGGGAAATGAGCAAGTAGTAATAATAGTACAATTTCAGGAAAAATCTAGAGGCCTAACACAAATCCACCTTAGGTTCTTGTGCCTTCAGGATACTTCAGTGAGGAGTGAACTTTTTGACTGAGTGAACTTTCTCCAGGCACTATATGGCACAAATTTACTTAACCTCATAGTATGGAAGAAGTATCACATGATTATGGGAATTAAAATTGGAAGGTGATTGATTAAGAAAACATTAAATCATGGGATGACTAGGTGGCACAGTGGATAGAGAACTGGCCCTGGAGTCAGGAGTACCTAAGTTTAAATCTGACCTGACACTTAATAATTACCACCTGTATGGCCTTGGGCAAGCCACTTAACCCCATTTGCCTTGCAAAAACCTAAAAAAAGAAAAAGAAAAGAAAACATTAAATCAAACTCCCTTTTCTGAAAGTCTAGAAAAATTAAGAGATACATTTGCTGAAGGTCACCCAACTAATAAATGGAATTATTTCAAACCCAGGTTTCCATATTCTAAATCAATTTAATCAATTTTGTCCCAGTTTCTCTATTTTTCTGTATCTCTATCTGTTTCTGTCTCTGTCTTTCTGTCTTTCTCTGTCTCTCATTGTCTTTCTCTGTCGCTCTCTGTCTCTCTGTCTCTGTCTTTGTATCTCTGTCTCTCTGCATCTGTCTGTATCTGTCTCTGTCTCTCTGTCTTTATCTCTCTGTATCTCTGTCTCTTTGTCTCTCTCTCTGTCTTTGTCTTTCTCTGTCTCTGTCTCTGTCTATCTCTATGCCTGTCTCTCTGTCTTTATGTTTCTCTGTCTCTCTGTCTCTGTCTATCTCTGTGTCTGTCTGTCTTTATGTCTCTCCGTCTCTCTCTATCTCTCTGTCTCTCTCTCTCTCTTTCTGTCTCTGTCTCCGACTCTCTCTCTCTCCCCTTCTCCCTCTCTCCCTCTCTCTCTTTTGCTTTGTAACTTTGATAAATTCTTTCTCCTCTCTGAGACTCAGTTTCCTCCTCCATAGAGAAAAAAGGTCAAAGGAGGATTTGGTTTCCAAGATAAGTCCCTGGTTTTCCATGTGAATTTAGGTGCAGGAGATCATTTTAAGGCTAGCACTATTTTCCCCAATAAAATCCTAAGCCAGAAATACATATATTTGTATATACATATATGTACATATATATGTCTGCATTTGTGTATATATATAACAAACATGTTTATTGCAAGTGGCAATTTTTAGTATGCAAATAAGCTTAGTTTTTTTTCTATTTGTTACCCCAAATTTTCCTGTATCCTCCCCCCCTCTTCCCTAGGAAAATAAAGATAGAAAGGGATGTTTTGTACTCTCAGGTTCCCTGTACCAGCATTCCTAGATTATAGACTCATAGAATATGAGAATTGGAAGAGACATTAAAGATCATCATATTCATCCTACTCATTTTACAAAAGTTACCCAAAGGAGGGGTGACTTGCCCAAGGTTAAGACACATAGTGTGTGTGGGGGGGTATGGGTATGGATATGTTTGTGTGTGTATATATATGTATTCTTAAACTCATATAAGTATGCATATATCATATCTATATAATTTTAATTTTATAGATGATTTTTTCATTTACAACAATTATTCCCTAAGATATTCTCCTCTTCTACCAATCAACCCTCCTCTGTACCATAGGAAAACAGTCTGAAATTATATACAGCATTCAACATCTGTAATACTTTACCAAAAGAAAGCAAATGTATTTATTGTCTGTTCTACAAGAATTTGATTAGTTATGGGAATTCCCCTGGGTAGGCCTTCCTATAGTCACTGTGTATATTGTTGTTCACTGTATTAGTCTTTTATGTTTTCCAATGTTTTTCTGAATTCCATATATATGTATGCAATGCAAAGATGTAATCTATATATCTAAAACAATTATATATAATATATGTTTTAAGATGTAATCATATTCCATGATGTTCACATACCAAAATTTGTTTAGCCATCCTGCAGTAGGCATCTACTGTGGTTCTAGCTTTTTGTTACTACAGAAAACTCCTGTGAATATTTTGGTGCTATTTATAAGGAACATTTCTTTCTGTCTTTGATCACCTTGGAATAGAAGCATAGTAGTAGGATTGGATATAAACTTTAGTGACTTTTCATATAATACTATAAAATTTTCTATAATTGTACATATTCAAAGCTCTACTCACAGTAAACCTATATTCCAAGAGTTTTTCCAACATCAATTGTACTGATCTTTGATCTTTACCATTGTAAGGAATATGAGATGAAACCTCAGAATTGTTTTCATTTGCATTTCTCTTATAAATGAACAAATAAATTTCTAGTTCATTTCTTTTGCCAGTATATCTTAAGCCCCAAAATGTTCCATGGTTAAATTAATCTGGGAAATACTGGATTCAAGAGCCCTATGAGCTTTTCCAATGTTAACAATCTATGAAGAGACAGGTCAACGGTAGGCAGTTAAGTTATAGAAAGCTAGTAATATAAATGGAATCCTCCCTGGATCTGCTGGTGTTGTGGCCCCCTGAGTTTTCCACCCTCCCTATCCCACAGACCACACAGTTAAGTCCCTCACCTCTGCCAGAAGGTGAACCAGCATCTCTATATTGCAATTATAGCTCAGGCCCCTGCCCTACTCAGAAAAAGGACGTTCATCTCTTGTACTCCAGGCAAAAGGCCAGTCTGCTTCCTAGATGGGCCAAGTATTCATGGGTGACACTGATGTAACAATCATAACAATTGTCCTCTTGTTGGGACCTCATCCTCTCAAAACACTGACAGACATTCTTCTCTATGGCTACTTGCAACACACCTGTGAAGAGGACAAGACCAGGACTCTTGTTCCTAATTGATAAAAGGGATAGAGAGGACAGACCCAAGATCAGACCTCTGATTATGGATGTCTGACACTCAAGAATCTTTCTAATATGACTAGGCAAATGTTAGAGTCCTCTGATTCTCATGAGGCCTGGAAAGGGGGCAGACCTTGAAGAGGGGAGGGGTGATGGTGGTGGCAGCAGAGCCAGGGAAATGCTGGGAAATGGTCAAGCCAGGCAGCTCAAGGCAAGCACTGCCAAGATGTTGACACTGATGGCTCCAGCTGCCTTATTTATTATCTGATTAAGTGCCTTCAGCTAGGCTCCCTTGGACAGCCAGTCTGGCCTTGCTGGGGCCTAGACTGAAAGACCAAGGGATTGAAGGGACCTCCCTCCCATCAACTTGTTAAAAGTTCCCTCACACCTCCTCCCCCTAGTTATGGTGGTGCCTCATTCACTAGCAGGGCTAGGCTTGGAGCTGCAAGACTTTCCTCCAGAGAAGGGACAGATACTCCCAACTTTTTGGCACCTTTCCCATCTTCCCTATTGCCCAGATCTCCCCTTCTTCCTCAGATTAGACCCTCAGTTCCAGCCAGGCACATCTTTTTTCCTGTCTTCTGAACATGTCATATATTTTTCCAGTCCACATCTTTACACAGATATGTATTCCTCCTCCACATTCCTTCCCACCCATCTTCTCCACCTCTCTAAATCTTACCCACCCTAGAGTCCCAGTTCATGTACCACAAGCTTCTCCAGGAAGCCTTGGTGGAGAAAGTGGCTCCAGGCCAGTGACTGTCCTCTAAATGCCTGTACCAATGTCAAGCAAAACGAATTCACTCATTGACTGTATTCAAAAAATATATATCTTATTCTGTACTATGAATCCACTGATTCTCTATTACCAAGTGAAAAGCATGTTTTTATTATCAATCCTCTGAAATCATGAATGGCTGTTACATTGATAGAATGCTTAGAGTATTCAAAGATGGTGTTGTGGATAAATTGCCAGGACTAGAATCAGAAAGACCTGAGTTCAAATCCAGAATCAGACACGTTTTAGCTGTGTGGCCTTGAGCAAGTAACTTCACATCTGTTTGTCTTAGTTTCCTCATCTGTAAAATGAGGATAATAATAGTACTTTCTACCCAGAGTTATTGTGAGAATCAAATGAAATAATAATTGTAAAGTGCTAGCACTATATAAATGCTAACTTATTATTTACAATGTTTTTGTTAATATATAAATTGTTCTTCTGGTTCTGCTTACTTCACTCTACATCAGTCAAACAAGTCTTTCCACATCTCTGAAATAACCTGTTTTCCTTATTTCTTAGAGTACAATAGTATTCCTTTACACTTCTATACCACAATTGATTTAGTCATCCCCCCCAATTATTGGGTATCTCCTTAGTTTCCAGATTTTATTTTTTTCTACCATAAAAAGAACTGCTATAAATATATATATATATATATAAACTTTTTCCCTTTCTTTGATCTCTCCTGGACTTAACAGTGGTACAGATAGGTCAAAGGGCAGTCCCTGTTTAATTATTCTTGATATATAATTCCAAATTTTTTTTCAGAAAAGTAGGGTTGTACCATTCACAGGTCTACAACAATGAATTTTTCTTTTCTTTTACATTTAGTTGGGAAGTGAGAGGGATAAAAAATAGATGTGCTAATTAAAAAATATACTTATTTTTAAAAACTCCTGGAGCATCAATGTCTGTGCATTCACATTAAATTGCAAAGAAGACATCACTAAGTAGAATTTCCTCACCTGAATCCTGTTATTATTAATGAAATGGCAGATCCAGTTCCTGTCTTTCCCATTCATATTGGTGCTGAATCACACAATTCCAAAACTCAAAGATGGAGTCTTAAAACTCATCTGCCTCACCCCTTTCTCATTTTGCAAAAGAAAGAATGTAAGTCCAGAAAAGGGAAAGGATTTTTCCAAGGTCACTTGGGGAAGAAGTCTTGTGTTGATCCTACCAGCCCAGTTAGATTATGAGATGCTCCCATCCTCTCTTCCTCTTATGCCCCCCTCCCACATTCCAAAAGCTTTGCCTCCTGCTCCTCTTACAACTAATTACAAGCAAGGTACCAGATTAAATTTCAGTGAAACTCCACCAGCTTTAAGATCCACTAGAGACAGCCCTATATGTCACTATGGGATCTTGAGGTAGGCCATTTCCCTCTCTGGATCTGATTGTTTTCACAGAACACATACCTAGAAGATACTTTAGAGATAACCAAGTCCAATCACTTCATTTTACAAGTGAGAAAACAGATTTAGATAGAGATAGAATGCCAAGTTTAGGGAATAGTTAGTAGCCAAGTTTGGCCAGAATATAAAGCACATGAAGGTGAACAATATCAAAGAACTCTGGAAAGTGATACTGAAGTCAGCGTTTGGGGGGTTTTAAAGAATAGCATTTTCTTTAAGGGCAACAGGGAACCAATGAAGGTTTGGGAGCAAATGAACTAAGTCTCTTAAAATGATCCAGGAAGAAGTGATGAGGGGGACTGAGCAAAGATGACATGAGTGGAAGGAAGAGAAATATAATGATATGAAAGATGCCATCAATGTAGAATTAACAAGAGTTGGCAACAAGTTGGTTATGGGGTTGAGGGAAAGGGAAAAACATAACTCCAAGCCCAGATCAACATGAAGATTAGTGTTATCCTCCACAAAAGGTAAGACTGGAGGAAGAATAATTCTAGAAAAGAAGATAACCAAACTCTCATAAACAAGAGAGTTTGAAATGTCAGTTGAGATTAAATTAACTAGTTTTATATATATATATATATATATATATATGTATATATATATATATACCTATACATATAGGTATATATATATTTAATATATAATAATTAATAAACTATTAACTAGTAAAGTTAAAAATTTCCTACATATGCATTTCAAGACATTCCTTCTCCTCTCTTCATGTCCACGTACAGACTGTCTTCCATGCCTTATAGAATTCTGGTCTTTTAAGGCTCAATTTAAGGTTCAATTCATGTGACTGGTCTGATCTCCTCTCCACCCTATCCCATTCATAGTTGTTAATGTCCTAGCCCCAGAACTTACTCTGTATTATCTGTATAATGTTGTAGTATTTTCTCCCTAGTTGAATGCAAGTTCTTTGACCTCTGAGGACATGTTTTTGTCCTTGCAAAACTAGTAACCATCATTTTGCCTGGTACGTGGTCAGTGTCTGGTCAGTAACTGAATGAATGAACGTTCCTTTGAGGGAATGAGGTAGCAGACTGGCACTCCCCAAGAGCAGAATAGAAAGCAGAGACGTTGAGGGAAGAAAGCCATGCTAAAATACTATTGGGAGAACTGTGAATTTGTTCAATTACTTTGGAATTAATTTGTAGTTATATTATTAAGAGCACAAAAATGTGCAGTCCCTTGGACCTAGGCATATACTCTAAAGCAAGAATTGGGAACCTTTTTTATGCTAAGGGTCATTTGAATATGACACCATTTGCAGGCCATATAAAATTATCAGCTTAAAAATTAGCCTGCTATATTTGGTCAAGCATTCAATTAATTCACCCCTAATAAGCTCCAAGATTTATTGAATTTTCAGTCCCACCTGCAGTTGCCATGGCAGTATCAGACCAAATGATCTCTCAACCTTTACAGGGTGGAAGTACCCCAAAGTGATAAAAGAAATGTATATATGTATACAAGTATTAATAATAATACTTTTTCTTATAGCAAAGAATTAAAAACTAAGTAGGATGCCCATCAATTGAGGAATACATGAACAAATTATGACATATGAATATAATGAAACATTACATTCATATATCAAGAAATGTTGAAAGAGATGGATTCAGAGAAATCTAAAAAGGTTTGAACAAATTTGGTACAGGTTAAAGTGGACAAAGTCAAGGTAATCATTTTGATAATGACTCTAAAATTGTAAAGAAAAGCAATATTGAAAGACTCAAGAACTCTGATCAATGCAATGACCAAACACAAGTCCAAAAGACCAATAATAATAATAGCTAATGATTGATTTTACAACAATCTTATACAGTAAATACTAATATCTACATTTTACAGATGAGGAAACTGAGACAAATGGGAGATATTTGCACAGGGTCACACAGTTAATAAGTATCTGAGGTCAAATTTGAACACTTGTCTTCCTGACTCCAGGCCCAAAACTTTATCCTTTGTGCCATCCAATTGAGGATCTGAGTTTGAATCATGTATCATTCACTTGCTAGTTGTATGACCTTAGGTGCATCATGTAATTTCTGCTTGACTCCATTTCCTCAACTGTAAAATGAGAATAATAGCCTACCTTCCAGGACTATTTTAAAGATAAAATAAGATAAAGTTTGTAAAGTCCTTAAAAATGAACTTTGCCCATTAATAGGTGCTTAATAAATCTTATTTCCTTCCTTCCTTCTCTGGGGTCTCCAGATCAACAGCCTCTGGAGATGCTTAGCCTGGAGAAGGCTGACAGAGGAGGAGAAAGAGAACATGATAAATCTTAAATTTTTGAAAGACTCATATGGAAGAAAGATTTAATGTGTATGGTTCAACCTGGGTTGGGGGGGGGCGGGGCAGAACTCAGAGTAATAAGGGGAATTTGAAAGGAAACTAAATTAACCTTGGTGTCCAAAAGAAAAACTTCCAAACAATTTTAGCTATCCAAGAATTTAATTGGTTGCCTTGGGAGATAGTAGATAACCCTCCCTGTGTATCTTCCTGCAAAGGCCATTTGTTTGAGTTGTCATGGTAAGGATTCTTTGGGAGAGGTGTGGGAGAGGTGTATTAAACCATATGGCCAAAGAAGGAGAAACCCTAAATAATCACCTAACATATGTGAAGCACAGTGTCACGAATTTTACAAATATTACCTAAGAACAAGGCAAATTTAATTCCAGACTCATACCACTACTAAGTGTCTAAGACTGGATTTGAACTCAAGTCTTCCGGACTCTAGGTCCAGTGCTCTATATATTCTAAAACACTGGTGTTCTGATGGATCTGGCTTCTATTGACTTAGTTCTGTCTTTTAGGGGCCATAACAACAAATTTAATCCCTATAACGAAGGCTTCAAATTTCTAAAGACAATTATTGAGATGTCCTGAATTTCTATTGCTGCTGTGTATCCCCAGTTCCTGCAAGTGACCATCCTCTACTTTGGTTTTGAGCTCCCTGGCCCTCTTGCTCTCCCACCCTTGTGCTCACTTCTTATCAAATTTTTCCATAAGAGGCGGGGTCTACTCCAATTGCTGTCATCTTTCCTGGTGTCCAGCTGTTACAGAAGATGCAGGCTCAAAGATCACTGGGTCAGGTGATTTTATAGCCAGGCACTGCTGCAACAATTCCTCCTGGCCTTCCCTCTACTACCTTGCCCTTTACACCAAAAGTTCAGTCCAGGTCCCCCACCCTCACAAATACCCCCAATCCTGATTTATGGCTCCACTAATGGCAGACTCCAAGTCTGAAGGCCTCCTCAAAGAGATCACAAAGGACAGAAGAGGCAGCAGCTGCCACAGGACCTTTACACTCAGAGACAGCCAATGGGTTGTCAGTTTTATGAAAGAGTGAGACAGACAGGTTGTTGGGCTAAGAAATTATTTGCAAAGGAATAAATCCAAATAAAGCAAGAGATCCTTTCAGGAAGAGGGATCTGGGCAGTCCAGCTTCTAGTATCCTATGGTATACCTTTTTCAGATCCACCTGCCAAAGGTGACACCATCAATTACAGGAATGAGAATAGAATTTTCCCCATCTGAATTGCACCATGTATAGATGCTTCCCTTGGAGAACATGACCCAAACACTCCCTCCTGACTATTCAAGTAATGCCCATCCTTTTAGGTCCAAATTGAGTTCAAATATCAGTTGATTTCCACTCTACTCTACAATCCATCCTCCACACAGCTGCCAAAATCACCCTTCTAAAAACACAGGTTTGACTAAATCACAAAAACCTTCAACAGCTCTACATCACTTCTGGTATTAAAAAACAAACCCTTTAGCCTGACATTTAAGGTTTACCATAATCTATGGCTTTTGAAGGGCGGGTCAAGTTCAAAGTCCTTTCTGTTTGCTCTTGGAAAGACTTAGCTGGTCACAAGGATCCCATGTGCTGGTATTTTTCATAAGTCAATTGGCACCTCTATGCTGTTTCTATGTGACGGAGATCATAGCACAAAAGACACTCTTGGAGCCTAACCACAGAGTTATTCTATGTCTTAGTCTCTCTGTCTCTGTGTCTTGTCTCTGTTTCTCTCTGTCTGTCTATATCTGTCTAGCTCTGTCTGTCTCTGTATGTCTCCATCTCTCTCTCTCCCCTTCTCTGTCTCAGTCTCTCTGTCTCTCTCCATTTCATCTCTCTCCCCTTCTCTGTCTCTGTCTCTCTGTCTCTCTCTGACTCCATCTCCCTCTCTCCCCTTCCCTTTCTCTGTCTCACTTTCTCTCCTCTCTGTGTGTCTTTCTCCCCCTCTTTCTTGATCAATAGCCAGTTACCAATTTGCAGCAGAAGGCATGGATAGGAGGTTATTATTTTTTTGGGGGGTGTCACATTTTTTTAATATTTAACATTTATTTATTCTCATTTTGTACAAATAATGTTTTTATAAATTAATAAAATATTCTTGTTTAAGAGTGAACAAAATACCCCCTCTCCCAAAAAAATAGACTCGCTTGAGCGATAAAGTAAAGGGGAGAGAAAAAAATTAAAATTAAAAAATAATAGTGATAATTTTAGGCATGGACAGGTGGCACAATGGACAGAGCACCAGCCCTGGAGCCAGGAGCACCTGAGCCTATATCTGGCCCCGTACAACCAACAATCACCCAGAAGTGTGGCATGCAAGCCACCCCAACCCCACTGCCCTGCAAAAACCAAAAAAAAGAAAAAAAGACCCAAAATAAAATAAAATAGTAATAATAGTAGGGGTGGCAGGGTGGCAGACAGAGCAATGGCCCTTGAGCCAGGAGCACCTGGGTCCAAATCTGGCCTCAGACACCCAACGATCACCCTGCTATGTGGCCCCAGGCAGGCTACCCAGCCCCATTTGCCCTGCACCCCCCCAAAATAATTAATAATAATAATAATAATAATAATAATAATAAATGTGCTTCAGTCTTTGTTCCAACACCAACAACTCTGTCACGGGTGGATCACATTCTTTATGATAAATCCATCACAAAAGTTACTTCCATATTTTTTCACCGTTGCCATTGCTGATCACAACTCCCTCCTTTCATATTTCTCCACTACCATGTACTATATTTTCTTTCTCCTTTCACTCTGACTCTGCTGTAGGGTAGCTGAGTGGCGCAGCAGACAGATCCCCGGCTCTGGGGCCAAGAGGCCCCGAGCCCCCATACCACCCCTTAGGTCCAGCATCCACCTGGCCCTATGGTCCCGGACAGGCCTTCCAATCCCAGCCCCTTGCAAGAAGTAAAAAAGAAAATGTGTTATATCTGACCACTCTCCCCCCCATGGTCCATCCTCTCCTCCATTGCCTACAACCCCCCCTTCCCCCTGTCCTCCCCTTTCCTTCTTACTCCAGATGCCTATACCCCATTGAGTATATATGCTGTTTCCTCTCCTAGCCACCTCTGATGAGAGCAAATATTCCCTCATTCCCCTTGCCTTCCATATCATTGCAATAGCTCATTGTAATAAAGAAAAATCTTATTATATGAAATATCTTGGCCTATTCCCCCCCCCTCCTTTTTCTTTCTCCCATTACATTTCCCTTTTTTCTATTGACTCCATTTTTACACCATATTTTATCTTCAAATTCAGCTGTTCTTAACTTTGGGGTTAGCACTGCTTTAGGACTTGATTTGGCCTCCCTAGAAATTCACCTAGAAATTGGCTCAGGAGAATAGGAAGTTGGTTTCTTGGTGGTTGGAAGGCAGACCTTAACCTCTCAGTAGATCTAAGATCCATTTTCTGTCCCTGCTTAGTCCCTCCTGTCTCAAGCATCCCAGAATAAAGAATGGGACGGGTAGATTACTGTGCTAGAAATCATTTGCAGAAGAATAAATGCAAATAAAATAAGAGATCCTGTCAGGGAGCATTAGGATTAAATAATGGTCCCTTTTGTTTTTTTCAAACTTCCCTGTGGAAAGACAGAAAAAGCTACCTAACAGAGACTGTGTGGCTCTAAAGGGCAAAGTAAAGACAAATGAGTGAATCTTGTTGGGAGGTAAAAGTTAATGTTATCCCTTTATGGCAGATGAGAAATTGAGTCAGGAGAGGTTAAAGGACTTGCCCAGCTAGGAAGCAACTGAAATTGGATGCAAACTCACGTCTTGACTTTAGGCCCAGCCCTGGCATCCACTGTACCACCTAGTTGCCAGTACAGTCAAAAGGATATCTAAACAGAAGGGTTTCTTCAGGTTTGCAAAAAGATGCAGTCCTTTAGAGACTTCTGCTTAGACAGATCTTTATAATGCTTTGCCAATGAGGCACTAGTCACATTTAATTTCTGATATACCACCATGTTATCTCACTATTTTCCCCACAGGCACAATGAAAGACATTCCCTTAATAAAACTGTAAACTCTTTGAAGTAAGAGATCATATTTTATGCTTTTCTTATGATATCCACTTAGCCAAGTTCAAAAATAAAGTTGTTCAGCAGTTGCTCAGTGAACACTTGGTAAATTGAATTGAGCTGAGGTGGCCTGTGAGAGTCATAGATTCAGAATTTCAGACACATCACAGAAGCCATAGATCTTTCCATCTTATGCAGAAATTCTTATTGCAATCCTAATAGTAAGCTATCTAATCTCTGATTAAATATTTCTGGTGGCAGGATCAAGAAGGTAGAAACTTTATGGTCTTCTCAGGTTCTTTTTCAGTCTGTGATGCAAAGAAGTAACACATGCACTATATCCTTGACTGTTCTAATTGTAAGGTCCAAATGAGATGACAGCTATAAAGCATAAAACTTACCTTTACTTAATAAATTTGTTAGTTCCCTTTATGGACTAGGTTAGGCTAAAAGAAAGTGTACAACACTTAAGAGTTTTTATTTGCCTCCTGAGATCATGAAACCAATTATAGTCTCATTTTGACCATCATCTTATTATTTTCATTCTCTGATGAATGACATCAGAAGATAATTCCATATCTTCCTTTGATATCTCTGCTTTCATATTCATTAATACTTTTATTTCACTAAAGGTCATATCATTTATTTCACTAAAGGTCATATCATCGAATACTCATCAATCAACAAGAATTTATTAGGCCATACACCTATTTTATTCCAATTACTATTCTAAACATTGGGCATACAAAGACAAATGAAATAGTTCCTGTCTTCAGTGATTTTATATACTAACAGGAAGAAAGTATATGTTTATATACATATATGTATATGTTTATGGATATTTATATATTATCTTTATACAAAATAAACATAACTAGAGGCTATTGAGGAGTGAAATATCATTCTGGAAATGAATTTCTTAAGAATTTATAAGTACCTACAGTATATCAATTTTAGTGCTCAATATTGTGGGGAAAATAGATAGTACAACCCATGAATTTGCAAGCTAATTAGGGAGACAAAAAATGCATGTGACAATCATAGAAAGAAAATCAAGCAGATTTGGGTAGCAGTTTTTTGTCTGAAGCCTTCCCTGACTCTCTCATCGCAGCAGTTGCTGCCCTCCTTCCCATAAGTACTTTATGTCATTTTGTATATTATCTCCTTCATTAGAATATGTTTCCGTAGAATAGCAATCATTTCACTTTTTTTCTTTTTACCCCTGGAAATTATATAGTGTCTGATATACAGTAAGAATTTAATAAGTGCTTCTTTTGGAATAGCACTTTAGAGTTAGCAAAATCCTTTACAAGCATTATCTCATTTAGGTCTTAAAACAATCCTCTGAGGTAGTAATATTATTATCTCCAATTTATAAATGATGAAACTGAGGCTTAGAGGTTAAGTGAACTGACTAGATTCATACAATAGAATTCTGTCACATATAGTAGTCTTCAAACCCCAGTCCTACTATTTTAAGTTCAGGATTCTGTCCTTTACAGGACTCAGCTTTTTCATATGCCTTCCATGTGAAAGCTGTATACACCAAACTTTTACAATAGTGCTTTGATAGAAACAGGACAGGATGATCCTATTTTATAGATACCTTCCCAAAGAAAATGGAGGCTCAATGAGTTATGACTTGCCCAAAATCATATGCTTAATATGTGGTAGAGAAGGAACTAGAATGAAGGCTTCCTGATTTCCAATCCAGGATTCTTCCCTACACCACTCAATCTTCTTTTCTCCAAGTTGTATAATTCTAATGCTTACAAAGTCAGTTTAATGCTCACATGGATAGAAATCAAAAGAGAAAACAATGGTTTTAGCATTGCTAGGAAGGCCAGTTTTGTCTAAGAAACCATAGAATAAAAAATAGAAACAAGGCATCTCCAAGAACAATCTAAGTGTGCCCACATCTTGTCTGTGGAATGACCCAGATCAAGATAGAACAAGTTGACTCCCTTTGCAGATATAATCCATTCTGGCCTCCCATGCCTGAGTACAATCTTGCTAAAAGTGGTCTTTGGGGACTGAGCTATTCAAAGTCTCCAGAAGTTTCCTAGGACCTGAATCTGCCTTTATAATCCCCTAAAAACTGAAAATTGAATTCAAATGACTTGAGCAGAGGCATCAACTCTCACAAGGGCTTTCATCCCCAAGCTGGTTACACACAATTTGAATTGGCTTAACTTCTTGGGGGAGAGGATGCCATGAACTGGGAAGAGCAGGAGAGGAAAAGAAGGAAAACTGTCAGAATGTCTGGTCCCCATGAACCATAGTTGTAATTTCTTTCAATTTAACTGGGCTAAAGCCAAAGTGACTCCTCTGACAGCGAACTAAATAGGATTAGTTGGGATAAATGATAATTGGGTGCCTAGTCTCTCCCCAAGAACCCAGTATATTGGGGCCCACACTGACTCCAGCTGAGATTTGGGGTAGGATTGTATCTGGCAACCACTTTGCCAATGCCAGCAGTGTTCCTCAGCTATTCCATTCTGAACTCCAGGATCCTTCTTCTTCTGAAAACTCTTGCTTGCAAGAAGTAAAAGCAAGAAGGAACTCTTTGGTACTTCCTAATAACAACAGTGTTCATTTCTTTTCCATTTTACACCACACACTAAAAATTTCCTGCTTTTTCCAAATAGTAAATGGAATAGCCAAGGGAGAATGATTTCAATCATTCAATTTGGAGGAAAGGGGAGAGCAGGCAGAAGATAATGAGTTTTTCTTTAAGATTATAAACTAAATAGAGAAAACACTTACTTACCAGTGTCTCTTATTTTAACAACAACTTTTATTAGATTGAGTAGTTCCTTCATGATTAATGGATGTTTTCCTTTGAAAGTCTGGGAGCTTTTCCTAGACACTAAGAATCCATGGTCCCCTTCCTTCAACGTCCTGCTTCCTACAGGATTTTCTGGTGAAAGATTTAAGACAATCAAGCCCAAACATGTTAACCTTTCTAACTAAAATGTTGAATCCAACCATTTCCTGGATGTGTATAATTTAAAAGCAGGCACATTCGCAGGTCAAGTTCTCCAAGGCAATTTACCATGCTGCTTGTCCTATGGACTCCTTTAAGAAAACACTGAATGAGTTTACAGCCGCTTTCAGATAAATCAACGATGTTTATTTTATGAATGAAAGAGGAAATTAAATACTCAAATAAAGTTGTACATCTCCTTGCCAGAAGCTTACCAGCCTCTTAAATTTTCTTGTCCTCTTTACAGAAACCCTTAAAGAGAATTTATGGGCAAGAGAAGTAGATCAGTGTATGGCTTCAGCAAAGAGCCCTCCCTATACTCCCTTCCACAATGGTGTTTTTCATATGAGGGTTCCTGCCCCTGAAGATGGGCTAGTTTGGGGGAAAAAATACCCATCTCATGAGATCTCAGAGATATCCTCTGATGGATTGAGAGAACTTAGGCAGAACTCCTCAGTCTTACAGGTAAACCAGCTCAGACTTAGTCATTGGAAGCTTGAATTATGGAAAGGTACCACAGCCTGGCACCACCCTATTTTCTGATATGTTGCATCATACTTTTATCTTCACAACTAAATTAAGAACTTCTGAAATCTCTTGAATCATCACTTCTTCAATAATGAAGATTTGGAATTAGGCAAGTGATATGGTCAGAACACAGAGGCAGCTCAGTGGTAAGAGTATGATTGTAGTATTTAAAGCTAAAAGGATTCCCAAAAATCTCCAAAGGCACCTGATCATCTCCAAAATGAAATTCTCATTCAGGCTCCCCCATCAAAGCTTGACTCCCACATACTTTTTCAATCTTTCTTCCTATTTCTCCCCCTTTTCTATTCTATGCCCCAATCAAATTGAGTTGAAATTTGTTTCCTCTACCTAATATTCCATCTCCAGACCTTGTGACTTTGTTCAACTGATCTGACATGTCTGAAATGGATTTTTCCCTTTTCATTTCCACCTGCCACAATCTCTAACTTCCTTCAAAGCACAGATTCAGGCACTACCTCCTATAGGAGCCCCCCACACACACCTTCCCGGATTCCCAGACCAGTTATTAGCATTTTGTAAAATAGTAAAATTACTTTTTATATGCTTTGCATTTTTTACTTATATGCATTTTGTATCTACCTCTCCACTAAAATATAAGCTCTTTCAAGGTAAAAAAAAGTTTAACCTTGTTATTACCTCTCTAATAGATGCTTAATAAAGCACCATAATCAAGCTTAATAAAGTATGTTAAAATAAGAGAGGTTTAATTAAAACGTTTGTTAAATTGAATTGAATCTTCTAATCCAAATAGATCCTCAATAAGTGTTTGTTGATGGATAGATTGATTGATTCTTCATTCTTCCATCCTTCCTTCCCCTTTTTTCTCTCTCCCACTTCTTCTGTGACTATGTATATCTCGTCTCCCAGTGACCTCCTTAAGCTCCAGAGAGATTGCTGTTCTCTGACTATACAATTTTTAAAAGCCAGTTAGTCTCAAGGGAAACCCTCCAAATTCTCTCTCTCTCTGCTAAAATGAATGAATTCCCTGCCCTTCTAGTTAGCAAAGATGCATTGCTAAGAACATTGTCAGAGCAGACAATAGCCACTAAAAATATCCTGAAGACAGGAATTTACCAGCAACATTTGTAAGTTTTTTGTAGAATCGGAAGTTATAAATACTAAATAATGTTAATGCAGGGTTGTTAGTCATCCGAGGACACAAATGTCCTTTGGTAGGACAAGGGGATGTTTTTCCAGATACCTAATTTATTACTTCTTACAAGTAAATCCAGCTCAAAAAAAAAAAATCTTCCTAAAACACACACACACACACACACACACACACACACACACACAAAGAATTTGCCATTGGAAACCTTGAGCAAAGAATGACTTGGGAAGGTCAGCCTCACATAGAACCAAAAAAGCTGAGTTTGTACCTAGAAGTATACCTAGAAGCAGGTTTCTTCTAATTCAAAGACCATTCAACCACAAGCATTTGTTAAGCACCTACTATGTGCTTAGTACAGTGTGCTTCCAAAGTTTTAGGGCAGTTTAAAGGTTATTAATAGCTAACAACATTTAAAACTGCCCTAAGATTTGGGGGATACCTCATACAGGCTCCATGTTTCATTTGGAAAATACAAAAATAAAAACATAATTATTTTCATCTTTATCAGCTGCATCCTGCTGGAAGAATAAAAAACATACACAATTAAATATAGGTCATAGTAAGGTGAAAGAGAAGATGAGTAATTTTGGTGTGGCAAGTTTGACTCCACTGAGCTTTAAAGAAGATAAGGATGATGACAGGCAGATATGAGGGAGAATGTATCTCAAGGGACTAGGAGTACATAGGGAACAGAGATGAAATATCAAGTTCAGTCCATTTGATTAGAATATAGAGGACTTAAAAAGGAATGGCATGGGGGCAGCTAGGTGGCGTAGTGGATAAAGCATCGGCCTTGGAGTCAGGAGTACCTGGGTTCAAATCCAGTCTCAGACACTTAATAATTACCTAGCTGTGTGGCCTTGGGCAAGCCACTTAACCCTGTTTGCCTTGCAAAAACATAAAAAAAAAGGAATGGCATGAAATAAGGGTGGAAACTTAGATGGGAGCAAGATTATGGAGGCTTTAAATGGCAGACTGAGAAGTGTGATTTTATCACAGTCAATAATGAAGATTTGGAATTAGGCAAGTGATATGGTCAGAACACAGAGGCAGCTCAGTGGCAAAGCAGCCAGAATGCTAGGCCAGGAGTGAGAAAGATTTGAGTTCAAATCTAGCTTTGGACATTTATTAGCTGAATGACTCTAGGCAGGTCACTTAACTTCTATTTGGCTCAATTTCCCCATCTATAAAATGAGGGTAAGAATAGTACCTACCTTCCAGGATAGTTATGAGAATAAATGGCCAAAGAAGACAAACTAGAGGCAGGGAGATGTCACAGTACTTTGGGAGGAGCTGAAGAAACTCCAAACAGGGTGATGGCCATCTAAGGACAGATGTGAGAGATATCTTGGAGGTGGAAATGATAAGACTTGGTAACTGATTGAATATTGAAAGTGAAGGTGAAGGGAATCAAGATGACCCCCAAGTTTATAAATCTAGAACACTGAGTAAATAATGTTCCCTTTAACAGAAATTGAAAATGATGTACAATAAGTAATAAGGGACAGAACTAGGATTTGAACAAGAGGTAATGAGTCAGTTTAAAACATCTAATTGCCTACTTGACTAGCTGACTCTACCTTTATAAGGGGTTCCAGGGGAAAATGATTAAGACATAATTCTTTATTGAGAGTCTGTGTTCCCTGTAAGTTAATTATCCTTTAAGCAATCTGAGTCAGGGTTCAGCAAATTCATAAAGTCACACAATCATAGGTTTTTTTTCATAGACTCCCAGACCTTAAGGTTTTCTAGTACATCCCCAGTTCCACTAAGAAGGAAACTGAAGCACAGAGAGAATATCAGTTCTTTTCTCCATGTCATGGACCAGTCTGGCAAAAACTTATGAATCCCTTTGTACAATGAAGCAAAATACATTAAGGATCTCAGAGGAAACCAATTTTATTGAAATCCAGTAATAATTTTTTAAATCACACCCCCCCATCCCCATTAAGAAGCCCTTCTTTAAAACAATCTTATCATCAGGACACCAGACTTCTAGTTCTGACTCAATCACTGACCTGGGACAAATCATTTAATTTTCCTGGACCTCAGCTTCTGGAATTTTGAAGGATTGTTTTGAGGATCAAATTAGTCCATATATGTGAAGGTACTTTGATAAAATAAATGTTATTATTAATAAGAAATTCCTTTCAAAAAAGAGAAAGTGTTCTATTTTTAAGTCTTGCCCTACTTAGCTTTGGGTGCTGCTGAGGATTCAGGCCCTTATAGGCTTTACAGACAAGGCCCTACTGGGATCTCTGTGGGGTTTAGGGATTGATGCTGATGGAAGCAGAGGAGAAGCTTTGTAGCTCAGTGTTGACTGAGAACCAATCTCCAATACCATATGTCATCATTCATCCTTTATTTTCTTTCTTTTTTTTTTATTTTTTGCAGTGCAATGGGGTTAAGTGACTTGCCCAAAGTCACACAGATAGATGATTATTAAGTATCTGATGTCAGATTTGAATTCAGGTCTTTCTGACTCTAGGGTCAGTGCTCTATCCACTGCGCCACCTAGCTGCCCCTCATCCTTCATTTTCAAAGAGGACCAATGACATCACTCAATGATTGTTCATGAACTGGGTTTAAGTGAGGCCACAAAGATGTCAGCTTCCCTCTCTTTACCAGAGTTATAAATGTATAATGGCAAGACAAAAGTCAAGACTATTAATGATGGTTTGGGATGCAGAAGATGACCCTGGCATCGTTGATGATCTAGCTAAGCTCTAAGTACTCCACAGCACCTACTTCATCAGCAATTATGACCACTGGAACAAGTTGTTTTCATCTGCCCATTCGACCAAGGAAAGTCATTCCATCCAGGGTAGGCAGCCCCTAATCACTGACAGCTTTGAGTTCTATTTGATAGCACTCAACCTGGTTTAGCCCATCTGCCTAGACAATTTACTGGGGTGTGGCTATTGCACATGCTGAAGTTTCTTGGAACCACAGGTGAAAGTTGGGTGAAGGTAGACACCAAAGATGGATGAGCAGCCATGAAAAGTGTTCAACAAGCCCTCACTTCAGAGGTGAAGTCCTCCCTGAATATCCCAAACACTCCTACAAAATGATATATATGATGTTATATATTGCTATATAAAGGTTTGTTGAGTTGGGAATGTTTATAAAGGAAGAATACTGGAGAACAATAATAATGATCTTGAAATATTTTAAAAACTGTGAATTAAAAGAGAGATTAGACTTAATCTGCTCAGTTTCAGAGAGTAAGAATGGGTTTCCAAAGAAGGCAAAAAAAATGACATTGGAAGACTTCAAGTAAAAGCTGAATCATGTGTCTGGTACATTGTGATGAGAATTTTGTTCAGAACTAGGTGACCTGAGAGGTCCCTCCAAACTTTAAAACTCTTTGATTTCTTGAATTTCCATTAGAAGGCTAGCAACTCATGTCTTCAGAAACTATTACTTAGAGGACTTCTTTCATTTTTTTAGGTGAGGAAACTCAATCCCACAATTCTGAATGCTCATGTCCTCTTCTTCACCCTATTAACTCAACCTTCCCAGTATGGTAAAGCAGAAAGAATGCTTACTGGATCTTCAGTCAAAGGACTTAAAATCAAATTTTATTTCTTTCACTCACTCCTCATGTTTAGCCCTAGAAAGACATTTAACTTTCCTAGGCCTCAATTTCTTCATTTGTAAAATGAGGGAGATGGATTTGGAGATCCCTAAGAACTCTTCCAGTTCTAAATCTTTGATCTCTTTTATCTTCCCCCTCTTTTTTATTTTCTCTTCTTCTTTCTTATTCCTTTTCCTTATTTTTCTCTTATGTCTCTCTCTTTATCTGTCCCTTTCTCCTTCTATTGTTTCCTCATGCATCTCTCATCTTTTTGTCTTTTCCTCTCTTTTTTCTTCATCATTTTTCTCTGTTTTCTTTCTCTTTGTTTCATTTTGCTTGAATATATCTTCTCTGTGAGTTCCCCACTCCACTTTCTTTTTCTTGATATCTCTCTGTCTCACTTGAGTCATGAGATAATATTTGGAAAACATTGACCTCAGTATTGGAGAAGGAGGAGGAGGTGGAGGAGGAGGAGGAGGAGGAGGAGAACAACAACAGAAAGAAAGGAGGAAGAGGAGAAGAAAAATATTTAATAAATGCTTAAATCCCCTATCCAACTATGTGCCAGGAACTGGGCAAAGACAAAAATGAAACAATTCCTTCCCTTAGGATGCTTACATCCTATTAAGTGAGACAATATTCTACCAAGTCATTCATAGTCCATGCATGATCTTTTGCCTACTTTGTTGTAACTGTACTTTACATTACTCCCAGTACTAAAGTAATATACTTTAAAATACTTTCACCAATTATATACTACAGAATTAAGTTGGAGAAAAATCATGAAACCAGACTGACTAGGTTCACTACAAATCTTTTATAGTACACAATATCAACTAGGTCTTTCCTGTACCAAAGTAATCCTTTTATACTTTTCTAATCAACTTACTATTCCACTCACCACAGTGCATTTTACAAACCTTTTCATGGCACCTCCAATCTTCCATGGCTGCTCTTCCCTTCCCTTTTCAGCTGAGAAACTTACCTCTTATTTCCCTGAAAAATATTCACCAATAGTTCCTGCTGATCTTCTCCTTATCTCACATCACTCAAATACCCTCCACCACTATCTCTTGCTTGTCTTAGGTGAAAAAGTGATCTTCTTGACAAGGTAAACCCTTCTATGTGTCCATTCTAACCTATCTTCTCCAGTTTTCCTCCTTTATTCTCCCTCTCTCACTAATCTTTCATTTTTCCCTATGTTCTGACTATTTCCCAGTTTCCTAAAAATGTATCCAGCCTCAAAAAAATAAAAAATAAACCCTCACTTGATTCATCTATCCCCACTAGCTATTATTCTCTATGTCTCCTCCTTTTTGTACCTAAACTCCTTGAGAATCAATTTACAATCAATACCTCCACTCCCTTTCCTCTCACTCTCCTAACTCTTCACAGTATGATTTTTAACTTCACCATTCGACTGAAATTACTCTCTCCAAAGTTACCATTGATCTCTTAAACACAAGATCTAATATCCTTTTTCTCATTCACATTCTTCTTGAACTCTGTTGCCTTGGTCATTATCATCTTTGATATTCTCTTCTTTCTAGATTTTTGAGATACTGTTCAGTTCTGGTTCTTATTCTACTTGTCTAACCATTCCCTCTCAGTCCCCTTTATTCAATCTTCATCTAGGTCATAGCTATTAATTGTAGGTGTCCTTTAAGACTCTGACCTAGACTCTTTTTTCCCCTCTATAGTATTTCATTTGATGACCTCCCAGTAGCTTTCATGGATTCAATTATCATCTCTATGTTGAGGATTCTCCAGTCTACTTTCCCAACCTTAGCATCTCTCTCTTAACCTTCAGTCTGGAATTTATAATAGTAGAAATCTGGTTCAGTAGACACTCAGCTGGAAGTCTTCTAGCATCTTAAACTCAGTATAGTCAAAACTAAATTTATTATCTGTAACTTAAGTCTTCCTCCCTTCCTAATTTTTCTATTATTATCAATGATATCACAATTCTTCTAATCACTAAAGCTCACAATCTAGTTATCATCCTTTATTTCTCATATTCTCTCACCTCTCATATCCAATTTATTGTCAAGTCTTGTAGATTCAATATTTTAGATTTTGTACATTCAGAATCTCTGATAAATATCCCTTTCTCTTCTCTGGCATTATGACCATCTGTGGGAAGCCCGCACCACCTCACGTGTGGATCACTGCAATGGTCTTTTGACTGCTTTCTTTACCCCAAGTCTTTTTCTATTCTATTCTACTGTCCACTCAGCTGTCAAATTAATCTTCCTAAAGCATATCACCACCCTCTCCCCCACCAAACAAACTACAATACTCTCATTACTTCCAGGATTAAATTTAAAGGCTTCTATCTGATATTCAAATAATCTCCTAATCTGCCCATCCTCACCGTTTTGGTCTTTTTACACCACACTCTTCCTCCCTTCTTCCCCCAGGTAATCAGTGATGCAGTGATGCTAGCCTCTTTGTTGTTCTTCAAACAAGAAACACTCCATCTCCTCCTAACTTTGGGTAGTTTCTTTTTTTAAAAAAAAAATCAGTTTTATTTTCATTTTCACATTCTCTTCCTCTCATTTCATCTTTGCCCATATTGAAAAAAGCAAGAAAAACAAAACTTGTTATCAATATATAAAGGCAAGCAAAATAATTTCCATATTAGCAATATCCAAAAAGATTTTTTGGATGTAGGTAACATGTTTCATTATGAGTTCTCTGGAATTGTGGTTTGTCATTATGTTGACCAGAGTTCTTAAGTCTTTCAAAGTTGTTTAACTTTAAAATGTTGTTGTTATTGCATATATTTTTCTCCTAACTTTGCATAATTTCATTTTGCATCAGTTCATACAAATCTTTCAGGTTTCTCTGAAACAATCACTTTTATCATTATTTAGATGCATATTCTATCACATCCATATGCCATAGCTTTGTCAGTCATTCTTCAATTGCTGGGCACTCCCTCAGTTTACAGTTCTTTGCCATCAGAAAAAAGAGCTGCAATAAACAGTTTTTGTACATAGAAGGCCATTTTCTTCTTTCTTTTGGTACCACTAAGTATGCATAGCATAATAGCTTTGGAGTTATAGTTTCTTCTTTTAATTTTTAATTTATTTTTAAATAATGGAATAAAGCAAGTATTTATATAACACTGCATGATTTTAAAAGATGATTTCACATGAAATTACAAATCTATTATGTACAACTTGCTATTCCTTTTAAATATATAATAAAGTTAGCATGTGAATTTCTTGGAGGATGGGTGCATAGTTTAAAATTCAAATTGATTTCCAGAATGGCTATACTGGTTCTAAATTCCACAAAGAGTACATTAACAAACTTGTTTTGCCCCTCAGGTCCTCCAGCATTTTCATTTTCCTTTTTTTGCTAACCATAAATCCAATGAGTCTGAGGTGGAACCTCAGTTGTTTTCATTTGCATATCTCTTAACCTTCATTATTTAAAGTCTTTTTTTCATTTGCCTATTGACAGCTTGGATTTCTTCCTCCAAAAGCTACATATTCATATCTATTAACCATTTAGCAATTGGGGAAATTATTCTTATTCTTATTTTTTTAAGTTTGAATCTTAGAAATGAGCCTTACAAAGAAACTTGTTGCAAAGATTTTCCTTCCAATTTACTGATTCTCTTCTAATATTAAATGTTTTATGTATGAACAAACTTTTTAAATTTTATATAATCAAAATTGCCCATTTTACTTTATCTCGTTTGGTCATGAAGTCTTCTCCATCCATAGACCTGACAGTTTTCTTCATGCTCCCCTAATTGGTTTAAGATGTTACCCTTTATGTCTAAAGCCTGTAGTCATTTGAACCTTCTCTGATATATGGTGCTATATACTTAGTTTCTATGCTTAGTTTCTGCCAGATTTTCTCAATAGTTTTTCCTGAATAGTAAATTTTTTCCAATAGTTGGGATCAATAGTTGTTTATCAAACACTGGGCTACTATTCTCATTTATTACTGTACATTATATAGCAAATATCTTCCACTGAGCAACTCTCTACATATTGATCCAATTATTACAATTTTGCAACATGACTTTAAGCTCTAGTGCTGCTTAGACCTCCCTCCTTTCCACTTGTTTTCTTTAATTTTCTTGACATTTTTTGATCTTTTGTTCCTCCAGATGAAGTTTACATTTTTTCTAGTTCTTTAAAGTATTGCTTTGGTAATTTAATTGATATGGCATGGAAAAGATTAATTTAGGTAGTATTGTTACTTTGTTATATTAGATTAACCTAATATTAGCTATTATAATAGCTCAGCAATGAATGTTTAACCATATTTGCATAAGAATGTTTTGTGATGTGCTCATAAAATTTCTGTATATGTTTTGACAGGTAAGTTCCCAAGTATTTGATACTATATGGATTCATATCAAGTAGAATTCCCGTATCACTTCTTGATGGGTTTGGTTGGTAATATAAAGAAATGTTGATTATTTATGTGGGTTTGTTTTACAAAGATCCTGCAATTTTGCTGAAAATGTAGATTCTTTCAATTTTTTCAAGTTTTTAGCAGATTCTCTAGAGTTCTTTAAGTAAATTATCATGCAAAAAGTAACCATTTTGCTTTTCCTTTATACTTATTCCTCAATCTGTTTTTCTTGCTTTAGCTAGAATTTCTACCTATTAAATAGTAGTGGTGATAATGGGACCTTTACTTTACCCCTTTTTTATTAGAAAAGGCTCTAGTTTATACCTAGTACAAGTAATTCTATTTCTGGATGTCAGATAAATATTCTTTATCATACTGAAAAAGTTCCATTTATTCCTATGCTTTCTGGTGTTTTTACTAGGAATCAGTGTTGCAGCTTATCAAAACCTCTTTTTTTGTATCAACTGACATAGTTATATTTTTATTGTTTTTATTATTAATATGGTCAAATATATTTGTAGTTACCTAATATTGACCAATTCTATATTCTCAGTATAAATGCAACCTTATCATAATGTATGGTCTTTGTGTTATGTTGCTATAGTCTTCTTGATAATATTTTACTTAAAATTTTTGCGTCGATATTCATTAGTGATATTAGTTTTTATTTTTTGTTCTCTGTTTTGACTCTCCTTGGTTTAGATAAGAAGAAAGATCATATTTGTGTCAAAGAAATAATTTGGAGGACCTCTTCTTTCCTTATTTTTTCAGATAGTTTATGTAGTGTTGGAATTCATTTTTTTAGGTTTTTTTTCAAGGTAATGGGATTAAGTGGCTTGTCCAAGGCCATACAACTAGGTAATTATTAAGTGTCTGAGGCCGGATTTGAATTCAGGTACTCCTGACTCCAGAGCCAGTACTCTATCCACCGGGTCACCTAGCTGCCCCAGAATTAATTTTTTTTTTAATTTTCAATGGAATTCAAAATTCATATGGTACTTGATTTTTTTATTTGGGAGTTATTTATTGCCTATTCAATTTTTTTCTAATTTTTATTTAAATCTTGTATTTTCTGTTCTGTTTGGCATCAGACATTTTCACTAATTGTTCTCAATGCCTAGAATTCTTTGCCTCTTCATCTCTATCTCCTGACTTCCCTAACTTCCCTCAAATCCCAGTTAAAATCACACAAGGATTCCACAAGATTTCCTTTATTTATCTCCCTTAGTTCTAATTTGTTTCCTTTTCTGATTACTTACAATTTTTCCTCTATATATCTTGTTCATATAGAGATGCTTACATGTTGTTTCTCTCATTAGACTCATTAAGAGAAGGGATTTTTTTCACCTTTCTTTTATCTCAATGCTTAACACAGTGTCTGAGACATAAAAGGTGTTTAATAAATATTTTTTGAATAACTGACATAAGTATATATAAAATAAATGTTATGCTAACATCAGATAAGATAATTAAAAATATAAAGTACAAGTACAAATGAAGAAGAGTTGCTTTGAACGAAAGAGCATTAGCAGCTGGGAGGAATCAGATAAAGTTCTATGTAAAAGGTGACTCAAGCTGGGTTTTGAAGGAAACTAAAAACTATGAGAGGTAGAGATGAGAAGGAATTCATTTCAGACATAAGGCAAAGCCAGTGCAAAGAAAAGGAACCTAAAAATGGAGTGTCACGAGTGCAGAATTGAATGGAGGCCAATGAAACAGAATAATAGCTATCATTTATATAGTACTTTAAGATATGTAAAGCACTTTATAAATATTATCTGGGAAGTGGGTGCTATTATTATTCCCATTTTACAGATAAGAAAACTGAGACATAACAAAAGTTAAGTCACTTGTCTAGGGTCATACAGCTAGTAAATCTGAGGTCAAATTTAAGTTGGGTCTTTTTGACTGTGTCACCTAATTGCCACTATAGGGGGATAACCTATATACATACAGATAGATATATAAATATAAATATAAACCTATACATATATATCTACATACAGATAGATAAAGATATAAATATATAATGTGTGTATGTATGTATATGTATGTGAATATATATATATATATAAATGTATATATATATATATATATATATATATGCATGTGGATATGGAGGTGTGGATGTGGATAAAGCACCAGTCCTGGAGGCAGGAGGACCTGAGTTCAAATCCAAATTCAGATGTTTGACACTTACTAGCTATGGACCTTGGGCAACTTTCTTCACCCTGATTGCATCATGTCCAGAGACATATCCAGTCATCCAGATTCAAATCTAGCCACTAGTCCTAGATGATTCCTGAGGAGAAAGCGAGGCTAGTGACTTAGCACAGTACCTCCTCATTTAAATCCAATTCACATGTTTGTCGTGGCATCACCTCCCTGATATCATGGTCTTCTTCAAGAATGAAGGATAAGGGATGGCTAGGTGGTGAGTGGATAGAGCACCGACCCTGGAGTCAGGAGTACCTGAGTTCAAGTCCAGTCTCAGACACTTAGTAATTACCTAGCTGTGTGGTCTTGGGCAAGCCACTTAACCCCATTTGCCTTTCAAAAAAATAAGAATGAAGGACAAGCATCACGTATATGTGTGTGTATATACATATGCATATATATATATGTATATATATATATATACACATACAAAGAAAACCTACAGAAGTAGGAGGAGCTAGGTCATAAAGAAATTTGGATGCCAAACAGGCATTCATACTTAATTCCAGAAGTAACTAAGAGCCACTGGAATTTATTTGGCAGTGAGGAGAATATCATCTGACCCATACTTTAAGAAAACCATTTGGCAACTCTATGGAGGATATATTGAACTGGGGAGAGATTTGATATAGGGAGACCAAATAAGTGGTTACTGCAGTAGATCAGGTGAGAAGTGATAAAGGTATGAAGCTGGAGGCTTATGTGAGTAAGAGAGAAGAAATGTATCTGAGAAATGTTGTGAAAGTAGAGTATGCAAATTTTTTAATTTATTGGATAAGTAAGGTGAGAGAAATTGAGGAGCCACAGATAATTTTGAGGTTATCATCCTGGAAGGGTAGTTATGCCCTAAATAAAAATAAGTAAGTCAGGAAGAGGAATGGTTTAGTGGAGATGTGGGGAGAGGGAGGGTAACGAATTTATTTTGGACTTACTAAGTTTGAAAAGAATTCATGAAGCAATATCAAGTTGGTACGAAACTGGAACTCAGGAGAGATTATTAATGAATATATAGATCTGGGAATCATCTATATAGAGAAAAATAATTAAATCCATGGAAGCAAAAAGAAAAAGAATGTAGAAAGAAAAGAGCACAGGACAGAGCCTTGAGGTATAATCACCATTAGAGAGTGAGTGTCTGTGTGTGTGCGTGTGTGTGTGTGTGTGTGTGTGTGTTGTGTGTGTGTGTGTGTGTGTGAGAGAGAGAGAGAGAGAGAGAGACAGACCAAAAGGGGGGGGGGGGAGTGAGAGAAAGGGAGAGAGAGAGAGAGAGAAAGAGAGAGAGAGAGAGAGAGAGAGAGAGAGAGAAACCAAGAAGACTAAGAAGCCTCTTTGGTTTAGATCTCCCAATGGATATGGAGATTGTAGAGATAAATGAGAAAATAGGAAAATAGAAGCCCTACCTTCCATGATGAATTAAAACTACATAGATAGACTAGAGAATTCACCTCACAGAATCCATCAAGATGCCAAGTTATACCAGCATCTCTCTCTAGGAACAATTTTATTAAGAATGGTTCTGATTTTATTATCAGTTTCATTAGATTCACCAAAAAACATAGTTCCTACTACAATATGAGAGTCCACCAAAGTTTCCAGTGGATGAAACTCAACTTGGCATGGAAATGACTGTGCATTCTCAAAAGCCCCCTCAACAGAGCACATGTTTCAGCACAAGCAGAATAGATTTTAAGTGAGAGTTTTATGATAATATTATTTGTTACCTAAGGAACAACCTAGCTAAATATATGGAGGCTCATCACCATAGGGTTGGCCACAGAAACTCATAAAGATCAAAATACCAGATCACTGAAATCTTCAATCTAATTCAATCTAATAAACAGTTACTATGCATCTACCAAACACTATGCTAGGTGCTGGGCATAAAATGAAAAATAGTGTCTAGAAGGAGGCTAGGTAGTTAGAACACTGGCCCTGGAGTCAGGAGTACCTGAGTTCAAGTCCAGCCTCAGACACTCAATAATTACCTAGCTGTGTGACCTTGGACAAGCCACTTAACCCCATTTGCCTCACAAAAACCTAAAAAAATAAAATAAAAAATATGGTCTGCCTTAAGGAGCTTATATTCTATTACAGGATCCAACAGGTAAATAGATGAGTATATATTCATGATAATGGAAGGAAGAAAAGGAGAACAAGGAGGAGAAGGAAGAGGAAGAGCAGGAAATGCAAGTGTACTAAAGTCTAAGGGGATGGAAGAATGAGGAAAGATTGCTGAACTTCTGAACCTTGGAGGAAGTTGGTGATTCTAAGAGATGAGAAGGAAGTTTCTTCCAGGAAAGAGAGACAGCCTGTACAAAAGTACAGAGGTAGAGAAGATTCTGGGAACAGCAAGCAGGCCAGTTTGGCTTGAATATTGGTCTGAATGGAGAGAAGTATTGCATATTATCTCAGTTATCAAAGTAAGTTCCCACACTGATATTTTGAAGTTAAAGTATGGGGCCAGCACTGAGCTATGCAATCTGAGGGTTCTTTTTTCTTTTTTTTTTTTAACAATATTCTTCCCCAAATACACATTATATAATAATATTTAAGTGGTTTTTTAAAGTTTTAAGTACCAAATTCTATCCATCCCTCTCCCCCTCCCTTCCTGAGACAGTAAATCATCTGATCTAGTTATACATATGCAATCATGTAAAACATTTCCATATTATTCATTTTGTACAAGAAGACTTGAATTTTAAAAAAGGGAGGAAGGAAGGAAGTTTTGACAAGGTCTCAGCGACATATGACTGAGAAGAAAATGAATTTGTGCAAAATGATGCAAAACCCTGTGCCAGAAGTATACGTAACACAAGAAACTCACAGACACCCCATATCAATAGTTCACATACTGTTCCATCCTTCAGGTCCTTCAGAGGCCTAGCTATTAATTGAATTCAGCTGAATTCAGTTTCACAAACAATTTGATCACTTTGACCTCCATTTCTCCCCAGACTCCAATGGAGACAACAGTCATCAGTCAAAAAACATTTATTAATGTCAACTTCAGACATTGTGTTAAGCACTGGGTATGCAAAGAAAGGCAAAAGGCAGTCCCTGATCTCAAGGAGCTCACATTTTAATGAAGAAAGACAGTATATAAGAAGATACTAAAGAAAGAAAGGAGGAAAGAATCTGGTAACATAATAAAGTCCTGTAGATGGGAATCTGGGGGGAAATAATGTCCATCCTCTACTCTCTCCAACCAGATCCAGAGGTACAAATTCAATTGAATACACAGAAGGTATGAGTTTCAAAATTGATGAGTTTATTCTTGTAGGAGAATTTTTGGAGACCCTGATGAAATCAGGAGAGCAAACAGATTCAAAATTCCAAATCCAAGAGATTTGGTAGCACTGACACTTAGTCTCCCAATCCTGCATCCAACTCAGCATTCACAGCCACCATCTTGGAAAACAATTCCTGTGGGTATGACAGATAAATCAAAGCACCATCATCTCAACCACTACATCCCCTCTCACACCCCAGTGGAGATAGCCCAGGACCCTGAACCCTAGAACCTTGAGGCTAACAATGCTTCTAATAAAAGACTCTCAACCATCATCCCGAGATGCAATGCTTGTGAAGATGTAGCCTGGTCACTGCTTCTGGAGATATTATAGACCTAGTTACTGAAGAAACAGAACAGAAAGTTCTTTTTTTACCCGAGTCATCCAAGTACAAATCCTTAACATTATCAAATGGCTCAACATTAGAAACCGATATGCTCTTATATGTTAAAATAACATTTTAAAAATTGCCATTTGTTTTACTGCTGTACAACTGAAGAGGATCATGGACTTTTCTAGCTAATATGCATCTAAAACTTCCCATATGTGTTGTTTCCCCCATTAGAATATAAGCTCCTAAAGAAAAGGGACTGTCTCACTTTATTATTTGTATCTCTATCACTTAGCACAGTGCTTTGTACATAGTAAGTGTTTAAGAAATATTTCATTCAGTCAGTCAGCACTTTCACAGGCAAAGCCCAATGTCAGTTTGTACTTCAAATCTTGGGTTCATGATTATGGGAGATATTTTATGGTTCATGTGAATTAAACTCCCATACTAATGTGAATCTAAGGTTCTCAAAAATCAAGTATTCTTTAACTATACTTGTCCACACTTTGTCATTAAGCTGTCACTAGAATCTGCCTCTAGCATAAGGTTGGTAGGTTTGGTTTTTGCTTGAGAAATGTCACATTTTTAAAAGTCACAGTAAAAAGTGATTCTATATAAAGAGCTCTAGGCCTTTCCTACCTTTCCCAGATTTGATTGTGCTTTGTCCACACTGTTCCAAGGAGCATTTCATTAGCTTCAGACCTGTCCACATCATCCTAGAGGGTTATTCACAAATATTGTGCTTGTCTCCTCTGTGCCAAGGAGTTTTTGGTAGCCTTAGAACTGTTCACACTGCCCCAGAGGTCTATTCACTAATGTTATATTTGTTCATATTGTTTCAGAGAGCTATTCACTAACACCAAATTTGTCTACATTGTCCCAGGAAACTAGGTGTTTGCTAGCATTTATGAATCAAAACACCAGTCTTATGCTTAGAGTCAATCCAAATTGTTCAGGAGACTTTGACTTACTTCCAAACTTCTAGTTTATCAGTGTAGCTTTTCCACCATAGAAAAGGCTTGAAAAGTGTTTCCAAAGGGTTAATTGCCTCAAGGATGTCTTCAGCTCCACTAGACCTGAAATTAGTAGAGAATGTTGTCCAAAGGTTTTCCAGGAAAAGCCATCACAGACTGTAAACCAAAGTTCAACCCTAAATTGAACTCCTATGCTCAAACAGCAACAAAGATCAATAAATAAACTATATGTCCCAAAGCCCCCTGAACTGAGGAAACAAGGAATGTTAGAGGGACATCTTGATCTGAATTAATTCATTCATTCAATATACATATATATGCACATATGTGTATATATAGAGATATGATATACATGAATTGGATAAATATATATTCATAATAATAAGAATGTGTGATAACATTTAATCTATTTTATAAAATCTATTATATAAAATAGATATTTTGTATTAAAATGATTTTATTTTTACAAATATATGTTTATATCTAGTTTAAACATTTTGAATTTTAAGTTTATTGAGTCTAAGGTTTTGTTCTAGGGTCTAGGAGAAAGACAAAATCAAGCTAAGACATGATACCTTACCTTTGCTGAGTTTATAGCCTAGAAAAGTAACAAACATACTGCCCTGGATCAACTTGTACTCCAAATCTTGGGTTCATGATTATGAGGACTATTCTATGATCCATATGACTCAAACTCCCATACCAATGTAAAACTAGGGTTCTCTAAAGTCAACTTGGACTTAAATAGTCAATTCTTATCATGCTAACAGAAACTTAAGTCAAAAAAGTACAGAATTAGAGGTGTATTTATGTTATCATCACTAAATTTTATTAGAAAAGAAAACAATAAGAAGCATGAGAAGCATTGTCAGCAACCTTTTCCCAACTGGATCCCTAAGAAAGTCACCTTTTTTCTCAGCACTCCTTCAACATTCCATTTGCAAATAGGAAAATGGTGCAACATTTTGGCATCCTTGACCACCCCACCCACTGCTTGGTCTACAACTTCCTGTGGCAACTACCTACTACTGATAGACCCCTAGTAGTTTTTACTAGTTGAAGCTAACTAACCCCACATGGTTCACACAGAAAGATTCTTGACAATTAATTCTCAACTATATTTTCAGCTATATTTTCTCTTGACTTTCTTTCAACCCCCCTTCTTCCTCTTTCTCCTAGTTGTGACAATACTCCCTTGCTACTAAACACAAAAACACAAGGTAATTCTGAGTCTTGACTTCCTGCCATCAGATCAGATTCTTGGAGCCTGAAAACCTCACAGGAAATTTATTTCTTAATCAAAATAGCTGGTGCTTATTGAAAATCACACTAGGAAGAATAGGTTTCCCCTTATTTGCCTCTTTTATAGACACATCCATAGCTACAATATGCAATATTGTATGATAAATACATATGAAGTTACAAAACAAAGTGCTATATGAAATTGGACAGGGGGAAATTACTGTTTAGAAGAATCAGGGAAGATTTTTCTAAAGGAAGTAGTTTTTGAGTTAAGAAAGTGCAACAGATAAAGCAGTGGAGAGGACTTTTCAGATATGTGCACATCAAAGAGAGAGCACTTGGCATATTCACAAAGTTGGGTAGAGGAAAGAGAAGGGGGATTGGAGGCATCACAAGTCAGGATGCATTCCTCCCCATCCCTCCAAGTTCCCATTTGGGACCTCCTTGCCTGCTATTTTTTATTAAGTACCTACTATGGGCCAGGCACAATGGGAATAAGTATTCCAGTTTGGGTGAAGTATAGTCCACATGATGGTATGCAGTATTAGTTGAGGTTAGAAAAGTAGAACTGAAGCTGTTTGAATGCCTAGCAGAGAAGTTTGAACATTATTTGGTTGGTAATACAGACCCAATAAAAAACATTGAGTGTAGTGTCATGCCCAGATTGATGCCCGAGGTAGATTAGTCTGCAAGAAAAGCATAAGAGACTTTAGTACAGGTAAGAGGGAGATTGATCAGTGAAAGCTATTAAGAGACTATTGAGGGGCGGCTAGGTGCATAGAGCAGTGGCCTTGGAGTCAGGAGTACCTGGGTTCAAATCCGATCTCAGACAAGAATTACCTAGCCATGTGGCCTTGGGCAAGCCACTTAATCCCATTGCCTTGAAAAATCTTAAAAAAAAAAAGAGAGACTATTGAAAGTTTAGTGGTAACTGATAATGATAAGCTGAAGTAGAATGACCATGGTGGTCACAGAGGCAAATAGATATAACAGATTTTGTGGAGAACAAAATCCACCTACTATAACAGGACCTACTATTGAGGAAATTGTGGATCAATCTACAGTCATTTATTATTATACCAGGCCCTGGGGAGTTTGTCTTATACAGGAGGAGGGAGTGGGGAAGCATTATAATTTTACAAATTGAGCACAGATCAAAGTACTATTAATTTAACTTTATTATTATTATTTTATTTATTTAAGGCAATGGCTTTAAGTGGTTTGCCCATGGTTACATAGCTAGGCAATTATTAAATGTCCAAGGTCATATTTGAACTCAGGTCTTCCTGACTCCAGGGCCAGTGCTCTATCCACTATGCTACCTAGCTGCCCCTATAAATTTAACTTTTAAAAAAATTTTCTTTCTCATGGGTTTTTCCTTTTGTTTTGATTCTTCTTTCACAGCATGATTAATATAGAAATATATTTAACATGATAGTGCAGATATAACCTATATTAGGCTGCTTTGCTGTCTTGGGAAGGAGGGAGAAAATTTTATAAAAATGAATATTGAAAACAATCTCTACATGGAATAATAAACTAAATAACAAAATAAACTAAAAACTAGTTTCACAGATTAGCAAATATGGGATAAAAACAAATGAATACAATGTATTGAAGGTGTCTCTAGGAATTAAAAGAATCCAGAAAGTTCATGTAGGAAGTGACCAATGGCTTTGAAGAGAGACAGGAGAATATTGGCTTTGGAAAAATGGGTCTTTGTTTTCTGGGAGAATTTAATTGCAATTTCCTGAAGGCAATCCAGCCTATTCTCCTAATTTAATTCTGGGACCTAGTCATTGTCCATTTTTATAGCCTGTCCCAGGACTATATACAGATGTACATGCTCAAAAATGTCCATTCTTCTATAATCTGAAGAAACAATAGCAAAAAATTCAGAGATGAGATGGATGAGAGCTGGGGAGGGGAGGTTAAGGAAGTGGCTACTTTACTACAGAAAACAGAACTGTATGCCCGAGGACTTTGGGCACTGAATCTCCAAGATAAAGACATAGATGTGGAAAATGAAAGTTCAGAGCCAAGTCACTCTGCATGGAATCATATTTCTGACCTTTGGATTCCCATAGCCCATGTTAGGTAGACTTTGTAGAATGTTAATTCCCCAACCCTTCCACCCCCATCTTCACCCTGACCCCACCACACTCAAACTCTTGCTATATTTCAGTTTCACCAAATTTCTCTTAATTTTCACTCAAGCCCCCAAGACACCAAGTTAGTGGTAACTGATAATGCACAGAGCATCCAGGGGCTCAGACCACCAGGCTTCTTCTCCCTACCCCCATAAATGACTCCCAGGTTCTCCCCATCACTCCAAGTTTCTAGATGGGTCTCCTTGCCCTCTCTTCATTCCTAATTTCCATCTCTATGTTCCCAGAAATGGACTCTAAATTAAGATTTTAATAATAATAATAATAATGATCTCTCGCAAGTATATATCACTTTGTACTTTTCAAATTGCTTTCACAACAATTCTCATTTGAACTTCACAACTCAAAAAGGATTTATATCCATCCACCCATTCATTCATTGACTCATTTAATAAATATTTAGCATAGAATCTTAGGAAGATTCCAAATTTAGAGTGGGCAAAGTTGGAGCAATGGTGCTTCCTGATGAAAAAAAATCTATAAACATGGGTAACTATAATTTTAATCCCTTGATAGATACATAGAGAGTGACAAAACAAAATATCAGGTAAGGTGCAAGAGGGAAAACTATTATCAACTGGACAATTTATGGACAAGGTGGCATTTGAGCTGGACTGGTAGGCCAAGCAGAGGAACAGAGAAAGAAAAGGACAAAGATTGCTCTGGAATGGGGGATGAGAGCAAGAAGTAGCTCGTTTTGGAGGAAGCACAGAATATGGGCAAGAGCATTATATGTCATCAGACTGGAAATCCCAGCCCTGACACTACCTTTATGACTTTTGGCAAGTCATTTAACCTATGGCCTCAGTTACTTATGTATATAAAATGAAGAGGTTATTTCTAGTGTCAAAGCTATATTCCCATGAAAGGTAGGACTTGGAGGAAAGGTCAGATGGCAAGGCAATATTGCCAGGCAATATGATTTTAATTTTATTCTATTAGTAATGGGTAGCCAAAGAAGATTCGCTCTGGAATTCCAAGAGGTGGAGGTGAGGGGTGAATGTGCTCCAGGCAAAGAGTTGAAAAGATAGGAGACAGTATAAGTGAATGTGGAACAATCGCTAAAGTAATTTTTCTTTCCCCATCACCCTCCAGCATAGCTAATTCAGTGCCCAACCAACTCTTTTCCAAAGCAGAAAGAGTCAGAGTATGTAGTAATTTCCCAGGTCCCTCCCCTGGCCTGATCTCAGCTATTTCCACCCCCAATTCCCATTGTTCTCAACCCAAAGACAAAGAGTTAAGTAAATGTTTTGAGAAGATAAGGACCTCCCTGTTGACAAGCCACAGGCTCCAGTGACCAGAGTAAGTTCTCTCTCCCAGTGATAAATGGGGTGGCTGGGGGAGCCAGCAGCCACCACGGTACCACAGCCCCGGGGCTTTTGCCAGGGTGGGGAGCTGATTGGCAGGCCTCAGTGCAGCAGGAGGTCGGAGGTGTCTGCTGATCCCACACTCTGGGAGCCCACTATCTGGAAAAGGAAGGCAAGCCAAAGACGGGGTGTCTGGCCAGGAGAAAACATCTCCTGTGGCAGGCCCCAAATGGCAGTGGACTCACATTTTCCATTGTTAATGTGGTAACAGGGCCACTTAAATGCATAGACGTGATAAGGGGATGGTGCCTGCAGCCCTTTAATCCTCTCTCTCTCTGGGTTCTGTTCCTTCTCTTTGAGAAGGAAGAAAAACAACCTCTGGGTGGGAGGGAGGGAGGGAGGAATCCTACCGGAGGAGCCACTTGATGAATCCAGTCTGTTTGTATAATTTCTTCAAGGAGACTAGTGCTGGCCCTAACCTGGTCAGGGATCCTGAAGCCAGGCACCTGAAGCGAGGCTGGCCCAGGAAAGAAAGTCAGAGACTGGGACACTTAGCAACTGATTTCCTCACCACAGTCCCAGAGAAGAGACTCACCTGCAGATTCCAGTCTGGGAGAAATCCAAAGAAAGAACAGAAACAATGCAAATTTATAGGGACTTCCTAACCTCATTCTAGGTTGATACTCCCCTTTCTAGAGAAGTTCCCTGGAGAATTTGGTCTTAGGGGAAATTCCCTTTCCAGGAACAGTATTATTAAATGAGCAAAACATCAAGTGCTAGATGAAAGGTAGAAGAGGAGGTGATCAGTGTACAGGGGGTAGGAATAGAGAAGGGACAATTTCTGTCCGGGTAACCAGTATCATAAACAAGACCTTTACCTTTCTCTGACCTCTTCCTACTATAGGCATATAGGTACTGGTTTGTACCTATAGTGGTGAAGCCCACTCTTCCATATCCTAGTAATGTCATAGAATTCTATGAGAAGAGATGATTCCCGAGGTTTACATGGATGGTCTAAGAATGTTCTGAGTAGGGGCGGCTAGGTGGTGTAGTGGATAAAGCACCTGCCTTGAAGTCAGGGGTACCTGGGTTCAAATCAGGTCTCAGACACTTAATAATTACCTAGCTGTGTGGCCTTGGGCAAGCCACTTAACCCCATTTGCCTTGCAAAAAAAAAACAAACCTAAAAAAAAAGGAATGTTCTGAGTTCTATCCATTCCAGCATCCCCTTCCTTCCTCAGCACCAGTCCTTATCCTTTCAATACCTCATTTTTTCACCTCTTTCCTACCCCACACCCTATGGGGCTTGCCAAACCCTGGGTTTGAAGCATCTGGGCCCTCTTGGCCTCCCTCAGAGCTCTGGCTTAATGAAATCAAGTTTGCTCTAGTCCAAATATATTTCCTCCCTTCTCTCCATCCTTCCCCTCCATGTTCATGTTTCTCCTTTTTTTATATACAAATGCTTGAGTAGTTATAAAGAACATGACCCATCAGTTTTTGTATTCATGCTCATCAAAATCATCAAAATACTTCTTGCTTAGGGATGCATGAGGTTCAAGAAGCCTTCTAAGACTTTTTAATAAGCTTTTCAAAGCCTTTCTCCCTCAAAACAGGAAGTCAGATGATTCCAACAGTAAACAAATTCAAGTACTAGAAGTTTACAACTTTGAGCCTCCCTAGAGGAGAGAAGATTCTAAACTTGGCAGAGTCAGTTCCCCACCCCACACTCTGTCAGTCGCATCTTTTCCTCTGGGCTCTCCCTCCCACTGATCCCCCCACTAATGGCCCCAAAGGAAAGCAAGGCAGGCAGGCTGGCTGCATCCTCCAAGGTCTCTGTTCCAAGGATGAGCTCAGTCTTGAGGGTCGGGGGAGTAAGAACTAGGTCTCTTGAGTGCTCCGAGCAAGCCTGAGCATCCTAGGGACTCAGACCCAGAACACTGCAATCCCTGGGCTGCTGTGCTTTCTTCCAGACACCAGGGCAGCCTATAGGACCTCTTCCTGGGAAGGCAGCCAACAAGGGTTAAAGGTGAGAGCAAGTAGGATTTAGAGATCCAACAGAGAATGCAAAGCACCCTGAGGAATTTTGATTGAAATTTTATAATGTATTGGAAATCTACTGCAGATAAATTGAGCAGAGGAAGGTGGGGGAGGTTAATAAACAGTCTGGAAGATTAAAACAGCAGCCAATCCTAAGGAAGTGGCAACTGAGAGGAGAGCAAGCAGAGGATCTGGAGGGTTCTCAGGCACTCAGCAGAAGGCCGTTCCCAAATATAAACAACAAGAGGAGGGGGGGAAAGAGGCTTTAAAAATAAGCAGAAGCAAGTTAAGAGCATAAATAAAGACACAAATGCAAATAGTGGCCATCATCTTAAAAGATCTGTTTTAGTCAAATAGCAATTAAGAAGCCCAGGAGATTTCTCTGGGAAAAAAAAAAAAGAAAAAGGAAGGTATGTGGAGGTCCTTGGACCTCAGCATCCTATGAATCAGTCCCTTTTCTAAAATGACCAGAAGAACCCTGCCTTCTGGGCTCAGAGCCCCCTTCTTCTTTGTTGTGCTTCCTTCATGTGGAAATCCCTGATTGTGGGTTTGCACTCTTCAAAGCTCCAGTCTGCCAAAAGGGAATAATAATAGCTTACATTTCTCCAGGACTTTCATGTTGAACAAGAACCTTCTCCCCAATAACCTTGTGAGGTAATAGTAAGCAGATATAATCCTCATTTCATAGAAGGAAAAACTGCATGTCTATACACTGAAGTGACTTGCCTGAGATCACAAGTGAAAGTGATAAACCATAGGGGAAAGAGTCCTAAATGTAAAGTAAGAGAGCCTGAGTTCAAATCTGACTGTCATGACCACCATGATCTTGGCCAAGTCACTTGCAACCTCTCTAGGCTTCAGTTTCCTCTTCCATAAAATGGGAAATTTGAATTTGATAACTTCTCTCTTACATGTATCAGGATTAAAATTTCCCCTCATTTCAAGGAGAGAGCTGTCTGCTTCAGAGCACTATATCACAATGCCCCGACCCTGGAACCTGATCTTGCTTTCTTCTCTTTGTCCCTACCACACATTCCAGATGATAAATGTGTTTTTATTTCCAAGAGTATCTATTTACAAGGGGAAAGAGTATTTATAAGGCTATCAATAATAAATTTTATGTGATCACCAGTGTGAAAAAAAGATTACTATCCAGCAATGAGAGTGCAGGGCTATTAATATTGCTAAACAATCCTTCCTGGTAGAATTCCTCCTAAGGTTCCATAGCATTCAGCTCCCACTTGATCCAGAAAGACAACTGAGTTTTTTCTTTATAGAGTAACCCTATACCCAAGAAGACCTAGCCAGATACTCTGGTGCTTTCCTTCAGACTATAATCCTTTTAACTTGACAACCATACCTTCCCACTAAACCACAAACTACCTGAGTAACCATTTTGACCTTTCCCACAGATGAAAAAAATCACATGACCCAGGATATTATTATCGATCCTTCATTCTCTATAGTATTTCAGAAAAAGAAAAGAAGATACTTAATCCCAAAGGTGTAAAGATGCTTCCCAGGCAACTATAAGGATCTTTTCTTTTCATAACAATTGGTAGAAGAGAAGGAAAGTCATTGTTGGATTGAAACAATCAATCAACAAACATTCATTAAGTATCTTCTCTGTTTCAGACATTATGCCAAATTCTAGGAATAAAAAAGTCAAAAATGTGATTGCCCCTGCCCTCCACTTTCTTATTTTCTAAAGCAGAGATGGGAACTTTTTTTCTGCCAAAATTCTTTTGGATATTTATAGCAACATCTGTGGGTCATGCAAAATTATCAACTTAAAAATGAATCTGCTAAAACACTCCTAGATTAATTGAGTTCAAGTCCCACCTGAAGTTGCCTTGGCAGTGCTAGACCAAATGATTTCACAGGTCATATTCAAACATTCCTCATTGCTCTTTTAAAGTTTGATTCTTAAACTGAGGTCTGAGGATCATTAAGATCTCAGCAGGTCCATGAATTTGTAGGGAGAAAACATTGTATATTTACTTCAATATAATTTGTTTCCTTTGTAATTTTACATATTTTATTTTATGCATTTACAAATATGTTGAGAAGGGGTCAATAGGTTTCACTATCCAGCCAATTAAAATTAGACTTTTTTTAAGAATCCAAATTCTCATTAAAAAGCTGACTTTGAGTAGGAAAGGCTTAGTTATTTCTTAAATGTTCTGCTTAGGTTATGCTTTGGATCATGTTGTTTTTCTTTGATTCAACACAACAAGCAACTCTCAGGCCTTTACTATATGGGAGGCATTGTGCCATATTCTGGAGCAAAAACAAATTGAAAAGCAGTCTCTGTCCTCAAGGAATTAACATTTTTCTTGGGGAGGGGAGAAGGTAGGTGACATTTGCAGAGATAGGAAATACAATATAATATGAGATAGCATTGAGCACTGACAACAGTGAGGTTCAGAAGAGTGTTCTGGTCCATGTGACAACTTAAGTGAACCTTAAGGGAATTTAAGTAGTGGGCAGAAAGGAGGGATTTCTTGGCATTTGTAAAAGTTGGTATAAAAACAATGAAGCTGGAGATGCAATTTCAAATTTGGGGAGCAGCAAAACAATTGATTTGGTTGAACTCTAGAGTGCTCAAAGAGGAATAGTATGAAATCAGATTGCAAAAGTAGGTGAAAGTCAGATCATGAGAGATTTAAAAGACAAACTGAGGGTTTTGTATCCCATGTGGCTGGATCAATCTAATTATTCAAAAGTTTTTCCTTAAATCAAATCTAAATTTGCCTCCTTATCACTACATTCCATTTCTTCTAGTTCTAATCTTTTCAGGGTCAAATAGAACAAATCAAATCCCCAATTCATATTACAGCCCTTCAGATACTTGAAGACAACTACCCCTCCCCCCCACCAAGGCTGCTCCAGTATAAATGTCCCTAATTCTTTCAACAGATTCTCATATGGCAAAACCTAGAGATACTCACCATGCTGATTACACCCCATCCACCCCCATATACTCGTCATCTTAACAATCCTTCCTAAAATATGACCTCCAGAATTGAACATAGTACTGCAGATGCTGTCTAACTAGAGTTCAATATAGCAAGACAATCAAACAATATAGAGATTATTATCAATTCCATAGTCTTGGATGCTATTTCTCTCTTTGTGTGACTTAATTTCACATTATCTCTCTAAGGTAGGTTGGGTTCATATAATCATGTTCTTGACTGGTCAGGCAAGGATCCAAACATTGGGTGTTCAAACAAATGTGAGCTCATACAAAAGCTATATTTTCCATTTTGTCTTGTTTAATGAGTAACTTTTGAGCTACTATTTCAGGACTAAGCCCTTCTCCCTATCATATGAATGACATTCAGCTGTGGACAGCTCCAGCCACCTTTGTACTCAAGTATCAGTGCCTTTTCATTATAGGACTTACCTTTTTAAGTCAGAAGGTCTATAGTAGGCTTCAGAGTTAGGAAAACCCTTTTATCCAAGGTGTTGACATAATGGAAGCAGATTAGGGAAGTGTGTCTTGGACATATCTTCTTTTCAAGACACATAATCATAGTACTGAGAGTTCAAAATCTTGGAAATCTTCTAGTAAAATGAGTTTCACTTCATTTTAGAGAAGGAAGCTGAGGCAGAACTGCTACTTACCCTGTTCTATGATCTTGAGCAAATTACTTAGATAGCTTAGGTGCCTCCTTAGCTTGTTCACCCCAATATAGGGGTGATACCATATAGACATCTTCACACAGAATAAGTCATAAACATGATTATACACACACACACACACACACACACACACACACACACACATCCTTGAGTAAGTAAGATCAAGAGAAATAACAATAGTATAACCCTTATAACCTTCCCCAACATGTCCTTTCTTTGAAGAATTGATTCCTAAGGGGGAAATTCCATTGGCATTTGTAAAAGTTGGTATAAAAATAATGAAGCTAGAGATGAAATTTCAAATTTTGGGGAGCAGAAAAACAATTGATATCCCAGACCATTCCTAGTAACTCATGCTCTTGCCTAGACCATTACACTTCAATCCTAAATCAATTTGGAAAAGTTGCAATAGATGAAGAGGGAGATGGATTGACCTGGCAAGACTTCATAGTATGGTTGGAAAAGAAGGGACTTGAAGTCATAAAGCCTTATTTTGAGTCCCAGCTTCAATGTTTACTGTCTGTGTCAACATGAGTCACTTAATTGCAAGATCTCTGAGCCTTGTTTTCCTCCCTATTAAAGACAGATTCTAATATTTGCATCTCCTGCTGGAGAGTCATCCTAGGTGACTCTGTGAATAGAGTGCTAGACCAAGAGTCAAGAAGACCTGAGTTAAAATTTGACCTCAAACACTTACTAATTTTGTGACCCTAAGCAAGTCACTTAAACTCATATACCTCAGTTTCCTCATATGTAAAATGAGGATTATTGTGAGGATAAAATAAGATCATAGTCAGAAAACATTTTATAAAACTTGAAAGCACCATATAAATGCTAATTATTATTATTATTATTATTATTATTATTATTATTATTATTATTATCCATGATTTCATCTAAGCAAATAGTTCCCTTCTAAGAATCAAGCCTTTCAAGAGCCCTAGTAATATACAAATATACACACACATATATATATGTATATGTACCTAAATGTATATGTATTTGCATATATACATACATACCTATTACCCATATAGGTATATGTGTGTGTTAATGCTACATATCTTACCAGTCATTTGGAAATAAGTATCTCTACTTTTAACTTGGTTAGTCTTCAGACATGATTCAGACATGATTCAACTAATGATTCATATAATTATGAACTATTTATTATTACCCTAAGAACACTAACTAAGAAGACACAGTGCACCTTGCAAAATTACAGGCATATCTAGTAGAACAATAGATGAGCTAGAATGGCAGCCCTTTGCCTCTTCTCTGGCCTACTACTTGCCCTTTTGAATCAAATAATTCATAATCTAGTGAAATGTCTTCAGAGCGCTTTTATGACCTGATTATGAAAGAATTTAAGGGCAGGAAGGGGAAACACTGGAGAAAGATTCAAGAAAAGCTCAAGGATGAAAGGTAGGAAAGGGCTGGGTATATCTCCACAACTATTGGTAAAATAATCAAATGACTATCTAGAAGCCACTAACTTAGAATCTTAGCATCCTGGAATATATTGCCAGCATTCTAAATAGAAAAGCATAATATATTTACTCATCAAATTCCATATTTTTGTTCATATGTTCATCTGTGTTCAATTCTTTTTGATCCAAATATGTTCTTTTCTTGACAAAGATCCTGATCACACAGCTAGTGAACGTCTTGGGTCAGATTTTTAACTGGGTCTTCCTGACTCCAGTTCTATCGCTCTCTTCTCTAAGATACCTAGCTGCCAAAATTCTAATTCAAAATCATAAAATTTCAAAAAATTTCAACCCTAAAATTCCAACATAGACTCTTCAGACATTCTAGAATGCATTCCTAATGTACTGAGAGGCAGGCTCCTCTAACTCTAGCAACCACCTCCTCTGAAGTTCTAGATTAGAACCTATAGTTTTAGGGCATGCTAGAGAAATACTAGAACAGTATCCTGTAATACTGGGCTGCATCTTAACATTCCAGAGTTCTATGGTTCTTGTGATTCTAGAGTGTGTACTTAAAATTCTTGAAAATGGCATCATATCATGATGGGAAACAGATCATCTTTTCAAGATTGAAGCCATTTTAACCAAACTTTCCCTTCATAGGAAGGATCCCAAGCTACACTTCCACTCTGAAGGAGAAGAGGAAAGCAGATGAACAGCTGGTGTGTGCATATTTGGACGGCTCTGACAATGCATCCCTTCTCAAGGTGACAGGAACATGCAGCTGCCTAATGGGTACAGAAGTGTCTATTCTTTCCCTGTGACATTTATTGTGAAATATCTGAGTGGGACTGAGAGACATGCAAGGCTTTCTCCCTCCTTATCTAGTGACCCTGGTCAGTGTCCTGCTGTCAAGGACTAGAATAATTTATGTCAGAGCTTCGAGTGTTTACTTATCAGGCTCAAAGACTGGGCTGGCCAAAAAATCAGCCAGACTGGCTCCTTTGGACCCGTCTCCCTCCCTCTCCAGTCTTTTCCTGCCAGTAGGGAAAAATGAGCTCAGGGTGTTGCTTATACTCCACTAGGCAACGACATCAGAAACAGCAACAGAGAAGGTGTAAGGACCACTGCCATATTCTGGGCAGCCTGTGCCCCTCAGCTCAACTCCCACCAATGTAAGAATGCCAAAAATCTTTTGGGAGCATTTCCCATGTAGGCAAAATACCCTAGAGAATGCAGAATGGCTATTCAGTGCCAGCTATATGTGAGACAAACACTCATTTGTCCAAATAAATGGTCTCTCGCTGATATAGAAGTTAGCCACCCTGAGGTGTCCGCTTTATAGACACCAAAGGTCAATGTACTTAATAAATAAATAATAAATAGATGGATAGAGCGGACCTGGAGACAGGAAGACCTGAGTTCAAATCTAACCTCAAATAATTATTAGCTATGTGACTCTGGATAAGTCACTTAACTTCTGTTTGCTTTATTGTACTGGAGAAGAAAATGTCGAACCACTCTTTGTCTTTTTAAGAAAACCTCATGGGCAGTATTGGCATGTTGTGGTCTATAGGATCATGAAGAGTTAGATACAACTGAATGAGCAACTGCAATAATTTAATAAATACTTATAAATTGATTGACAAAACCCTTTTTAGTCTTAATTTGTCAAAACAAAGTTGAACTTTAATAAAAGATTTTACAGAAAAACTAAGAGAAAACAAAACAAATAAAAATATTCACTAAATACTGAGTTCACAGCTTCCATTTCCACAACTTTTATCTTTCTCTACCTTTCTCTTGCCTCCTCTCTTCTCCTTACTTTCTCTCGTTTAGCATCTGCTTTGCTCTCCTCCAAGATGCTTCTCTTAAAACTGCTCCTGGACTTAAAGTTTTATAATCTCAGAGATGAACTTAATCCTAGGATACCTAAGCTAATCTTTCTGAGTAGCAATCTCAGTTATTACACTCCTGAAGAGATGTAACAGTCTTTGCATGAGGCCAGTCCAGTTGTTTGTTGCATGAAGACCTTCAGTATAAGGTAGCCGCTACTTCCCAAGAGAGCTTATTACATTTTGAAATAATCCTAACAGGAAAGAAAGTTCCTTCGACAGACACCAGTTGCCTTGGTCTCTGGTTGACCTTGATGGATCTGCTGCAGGCTCATCTTCCAGCCTCAAGTCATTTTGGCCTAAATCTAATGCATGAGCTCTAGAACTGATGAGGTGAGTATGAGAGGTAGGCACAGAGCCCAGAGAAATCACCACAAGTCTTTCTGGTTAAGCAGTATAAGTGAAATGGAAAGCATTATGGCTTGGGAGTCAAGAGACCTGGGCTCAAATCCCAAATCTGATTCTCAGCAGCTGTGTGACTTCTGTTAAGTAGCTTTACCATTCTGGGCCTCAGTTTCTTCCATTGTAAAATGAAGATAACCTTTGTACTCTGGAGGGAGGAAAATAAAAAAAACTTTTTTAGGATCATGACCTTTTAATAAATGATTATTTTCTCATCTGTTTCTCTTCTGTTTTTTTCTCTTCCTGTCTTTCCTTCCTTCTTCTCCTCCTCCCCTTCCTTCCCTCCCTCCCCTTCCCTCCTCTCCTCTTCTCTTCTCTCTCTCTCTCTCTCTCTCTCTCTCTCTCACACACACACACACACACACATTTTCCTCTCAGCATGGACTCTTCCTCTGGTAATATGTTTCTTTGCTTTGTTTTCAGAAAGTGTGATATAATATAAGGGGCACTAGATTTGGAAATCAAAAGCCCTCAGTTCAAGTGCTGGTTCTGTTCTTTTGGACTCTGTGACCTTGGGTGAGTCACTGATTCTCTGCATCTTTGTTTCTTCATGTGTAAAATGAAAGGGGTAGAAAGAAGTTGGCCTTTAAATCCCGTTTTGCTTTAAATCTTTGATTTTCCAATAGAATAATAGTGAAAAAAATGCTTTGTGGGTCTTAAAATATTAAAAACAAGTGAGCCTCTATTATTCTTATACAATGCCAAGTGTGCTCCCTGCTCCCTGAATTCAACTCTTGAAGAATTTAGCTAATGTTTGCCAGGACTGAAGTCAAACCCAATCCGATCCTTGAATCCCATTTCATTCCCTAAGTTTCCCCAAAAGGATAGATTAAAGTTAAGAGAATTAGACAGTGCTCAAGGATTGGGTGGCAACAATTTAACTTCTTTTCTTCTTTCTCCTCTGTCTCTTGCCCTCTGCCCCTGGTGTGATGGGCATTACTCAGCCTGGCTAGGGGCTAAAAAAGAATTAGTCTAGAGTTACTAGGAAAAATTATTTCTAATCATCTTCCACTTGATATGATCCCTTATATGACCTCTATTAAAATCGTTATCCCCCACTCAGATAGCCTGGGGAGGATTATTGAGGTTGAGTCATGTTAAGTGGAGGGTTATCTTATCTATCACTACATATACATAAAACACACACACACACACACACACACACACACACACACAAACACACACACATCTGCATCCTCTGCTAAGAATGAAAAATAACCTCTTGATGTTTCAGTTGCCTGTTGGTGCAGGGGATTGTGTACTCTTCCCTGGAGGAGTAGCAGTATCAGTTACTTTAACCATTAGATAGACTTTAATTTGGTTTGAGTCTGATACCTGTAGTCCTGATACTAATTCCACCTGTTTGATAAGGATCTGTGGCTATTGCTGTTGGTTTGGTTTGATTACTTTTAGTTTAAAAGTTTCTCTTTGAATAAATCCAACCCATCTTAGCCAGATTAAGAGGAAAAAAGGATACTTTCCATCAATTGCCAAGTATTTGTTAACTATCTAATATATACCAAGCACTGTGCTGGGTGGTAGTAATACAAACACAGAAAAATTACAAATTACTACTAAAGGGAGAGCTGTCAGCTACATATATAAATGCATACAAAATGAACATGAAGAATAAATACACTTAAGTATAAAGTACTTGGGAAGGGATAGCACTGGTAGTTAGTTGGAGGGGGGGAGGGAACAGGAAAAGTTTTATATAGAAAATGGTGTTCAAGCTGGGACAAAGGGAGAGATTTAAGGTGGAGATGAGGAGGGAGTATGATCTAGGCATGGGGAATAGCCAGTCCAAAGGCATAGAGATGGATCATATGTAAAAAACAAAGAGTAAGCCAGTTTTATTAGATTGTAAAGTCCAAGAAGAGAAGTACCTCAAATATCATGGAGGGGACACAGGATGGTCCTAGTCGGATGATATTTCTCTGTATTTATCTTATGCAGTTCCTTACACAAGGCTTTGCACTAGGGGCTTAATAGATCCTTGTTGATTTTAGTGACAGTTTTGAAAAAAAAGGTTCAAAATCTAAAATTTCCAGTCTTTTTTTTCAAGATCAGGAGAGGAAATGGCAAAAGATTACTAAAATGAGTAGACCAGGGACTAACACAGTACATCAAGTATTTACTCAGGATTACAAGAATCTAAACATTGGAAGACACTCAGGGGCATCTAGTCCAACCCAACAAGAAACCCTACCAAACCATTCTCAACCTCAAATTAGAAAAGCCAAGGTCATTCACTGCATCCTGGACCATCACTTGTCATCACGACTTTTGCTCTGTCACTGGACTTTGATGACTGGAGGAAAATGTGAGGTTGAATACTGTACAGCTCTGCTCCCTTAAATCCAATTCAGTCAAAACCTCATCCTTAGATGTCATTAGTTCTCTTTAAGAACAAAGGGTGAACAACAAATGTTCCTTCAGCCTTTGCTTGGAGGAAGAACCAACTAATCCTTGGGGTAGCCTATTCCTTTTTTGGATGGCTCAAAAGGTTAGAAAGTTTTTCTTTATAGCAAGCCTAATCTTCTTCTTTGTCACTTCTAACCACTGTCTTCCAGCCCTACACTTTTGGGTCAAGAAGGAATCTAATTCCTCTTGCTCATGATGGCCAGGGAGCATTCCCTCTGCTAAGTTTTCTCTACTTCATGCTCTCTCTCTATATATATATATCTTCACTTCTTTCAATTTCTCCTTAAAAGACATGATCTGAAAGTCCTTTATCATTACAGTTACTTGTTTCTGGACACTTTCCAACTTATCAGTGTCCTTCCTAAAATGCAGTACCCAAAAGGAAGTAGTTTTACCAGAGTGGAATGCAACTTGACTATTGCCTCCATAGTTTTGTACTATTTACATCTCTCTTAGCCTAATATTTTAAGAATTCTGCAGGGTCTCATGTGGCTTCCAGTCTTCTTTCCTCCCCAATTGTTCCTGTTCCAAGTCATTCCTCTTCTCTCCCCGTCCTTCCCCACTTTTAAAAGCTTCTCTCCTAGAACAGGCATTCTTAACCTGGGGTCCAGGAATTTTTTTAAGTTTTAGTAGCTATATTTCAACATATTTGTTTCCTTAATTATCCAATGTATCTTATTTTATTCATTTTAAAACATCCTGAGAGTGGATCCATAGTATTACCCAGACTACTAAAGGAATCCATGACATACACAAAAAAAGATAATAATCTCTTCCTAAGGAGTCAAACTTTATATGGTATAAAATCCTCTAAAGTCTTCTGGTTCTTTGAGGGAACCTGGGGTCCAAAAGGCAATTCCATTGGAATATAAGCCCTACCAAGGTGGAAAGGCCTCAAGAATGGACCAGTGACAGACTCAGTTGAGCCAATCTTTAAATCATCAACACAGAATGTGGACTAAAAAACTGACCATCAGATGATAAAATTTGTCAGTCCCAGCAATTCATAAGGACTATCAAATAAGACTTGGAAAGATTGGGATCTGCATGAAATAGTTGGTGAAGTAATGGATCCTCAAAGCATTGAAGGGATTTCTAAGGAGAAATGGGCATCAGTATTCTAAAATCATTTTAATGGGAAAAAGAATCAACTAATGTCATTTTGACTTTTCTAGGAAGGTGACACACCATAAATTGAAGGACTTCCAAGAAGTTCTTGGAAGATGCAATATATATTACAAATGGAGAGTTGAGTGAGTGTGTGTGTGTGTGTGTGTGTGTGTTTCCTAAGCTATGAAGGTCAGACCAAGTTACAACATCTGGTTCTGACACTGCATACACATCCTGTAAGTTTGCAACCCCAGTTGACACACTTTCTAAAATGAGCCTTGAGGCCTGGCCAGGGTTTTCATGAGAGAATGAGCAGAGAAATTAGTGTCTCATCCTCAAACAGAGTCTAACCCAGTATTCTTCTTGAAGGAAAGACAAACCCATGGAGGGAAAGGAAGCTCAATTCTGGACACTTTTCCCTTCTCTGGCACCCATATAAGGGAACCAAAATTCCCTTTATTAAATAGAATGGTCATTATCACAACAGTATCAAGTAAGGAAATTTTTGGCCACTGATACAACAGATTAAGTTAATGGGTTATCACTGGGGTATAGTAGTTTAAGTATTTAATTTGGAATCAGTAAGACCTGATTTCAAATTTCACCCTGGACATTTACTCACCACATGATCATGCACATGTTGCTTAATTTTTCCAAGTCTCAGTTTCTCTATCTCTAAAACATGGATGAAAATAGATGTACCTACCTGCCAGGGCTTCTGTGAGATCCAAATAAGCTTATGCATGGACATCACTTCAAACGTTTTAAAGGGTTATGTAAATGTCAGTTATTATTATCCGACCTTGCTCCATCACAGAAGTTATTTTAAGCTCCATTCCTTTCTGAAATAGGATTGGGTGAGTTGGAAGTGGGTGGAAGGATGGGTAGCAGGTAAGAGAACCATTGCACCCTGATATCTTCAAGTTCATACTAACACTCCTGCAACTTTCCTTCATTTATCTATACTGGTATCATTCAGATTGAGATGCATGATACCCAAGAAGAAGATACCAAGCAAATGCACTACTTAGAGGAAAAAGGTTGTGGGAAGCAATCAAATAAAACTGGATCTAATTATTCTGTCATCATTACCTTGAAGCCCAAAATGACTCAATCAATAATTTATTAAGTACCTATTGCTATGCTAGGTACTTTGGTGACATTGCTATTTTTATTTATATCCCATCCTACTGCAAACCCCTCAAGGGCAACAATTGTCTTATTTCAGCTTTATATTCTCACCCTCCCCTCTCCCAATCTAGTCCAGGACTTTGAATATAGTAGATATGAATTAATGTTTATTCAGTGCACCATTGTATCTCAGAGGGAGTAGGCACTTTGGAGGCCATGTAGCTGAGAATGGAGCATTGTGACAATTCCAACAAAGCTTTATTCAGCCTCCACTTTCATAAGAGAAGACTCTGCCTCCTGAGTTGGTTCATCCCACTTCAGTCTATATATATAGCAATGCATTATTAATGACATTTAATATCACAATAATTAATTATTAATTATATTAGCATTATTCTGTATATATCATGGTCTTCATTCCTCTCACCATCATGCTCACTCTTCTCTGCATACATATCAATTTGTCAGTGTCCTTCCTAAGCTATGGTGCCCAGAACCAAATACAAAGTTCCAATTCTGATGTAACCAGGATAGAAGATAGCAGTGTAATTACCTCCCTATGTACATCAATTAAGAGAGATTATGAAAAGAATTTATTCTTTGACTTTCACAAGATGCTGTTATTTTGCTGAATGAATATGAAAGATGTATGTAAAAGGGGTGAGGGACAATCTAGAAAATTATCCCACCTGATTTAGAGTGAATGGTAAGATGTTACCTCCTAATACCTTAACCAGATGAGAACAAATCTCCATTTTTGCCCAGGTGGGAACAAAGCCTGAGCACTTTCATTGAATCAATACATTACATACTTTGAATAAGTTTGAAAAATCTTTGATAAATTCAAAAATTTTTGAAACCCCCTGGATAGTCTGGAGAGATTTTATCCAGGAAGTCTATTTGGATTGCTTAAGGGACTGAAAGTCTTATATAAAACCAACAAGCTGTTTGAAATCGGACATCCAAGCAATAGTAACTTAGGGTAAAAATCTTCCAGCTAAAAGCCTGAGAAGGAAATGCTTGGGCAGAGAGGAAAGGACACTGACTTCAGTCTTGATCTGAGTCATTGTCCAACTTTCTTGGCCAGAGGATCTCATGAAGTTCCAGAAGATTGGTGGATTTGGACTTTTCACTCATTTCTTAGCTGTGTCCCCAGGATGGCATTGGCTGGTGACAATATCTGAATCAGGAGCCACGCTGTCAGTGAGGAAAGATAGATGTAAGACTCTACAAGGAGACAGCAAAAAAGCTATCTTATATCCAGAGGATTCTAGCAGATAATTTTCCAGAAACTATGAATTAACTTTTTGCCATGTGTGTGTGTGTCCTCTAAACTTGGGTTTATTTAAGCTTAGCTTGAGCCCCGGACTCTTTATGTGCTGGTAGAAACATATATCACAGATTTGGGAGGGATGTTTCATTCCAACTGTTCCTACTATACCATCTTAGTAAATACTCCTAACTAAAAGCTAATTAAATTTGTCTAACTATTTGATATCAACTTGTAATCATGTAGGAGTAAAAGTGCACCAGTGGGGGCTTTTGAACAGTAGCATTAGAGAAAACCTTATTTAGAGTTATAATGCAGATTAAACTTTAAAGTGTGTTGAGTATATGCTATTTTTTTTTACTAGAAAGCTAGTTGTTAAACACCAGAATACCCCTGGGGATGATCAATGCAAGCACCTCTAGAACTGAAGTCATAAACATCAAGATGGCCCAACAGGTAGAGTATTAGACTTAAAGCCAGAAAGACCTAAGTTTAAAACTTGCTTTTGATACATTTTAACTATATGACTCTGGGTAAAGCTCTTAAATTTTTTCAGGCTCAGTTATCTCATCTGTAAAAAAGAGGATAATAACAGCATTTAGCTCATAGGACTGAAAATCAGATGAGCTAGCATAAGGTAGAATGCTTTTTATTTCTTAAAATTCTGCATAAATGCTAGCAATTATTATCATTATTAAATAAAGTGGCATTTGAATTGTACCTAAAATTTTCAAATTTAAAAACAGGACAATGGCTTTCCTGAAGACCTTATATCAGAAAAGTCTATTGACAGACAAGCACAAGAACCTGCTGGTAAAAAGAACATTCGTCATGGATAGAGTTAGAGTGATATGGAAATCCTGTCTATGCTACTGAGTGATGGCTCAATGGATAGAACACTAGACCTAGAGTCAGAAAGTTCTGAGTTCAAATTCCACCTCAAACACTTACTAGTGTACTAGCCCCAGGAAAGTGCCCAACCCCTGTCTGCTGCTTCCTCAACTATAAAATGGGAATGATAATGGCACTTATCTCACAAGGTTGTTGTGTGGATCTAATGAGAAAATATTTGCAAAAGTGCTTAGCAAATTGCAGACACCACATAGATGTTTATTCCCTTCCCCATCTGATTTTTGGTTTTGTTTTTTGACTATATCACTTTCCCTCTCTGGGTCTCAGTTTCACCATGTCAAGAGAATAGACTAGCTTTGAATCCAGGACACAGCAGGGCAAATGAGTTTGCTATAACAACTCACACACGGAGCTCTAAAAAGGAACAGATGTCCTTGGGAATAAATGGTGGTCTCCTTGCTAGAAATCTTGAGGCCAGACCTAGATGGCCAGCTGTTGAGAACAATAAATTAGGATTCTTTTTTCAGGTATGATTGAACTAGATGGCCATTGAAGTCCCTTCCAACTCTGAATTCCCATCAATCTTTGACTGGACCGAATAATCTCTATGGAAATAGAACTGGAAAAACTTGGGGGGAGAGCATTCAAGAGAATCTTCTAATTCAATACTCCCATTGTACAGACATGGAACTGAGACCCAAGTCTCAGGAAAGTTAAGTGGTTTATCCAAAGTCCACAGGTAATAAACATCAGAGGCAGGATTTCAATCCATGACCTCTGGCTTCAGAGTTGATTTTCCTTCTGGTAAACCACACTGATTCTAAATTAAAGGAAAAATGAAAAAAATTCCTTTTATTTATAAAAGCCTAACATACTCACAAAGGTATTATTTCTAACTTTTCTCCCAATAAAAGATATGGTACTGAGTCTGAAATATTGCACACTAGAAGTAGTCTTTTCTGCACTTAATATGCAAAATCCAAAGTGCACAAACACTAGAGAATTTACATTGAGGACAAGTACTGTAGAAGGAGAAAGTCCTATAATAGAAGCTCTGGGAACAAGGAGTTTGACTTAGAGAGCAAAGAAAACAGAATATGGCCCTTCTCTAGTCCTTTCACTCATCTAGCAGCTGTTGGACAACTGTTTTATGTTCTCTTAGGAGTTAGCAGGATATGCAACTTCTGCTCTATCACTACTACCTAAAAACTTATTCATTCTTCAAGTTAGAATTCAAAACTATCTCTTTGTGAAAGTCTACTTCAGTTCTCCAAGACAAAAAGCACCTCTCCTTCCAATCTTCAGAGATACATTGTACTTTCAGTCTGTGGATTTTCTTAGATTTTGATTATATTCTGCACTAGGGTTCTTATAAACCATTGCATAATTATATTTCCTCCTGCCAAATTTTAAAATCCAAGAGAACAGGGGTTTTATGTTCACTATCTTTGTATTTCTTCCAGCCCCTATTAGAAGGCTTTGTACCACAGACAATTAACTTGTAGTGTGATTCTGGCACAAATCTCTTAATTCCTCTGAACCTCAATTTCCTCATGAACTTCTGAGATATTTAAGTGGTATAATAAGTGACTAGAGTGTTGGTCTTGGAGTAAGAAAGACCTGAATTTGAATCCTGCCTCAGAAACCAAGTTATATAAGCTTAAGCAAGTAATTTGACTTCTCTCAGTCTCAGTTTCCTCATCTGTAAAATGAGTATAATAATAGTTTATACTTGACAGGATTATTATAAGATTATTTACTTGCTAGACAAGTCAAGTGTCTAGCAAACCTTAAAGGGTAATATAAATGGTGACTGTTATTGTTATTATCTGCAACATCAGGATTACAGTAGCACTTATCTTGTAGGACTATTTTAAAGTTCAAACAAGATAAGTGTAAAGTACTTGGTGAACTTTAAAGTTTTAAATAAATCTGGCATTATCATTATAGTAGGCACTTAATTTGAATCAGTTCAACAAATATTAAGTGCTTATTAAGTGGTAGGTACTGCAGATCTAAGGAGAGAGAGACACACACAGGTATCCCTCTCCATAGGTTTACATTTATATTGAGATAAAAAAAAAGGTAGATAAGAGGCAAGTAGTGAAGCTGTCTATAGGGATAGAATCAAGAATTGCTTACAATAGGGGCGGCTAGGTGGCGCAGTGGATAAAGCTCCGGCCCTGGAGTCAGGAGTACCTGGGTTCAAATCTGGTCTCAGACACTTAATAATTACCTAGCTGTGTGGCCTTGGGCAAGCCACTTAACCCCATTTGCCTTGCAAAAAAACCTAAAAAAAAAAAAAAAAAAGAATTGCTTACAATTGACCTTAGACAGGTACTAGCTGTGTGAGCTTAGGCATGTCATTTAACCCTGATTGCCTCAGTTTCCTCATCTGTAAGATGAGCTAAAAAAGAAAATAACAAACCACTCTTGTATCTCTGCCAAGGAAACCCCAAAGTCAGACACTGTTGAACAACAACATATTACCATTAATACCTAAGAACATGAAGAGGCTGTATATTATGATCGATGAAGAGCTACCCTAAGAAACAGGAAAATCTGAGTTAAAGTCTTGCTTCTGACACATCCTGGCTGTGTGTGGCCTTGAGAAAGTCACTTAAACTCTTAAGTGTTCTAGAAACTTTCTATGGCTTAATTGCAGAGAAGGAACCAACGTGTATTGGTAAAGGGAGTTCCCTAGGAAAGATAATGAGCTCTTATTAAGCTGGTGAGCAGTAGAAACACTTATAAGAAGAGTAAGGATTTCTGCCCTCAATGAGTTTGTAGTCAAATAGCAGAAGAAAACAAACAAAAGAGAAATCAAGGAGGGAGAGAGGAAGAACTACTGTGGGTATGTTAAGAAGGAGTTAACTGGTGGGTCTTCTCCCTAAAATGGAGATCCTGGAGAGGAAATTCACTACTGGAAGAAGGTGACCAGCATGGATAAGGGCTATTCCTGGTTAAGAAGGCTACAAAGGAAGGCAGATGTTTCCAGGATGAGGAGGTCCCAAGTGCTGAAATAAGCAAGGGTAAGATAGCAACTGAGGCATGGTAGAAAAATCTGAAAAATTAGAAGCAGGGGCCAACAGGGTCAAGGAAAGACTTCAGGGTAGAGGTAGCATCTGAATTGGGCCTTAAAGGAAGGAAGAAATCGCAAAAGACGGAATTTCAGCCCCCCCCCCCCACTCTTGGGGGAAAGTGCACACTTAGACATAGACAAGATGAGAATGGCAGGTACAGAAGATGCTAGAGTCAGATTGTGAAAGGTCTGGAATTCCAAAATCAGAAGTAAATATTTTATTCAGTAGACAATGGGGAGCCAGTAAAGGTTTTTGAGCAGAGGAGTGATATCTTCAGAATAATCCAAGACAATTACTCAGGCAACAGTATGGATGATAGATAGGAGAGGGAGAGAGACTAAAGTCAAGAACATTTAGGAGACCACTATAACAATCTAGGCAAGAAGAAGAATCCATTACCTTCTGTGGAATGTTCTTTGATTCACTGTTTTGTTGTTTTGATTTGTTTTGTTTTTTTTAGCAAGAAGGGCCCATAGAGGTTATCTAGCTTGGAGGCTAACCTGTGCCTTGGCCATTTTTCCTTTGTCAGGAACCCTATAGGCAATCTGGGGAAGTGTATTGACCTCCTTTCAGAAAAATGTTTTTAAAGCATTGAAATAAAATACATGGTATTACAACAGAAGTTGATTATGTTGTTATACCGTTATTAAAAGGTCCTCAAAATGGGGACTGGAAAGACTTAACATGAACTAATAATGAGTAAAGTGAGTAGAACTAGAACAACATTATACACATTAACAGCAACATTAGGTAATGATCAACTATGATGGCAGGATCAATTATGATGTTCATTTCAGTAGCACAATAATCAAATACAATTCTAAAAGACTCATGATGAAAAATATCATCTATATCCAGAAAGGAACTGTAGAGTTTAAATGTAGAACAAAGTTTACTGTCTTCAATTTTTAAAAGTTTGTCTTGGGTATTATGTTTTTTTCTATTTTTTTCCATTTTGATTTGATTCATCTTTCACAACATGATTAATTTGGATCTATGTTTAGCATGACTATACAGGCATAGCCTATATTAGATTGCTTTCTGTCAGGGGGAGGAGAGGGAGGGAAAAAAATGTAAAACTCAAAATCTAGCAAAAAATGATTATTGAAAACTACTGTTGCATGTGGTTAGATAAATAAATAAATAATGTGCTCAGAAAAATAAATAAAATAATTTTTAAAGGCCTTCAATACTCAAATATGTAGAGAACTAAGTCAAATTTGTAAGAATACAAGTCATTTCCCAAATGATAAGGGAACAAAAGTATACAAATAAGCAGTTTTCAGAAGAAGAAATCAAAGCTATCTATAGTGGTATGAAAAACTGCTCTAAATAACAATTGATTGGAGAAATGTAAAATAAAACAACTCTTAACACCTCACACCTATCAGATTGTTTAATATGACTGATAAGGAAAATGACAAATATTAAAAGGGACTGGGAAAAATTGGGACATTAATGCACTGTAGGTGGAGTTGTGAACTGATCCAATCATTTTGGAGAACAATTTGGAACTATGCTCAGAAGGTTATAAAATTGAACATATCCTTTATTATTTGGTATAATTATTATCTCATAGTGATCAAAGAAAAAGGAAAAAGTTCTATATATACAAAAAAATTTATCAGCTCTTTTTGTGGTAGTTAAGAATTGAAAATTGAAGGGTTGTCCATCATCTGGAGAGTGACCATACAAGTTGTGTTATATAATTGTGATGGAATATTTTTGTTTTCAAGCAAAATGATTTCAGGAAAACTTGGGAAGACTCACATGAACTGATTCAAAGGGAAGTGAACAGAGTTCAGAGATCATTGTATATATAATAACAGCAATATGGCATGATGATCAAATTGTGAATGACTTAGCTATTCTCAGCAATTCAATGATAGGATGAAAAATGATATCCATCTCCAGAGGAAAAACTGAATGTGTTTGAATGCATATTGAAGCATACTTTTTTTACTTTATTTTATTTTTTGTTTTTGATCTATGCTTTCTTTTGGAACACAGCTAATATGTTTTGTATGTCTGCCTATGTATATTTTATATCAAAGTATTTGCCTTATCAAGAAAGGGAGGAGGGAGGTAATTTGGAACTAAAAACTATTTTTAAAAAGAATGTTAAAATAATTTTATATTCAATTACAAAAAAATAAAAACATTCTTTAAAAATTTTTAATTAGGGGTGGCTAGGTGGTGTAGTGGATAGAGCACCAGCCCTGTAGTCAGGAGTACCTGAGTTCAAATCCAGCCTCAGACACTTAATAATTACCTAGCTGTGTGGCCTTGGGCAAGCCACTTAAACCCATTGCCTTGCAAAAAAATAAAATAAATTTTTTTAAATTAAAAATTGACATTAAAACATTTTTAAATAAGTCCACTTACCTCAGGTTAAGAATACCCAAATCTAATTCAATTGTTTCAGTTTTTATAGATGAAGAAACATCTCAAAGAAGGTAAATGACTTACCTAAGGTCATCTGAGTGCTTGAAAGAGCCAGGACTAGACTCTAGTCTTCCCACTTCTTCTCTGGTGATTATCAGGCTCCATACATATCACCCCACTCCTCAATAGTCTATGGTCGAATCATTGACTCACAACCCCATCATTCCTCCCAAGCTTTGGACAGGAGGTCCCACATTTACACAAGAACAAAAAAAAAATGAGTTTTCTTTTCCTTTTTCTTCTACTTAAAGAGAAAAAAATGAGATGTTTACTCTCGCCTTTGATGTTCCCTAAAAACACTGTGGCTCCTGCTCAGTGTCCTCCATGGCGCTGACAATTGTTTATTAGTTCTAAAATAGCTGAAATTCATGTCAAACATTCCGCATGTTAGAAAAATGTTTATGAAGTGTTATCATCGTTTATTTAACTGTGCATGTTTGGGAAGCCAGAGTAAAATATAATGGACCACACAGGGCTCCCCCGCATTAGCTCACATGGAGGCCCTTCCTGCTGTGCACAACACAAGGAAGTAGGAACTGATGCCAACCTCACCTGAGTCCACAGAGCAGAATCTGGACTTTGGCTGAGTACTAGGGGAGAGTCAGATGGTGCCCAAAAAATGGTAAGAGATCATCATGATATACACCATGTTATGCGAGACCAATTTTTAGTGGAGAGGACACTGGAATAAGAGTCAGGAGAACTGAGTTTGGGCCCCAACTCTGCTACTAATTACTGTATGATGATGGAAAAGTCACCAATGCTCTGCCCAGTATTACAGTAATGATGTGGCTTCTCATTAACATGGAAAAGACCATATCCAAAAGGTCCCCCATTGTATTTAGACCATCACCAGAAGTCCTGTTTCCTAGCAGACTAGGACTATGGGTGAAGACATTTCTGGAAGAGGCAGTGACAAGGATGTCCTTTCACAACACTCTCCTCTCTCTCCTTCGATTATGAAGGATAGTAATCATCACCTCTCCTTTCAATTCCTAGTTCAAAGGAAGTGCATCCTTAATTCCCACATACATAAAAATGAGGATAATTCCCCCAGACTTCTTTGAATTTTGTGATTCTGGTCCAGTAATTTAGATTCTTTTGCCTCAGTTTCTTCATCTGTAAAATGAAAATTAATAATAACACCTACATCTAAGATTTTTTGTGAATGCTTGCTGTTCTATTCTTGTGTTGTTGTTGTTGTTGTTGTTGTTGTCTTTGCTTCTACTACAAAAGATTTCTCCTTAGGTATTGGGACTTCAAATTTAAGCTTCCTGGAATCAGCTGGCCTGAAGTGATGTAAGGATCCCTGACCATTTGTCAGGTACAAAATCTTCCCTGATCCCCATGTCTCCTACCACTAGTCAAATAGCATTTTACTCTCTTTGTAAATTATAGTTGGAAATTGTTATCTGTAATTGTGTCTTATGTCCCCTTTGGTCTGTGAACCCAATGAGGATAGAACTTGTCTTTTAGAAAGTTTGTATCTCCCCCAACATCTGAGTTAGTGATTTATATAGAGAAGGCCTTTAAGAATAGTCAATTGAGGGGAGGCTAGGTAGTGCAGTGGATAGAGCATTGGCCCTGGAGTCAGGAGTACCTGAGTTCAAATCCAGCCTCAGACACTTAATAATTACCTAGCTGTGTGGCCTTGGGCAAGCAACTTAACCCCATTTGCCTTGCAAAAAAAAAAAAAAACCTAAAAAAATAGTCAATTGAATGAAAGAATTATTGAGGGCTTCCTTTTTTTCCAGACTCTTTGGGAAAAATCACTGTCTGTCTTGATGTACTTGATCCAACTAACACTCAGCATATTGCTCTACTGTAATTGGGACTCTAAACCCCCAAAAGATATCCTTTAACTATGGGGCAGCTAGGTGGTGCAGTGGATAAAACACAGGCCCTGGAGTCACAAGTACCTGGGTTCAAATCCAGTCTCAGACACTTAATAATTACCTAGCTGTGTGGCCTTGGGCAAGCCACTTAACCCGTTTGCCTTGCAAAAACCTGAAAAAAAAGATATCCATTAACTCTATTCCCTTCTCCAGTCCATAGTTACACTTCTATTTGCGTAGTACCATTCCCTAGCATAAGTATGTATTCTTAAGTGCCTATCAAGTATTTAATAAATGCTTGCTGATTGATTATTTCTACTGTCTTTCACAGGAAGGAGTTTTTACTGAAACTATAAGAATAACATTCAGAGAACCAATACCTCCCATTTCTACAATACCTTCAGGTTTTATGAAAACCATTTCTTACAACTGGCCTGAAAGGAAAGTTGGACAGGTATTATCTCCATTTTATATGAGGAAACTGAAACTGGCAAAGTGACATACCTAAGGTCATCAAGCTAGTAAAGATCACCAAGCCAGGATCAGAATCCAATTCTGTGTCTAAGTGCAATAGATTACTTTTTCTAGTCTAACATGGAGCCTCTCACAAAAAAAGGAGCATCTTAAAGAATTATCCTCAGCAACTGTACTGTTTCCTAAGCTATCATCCCTTTCCTCTAGGAAGACTTTCACATGACATGTGTAACACTGCACTACAAAGACAGAAAATACATACACTTCCAAAACTGGAGCAATTTTGCCCCTATGGTTTAACAAAATCTCACCACCTGATTCCCCTGACCAAATCATCCCATCTACTTACTAGGATTGTTGATAACAGAGGAGAGAGAGAGAGAGCTTTGCAAACTGAAATGTAAGGTATCCCTCATTGCTGAGAGGGTAGTATATCAATAGAGCCTTGATTTATCCCTGATTGACATCTTAGGTATGAAAACAGGGAGGTGAAAGTTGGTTTGTCAGTTCCTAGAAAAGCCCAGGGTTGATAGGGAAGTCTTCCTCAACTCAGATGTCAACTCCCAGATATTGCTAATGTAAGAGTTCAGGTGCCTCAAGGAAAACTATTATTTGTTGAATGACAATAACATTGGATTGTGAGCCAGAGTACTTAGGTTCAAATCCCAGCTCTATCACTCACTATCTATAAACAAAACTTGGAGTAAATTCTTTAATCTTTTTGGACATCAGTTTTTTCATCTGTAAAATGAAAAATTTGGACTGAACAATCTCCAAGTTCCCTCTCAGTGTTCAGTCTTTGACCCAATAATAATTTATCATTTATAATATGGGGGAAACAGGCATTTTTTAACATACACACACACACACACACACACAAAAACACAAAAGGAACTTCTCTTCTCTAGTAAAAAGGAGCCCTGGAGCATAGTGCAGTAGACTAAGCATTTCCCTTAAAGTCAGGAAGACCTGGATGTTAATACTGCTTCAGTTACTTAGTAGCTTAGTAGTACTGAGTAAGTCATTTTTAATCTCTTTCATTCTCATTTTTCTCATTTATAAAATTTGATTATTAATATATATGTAGCATTTTCTTCACAAGTTTGTTGTGAGAATCAAATAAAATAATGTATGTAAAGCATTTTGCAAAACTTAAGACACTATATAAATGTCATCATTATTAATAGAGCCACAAATTCTTTTCATTCCCCCTTCCCATTCTCCACCCCCACCTCAATTCTTGTGTAAACCCTTAGGGAAATTTTGAATTATCCTTTCTCTAGAATTTCCTAAAGAGAAAGATTTCAGTTTTACAATTCAAATTGCTTTTGTTGTTGTTGTTGTTTTTGTAAGGCAAATGGGGTTAAGTGGCTTGCCCAAGGCCACACAGCTAGGTAATTATTAAGTGTCTGAGACCGGATTTGAACCCAGGTACTCCTGACTCCAGGGCCAGTGCTTTATCCACTGCGCCACCTAGCCGCCCCCAAATTGCTTTTTAAAAATCTATTTTATCCATCTTCATAAAAAGTTAATTCACCACTACTGTATCAGTTGTTTTTGTTTAACTGTTTTTCTTTGTTACATGAAAGGGTTCACTTCCCAGAGATGGTGGGTATCCAGAAATTACTGTGATGGAAAAACAAAAGGCATCAATAAAACTTATTACAAAAAATTAATTCACCAAGATTAATTTTATTACAGTGAAAACTAAGCATGTCAGCATCTAGCAACCACTGACCATTTCTCCCCATGGAATCCACATGTTACAATATAGCCTATTAAAGTCCTCATATTCAAGGTAGTAACTTCTAACAGGGGCCTTCTAATGAATGCACATCCCCTATTTCTTTCCAGTCTTTCCCTTTAAGTCTCCTTTAATTTATTCCAATTGCCCTTATTATAAGATTTTTTGCTGCAGGTAATCCAAGATGATCTATAAAATACAATGTAAAAACCTAGCCTACAGTAAATTACTGTCTAATAAGGCACACACAGTAGCTAGAAAAACTCTCCTGGTGAGAGAAGCATTCCATCAGCTTCTCAAGTTAAACAAGGATAGGATTGATTCATGAAGCACACACATCTTTACTCCAAGACACTGAAGGAAGTACATTCAAGGGTCTTTTTTCCAAAATGTCTTTACTCAACTTTTAGAGGATATTAGTGTGAAAAAGAACCTTAGCAATTACCCATTCCAAACTCCTTGTTTTACACATGGAGAAACTGAGGTTCAGAAAGGGGAAGTGATTTGCCAAAACTTAGGTGCTTTTTCCTCCAGGTAGCAAGTGGCAGTGACTATAGTATTTGGCACATAGTAGGTGCATTCATCCACCTATCCACTTATTCATCTTTACCTCAGTTTGACTTTTGGCCATGGGTACTTAAGCCCATGCCTCACCTCAGTTGATGACACCAACCATAAAGCCTTCCAATTCTTTATAGCTGCTACATATAGCAAAAAGCTTCACTCAGATACTGTGAGACAAACTCCAAGAGGAGACTATGGCTCACTCAGAACACAGAGTTCACAGAGAGGACTGTCTTAAGACATCCAAGTTCATTTAAAATGTACACCCTGCCCCCCCACACTCCCATCTAGTATCTTGGGACCAATTCTTGACAGATATTTTGTTCTCCCTTCCCATAGCCCCATAATTTCATGGTTTTTTTCCAAGATCATAAAATACTTACTTTTAATATTTTCAACTCTTGTTTCCCATAAAACAAAAATATTAGTAGATCTTAAAGACACATAGACCATTAATGGAGCTTTATGATGTGCACGTGATCTGTGGTGTATGGACGATGACTTTTTGACATAGCCTCCTTGTCCACGGGGCATCTATTACAACATCTTATTTTGACACAGTCCTCTCATAAGCTGAATTAAGACATATTTTTATTATCTGTGATGTGCCAATAGACAGCAAAGGCTGAACGCCGCTGAGCAGCTTCTTCAGCTGTGACCTTTTTCCATCACTGGACGCCTCGCTCCCTTCGGCTGCTTCCCGCTCCTTCCCTCCTAAAAACATGGATCAAGTTATCCAGACTGACAGCAATTTACAATTCCCATTAATGGTCGTATAAATTCCAGTAGATCAAGGAAACTTGGGTACATTATATTCAGACGCAGCTAATAGGTCTGGGAGAGCTGCCATCTCTTGTTTCTCTGTGATGACTGTTTATATGTTCAGTACAAGTAAGCAGTGAAACAATTCTTCAGTTTGCTGGAGGAGCTTGCGTGGAGGCCATTAATTGCTTGCTGGGCTTGCTATCAGAGGTCTGGAAGGAAAATCTACTTCCTATACTTAGGAAGAATCAGTTTTGGAAGTTTGGAAGTTTTGGAAGTTTTGGAAGTTTCTCATCTTCCAAAAAGAAGAGGGTTGGTTCAGTTTTAATGAACCCTTCTTCCCACATCCAACCTAAGTCACAAAGAGTAGCCTTGTACAGTAGAAAGCATTGAAGGCACCCACAACAAAAGATCAGGGAGATGATGCGACCTCTGAGAGTAGTTAAAATTTTAGATCCCAATCTAGTTCTACTGACTTGAAAGTTCCAGATCTAAGTGAGGGAGAGGTAAGAATGGAGATTGTCAAGGGTCATGGATATATAAGTCCATTCCCCAGGTGCAGTATCCACTGTGCATACTTTCCATTTGGAATCCTATGCTAATTTTACCCTGCCTTGCAGCATGTGAGAGTCATTCATCCTTGTTGCCTTGGAAAATGTGAAATGCTTTTAACATCAGCCTGAGCTAAACAGAATTAAGAAGATGAGTCTGCACAGAAAATGCTTGCAAGGTATATTTTATAATAATAAAAACTCAAATTTGTATAAAAATTTTCAAAATGTATTTTATTTTTAATTTATGGAATAAAACAAGAATTTCCATACTATAGAATAATAAAAAAGATGATTACACATGAAACTGCAAATCTATCACACACACACACACACATCTTAATATTCTGTCTAAATATACAACAAAGTTCTCATGTTAATTTCTTTTTCCTTTTTTCCTTTTTGTTCTTCCCTCCCACCACCCCCCTCCAGAGATGGCTACCATTAGATACAAATAGGTATATATATATATATGTATATATGTAAAATTATTCTATTCCTACTTTTATCAGTTCTTTCTCTTAATGCAGATAGCATCTTTCTTCATATTTTTATAGTTAATTTCAGTATTTATAATAGTCAAAATGACAGTTCAAAGTCATTCTTAAAACAATATTGCTGTTGTGTACAAGGTTCTCTTGGTTCTATTCTTTTTTCACTCTTCATTATTGAATAACACTTTAAAGTAAAGTACTTAAGGGTAGCTGGTGGTGCAGTAGATAGAGCACAGGTCCTGTAGTCAGGAGGACCTGAGTTCAAACTGACCTCTGACACTTAATAATTGCCTACCTGTGTGACCTTGGGCAAGTCACTTAACCCCATTGCCTTGAAAAAGCCAAAAATAAATAAATAAAGATTTTAAAGTAAAGCATTTAGCTCACATCAATGAGGGAGGGTAAGTAATGTGGTATTATTCCTCTGTCACTTCACAGATGAGAAAACTGAGGATCTAAGAAATTCAGTAAGTTATGTATAACCACCTAGCCTGTAAGTGACTGAGACAGAGTTCAAATCCAGGTCTTCTGATTACAAATTTTCTGTCTCCACTATGAGGCAGCTTTCTTGCATGAAGCCTAAAGTCCAAATAATTCTTGAATCTTCTGTACGATTCCTCCTTTTAATCAAAGCTAGAATCCATTCAAATATAATTGATCATGCATATATACCTTTCACAGTTATGTGTAGGAGATATGTTCTTGACCCTCATAAGAGTTAGAGGTAATTATTAAAAATAAAATAGGCAATTTTATTACATGAAATCAAAAAAGTTCTGCACAAACAAAATGAATATATCCAGGATAAGAAGGAATGCAGTTGAATGAGAAAAAAATCTTTGTATCAAATTTCTAAGGTAAAGTTTTAGTATCTAGGATGTATAGACAACCAACTACACACACACACACACACACACACACACATACACACACACACATGTGTCAATATGTAGATGTATATATAGGTGCACCTATGAATATGCCATATAAATGCATGATTCTCTGACATACTGGAATACTCCTGAAAGATACACAGGGCAACTATTTCATATATTCTTATTGACTGGTTCCATGTAGGAAGAAAGATCAAAAAGAGATGGAGACTGGGTCATCTGGAGGTGAGATTCAGCAATAGTCAAAGCTCATATTCTTACTTAACCTTAGGCCACTTTGTTTACTTAACCTCTCAGTTTGCTCACCTGTGAGATGGGAATGACAGCATTTACCTTTTTTTAACAGAAGTTTGGCTGAAGACTAATTGATGATGCCTACTCCTGAAAATGCTTCATAAGAAGGAGATCAGAATCAGTTGAGAAACTACTAATTACTTCCCAGAGTAATGGGATGAGTGGTTCAGCTAGCCACATTGAGGGAAATGGATCAGATCACAAGAAAACAAATGCATGCTAAATGGACAGAGCCACCTTTATAGAGACATTGCCATCACCCACCTAGAGAGATAAAATTTTCATTATTACAATGATAAAAATGTTTTGCTTTACCAGTAAATATTAGAAAGGAATATATGAGGAACAAAGAGGAAGGGAGAGAATTTGTTTATTGCCTACCATGCACTAGGAACTATGCTAAGCACTTTTTATAAATATTATCCTGTTTGATACTTATAACAGGCCTGAGAGATTAGTGCTGCTATTTTTTTCCATTTTCACAAATGAGAAAACTGAGACAGATTGAAGCTAAGTGACTTACCCAAGATCATACTGTTAATAAATGTCTGAGGTGGGATTTGAATTCAGGTCCTTCTGAGTGCAGGCTCAGCAGCATCAGCAGAAACCAAGCCTCTAGAGCAACATCCACTTTTCAGGGTCTCACGAAGAAGGCAGGCTCTCTCCACAGGAGAGCTGATTTCTCTGCCTCCAGTCCTCCTGGACCACTTCCCTTCTCTGAGACACATATTTGTTTGCACTGGATACCCTTAACATATAATTCTCTCAATCTGGATTGCTTTCTAATTATATCATACAAGCAAATCTTGTCTTTTCAGCCAGGAAATGAGCTGGGAAAGTAGGGACTCTGTCTTTTCTATCTCTTGAATAGTGTCAGAACAGAACCGAGGATTCACATCAACTGAATCCCAGACTTGAAGAATTCCAGATCTGGAAGAGATCTTATTGATTATTTAGTCCAACCACATTCTGCAGATGAGGAAATAGAAGCCCAGAGAAATGATTTAATAACAGCTGGGACTTGTATGGGATTTTAAGAAATTGCAAAGCTTTTGAAATATTTTTTCACATTTAATCCTCCCAGTAGTCCTCTAGCTAGGTACTCTAATTCCTAAGAGGTGGAGAGGAAAGGATGATGATAATGATGTTTTGTCCTTCATCCTCAAAGAAGACCATGATATCAGGAAGGTGATGCCATGACAAGCACATAAACTGGATTTGGGAGGGGGGGTTGCTGTGCTAAGTTGCCACCCCCACTTTCTCCTCCAGAGTCAGCGGGATTCAGTGGGCAGATATGAATCAGGACAACTGGAGATGGTACTGGATGCGGCATAATCAGGGTTAAATGACTTGCCTAAGGTCATACAGCTAGTAAGTATCAAGTGTCTGAGGTTGCATTAGAATTCCCATCCTCCTGGCTCCAAAGCCAGTGCTCTAAGTTGAGGTAGGAGAAGAGAGAAGGAAGGTAGGGGAAAAGATTGCATTCATTATTTCATTGGCCAAATAAAGTGCCCAGTAGATACTGCCCCCACCAATACAGATGGACAACTAGTTTGTTGTAAGTTTGATTAAAACAGTTGCCTGGGTTGCTGAAAGTTAACTGACTTGCCCATAGAGTATGAAAATTTCATCCTCAAGTAGTTTGGAAGTGAGAGGCAGATGGTGACTCTAGTTCTTCTAGACTCCAAAGCTAGCCTTCTATTCACATATCCCCATTTTTCAAACATTTGAGATAAGCTCTGAAAAACTGACATAGTCACACTGTTAATGGGTCTGAAGAAGCAGTCAAATCTAGTCAAGTCAGTCATCTTTCCAATATAACATACTGTCTTTCAGAATGAAGAACAACTTTGGAAGATATTGCCAGGGAAAACCATTCATTGATGGGTTCTGATTAGCAATCTTTTATTTAACAAACCTTTCAACAGAGAACAAGCTCATATGTTTGTCTGCTTTTTGATAAATTATAAAAAAACTATAATTTATATAGTACTTTACAAATATCATTTCAATATGTTCTCATAGCAAGGAGACAGGTGTTATTATCTCAGTTTTACAGATGAGGAAACTGAGACAGACACATGTTAAGTGATTTGTGCAAAGACATACAACTAGTAGGTATCTAAGGCTGAATTTGAATTTGGGTCTAATTCCAGATCTAGTCTTCTACGCACTGTGCCAAACAGTTGCCTGTTTGATGAGTTTAGTCACTTGATTTTCTGATAAACAAGATATTAGAGACCATTTCTGAGAGCCCTTACTTAATGGTCCAGAATTTACATTTGCATTGCTGGATCACCCAGTACCATTGAAAATTAGAGTACCCAAGTTTAGGGGTTTCTCCTAGAGAAAACCTTAAACTCAGATGAGTCAAGTCCTGACTCTGAACCACCAAGGAAATCCCTTAGAGAAATAACATCTTCATTGCACATAGATCTCATTATTTGTGTAGTGCAACGGAGAGAGGGCTGAGTCTGGAATCAGTGAATCCAAAGCAAATCTCATATACTAGTTGTGTGACATTGGGCAAGTCATTTAAATTATGCCTTAATTCGACAAAAATAGCATTAATCTCACAGGGCTGTGAGGATTAAATGAGATGTTTGCAAAAAACACATCATAGCATCCAGCTTTTAGTAAGCATTATACAACTGTTAGTTGTTGTTATTATTATTATTATTATTATTATTATTACTTAAATGTTTCTCAATTAAGATGATGATAACTATCCCAAGACAGTTATATTTGTAAAATACTTTGCACAGGATCTGATACATAGTGTGTACTTTAAATATATTTATTTCCTTCCAAGAAAAGAAATTTTGTCTCCAAAGTTAAAAACTAGGAGAACCCAGAGTTTCTTCTGGCCACAATGAAAAGGAAAGGATGTAACAAGGCCCCAAGTTTCCAGACCTTCCCTTCCCTCTCCAGGGTTTATCATCCCACAGTTGGCAACAAGGACATAAACATACTTCTTGCTGATTGACTCCCTGACATGAGCATATGAGCAAGATACCTCTCTTTTCCCACTGACTCCTCACTTTTTCAAAGACAAGCCAAAAAACACACCCAGCAAGATTTTGTTTGATTTTTATCTCATTTGGGCAAATGAAGCCAGAGGCTTCTCTCTCTCTTTTTTTTTTTAACTTCCTCCCCTCTCACATCTACAAAGCCTTTGTGTACCCCTACTGTTAGCAAAATGGTAGGGCCATTCCAGCTGTAATTGGATTATGGTACAAATAATCTTGACAAGGTTATCAGAGGCTTCTTGGAGAAACAGAAAGCCCTCATTGCCCCCTTCCAAAAGTGGGGAAACCATTGGCTAGCCCCTCTATGAATGAAATTTAAACATTCTATGAAGTGAGAAGAGGAGCCAGGGCAGATTTAAATTCTGCCTAGGTTAATCACGCCTGATTAAATTTGAGAATATCTCCCCTTTCTGGGTCTCATCATGCTCAGCTGCAAAATTAGAGAGTTAGACTAGATGACTGCTAAAGTTCCAGTTCTTAATCCCATGCTCCAAGTCTTTAAGTGCCTACTGTGTGCACACAATTACTAAAACACACCTAATACACAGTAAGTGCTTTAAGAGAGGAGCAAGGAATGTCTGGCCTAAGGGCTGTATAAGGTCGGTTCTACCAAGGCAACCACAAACTGGACTCAAAATTCAATAAATCTAGGAGTTTTTTAGGGAAGAATTACCTAAATGTTTGACCAAATGTAGCAGGCTGATGTTTAAGTTTTGACCCTGGCAGAAAAAAGGTTCCCCACCCTTCTTTTAGAAAACAATCTATCAAAGGTCCCAGGCAGTTTCCACCAGAAAGAATCTATACTATGTAACATGCCCCCAAAAGGCCAGTTCCTGTAGCTGAAAGACCCAGGGTTAGAGTTAGTCCTAGATATTTCCTAGGCCCTCCTCCTTAAATCTCCCCAAGGTTAATCCCTCTATAATCCTCCATTGTTTGAGAAAACATTGTTGTTCACCTATCTTTTCTTTCCCACCCTTTCCCAGCTCTGAGCTTCCCAAGTCCCAAAAGTAACCAAAAGTCAGAGTGAATGATGGATCAAGGCAAGGGGAAAGGAGAGGCCAGCTCATCTCCCAGAAAGAGCCAGAAAGTGTAGTTAATGTTCAGGTCCCTCAAGTAAGAAGACAAACAGAAAGACTTCTTTTTAGTCTTACTGGTCATCCCCCAACATTATACCCCATATTCCATTCCTCTAATTTGAGAAAGGTTTATCTCTAAGAGACGATCAAAAAGAGCACTTTTCTCCCTTTTTTGTAGAGGTGGGGAACTATAGAAACTTAACAATGCATATACTGTAATATTTGGTTTTGCTAAACTTTTTTAAATATCTTCTTTTAATTCTTTATTATTGGGGATGACTCTGGGTAGACAAAGGGAAAGGAACAGACCTGGAAATGAAGCTAAATAGTGGCTTTGATTTTGACTGCTTTCAATAAGACTAGAGTTCATCATCCAACCCTTCTGGAGAGCTATTTGGAACTATGCCCAAAGGGCAACAAAAATGTGCATACCCTTTGACCCAGCAATACCACTACTGGGTCTATACCCTGAAGAGATGATGAAAAAAGAGTAAAAACATTACTTGTACAAAAATATTTATAGCAGCCATGTTTGTGGTGGCAAAGAATGGAAATCAAGTAAATGTCCTTCAATTGGGGAATAGCTTAGCAAACTGTGGTATATGTATGTCATGGAACACTATTGTTCTATTAGAAACCAGGAGGGACAGGATTTCAGGGAAGCCTGGAGGGATTTGCATGAACTGATGCTGAGTAAGATAAGCAGAACCAGAAAAACATTGTTCACCCTAACAGCAACATGGGAGTGATGATCAACCTTAAAGGACTCACTCATTCCATCAGTGCAGCGATCAGGAACAATTTTGGGCTGTCTGCAAAGGAGAGTGCCATCTGTATCCATATAAGGACCTGTGGAGTTTGAACAAAGTGCAAGGACTATTCCCTTTAATTTAGAAAAAAACAGGTATCTTATTGTCTGATCTTGTTACCTCTTAGACTTCTCTTCTTTAAGGATATGATTTCTCTCTCATCACACCCAATTTGGATCAAGGTACAACATGGAAACAAAGTAAAGACTGACAGAGTGCTTTCCGTGGGGGGGGGGGGGAGGGAAGCAAGATTGGGGGGGGAAATTGTAAGACTCAAATAATATCTTTAATAAAAATAAATTTTAAAAAATAAGACCAGAGTTCAAATCCTTCCTAAGAAACTAGATTTGTGATGATGGGTAAATCATTAAACCTCTGTAAAAAATGGGGTTGGGGGCGGAGCCAAGATGACAACAAGAGAGGATCATGTCTTAGGCACTCTCTCATAAATCTTAAAAACTAAGAACTCTAAATTTTCGAGAGACAGAACCCACAGAGGGACCCAGGGAGGCAGTTCTCCTACTCAAGGTAACCTGGAAAAGAGAAGAAAGGCTCTGCTCCTCAGAGTTGGAGGAGCAGCCAGCCAGAGCCCACCAGAGGGGTGGCCCGCCAAAGTGAAAGAACTTCAGCCTCCGGGAGGCAGTCCCAGGGCGCTGGGAGCCGCAGCTCACAGCAGCAGGGGAGTTTCCTGACTTACGCCCTGGGGAGCATCAGGCACAGATTGGGGGAACAGCTGGGGAACCTCTGCCAGAGCGAGCATGTGAAACCCAGCCCTCAGGGAATGCAGTGAAGCAGCTGGCCAAGGCAGCCCAGATACAGGAAACAGAAGCAGGCAGAGCCAGTAAGCAGGAGCCCCCAGGTCATGAGCCCATTGAACCTAGGGAGGGGAGTGGAGAGAGACTGCTGAGCTCTGCCTCTGGAACAGGAAGCTGGGGTTCTGATCACATTCAGATCCTGATCACAGTCTAGGCCCCCCCCATAGAACAGCAGGGCCCCCCCCCCACCTCAGCCCCATGGCAGAGGGGGGGCGCATATGGTCATTCACAAACAAGGAGGGAGGACAGAGCCTCACACACTGAGATCCTTGTGGGAGTGTCCCAAAAGCTCAGGAAGCACCCCAAAAACAGGCTAAAACTGGGGAAATGAGCAAACAGAGAAACAAGAGAAAGACCATTGAGAAATGTTTTGCCTGTGAGCCCAAGAAGGATCAAAACACTCAGTCTGAAGATGAGGAAGCACAAACTCCTGTATCTAAAGATTCCAAGAAAAACAGAAATTGGGCTCAGGCTATGACAGAGCTCAAAAAAGACTTTGAAAATCAAATGAGGCAGTTAGAAGAAAAACTGGGAAAAGAAATGACAGAGATGCAGGAAAAACATGAAAATGAAGTCAGCAGCTTAGTCAAGGAGATCCAAAAAAATGCTGAAGAAAATAGCATGCTAAAAACCAGCTTAGGTCAAATGGATAAAACAGTGCAAAAAGTTATTGAGGAGAAGAATGCTTTAAAATGCAAAATTGGCCAGATGAAAGAAGAGATAAGAAAACTCTCTGAGGAAAACAAATCCTTCAGACAAAGAATAGAACTCAGGGAGATTGATGAATTTACTAAAAATCAGGACTCAATACTTCAAAACCAAAAGAATGAAAAATTAGAAGAAAATGTGAAACATCTCATTAGAAGAACAACTGATATGGAAAACAGATTTAGGAAAGATTATTGTAATACCTGAAAGGCATGATCAGGAAAAGAGCCTTGACATCATTTTCAAAGAATTACTACAGGAAAATTGCCCTGATATTGTAGAAGCAGAGGGCAAAATAGAAATGGAGAGAATCCACCAATCCCCCCCAAGAAAGAGATCCCAAAAAACCAACACCTAGGAATATTATAGCCAAGTTCCAGAACTCCCAAGTCAAGGAGAAAATATTACAAGCAGCCAGAAGGACACAGTTCAAATATCATGGAGCTGCGGTCAGGATTATACAGGACTTAGCAGCAACTACATTAAAAGCTCGTAGGACTTGGAATATAATATACTGGAAGGCAAAAGAGCTTAGAATGCAACCAAGAATCAACTACCCAGCAAAACTGAATATCCTCTTCTAGGGAAAAAGATGGACTTTCAATGAACCAGGGAAATTTCAAATGTTCCTGTTGGAATGGCCAGAGCTGAATAAAAGGTTTGATCTTCAAATACAGGACTCAGGTGAAGCATAGAGATTGGAGGAGAAGGGGAAAATATGAGGGACTTAATGATGATGAACTGCATGTATTCCTGTATAGAAAAATGACACTGATAATACTCATATGAACCTTCTCAATTAACAGAGCAGGTAGAAGGACCTTTTATAGATGAAGCACAGGAGAAAGCTGAATTTGAAGATAAAATATGGTGTAAAAATGGAGTCAATAGAAAAAAAGGCAAATGTAATGGGAGAAAGAAAAAAGAAGAGGGGGAATAGGCCAAGATATTTCATATAATAAGATTTTTCTTTATTACAATGAGCTATTGCAATGATATAGAAGGGGGGAAGGCAAGGGGGAATGAGGGAATCTTCACTCTCATCAGAGGTGGCTAGGAGAGGAAACAGCATATAGACTTAATGGGGTAAAGACATGTGGAGTAAGAAGGAGGGTGGGGACAGGAGGAAGGGGGGGATATGAGTGATGGAGGAGTGGATGGACTATGGGGGAGAGTGGTCAGATATAACATATTTTCTTTTTCATGTCTTGCAAGGGGCTGGGATTGGATGGCCTGTCCAGGACCATAGGACCGGGTGGATGCTGGGCCTAAGGGGTGGTGTGGGGGCTCAGGGCCTCTTGTCCCCAGGGCTGGGGATCTGTCTGCTGCGCCACTCAGCTACCCTACAGCAGAGTCAGAGTGAAAGGAGAGAGAAAATACAGTACATGGTAGTGGAGAAATACAAAAGGAGGGAGTTGCAATCAGCAATGGCAATGCTGGAAAAATATGGAAGTAACTTTTGTGATGGACTTATCATAAAGAATGTGATCCATCAGCAACAGAGTTGGTAGTGTTGGAACACAGGCTGAAGCAAATTCATCATCATCATCATCATCATTATTATTATTATTATTATTATTATTATTATTATTATTATTTGGGGGGGTGCAGGGCAAATAGGGCTAGGTGGCCTGCCTGGGGCCACATAGCAGGGTAATCGTTGGGTGTCTGAGGCCAGATTCGGACCCGGGTGCTCCTGGCTCAAGGGCCAGTGCTCTGTCTGCCACCCAGCCACCCCTACTATTATTACTATTTTATTTTATTTTAGGTCTTTTTTTTCTTTGTTTATACAGGGCAGTGGGGTTGGGGTGGCCTGCATGTCACACAACTGGGTGATTCTTGGGTGTACGAGGCCAGATATGGGCTTGGGTGCTCCTGGCTCCAGGGCTGGTGCTCCATCCACTGCGCCACCTGGCCATACCTACAATTATTACTATTATTTTTTTAATTTTAATTTTAATTTTTTTCTCTCCTCTTTACTTTATCGTTCAAGTGAGTCTATATTTTTGGGGGGAAAGGAGGTATTTTGTTTACTCTTAAACAAGAATTTTTTTTTAGGGTTTTGCAAGACAAATGGGGTTAAGTGGCTTGCCCATGGCCACACAGCTAGGTAATTATTAAGTGTCTGAGACTGGATTTGAACCCAGGAACTCGTGACTCCAGGGCCAGTGCTTTATCCACTGTGCCACCTAGTCACCCCAGAAGAATGTTTTATTAATATATAAAAAAAATTGTAAAAAAATGATAATAAATAAATATTAAATTTAAAAAAAATTTAATGGGTTGGGCTTAATAACCTCTGAGATCCTTTCTAGGTCTAAATCTATGATACATTTTTTAAAAATTCAAAAAAATTTGTTCTCTATTTATTTTGTAAATGATCTATACTGATAGCTTGGTTCATGTGATCTGTTCCCCCCCTCTAATTACAATGTAAACTCCCTGAGGGCAGATTATTATGTCCTTTTTGTCTCTTTAAACCCAGCCTTTGGCACAGTATCTTGAAAATGGCAATATTTGTCCTTCATTCCTGAAGAAGACTATGACATTAGGGAGGTGATGCCATGACAAGCAAAGGAATTCAATTTGAGTGAGGAGGGTCCAGTGGCTATATATGAATCTTGATGACTGGAGATGGCCCTAGGTGTGAGTCAATCAGGGTTAAGTGACTTGCCCAAGGTCACACAGCAAGTAAGTCATAACAGTCTGGGGCTGGATTTGAACTCCTGTCCTCCTGACTCCAAGGCCAGTGCTCTATCCACTGTGCCACCTAGTTGCCCTTGAACATGATTAAGATGAATTGTTCAATTTTATACAGTAATAGGTCACCCTTTTGAAGTAACTTTATAGGTTTTCATGCTGGTTTCATCCAGAAATGAGTTCTTCCTCCTCTGAACTCCTTCAACACTTAACAGTTTGTAAAGTCAATATAAGGTAGTAACAATAAAGTTGGACAGAAAAGAGAGGACAAAAACCAATGAATCATACAAGGCAGAAATTGATAACTCCCTGAAGCCAGAGTCCATCTCCCTTGTATCTCTCACATAAGCTAATACAATGTTAAGCACAAAGAATAGGTACTTCCATTATAGTTGTCAAATTAGTGCCAGAGGACATGAGGCTACTATCACAAGGACGAGTTCCACGAGGACTTCAGTACCTCCATCAAAAACAGGGTTTTGGGTTGAGGGAGGGTCCAGGAAGCAAAAATTCTTTTTTCCCCATGGGATGAAAACTGGACATGTGAAATTATTTGTGTAGGTAACTCCTAAATGATAAGTAAGCACCACCTCTATCAACCCAAGGCAGTACCTGTTCAGCAACTTACAGTCTAAGAAACATGCCTAGAACCCTGAAAAGTTAAATGACTTGCCCAGGATCACATCCACAGATGCAACTTAAACCCAGGTCTTCAGAGTCCTCTACTTGCTCTGTCATGCTGCTTCTCACTGATTCTGATAATTTCTTATCTACCTAGTTTTCTTCAAGAACCCAAGAGACCATGGAAAGGGACAAAACAGAGCCAATGCAATAAGTACCTTCCTTGGAAATTTTCCCTCCAAATAAGAAAGTAAAAAACAGAGGAAAAAATGAATTTACAGAGTGGAAAAAATCATTTAGGCCAACATTACTCAGCCTTTATGAAGAAGCCTGGTTGTTGATTTGGATCTTTCCTGTAGTTTATGCCATGTTTATGCCATAATGATAGATATGATAAAATACTCTCATAATCTTAATTTTCCCTTCCATAAAATGGGTATAACTCATTGAAATACAAAGAAACTTAGAAAAAAGACTTCAACTGTTAAATTACTTGGTGAGGCTCACGTGTTAAAGAAAATAACTCCCTTAAGTCTCTGAGGGAAAAATTAAATCTTTAGAAAGATCTGGACTGCTCTCTTTCATAAAGACTTTTTAAAAGATGGTGTGACAGAGAAGAAGACACTTCCAGGCCATGTCTGTCAGTCATCCCTCTTAACCATGCTGATTTCAGCTTGAGGCCACTGGAATTGACCCCTTCTCTGAGCCTTTGGACTAAGAAATCAGCCCTTACCAACATTCAATGAATTTAGATTTTTTTAAAAAAACTCTTTCACAGTAAACTCAAGTCTGATAAATTGATTTTCACAGTAATAAAAACTCCTAAAGACTCACAGTCCCAAATATGATAAACCTTTTACTACTGTTTGGAATATGTATTTTAACTTCCAAACTTTTTTCTCAGCTAAGGCCAGAGGGAAGATACTTTATATGCTGTTTTAGGAATCAACCAGATGAGTACGTGGCGCGTGCGTGTGTGTGTGTGTGTGTGAGAGAGAGAGAGAGAGAGAGAGAGAGAGAGAGAGAGAGAGGTGATGGAGCTTGCTTTGTTTTATACAAGTGTTAAGAGAGGGGTCTTCAAATGTTGATACCAACATATGATAGAGTCACAAAATGATTCATTTCCCTTGAGATTCCTTTACTAGGACTTTGTGATATCTTTGACTGAAGATATTGTGAAAATTTGAAAAAAGGATCTTTAAAACTCAAATATATCTGTAATCATCAATGTAAATGTCCCCTTTAATGACAAAGATGAGAATTCATCCATGTCTGTCCATTCTGAATGACCTTTATCTATGTCCTCCTTCAGACTGCCACAGGAAGTCTATTCAAAGGACTTCCTCAATTTCTCTTTACATTAGAGGTATGCTATTGGGCTAGAAATCCCTCTATTCTCAACAAAACCAGTCTTTTCTTCCATAATTTTTCATTTTTTGGTCATTTGTTGTATACTTTTCATACTTACAATGCATGTCTCCAGTGCACTATGGGTTACTGGTTTTTTTTTTTTTAAGAATTTTGTGTTCCCTATTGTTCTATTAGAAACCAGGAGGGATGGGAATTCAGGGAAGCCTGGAGAGACTTGCATGATCTGCTGCTGAGTGAGATGAGCAGAACCAGAAAAACACTGTACACCCTAACAGCAACATGGGGGGTGATGAGCAACCTTGATGGACTTACTCATTCCATCAGTGCAACAATCAGGGACAATTTCGAGCTGTCTGCAATGGAGAATACCATCTGTATCCAGATAAAGAACCATGGAGAACGAACAAAGTTCAAGGACTATTCCCTTTAGGAAAAAAAACAGATATCTTATTGTCTGATCTTGTCATCTCTTATACTTTTTGTTTCTTCCTTAAGGATATGATTTCTCTTTCATCACACTCAATTTGGATCAATGTACAACATGGAAACAAAGTAAAGACTGACAAATTGCTTTCGGGGGGGAGAGAAGTAAGATGGGGAAAATTGTAAAACTCAAAATAAATAAAATTTTTAATAAAAAAAGAATTTTGAGTTTCATGATTTATTAGATCACAACATCATTCTGATCTGTTGAGCTATATTTGGATACTTACTCTGTTATACATTTAGTAATAACTGACCTTCTTCCCCAATCCCACACTGTTTTCCAGATTCATGGCTCTAAAAACTACCTATGTCCTCATCCAAGACTTCCCAGGTTTCTCTGAAACCATACTCTTTATCATTTTTTATAGCACAATAGTATTCCATCATATTTATTTGCCATAACTTGTTATGGCAATTTATGGACACACCCCTCATATTCTCATTCTTTGTGACCTCAAAAGAACTATATTTTGCACAACCTTAGTTAGAATTTATTTTGCTTAGAACAATCTCCATTTTAATGTTATCTCTCTCTCTCTAATACCCCCCTACTCCCTTTCCCCTTTTCCCTCCTATTTCCCTGTTGAGTGAAATGGATTTCTATATCCATCTCTGTGTGTATTCTTCCCTAGCTTGACTAGCTTCTGATGATGGTGAAGTTCATTGAATTTCTCTACTTATACACTTGATAATATGATATACTTTTCCCTAACTTTCTCTTCCCTTCCCTCAATATAGCATTTTATCCCCTTTCCATTTTTCTTAAGTTTATCAAAAGATAACAGAACTGTCCCCAAACCTAGTCTTATTAGAACTCCCCCCCACCATGATTCTAATGTTCAAATGGGACTGTGCATCTTCTCCTCATATTAGAATATAAGCAGTTTATCCTTATTTGGTCCTTTATCATTGTTAAACTTATTAATCTTGCTTATTTTCTCTTAACGCCTGTATTTGAATTTCAAAGTTTCTACAAAGCTCTCATCTTTTTACTAGAAATACTTGGAAGTCCTCTAGTTCATTAAAGATCCATCTTTTTTCCCTTTAGGAGTATTCTGTTTTGCTGGATAAATTATTGCTAGCTGTAAATTTTTATCCTTTGCCTTCTGGATTATCATATCCTAAAACTATTTATTACTTTATTATTGTTACTGTTTTTCAGTTGTTTCAGTCATGTCCAACTCTTCATGACCCCATTTGGAGTTTTCTTGCCTAAGATACTTAAGTGATTTGTCATTTCCATCTCCAGCTCACTTTACAGTTGAGGAAACTGAGGCAAACAGGGTTAAGTGACTTACACAGGGTCACATAGCTAATGAGTGTCTGAAGTCAGATTTGAACTGAAGAAGAAGAGTCTTACTGACTCCAAGACCCACACTCTATTCACTCTATTACCCAGCTGCTCCCTACTTTATAAAGATGGCTGCTAAATTGGGTGTGATCCTAATTGAAACTCCTTGAAATTTGATACTTTTTTAAAAATGCTTGCAGGATTTTTTCTTTGACCTAGAAGCTCTGGATTTTGGCTATAATGTTCCCAAGAGCTTTCATATAGGGGTTTCTTTGAGAATTCTCCTATTTCTATGACCCATGGTTCTATGAGATCTGGGAAATTTTCTCTTAATAGTTCTTAAAATATAATTTCTAACCTCTTTTTTGATCATGGCATTCAGATAATCCAATGATTCTTAATTTTTTCCCTTGATCTGTTTTTGCTATGAGTAATACTAGTTTTTTCTATTTTTCTCAGTTCTTTACTTTAACATTTCTATTTAATAATTAATTATTAAATGCTTTTTAAAAATAATTACTATAAGCATGATAGAGTAATTATATTCTAATTGGTCCATTTTAATTTTCATGGAGTTAATGATTGACAACATTTTGTACTTATTTTGTTAAACCATTCTTTTTCTTTCCTTTCCAATTTCTCTTCTGTAATTCTCATTTCTTTTCAATTTTACTTTCATCTAACATTCATTTTATATATAAAAATATTTCATCTCTTTGTTTAATTCTTGATTCATTCATTCCAGAAACTGTAGTTGATTTTTTATAGATTCTAGCTCTATTTTTCCCCAGGGCATTGCTTGTAGATGTTTTAGTGTCATTCTCTTCTGAGTTAGTGTCTTGAGTCCCCATAATTATAAAAACTTTTTTAGGCTGAGATTTTTTTTCACTTGTTTGCTTATTTTTCCAGTCTACTTCCTAACTTCAAACTTGATGCTAAGGTTAAACTCTACAGTCATCTGGAGAGAAAGTCTAGACTTATCCTGAAGAGGCAGCTGATGACTCAGAGCAAGAGAGCAGTGAAATTTTAGGAAGGCAAGATCTGAGTTCAAATTCAGCCTCTGATACTTACTGTGTGATCCTGGGAAGTTACTTAGCTTCTGGCTGCCTCAGATTTCTTAACTATAAAATAAAGATAATAATAGCACCTATCTTCCAAAGTCATTATTAAGATCAAATGAGATAATATTTATTAAAAGCACCTGACATAAAGTAGACTCTATAGAAAGGTTTATTCCCTGATTTCTTGCTATTCAATATTGTGTTATTCTAGACTTTCAAGGTAAACTCAGACCTGGGACCTGCAAGCTTTCATTGTTCCTAAGTGGCCTGATTTATGTAAAGTCTGATAGCTGACCCAACCTGCAAGTTCCCAGTTTGGGTTTGGGTTTGAGATAGAGTAGATGATTACTAACTCAGCTGAGAAACTCTAATGATTCAGTGACAGAACAGCAAATTTCCCTTTAGTCTGAGATTTCAGCCCAGATTATTCTTCCCCAGTCTTCAAATTGTGCTAGAAACTGAAATTAAAACCGTCATCTATTCTAAGGATCTGCATCCCATTGCTACCTGCTTCCTTCTGAGCTTGTTTTCTCTGTATCCTCAGTCCTCCCTGAACCTATGACCAGAAACTGCAAATGGGTAACAAAGATGCCAGTAGGTATCTATTACCTTCCTGATGCCTTGCTTGGATCTTGTCCTGGTATATGCCTCTCTCTTGCACTGAAGTGGTCCAGACAGCACACTACTACTAGTCAAATTCCTTCTCCATTATCTAGAGTCCTCTCTGTCTTTGTAGTGTTGAACTGGTCTGGAAAAGTCAGAGCTTCACTGTGACTTCTTGGATTTTCCCTCCATCAAAATTTAGTGTAATGTGTTTTCTAGATTAGTTTGCTTATTCATTGATTTTTCAAAGCCACCTTGTCAATCCCTGGCACAAGTATGTGACTGATGATGTATCTGCCTTGTTTCTCCAATTAGATTGAAAATTTCTTGAGGGCAGAAATTGTACATTATTGTATCCCCTGGATACAAAGATGAATAGATGATAGATAGATAGATAGATAGATAGATAGATAGATAGATAGATGATGTATGGATAGATAGATAGATAGTCATATATTATGTATCCCCTAGCATTCAGTAAGAACCTTATATTATATATATGCATATACATATGCATAAGTATAATAAGTATAAATACTGACTAGGAATAAATTGAAGTCCTAGAGTGGGTAAGTGTGTGGTTGCAGAACTCCACAGATATAGAATTTCTGAGCTGCAAGGGACTTCAAAGATCATGGACACACACACACACACACACACACACACACACACACACAAACACACTGACATACGGAGATACCTCCCCCAAATCCCCACTAAAACATATCCAACAAGTGATCATCCATCTTTCATTGAAAAACCTCAAGAAAAGGGGAACTCATGAAATGCTGAGACAACCCATTGCACTAATTCTAATTGTTACAAAATCTTTCCTTACAGCAAGTCTAAATTTAAATCCTTAAAATTTTTACCCATGGCTCCAAAAACCTTTAGGGTCAAGTCTAATCAATTACTCTTCCATATAACAAGTTTTCAGATGCTTGAAGGAAGTTATTTCCCTCTTGAATCTTCTCTACTCCAGGCTAAACATTCTCAGTTCTTTTAATCAATCACCATATGTCCTGGAGTCAAGGCCCATTAATAATATGGTTACCCTCCTCCTTGGGATACTCCAGCTTATCAATCAAGAGGACATATGGAAGTGCCAATAGAAACAAGCTCAAGCAGGGCATTATTAATGAAGAAATTAAAGACATTTGAGAAAACTTGACTCAACTTTAGGTAATGCACTGGGGAACAACCATGGGCTCCCAAAATGTCCTCAGTGCATTTGTCAGGGGAAGAATTTCGATCTGGAAGGATGATTTCTGAAGTCATTTCTGAGAAATGGCCTACCTAGCCTTAGGATTGAACAAAAAAATGAGCCCTCTTGTAGGAGAGTAATAATTATGACAATAATAATGATAGTGATGATAGTTAACATTTATATAACCCTTTTAGGTTTACAAAGTACTTTACCTATGTTATATCATTTGAATCAGTATAGTTTGTACTAAGTTTTCAGTTCACAAAAAAATGGCCAAGTAAATAAGCACCAGTTCATCCCCTTAGTGTAAAAGAAAGAGGAAAAATGATATGGAATCAGAGATCCAGGATCCAAAACCAAGTTCTGCAACTTAATGACTGAGAGCAAGTCATTTCCCTCTGGATCTATACATACTCATTCATAAAATGCTGAACCAGATTATTTCTAAGATTCCCCTCTATAATTAGATGCTTTTTAGCCTTCACAAAAAAAGAGAAGGAGTAAATCTGTGGGCAAAGATAGAAACTATCCAAACCAGTTATCTTCCTTCCCTCATCCTCTGGAGATTTTCTTCAGAAAAATAAAGTAACATTGTTTTTGGAGGAGAGAGAAACATCCCTGTTCTTACTCTCTGAGGAAAAGGAGTTGCTTTCGAATCATCACAAAAATCTTTCTGTATGTTAACTTGGGGCCTCCCTACACCTCAGGATAGAGGCAAATGAAAAAGAATTTATCAGTAAAAGGGAATCAGTTTTCTAGACATAACCTCTTAAGACACAACTACAACAATTAGCAAACATTCATTAAAACATATTTTGTACCAAACACTGTGTTAAGCCCTGGGAATTCAAAAAAAAGACAAAAAATAATCCCTATTCTCAAGGAGTTTACATTCTAACAGGGAAGACAACATATAAATAATTAGTAACATACAAAATGCACATAGTAGATAGAGAATGATCTTAGAGAAGAAAACTTTAGTTGCTGAAGGGAGGAAAAGGAAAAATTGGGGTGGAAAAAATGGAGGAAGGAGAGAGGAAAGAGATGGGGAGGATGGGGAGGCCTCAACAGAGACTTTGTTGAGCTTTGAAAAAAGTCAGGAATTCTGAGAGGCAGAATTAAGAAGGCATAGCATTCCAAGTTTGGGGTACAGCAGATTACAAAGGAAATGAGAGAGAAAATGGCACCATTAAGATTGTATGGATGGGGAGCAAAATGTTAAAACACTTGAAATGTTAAGAAAGGAACAGTTTGCAAAGAACTTTATTTTTTCAAATGCTTTTTATGCTTTATTTTTTAATTGATAATTTATTTTTTCAGTTACATGTTATGAAAGTTTTTCAATATTCATCCACTTGTATATTTACAAGTTACACATTTTTTCTACCACCCTCCCTTCCACCTCCCTCCCTTCAATATCTAAAAGTCTGGTAAAATTTGTACATGTACTTTTGTGTTTAACATATTTACATATTAGTAATTTTGTGTATGAGTAATTAGGACTAAGGGAAAAGATAGAAAACCATAGAATAACATGAGAATTTTTAAAAAGTGATTATAATATCTTTTCAGATTTGTAGGGTTTTGGGGGTTTCCCCCCCCCTCTGAATGTGGATGGCACTGTCCATAACAGGTCTCCCAGAGTTGTCCTATCTTTGAACTGCTGAGAGGAACTGCATCCATCACAGTTGATCAACTCACAGTGTTCTTTTGGTTCTGCTCCCTTTGCTCAGTATCAGTTCAAATACCATAACTTGTTCTGTAAAAAACTTTAAATGACAACCAGAGGAGTTTATATTTGATTCTGGAGACAATAGGGAGTCAATGGAGCTTATTGATTTGGGGAAAGGAGGAGCAGTGACATGAATTGACCTAAACTTTAGAAAAATAAGACTGGCAACTTGTGTGGAGGGCTGCTTGGAATAGGAAGAGACTTGAGATTGGGCAACCAATCAGTAAGCTATTATAATAGTCCAAGCAAGAAGTGATAAAGGCCTGACCTAGGATGGTGGCTATATAAAAAGAGTAAAGGGGGCATATACAATAGATCCTGTGAAAGTAGAAATACAAAATTTGGCTAGTATTTAGAGATATGGAATGCTAGAATGATGAGTGAGAATAACACAAAATTGTAAATCTGGAGTACAGTGAGGACTTCAAAAATAATAGGGAAGTTCAAAAGAATGAAGAGAGAGACACAGACAGAGATAGAGAGACACAGAGAGAGAGAGAGAAAGAGAGAGAGAGAGAGACAGAGAGAGAGAGGAGGGAAAGAGAGACAGAGAGAAACAGAAAGACAGAGACAGAAAGAGACAGAGAGAGAGATGAAAGAGAGGCAATATAATGAATACTTTTGGGGTCATGTTGAGCCTGAAAAACCTATTTATCCAATCAAAGCAACCAATATCTCCAAACTGTTTGTACATCACCATTTGATGATAAATTATTGGTATTCAAGAGAAAAATTAAGCTGGATATTCAGAAATGGGGGGTTATGTGTATAGAGATGATATTTTATCTCATAGGTGCTAATGGACTACTAAATGAAGCAGCATAAAGAGGAAAAAAAAAGAAAAGGGACCAGTACAGAGTCTTGGGGAATACCAACAATTAGAGAACCTGAAATGGATGAAAATCTAGCAGAGAAGAATCAAACAACTAGGAGGAAAGCCTAGGGAAGAATAGTGTCATGAAAACCCAGAAACAACTATCAAGAAGAAGGTGATCAACAGTATCAAGGCTCCAGAGAGGTCAAGAATAATCAGGGTTGTGAAAAGGCTTGACAGTTAAGAAATCATTGATAACTTTGGTGAGAGCAATTTAGTGGAATGACGAGGATGGAAGGCATTTGCAAAAGGTTAAGTTGGGAATGTGAGAAGAGGAAATGGAAATATAGATAGTATAAGCTATATATATTATAGACTTCTTCACAAAGCTTGTCTTTAAAGGGTTGAGAGATTCAGGGTTTCCCAGAAGTCTTAGGTTTTAAGTTTTAATGACTTCAGAGATTTAAATTATTTTATTTTTAAAATCACTAAAAGCTTAATTATTGAAATTTATTTACTCTTGTGAATTTGACTATACTAATACATTTAAATTTAAAACAAGAAAGGACACCCTGACATTATTCATTACTTCTAGTTTCTGAATGACCCATTTTCAGAGCACCACTTCAACAGAGTTTGCACCTTGGTCACTTGATTTATGTCCATTAGACTTTTTTCCCTGAAATTCCCTGAAATTAAAGCCATGCTCTTTGAATGCTCATCACTGCGCAGCAACTAATAAAACTTTTTACAATGCTTGAAAACTGACCAGAAGGCTATATAACAGAAGACAATGGTTATGCTGCAGCAAAGAAACATGTCGATATTTTTAAAGATTAAAAATCAGCCTTTGAAATGATACTTTTTGTAAACTTGTAGCTTTTGTATTGAGGTAGGTAGTACAATGGTTAGAGTACTGGGGACCTGGAGACAGGAAGATCTGAGCTCAAATCCAGACTCAGATCCTTATGAGTTGTGTGACCCAGGGCAGGTCACTCCACTCTATTTGCCTCAGTTTCCTCATTTGTAAAATGAGCTGTAGAAAAAAATTGGCAAACCACTCAAATGTCTTTACCATGAAAACCCCAAGAAAAGTCAAGTATGAATGAAACAACTAAACAGCAACAAATTCTTATTCTTTGGAAGTTATTAAAAACTTAAAACTGCACTAGGATTTTTGGAACATATGTAGTGTACAATAACTCCAGTCCAAAGAAGTTCAGAAGAGAGGATAGAGTACTGGACTTGAAATCAGGAAGGTGTGAGTTCAAATCTAGCTTTAGACCCTTACTAACTAACTGTGTGACTCTAGACAAGTCACTCAACTTCCCTGAGTCTCAATTTATTTGTCAGTAAAATTGGAATGATAATAAGAATGGCATCTATTTCACAAGATTGCTGAGGATCAAATGAAATGATTCATGTAAAACACTATACAAACCTTAAAGTTTTCCATTTATCTTTATTCTAGGGAGGGAGAGGGATAATCAGCATCATGTTCAAATTCTGTGTATCTTAGGTCATTATAACCCCAGTTCTTAGCATGGTGCCTGAGTCCATTCTTTTTCATTCATTCATTCACATATACATTCATTCACATATATGTTCATTCAACTAATGATGTCAATATTGGATAGAAGCCCCATAGATACTCTAAGTAGGAATCACTTTAAGAGTCGAAAGGGAACAAGAATTGATTAAATGCCTATAGTGTATCAGGTATTGTGTTAAGCTTTTTACAAATATTATCTCATTTGATCTTCATAACATTATTATGCCCATTTTATAGATGGGGAACTGAGACAGAGGTTAAAGTGACTTGCCCAGGGTCACACAGCTAGTAAGTGAGGCTGGAGTTTAATTCAGGTCTAACGGACTCCAGGCCCATAACTCCAACCACTTTACCACCCGGCTGCCTCTTTAAGTGATTTGCCCAGGATCACACAACTATTAAGTGTCTAAGATTATCTTGACCCCAAGAGAAGTCTTTCTGATTCCAGGTGCTCTGTGAACTATGGTGCCACCTGGCGGTCTTACATATCTACAACAAATGATAATTAGCCAGTAATTGAACTGAAGCATTTCCAACCAAGATCTGAACTATTTACATCCTAATCTAGTCATTGGATCATAAATTTAGAGCTTGCAAGGTCATCTGGTTTCCCCCACCCCTGCCTCATTTTGCAGATGAGGAAATGCTAACTCTATAGAAAGTTTTAGCTCATATTAACCTAGCCTTGCCTCCCTACAAGTTCTATTTGTTCTAGTTTTGCCCTCTGGGGTCAAACAGAATAAATCTTATCTTTTTTTCCCCACAAGATTCTATGTGTATGTGAACTTCTATGTACATGCATGTACCTGTGATGTATCCATGCTAGCATGGAAAATTCCCTCTTCCACAATGAATCAGCAAGTATTCTACAACTTAATCTTAGAGAGTTGTCCCAAATTTTACCCAGGAATTCTACATTATACAATCTGTGCTAGATGAAACTCTTGAACTCAGGCTTTCATGATTCTTAAGAAGGCTATCTTATCCACTGACCCCATGACAGCAATAAAGACCAGACCTGTGGGTTCATTGCTATAAAGAACTCCTGAATGAGGAAATTCTCTTTACCATTGCAGATCAGCACCTTCTCTACAACTTATAGTCTTAGAGAACTGCTTAAAGCCCTAAAAAGTCAAAGGACTTTTTCAGAATCATACAGTCAGCATGTGAGAGAGGAAGGACTTGAACTGGACTTTTCTCCCTTCCTTTTTTTTTCTTCCTTCCTTCCTTCCTTCCTTCCTCCTCCTTCCCTCCTTTCCTCTTTCTTTCCTGAACTGATCTTAATACTAGCTCTCTATCCACTATACCATATTGTCTATCCTTTCAAATATTTAAAGACAGTAGTCATTGCTCTGTTCAGACTTTTCATCCCCAAGCTAAACATCTCCATTTCCTTTAACTGATGCTTGACTAGAGTGGTTTGGGTACCCTAGCCATGATGGTCATCCTGGTCCAACTGATTGATACCCTTCTTAAAATGTGATATCTAGAAGTAATCATGATACCTGACTAGGAAAGTGTACAACAAGGCTATTGTCTCCCTTGTTCTAAACATGATTCCTCTCTTAATGTAACTTAAAATCAAGGTAGCTTTTTTTGGCTGCCATGTCACATTGTTGACTCATATCCAGCTTGTAGTCTCTTTCTACGCATGAACTACTTGCCTTGTAGCTCCCTGTAGGTTAAGGGAAGGAAGATCTTTATACATGTAAAGCCTAAGCCAAACATTCTGTCCTAAAGGACAATGGACAATTGAACTCTTTGGCTTCTGAAATACATATATTTCTGGAAAAGTTATATGGAAATCAGATTGTATTTTAAAGGAGAGATTACAGGAAGGAGAATTTATTGCACACTACTGTGTACCAGGTCCTTTGATAAACTCTTTACAATTATTACCTCTGATCCTCACAACAATCCTAGGAGCTACGTGCTAATTGTTATTTCCATTTTATAGTTGAAGAAACTGAGGCAGACAGGTTAAATTATCTGTCTAGGGTCATATAGCTAGTAAGGCAGAATTTGAACTCAGGTCTTGGTCCAACACTGGACAACTATTTTGCTACCAAATTGCCTAAGTGACCCTAGAAAAGACTCCTGCTTAGAAAAAATTGGAACTGGAAGAGACATTAATATCTGAGACTTGGCTTTCCTGAAAAGTCATGCAACTTGTATATACTGAAAATTCCAGATCTGGCCAGGTCAGGAGGGGTAATGACAGACCTAATAAGTTATCATATTGACAAACTGGGGCAGGGTAGCATCAGAGAATGCCTGCATCTACCACAAAAGGAGGAAATTTAGGGAGAGGAAGGTTGGGGAGGGAGTCAGACCCCAGCATTCCTTCTATTTTACCTCCTAATCTCTTAATCCCTTGGTTAGAATCATTTCTCCTACAACCAATCATCCACTTCCATCTCAAGCATTTGGTTTCAGGCACTCCAAAGAAACTAGGAGAATCCACCTGCCCTGCACACCCTTTCATTTGACACTCATTTAGATCTCATTGAGATCCCATTCCTTTTCACCAGCCTCTCATACTGTCATAATTGCTGGCACCTGTCAAGGCTCTTTCTTGAAATATGACACTTGGAGACCATCAAGTCCAAATCTCTAATTATATGTACAGATGTAGAAACTGAGACTGAACAAGAGAAAAGGACATGGCCTTTTCCATGTGCCATCTGCTTTCCCCGTAATACCATACACTTGTGAAGCACTTTATACTTTTCAAAGCCTTTCCTATAAATTGTGTCATCCTCAACAGTACACTCTCTCTCACTCCCCATAGTTGATTCTGTTCTTAAAACATTTCTGTTATGTGATATATTAACTCCATACTTTTCACAAGCTGTCCCACTTTCAAGGAATGCTCTCCATCTTCAATTCTGCTTCCAGGAACTCCCAATTCCCTTCAACACTCAGCCACAGTGCCTTCTACTATATATTTACCTAATTGTTTGGGCTTTCTTCCATAAAATATACTTTGTATATTTTTTGGACCAAACATATCTGTGGACCTATTGTTCCCCAGCTGATAGAATGGAGGCTTCTTGAAGGCAGGATCTGTTTCCTTTCTGTCTTTGTACTCTAGTGCCTAATATAGTATCTGGCACATAGTAGATGATTTATAAATGCTTGTTGAATCTAATTGAATTGAGGAACTCTACAATAAAGCATTTAATCTTTTATAGTACAAATAATGACCCTCCTAATATTTCTCTGTGGAAAGTATGGATTTTCATACATTGTATTTGCTTAAAATCAGAGTTCACTTGTACAGTGAATGAAACATCCCAGAAAAATAGCTCTCTAAACTACAGATCAAATCATATTGTAATAGTGGGTTACATTAGTGTATCTACAGCAAACAGAGCATGCTTATAAATGAGTTGTTAGCTATTTGGTGTCCAGTTCCAAAAGCCAAGAGAAATCATTTTTGAGTTATCCATAGTCTTGGAATGTTCATGCCAATGTTCTATTCTAATCCACAAGGCTCTCTCTGATGTCTGAGTTCCAGATTTACTTATCTGGGTCATATGATTTAACACTGGGTATTCCTCTGTTTATCAACTGTTGAGTTTTTTTTCCTACCAAGTAGACTATAAATCCTGCAAGAACAAGGACAATTTCCATCATAGAAAGAGAATCCTTGTAGCCAGAGATAAGTTCCTTATCACTAGAGATCTTTGAGCAGAGGATAGATTTCTATTAGTTAGGGTCATTGTAGAGATGATTTCTCTTTCAGGTACATATGATTTGGACTAAGGGACCTTTCAAGTCCTTTCCAGATCTGAAATTCAACTATTCTGGTCTCCCCTAGAAGGTCTACCCCTGGGTTTAGATATCTAGGGACAATATATAGACTTGTTTAATTAAGCAATCCTGAGAGGTAACTTATAAGAGGAAGAAGGGGAAGGGAGAAAATGAAGAATATATGTAAATTCCTACATTTTGATTCAAAAATTACCTTTAAAGATTAATAGACCATTTGTTGGGAGAAGATCCAGAACACTTGTCACTATGCCATGATGATAGCCTGAGGATGTTTAACCTGATAAAAAGAAAAAACATAGGATGCTGGCCAACTACCTTCAAAAATTCTGCCTGGTTCAAAGGGGCAGAAGTAGGAGCAATTGGGTGGGAGTCCTACAGAGTTCAACTCAATGTAAGAGAGAATTGGCAAGCTAACAATTAGGGCTACCCAAAAGTGAAATGAGCAATCTCAAAACAAATTGGGTTCCTCATTAATGGAGACCTTCAGGTAGAGATTGTATGAAAATATCTTCTAATATTATACAGATGGCTTCTACTCCAGGAGAGGTCAGACTGACTGGACCCTCTGGTCCTTCTCATTCAAAGATCTTATGAACCCTGAAGTAGGAAATAAATATCTTTAGAGGGACTGGCCCATTTCAGACATAAGAGATCTGAGGATAGACTGGGCTTGATATTCAGCTGGGTTCACTTGAAAGCAGTTAGAGATTATCTTGGAGAAGAATTTGGACTCATTTAAAAATAGGGAAACCATATTGCTTCCCTGGTCCCCAAAGCCTGGGAATCTTAGGAAAGAGGGTTGAATTTCAAGAGGGGGGTGTAGGGAGGAGTCCCAGAGGCCAAAGCTGTATAGCTAAGATTAGTCACAAAGGTGACAAAAACCACCCTCTGGTCCCCAGTCCATATTAATAAGTAATCCATTTTCCTGATAGGGATACAATGCCGTTTGGGTGTCTTGAGTTGGACTATAGTTCAGCAATACTCCTCTGTGTTATCTATCAATCAAGTAACACAAACATTTATGAAACTACATTTTGAAGGCTTTTAAAGGTGTATTTAAAGTGTGTTTTCTTTGAAGCCTTATCTCTGCCCGCTCTGCTCTACTGATAAAAGCCCAGTGTGGCTGCCTCTGCCCCAAGACATTTCACTCTCTAGTACAGCCCTGCAAGGACTCCCAAGCAGCCACCAGAGAGGGAAGCAAGCTTGTCGTCAGGACTCTGCTGTTAGGTAGGGGCAAGAACCAAGAAGGAGAATGTACAGGGTTAGGGGAGTAAAGGCAAGGCCTTCCTTCTAGAAAAACTTCAATCTCAGGCTGCTGTCTCAGGATTTACCACTGCTCACACCCCTAGGCCAAGCACAAAGTTCAAGTTACTGTCAGAAAAACTGCTTCCGAGCCCTTAGCTTCCCCATGAACCACCCTCAAGTAGATCAACACTCCCCAGTTATAAATTTGCAAAGTCAGAGAATGTTAGAGCTGAAAGAGGCCTTGGAGATCACTTAACCCACCTCCTTAATTTTACAGAAAGAAATTGAGGCCCAGAGAGATGATGTGATTCATCCAAGGTCATACAACAAGTGGATGGCACATCTGAAGCTATCATTCAAGTCTCATGACTATACTTTGGGGTAAAACTGTATGTGGAGAGGTCTTACCCCTAATTAAATGAATCATAGAATTTCAAGTATTGGTTAAGAGATATTTGAGGCACTCTATAAATCATACAAAATCTGCCTTCTACAAATAAATCTAATCCTACCAATGAGCAACCCAAACAAATTTAAGTAATTTGATTTTAACAGGCCAACCATTTCCCATCTCCATGCCAATCATATAGAAAGGTTATGGTGTAGAGAGGGCTTGAGGGACCAGGAAAAGAGCTCTTTCCCCTTGCTCCAAGGAATTTGATGAGGTATGTCTGAGGAACCAGTAGGGGAGAGGAGGGTGACTATTAGCCCACTTTTCCTTGGAAAATAGGAACATCAAATAATTGATCAACAAATGTAAAGTAAGCATGTACAAAGTACTGTGTTGTGCACTGTGGAGATGCAAAAGTTTGATATAACATCCTACCTTCAATGAGCTTACAGTCTATATAAGACATACATAGATAGCTACAATACAAAATAATATATGTAAATGCCTTCTTGGGCTATGAGGCAAAGTGCTGCATGAGGGAAATAGTCACTACAAATAGGAGAGAATTGTGGTAAGATATATGAAGAAGGTGAAATTTGAATTGGACCTTAAAAGACACATAGAAATTTAGCTGGAAAAGCATGGAGAGAAAGGACATTTCAGGTACCAGCAAAGAGTGAGGTAGGAGAGCCTCACATGACCTAATCAAAGGAAAAAATAACTTCTGAATTTAACCTCCTCCACTTGCAGAGGGTTAAGTCTCTCTCCAAAAGCCCCAGTGCATTCATTTAAACAATAAGGGAATTAGACTAGAGTGGCTTTTAATTAATTTGAATTTACCTATAAAGAGAACATATGAATGAATGTGTGCAGCCCAGGCATGAAACCATGGAAAGTACATTGCCCCACCTCTGAATGGGCCACCTCAGATCCTTACTACTTTTGTGGCCATGGAGAAGTCATTGAACCTCCCGGATTTCACTTTTCTTATCTGCAAACAAATTGGACTAACTAGTTTCTCTGAGATCCTTTCCAGAGGAGGAGCAAAAGAATCATGATTTCCTTAAAGAGTTAAGCCCTGGGAAAGACAGAATTGTCACATCCCATCTCTAGCCTTCTATCTCACCCTGAAATCCACTCCCTCCCTCCTTCCTTATACATGAACACACTGACTCTGGCAGCCTTAGCCACTGTTCTCAGCTCAGGAAATACTGCCCCAGACATGTTCATTCAATGCCAGGTTCTATTACCCTTCACTGGGGATTTTCATTCATTCTTTTTTTTCCCTTCTTTCTTTAAGAAAAAAAAAAGAACCAACCCTTTCCCCTCCTTCTTCCCAAAGTCATGGGGTCTGGCTTTCCTGAACACATATGCTGAAACTGATAAGCCCTTGGCAGACTTGAGAATAAATTGCTTAACAAAAATGAAAGCAGTTGAGTAAAAAGATAGAAGGAAACAGAAGGCAAAAGAGAAAACCAAAGGCAGAGTTGAAGGTAGAGCCAAGTTTAGGCTGGAATTTGAGAGGAGCAAAAAACCAAAGAGATGTAAAAGGACTTAGTATGGTCTAGTCTCATCACTGTTTTAAATTAGGAAACAGAAGTGCAGAAAGAATTGATTTGATTAAGGGAGCTAGGATTCAAACCTAAGTGGCCTGATTCCAGATTCAGCTTTCTTTCCATCACTGAACAAGATCTAATAGTAGTATCTCTCCTAGGATCATAGATTGGGACCTAGAAGAATAAATCCACCAAGGTGAGTTCCTCACATCTCCCAGTAACAGTCTTGTCGGTAGTGGTGGTGGTGCTTATAGTCTCATTTTTTTCTTTAAAAAAAAAATGCTCCTTTTTCTTTAAAAAATAATCTAGTTATTCTCTAAAAACGACATCACTGATCTGGGAAAGAATCTTAAGTAAAGCAATGGTAAGAAATAAAAGGGTGCCCTGACTTAGCTGAGAAGGCGATTGGTGACACAGTGGATGGAGCTCTGAATCTGGAATCAGGAAGATCTGATTTCAAATTTAGCCTCAGACACTTACTAACTAGGTGACTCTGGGCAAGTCAGGATCTTAGTGCCTCAATTTTCTGAACTATAAAATCGAGAGAATAACAGCACCTACTTTGCAGGGTTGTCATGAGGATTAAATGAGAAATTTTTTATAAAAGCACTTAGCTAGTGCCTGGCTATATAAATGTTTATTCCTTCAATGGAATGACTTCAAGGTGCAATTCCCCAACCCTGATCATTCTCCTCCGGACATGTTCCAGTTCACCAGTGATCCTCCAAAAATGTGGAACAGAGAATTGGACACAATAGTTGAAGGATGCCTTAGAGAATTTGCTTTCTTTCATTGCACATCAATTTCCTTCTCTTTAAAAATAACAAGGCTGAATGAGAATTATTTCTATTAGCAGATGTGCTCTAAGGTGCAATCCAGCTCCAAAACCCATGATTTAAAAGAACTCCCATCCCTGGGGTCTAGAACAAGTGCAGAAATCAGTTCATTAAAGGAAGAATGACAAGATTCACTGGAAACATGATTAGATTTGGCACCAGAATCCCTGAGTTCAAATGGTAGCTGCTACTTTTTGCTTTGGTAATATTGGAAGCCCTTGTGAAATACAGGGTCCCAGGTTTTTTTTTATCTGTAAAATAAGGAGGTTAGACTCAGATGACCTTAAAGATTCAACTCATTGCTAAGTCCTGACATTTAAACAATAACTTGCTTTACTGTTGCTGTTGATACTTGGAGCCATCAGTATTAGGACCCTGGCAAAGGTGGAATAATATGAACAATATTTTGTGGATAAGTTATTTTCGACCAAAAGCAGAGAGCTGGATGGGAAACCATTAATTTGCTAAAGGGTTTCATAATCTCTTCTTACATTCTCCTTTCTGATGTCACAGACAGTTAATTTGGCAGTATCTCTATTTTTGCAATCAAACAAATCAAGGGTCCCAAAGGAAAGCAGGTTTCCAAAGGACTTACTGGAGTCCAGCAAAAATTTGAATGGGGTGGGGGTATTATGCTTAACTGCTGCCTCTCTGGAGTCATCTCCCCACCAAGGCTCCCACATTGTCCATCATTTAAAAAAATAGGTTCATAGAAACTAAAAGGGGGGGGCGGCTAGGTAGCACAGTGGATAAAGCACCAGCCCTGGAGTCAGGAGTACCTGGGTTCAAATCCGGTCTCAGACACTTAATAATTACCTAGCTGTGTGGACTTGGGCAAGCCACTTAACCCCGTTTGCCTTGCAAAAATCTAAAAAACAGAAAAGAAAAAAGAAATTAAAAGGGGCCTGGGAGATCACCTAGTCCAATTCTGGACTGAGTCACAAAGCAGCATATGATTTCTTCAGTGTCACATAGCTAACAACTAGGAAGTGGACAAATCAGGATTCAGACCCAAGTCCTTTGATACCATTTCCAATACCCTGCCACACAAGGTTGCTTGCCATTTCTTTCTTGAATTATCATGAATCACTAAATATACCACATAGCCTAGAGTTATTGGGAGCAAGGTTGTCCTTATAAGTAGATACAACAGGATTTTAAAGCTTAAAAGGAGAATAGTCAATCAGAATCCACCTTCTTCATTTTATAGATGAGACTATTTGAAGCTCAAAGAGTTGTCCCTTCTTCCTTAAAGATTTCCCTGATCCCCCTATAAAATCCAATTTTGCCTCCCTCCACGACTTCACAGTACTTTGTTCATTCTTTGGATGTCACTTATATTCTTTTTATTACTAAAGTAATTAAATTATCAAAAATTATTTTACCAAATTTCATTTGGAAGAATGAAAAATCAAAAATATCAAAGGAACTAATGAAAAAAAGCATAAAGTATATTTAGCAGTACCAGATCTTAATATTATAGAGCAATAATTATCAAAACTATACTGGCTAAGAAATAAAGAGGTAATTCAATGTAACAGAGTAGACTTACAATTTACAGCAGCAAATAAATATAAGGTACAAAGACTTAAGATTTTGGAATAAGAAGTAATTATTTGGAAAAACTATTGAGAAAACTGAAAAGTAGTATGGCAGAAACTGGGCATGGACCAATATCTTACGATATTTACCAAAATCAGTTCAAAATGAATATATGACCTTGATATAAAGAGAGATATTACAAGAAAACAGGAAGAACATGAAGCATGTTACTTATCAGAGTTATGGAAAGGTGAACAATTTATGAACAAACAAGAGATAGCAGAACTGGGTGTAAAATGAATAATTTCCATTGCATTAGATATAAAAGTTTTTATACAAATAAAACAAATATAGCCAAGATCAGAAGAAAAAAAGAAAACAAGGAAAACATTTTATGGACAGTTTCTCAGATAAAAGATTCATATCTCAAATATATAAAGAATTTTTCCAAATCTAGAAGAATACCAATTATGACCCAACTAATAAATGGTCAAAGGATATGAACAGGCAACATTCCAATGAAGAAATACAAACAATTTAAAATCCTATGAAAAAATGCACAAAATAATGAAGAGCAAAATGAGCAAAATCAAGAGAACATTGTATGCAGGAAAAGCAATATTGTTTTAAGAACAACTTTGAGGGGTGGCTAGGTGGCACAGTGGATAGAGCACCAGCCCTGGAGTCAGTACTACCTGAGTTCAAATCTGGCCTCAGACACTTAATAATTACCTAGCTGTGTGGCCTTGGACAAGCCACTTAACCCCACTGCCTTGCAAAAACTAAAAAAAAAAAAAACTTTGAGTGGATAAGTCATTTTGATTATTATAAATATCAAATTAACTATAAGGGACATATGAAGAAAGATGCTATCTGCATTCAGAGAAAGCACTAATAAATACATATGTATAGAAGTATATATATATGTATAGAAGTATGTGTATATATGTATGCATATAGATATATAAATAAATATGTATGTGTATCTCTAATGTAGCCATCTAGAGGGCAAGAGAAGTAAAGAAAAAAAGGGAAAAAGAATAAAAAAATTTACATGATAACTTTATTATATATTTTAAAAGAATATAAGGTTATATACATAATAGATATGCAATTTCATGTGCAATTATCTTTTTTATTTTATCATGTTACAAAAATGCTTATTTTATTCCATAAATTAAAAAATAAAATAAAATTTTGAAAAGCAACTAATATGTTGAATTGAACTGACTATATGTTTTTTATCAAAGTAGATCGTATGTAATAAAGATTCCTTTTCTCACATATATGTGTGTGTATATATTATATATATATGTAAAAATTGCTTCTGAGTCCATCAACTCCCCAGATAGAATGTAAATGGAATCTATGGCTTACTCATCTTTGCCCCTCCCACTGAACCTGGCAAAGGACACAGAATGTCATAGGTTGGGGGTGAAATGAATACATTCACAGGCATAGCTGATATTCATGTTCATCATGGGACCTATAGAACCATGTCTCTGCCCTAATGCCTCCTCTCAAGATACCAAGTCCCTTAAAAGGTTATTACTACACACTGTATGTAGGTTTGGTATACAAATGAGACAGGATGGCCTTTCTTTTGTCCTAACCTACTTTCTTCAAGCTTCAAAGCCTCTCCAGCTCATCTCTAATCATCATGGCCCAGATTTGATTAACAAAGCCAATGTCATGTACCCCCATTCTTTTTCACAAGATTAACCCCAGCTCCTCACCCATTTTTATCTCTCTAGATCTAAAAGGCTTCATACTTTTACATCTACACCATACTTCCAGTGGGAAAAAAGAGTTGAGTCAAACCTCAAGAAGGGTTTTGAACTTTTGGGAAGATAAGTATCTGATCCTTTATGAATTTATCAAAAGAGTTAGACAAAGCTTCAGATAATTTAACCCAACTTCTTCATGTGATTGATGAGTAGACTATGGCCCTGAGGTTAAATGATCTGTTCAAGATCATCCAGATAATAATTAGCAGAACCACAATTTTAATCTTGATCATCAGACCCCTGATCCAAATTCTTCTCTAACACAGTGCAATTTTCAATTATCCATCTCCATTCTAGGAGCTAACTACCATGCATCTTGGCAGCTGTAGAAAGCCCTTATTTATATACAAAGCAGAACTGTATCCCCCAGCAGACCCAGCTTGCAATGTCCTGCTCATAATTCCTGAGTGGCTCCCCACTGCCCACAGAATAGAGTTCTAATATTTTAGCTTAGGGTTTAAGGTCCACCATGATTTGGTTCCAACCTACCTTTCCCAAGCAGTTCCTCACTGCCCCTCAATATGAACTGCCCAAATGACAAGATAGGCTTCTTCATTCTTCCCCACAGAAACCAAAACCTTTCTTTCTACCAGACCTTTGTTCATGTGGTCCCTACAACCCTAAATGATGTCCCAACCCACCCCTCCAACCTTCAAACTGCTTTTTATTCTTCAAAGCCAAAATCAGGGGTAGTTGGGTGGAATAGTAGATAGTATACAGGGTCTAAAGTCAGGAAGAGTTATCTTTCTGAGTTCAAATCCAGTCTCAGTTTCTTCCTGGCTGTGTGACTCTGAGCAAGTCTCTTAACCTTGTTTGCTTCAGATCCTTATCTGCAAAATGAGCTGAAGAAGGAAATGACAAATCATTCTGGTGTCTTTGCCAAGACCCCACATGAGATCAAAAGTCAGACATGACTAAAAATGACTGAACAACAACCTCCAGCACCTTGAATGGTGCATTGTACTTTTTTTTTTTAAAAATTGGCCCTATCATGCCATTGATATGAGGAACTTCCAAGGGTCACATAGCTGACGTGTATTAGAAGAACTTGCCCACAAGCCTTCCTGACTTCTTCAGAAGTTTAATCCTGATCCTCAGAATAATGCTTTTTTACTGCTTTTTTAAAATAATACTTAGTTCATTGACTTTTGTTGAAGTATCACTTCCAGAAGACTGAATTTTCTGAAGAAAAGGACCACATCCACTACAGGGTGGAGCATGGAGCAAAAGCCCAATAAATATTGACTGAAATGTCAAATTTGAAACTGCCCTTCCCCCAAGCTATGTCACTGGATTGAGTATTAACTCCTGGAAAAGCAAATGGAAAAAACCCTGAGAACTGTAACCTTTTCCAACCTCTTTAATACACAGTCTCCTCCCTCCTCTCCATTTCAGATAGTTGCCCATTTAATATATGTCATAAAGGTACAGATCAAAACAGTAAAACAACTTGGTAGAATCCCCCTGAGACACCCCAGTGCTGAGATTAATCTGCCTGCCCAGGTGCTGGTATAGAAACAAGGCAGTGGCAGCCTGGTTCACAAAGGCAGCTCTCTGGAGCCCTGGACCAGTCAACTGGCTCAAAGTTCACCCAACAGAATATATATCACAAAACATCATGTTAGGACTAAAAGGGACCTTAGAGGTCATCCAGTTGAAACTCTCTCTATTCATTTTACACAGGAGGAAACTAAAGGTAGAAGAAGAGAAGGAATGTATAGGATTTAGATCTGGAAGGAATCTAAAAGACTCTCTTCTTAACCTCAAGATAGATTTCAAGGAGTCTATGAACTTAGATGGGGAAAATTTATGTCTTTATTCCAATATAATTGGTTGATAAATCAAATTTATTTTTCTTTATGTATTTTAAAGCATGATTCTGAAAAAAAGTTCATAATTTTCATCAGAATGCCAAAGTATCCCATGACATGTAAAGGACTGAGAACCTCTGAGCTAATCCATTCTCTCATTTTACAAAAGAGAAGACTGAGGTCAGGGGCAGATAAGTACAATATAGCAGAAAGAGCTTTGGCTCTGGGAATGGAAGAAGCAGATTCAAATCCTGCCTCTGAATCTTAGTACCCATGCAACCTTGGATAAGTCCCTTAAATCTCCCTAGGCCCCCATTTCTTATGGTGTAAAAAAATGAGATGGGGAAACTAGATGGTCTCTGAGGTTTCTTTCATCTCCAAATCTATGATCCCATGATTTGCCTAAGGTCACCAATATTGTGAGTACCTTGGTGACCTTTTTCAGCCCTCATTCTTCTTGACCTCTGGAGCTTCATCCTTTTTATGGGATGTTCTTTCCTTCCTTGGTTTTCAGGACATTGTTCTCTCCTGGTTCCCCTCCTAACTGCCTCACTTTTCTTTATCAGTCTGTTTTTCTGGATGTCACCCAGGTCCTATCTCTTTTCTTTCTCTGCATCCTCTCCTTTGGTAATCTCATCAATTCCAGTGGATTCAATTAATTACCTTATGTCTATTATACATACATACATATATATATGAAATTTCCTATTTATACATTTAAATATATATATATACAATAATACATGAATATATAAATATATGTGTGCATGTATGTATAGATGCATGTGTCTGTATACATACATGCATATGCATTCACATATGTGTGCACGCACGCGCGCGCATGTGTGTGTGTGTATATATATATATATATATATATATATATATATATATATATATATATAACTAAGTCATTTCCAGTTCAATAAGCACCTCCTATCTGTAAAGCATTATACTAGATGCTGGGGATATAAAGACAACAGTAAATATATTCTCTATGTTCCCAGAACTTACATTATGCTGAGGGAAACAATACATAAAAATGATGTTCATGAACTATGAGGAAGGAGAGAGGACTAGTCAAGTAAAGCATTCTTTTACCTTTCAATGCGAAGTAGGCCCTGCTGCACAGGAAACAAGTAACTAGACATCTATCTCAGATTTCACTGATATCTCAAGCTCAATATGTCCAAAGTTGGACTCATTTCCCTCCTATTCCTTCTCCAAAACTCCCCATTTATTTTAAAGGCATCACCATCCTTAGAGTCCCCTAGGTTCACTACCTCAGGCTCATCTTGATTCTTCCTTCTTTCTGACCCTTCATATCCAATCAATTGTCAAGCTTTGTCAGTTTTGCCTTCACCACATCTTTTCCATCTTGTCCTTTTTCTCCATTCACATAGTACTGGTTTAAAGCCCTCATCACTTCTCATTTACAATAGCTTTCCAACAGAACTAACCCTGCTTCCAACCCTTCTTCTCACCAAATTTTCAATGAATTAGAGGAAAGGTCAATTGTCAAAATACTCTTCCTAAAGTTCATAAGTGAACATATCAGTCCCTTGACCATGATTCTTCAATGAGGCTCTGGCAGTTCTATGATAAAATGCAAATTCTTCAGTAATGCTCCTCACAAGAATTTGTGGATTCTGGCAAAGTGTATATGAATTAGTCTGATGAGTAAATAGATCCAAGAATATAATCCACATAATGTTTAAATAAGGTAAACAATATTCAAAGTAATCTGAACTTTCAATGCAGTAGTCAATCTCTGACTCTCATAGGGAAACATAAAGCCAAAGGAGGAAGATGGTATTAGATGAAGCCATGATGTTGGTTAATTATATTGCTTTGTTTTCAGGGAAGATTCTATAGGTTGAAAGGGTAGTCATAGAGAAATTATATCAGTTTTTAAAAGCATCAAATAAACACTTAAAGATTTTTAAATTCTTGGAGACAGCTAGGTGGCACAGTGGATAGAACACCGGCCCTGGAGTCAGGAGTAGCTGAGTTCAAATCCGACCTCAGACACTTAATAATTACCTAGCTGTGTGGCCTTGGGCAAGCCACTTAACCCCATTGCCTTGCAAAAAATTTTTTTTTTAATTCTTTACAAATTGTTTCCTGTTTACTTTTCTAGATTTATCTTCTACTCCTGATCCAGTCAAACTGATTTACTTGCTATCTCCAAACTCATCATTTCATTTGCTGACCCTCATGGGCTTTTACATGGGTTATTTGTTCTCTATACAAAAGAAACACTCCTTTTTTACCGGTCTTATTCTTTATAATATGTGCCCTCAGCACAGAGTGATTAATAAATGCTGTCTGGTTGCTTAATTTGTTAATTAGTCTCCTTAGTTTCCTTCAAAATACAAATACCACCTCCTACAGGAAGTTTTTGCTGATCCCTTTAATTATTGGTGCTCTCTTAAGGCAGCTAGGTAGCACTATGGATATAATATTGAGTCTGGAGTCAAGAAAACCTGTGTTCAAATCCAATTTTAGATGCTTTCTAGTTTGGGAAAGCCATTTAACTACTGTTTGCCTCAGTTTCCTCATCAATAAAATGGTGGTAATAATGGCACCTTCTTCTCATGGTTGTTGTGAGGATCAAATAAGATAATATTTACAAAGCACTTAGTACAGTAGTTGCTTTATAAATGCTTATTCCATTCCCTTCCCTCTTTCGTCTATAATTATATCATATTTTTTATGGTTAAGTATTTTATCTCTCCAGTAGAATGTATCACCTTAGAAATGAGAATTGTTCATTATCCAAACTTTGGCCCATGATCATAATGGAATAATACTGTATTGCAATAATAATACAACATATTGTAATAATAATAATATATTGTATTAATAATACAATAATACAATATTATTGCATTGCAAGAAATGATGAACAGTTTAAATACAGAGAAGCATGGGAAGACTTATATGAACTGAGACAAAGTGAAATTAACAGAGCCAGGAAAATAATATGTATAAAGATCAACCATAACAATATAAATGAAAAGAACAATACCAAAGTCACCAAAACTAATTGCTGTGAAATTATAGTGACTGAGCTTAGTCCAAGAAGAGATAGGAAAAGGCTCTTCTTTCAGAATTTTTTGTAGAGATGGGGAACTGTGGATAGATACATGTCACACTTTTTCAATATATTGGCTAGTTTTACTGAACTGGGGTTTTTTTTAACCTCCTTTTAAATTCTTTGTTATAAAGGATAACTCTCTGAGAAAGGAGTAGGGAGGAGTATATTGAGAAATATAGATTATATATAATGTACATATATATTTTATATGAAACAAAAACATTAAATTTTTTAAAAGAACTATTATTTAGTTGTTTTTCATGTGGCTTTTATCTTGTAGGCATCCCATAACCTTTATCTTGGCATAGGGAAGAGAGGGAAGGGGACTTCTCAGATATTATCTTTTAAGGGGTGGCTAGGTGGTACAGTGGATAGAGCACTGGCCTTGGAGTCAGGAGTACCTGAGTTCAAATTCGGCCTCAGACATTTACTTATTACCTAGCTGTGTGGCCTTTGGCAAGCCACTTAACCCCATTTGCCTTGCAAAACCTAAAAAAAATATTATCTTTCCCACTATTCACACTTCCCTCCATCATATTAGACTCCTTATTCTTCCTTCTATATGTCTGACTCACAAATATTTCTTTACATTTTCTTGCACTGCTCCTCTAAAACCTATTGAACTTTCAAAGTCAAGTTCAAGTCCTATCATCTCCTCCATGACATCTTCCCCAACTGCCTTTATCCACTCAACTCTATGGTATTTGTCATTCTTTCTTTTAGATACGCCTAGCATTTGTTTAAGGATGTGTTCAAGGAAGATTAGCACCCTGGTATGAGAGTTGCTGAGCCCTCTTCAGAGCTGCTTTCCATCTTTGATGTCCATCTGAGTCAACTATCTCTCACCTGTGGCTCCAAGAAGTTGTAGCATGCACAATTGCAACACCCCAATAAACTGTTTTGGCAGGTAGGCTAAACCAGGTTGAGGGATCCAAGGGAGTCTCAAGCTCATCAGTGAGTAGTGGGGGGGGGGGTCTACCCCAAGCATGTGAAGTCTTCCACTGCTGGAATGGGTGGAGGAGAATAATTCATTCCAATGGCCAGGGAGTCAGCTGAAGCAGGTATTATGGAGCACTTAGAACTTGGTTAGACATTGAAGATGCCAAGGATGACCTTGACATCCACTGTATCTGGGGCCATCACCAGTTGTCTTGACTCTGTCTTGCTATGCTGGATTATAATGACTTTGGATAAGAGAGTGAGACAGATGAATTTGTGCAGCTCTACCTCACTTAAATCCAAATTTATGCAAGCAACAAAAAGACATCACTCATAACCATTCCTCAAAGTTCTGTGACAACAGGCAAGTGATGAAACAGCAGGTGTGGATACACTAGGAGCTGTAGTCACAAGCCTGCACACAAGTGACCCAGGCCCATAGGGTCATTTGTCCCACTGAAAGCAGCAGTGGTTTGGCAGACCTCTGGGTGACTGGGAAGCCCTTTTTAAGGATTGTACTGCTCACCTCCTGATATGAGAAATGGGCTAGAAAAGTTGTCCTAAAAATTGTCTGCTTCTTATCCAACCCTGGCCTGATTACTGCAGCAGGTGGGAAGCCATAGTGTGGTCAAGAGACAAAAAAAATCTATAAAAGCTTCTTCAAAGAAGATTCCACTCACCATGGATGCATAGAATGTGCACACACTCATAGATGACACAAGATCCAATTGACCTGGAAGATAACAGTTCTTGTTGCAAGAGAACTCAGCAGGTATCATATCAAAATAGCAGCCCTGAGTGAAACAAGGCTGACAAATGAAGGCCAGTTTACTGAAGTCAGACTTGGATACACTTTTTTCTGGAGTGGCCTCAGTGAAGAGGAACACCATGAAGCTGGGGTACGTTTTGTGATCAAAACAAATCTAGTCAACATTCTTGATTGCCTACCAAAAGGGGTGAATGACAGGCTCATAACAATGAGATTGCTACTTTTAGGAAAATGCCATGCCACCCTCATTAGGGCCTATGAAAATTGATGAAGTTAAAGGAAAATTTTATGAAGACCTAGAGATCCTTATCATCAACATTAGATGGACATGCTTATAGTTATCAACAAAGATGACAAGTTTATAGTTCTGGGTGACTTTAGCTAGAGTATGCTCAGATTATCAAACATGGAAGGGAATCCTTGGGAGGAATGGAGTTGGAAACAGAAACTGCAATGGTCATCCACTATTGAAAACTTGTGCATCTTATGACCTTCTCATCACAAACATTGTCTTGCATTTACCTAAGCACAACAAAACTTCCCAGATGCACTAGCAAACATTGGCATCTATTAGGCTATGTGATTGTAAGGAGAAGAGATAGACAGGATGTAAGATTGACAAAGGCAATGTGTGGTACAGAATATTGGACTGGATTGTGGATCCAAAGTGCTGGAAGATGAGTACTGTTTTATAAATGAGGAAGCTGAAGTGAACAGAAATTGTGACTTGCCCAGGGTCCTATAGCAAATAAGTGTCTGAGGCTGAGTCTCTTGACTCAAGGTCTAGAAATCTATGCATTGTATTACTTAGCTACCTCTCACTTGGGAGATGATTACATTATCATCATACTACCACCATCATTCTCATCAAAAACAACAATAATCCAAGATCAAGGTTCAACTTAATACATCTTGGGGCCCAGCAGTCCTGAGTCCATAGGGCTCATGAGGCCTATTCTAAGAGAAGCAATCAAGTGAAAAAAGGTATAGAGTTTAACAGGTTTTAGATATTCAGATTAAGGAGTCATAGTCCAAAAGGAAGGGCTTGACATTAAAAGGTTCTCTTCACACTTAATAATAATGACATGAGGGAAGTGATGCCATGACAAGCACTTAAATTGGATTTTGAGCAAGGGGGTACTGTACTAAGTTACCAACCTCACTTTCTCCTCCAGAGCCATCTGGGTCCAGTTGTCAGATAGGAATCAAGACAACTGGAGATGGTCATGGATATGAGACAATCAGGGTTAAGTGACTTGCCCAAGGTCACACAGCTAGCAAGAGTCAAGTGTCTGAGGTCAGATTTGAACTCCTGTCCTCCTGACTCCAAGATAAGCAGCAAAGGAAAGAAATGTGACCATTATTCAGAGGATAATAGATAGCAGAATTTAAAAAGGGGACCTTCGAAGTCATCTCATCCAACCCTCTCTTTTTAGAAAGAAGGAAAACATAATGCTAAAGTATAGATATTAGTTGCTGTTGTTATTATTATTATTGTTATTATTATCTACCCTAGTTGCCTCATCTGTAAAATGAGGATAAAGCAGCACTTCCCTCCAAATGATCTTGTAAGGATGAAATGAGATAATATTTGTAAAGTTCTTTATAAATTGAAATATGCTTTGGGGGAAGAGACCTAAAATATCCAGATCATAGAATCACTGTATTTTAGAATTAACAGGGACCCTAGAGTTCATTTTGTCTTATGTCTTCATGAAGGAAGAAACTGAGACCTATAGAGGGGAAAGGAATTGCCTGTGGTTACCCAGATAGTTAGTGGGAAAGCAGGAATGAAAGCTGGGTCTTTCTATTTCTGGGTCAAGATTCTTCTGACTGAAAGGAGTAGAACATGTGCTTCCCTAAGGACACAAAACTTAGGGACAGGGAGAGGTTGATTAAGAGTTAAACTTCCTTGACTACACACCCTGTCTGACCCAGTCAGTACAGACCCAGCCAACCTAGAAGTTGTGAAGGAAGACGGGCACCATGCACCACCAGGAAACCCTTACAAATACAGGATGTAGGCCTAATCCTGGTGATGCAGGGGCATGGGTCTATTTTTCCCCTGCTGCTACTGATTCTCTGCAGTGATAAAACCTGGGAATGGGTTGCCCCTGCCTGAAGTATTGTTCCTTTAAACAACCTTGCTTATATGAAGCTCAGAAACCATCCTGGCCTTCTCCTGCCCCAACCTCCTTGATAGGCCACAGCAGACAATAAAACAAAATGTTATTTGAAAGTTTATATCAACAGTAAACAATCAAGTTATATTGGCTTGGGTCTATATATTCTTATAGAGTTTTTCCACCTTTAGCAGGCCAGGAAAGGGAACTAAATGAAAATGAACCCAAACTTGTTGCTCCTGTCCCAATAAAGCATCACATCTCACACACAGAAGTTCCTCTTCTATTGCCAGTAGCATTAGGCTGAGTCTAAGACCGTGTGGGATAGTGGAAAAGGCAGTGTCCTAGTATCTTTTCTACCAGTTATTGTTTACAAGTTATTAAACAAATCACCTAACCCTTCTTTCCATGGTTTACTTATCTGCACAATGGGAATGATCATTGCTGAGAAAATGAAATAAGATTATGTATATGCCAAGTACTTTAAAAATTCTGAGCATGTTCATTTCTCAAAATAGAGGCGAATTTCTCTATATTTTCTTCCATTTACAATAATCCTCTGAGGTAAGTGGAACATCCTGGTTGATTTGCTGGGAATGGCCAAAGTTAGAATGGAAGGGTAGTGAAGAGAAATCAGCTGGTCTGGAACCAACTTCTGTCTTTATGATTATTACAATTTTTATAGGTGAGGAAATGAGGATCATTGGACTATAGAATCATAGCTGAAAGGAACCTTTGAGGACATTGCACCCAATACCATCATTTTATAGATCAGGGCACAGAGAGGTTAAATAATTTGACCAAGGTCACAAGGCTAATGAGTGGATTCACTGATATTGAACCCAAGAACTCCTTTATCCAAGTCTAGCATATTTTTCACTGAAACTCATAACCTTTCAGATATCACTTGGAGGGCAACCAGAAGGATGAAGAGCTTCAAGTCCATGTCATATCAGCATCAATTAAAAGAAAGAAACATATTTAACTTAGAGAAGAGAGAATTTAGAAACATGATAACTGACTCCAAGTATTTGAAGTGTTGGCTGTCCTAGGGGGAAAGGAATTAAAATTATATTACTTAACCTAGAGGACAGAACTAAGAACAATGGGGATTAATTACAAGGGGGCAAATTAGGTTTAATATAAGGGAGAGGGGATCTAACAATTAGAGTGAACAATTCCCAAAGTGGAACCTCTTTCATTAGAGTTCTTCCAGCAAAGGATGAATGACCCCCTTGCCAGATATGCTGAAAAGTGAATTCACAACTCCACAGGCACCAAGATTCCTTCCAACTTTTTTTTTTGTAAATTCTTTTATTTTAAATTTAAATAAAAACACAGCAGGCAATAAGAGAGGATTTATTATAAAACAATTCATTATAAAAACAATGAATTTCCATTTCAAGAAAATCTCCTTGTAATTCTTTTTAAAATGTATTTATGTATTTTATTTTTCATTTATGGAATAAAACAAACATTTATATAATACAGTATAATAAAAAGATGATTGCAAATGAAACTGCAAATCTATTATATACAACTGCTATTTAACACAAATATGTGTACATATACATATATAATGTATATGTAAAATCATTATATACATACTTCTATTTATCAGTTTTCTCTAAATACAGATAGTATCTTCCTTCTTTTGTCCTTTGCTCTTAAAACAATATTGTTTTTAGTCTTTACAATATTTTCTTGATTCTGCTCATTTTTTGCTCTCTGTTATTTAGTATATGTCTACCCATGTATTTCTAGGTCATGGAGCTCATCATTCTCTATTTCTGATTTTGCAACTTTTTCACAGAGTCAATAGGGCTAGAAATTAGGCCTTGAGTGGCCATCTAGACCAACTCCCTGTTTCCAGGAAGGTCTGTACAAATTCAACAGACATTCAATGTCCTTCTCCCTTCTTCATTTCATATCACTCAGGTACATTCTGCCACTATCACCTCCTTCATCTTTGTCTCAGATGAAGAGATGGCCTTATCCTTACCAAGGTAAACTCCTCTATCAATTTAAATGATCCCATTCTACTCTATCTTCTCCAACATATTGCCCCGCTCTGTCATCTCCATTTTAACACATTTTTTCAGTCTCTCTATCTCCCTTCTGTACTATTACAAACATGTTTAAAAAAAAACCCTCATTTGATCCTTACATCCCTAATAACTATCATTCTATATCATCTGCCCTTTGAGGCTAACAACTACAATAGGAGTCTCCATTAATTCACCTCTCACTCACTCCCTAACCCCTTACAATTCAGCATCTGACTTTATCATTCCACCAAAACTTCTCTCAAATTACCAATGATCTTAGTTGTCAAACTAATGTTCTTTTCTCAGTCTTCATTCTCCTTAATCTCTGTGTAACCTTTGATCACACTTTCCTCCTCCATAGTCTCTTCTCCTTAAGTTTTTGGCATCACCCTCTCCTGATTCTCTTCCTACCTTATCAGATTTCTCCTCTTGTCTACTGAGTTCTCATCTGATTGATGACTCCTAATCACAGATGTCTGTCAGGTTTCTGTCCTTAACCTTCTTCTCTCTATACTACTTCACTTGAGGATCTCATTAGTTGTTATTTGGGTAATTACCATCTCTATATTGACCATTCTGAATTCTCAGATCTATTTATCCTGCCGGGTCCCTCTACTGACCTCCAATCTCTCATATCCAAATCCCTTTCAGACATCTTGAATTCAATGTCCCAGAAATACATAGCTTAAACTCAACACATCCAAAAACAAATTCATTATAATTTCCCCTAAACCCCAACCCCTTCCTACCTTTCCTCTTACTAAGGAAAGCAACATCATTCTCCCATCCCTCAGGTTCACAACCTAGGAGTTATCCTGGATTCTTACTTCTCACATCCAAACTGTTGTGAAAGCCTGTCAATTTTATCTTTGCAACATCTCTCAAAAATACCCCCCTCTCTCCTCTGACTTCAGTCACTTCATCACCTGCATTACTAAAATAGCCAATTTGTGTGTCTACCTGCCTCAACTTTCTCCTTGAATCAGTCATTTGGTGATTTTTCCCTAAACTGCAGGTCTGATCATGTCACCCATGCTCATTAAGTCCCAATGATTTCCTATTACCTGAAGGATCAAATACAAAATCCTCTATTTGATATTCAAAACCCTATAAAACTTAACCTTCAATCTTCTTACATCTCATTCCCTTGCAATCCAGTCACAACAGCCTTCTATCTCTTTCAAGAACAAAATACCCTGTCTTTCACCTCCAAACAGTTTCTCTATTGCAACTGAATAATACTTGTGTTGGGAAGGTGACATCTCCCTGACTAGACTCTCAGGTGCACAGACCATCATCACTAGAATAATAATATATTGTTTACATAGAATTTTCCCCACAGTCTTCATTAATTTTCTAAACATGTTCTTTCTATGATGTGGAGGTGGCCCAAAACAAGAGGCAGAAACAAGTTCTCAAAACAAGTCCAATGTAGTATAAGCAGGGTCAAGTTTTGAGTATAGACCTGGTGATGATCTCTATATCTGTTTTTCAAATACCAATCTATTCAAACACAGTGAGGCTAATTGGCAGCAAGGCCACAGGTTGGTGAGTTTTTTCAGTTCTAGAAATCCCACAAGATTATTTGCTAAGACAGACAGGAACTGTAAGATGCACCAGGGAAGGGACTATCCATGCTAATCAACAAAATCACAGAATTGTTGAATGTTTCCCACAACTACCCTCTGAGGTAAGTAATGCAAGAATCCATTTTATAGACAAGGAAAGCTAGGGCCTTTACGGTGAAGTATTTTATCCAAGTTCAGGCTTATGGCAGAACACCTCAGAAACCCAGGTTCCCCTCATGCCAAGCTCAGAACTAATTTACCACCATCCCCCAGATGACTCAGAGGCCACTTCTTTGTGAATTCTTTCCTGATTCCCCTTAAATTCTAGTGACTTCTCCCCTCAAATTACCATAGACAAGGTGTGGGTACCACTTCCTTGAGAGTAAGGCTGGTTTCATTATTTCATTTCAATATTGTCTTTAAATTTTCTTCCCCTTTCACTGGTTCTGTTCCACAGTAGAAACATAATTCATATTTATCCATTGACTAAATTGAATGAAATCTAGTTAAATTAAATGAATTCAAGTTCAATGAACACTTTTAGAATAAATGACTATAACTCAGTTGTTGGTTAACTGTAATGACTAAGGTAAACTTCTTCCCTTTTCTTGTCCTCAGTTTTCTCATCTTTAAGATGGAGACATTGGAATAGATTTAGAGGGAACTTCTAGCTCTCCCATTTCTTTAGTCTATGATTGGTAATAACAGTAGAGAGTATGTAGGCAGAATAGGCAGAAAGAGACCTGGGTTCTAGTCTTTCTTCAGTCACCTAGGGACCACATGACCCTGATTAAGTGATACATTTAACATCCCAAAGTCCAGAAAACTCTTAATGGAAGAAATCTACATAGAAGAAATCACAGGTCTATTTTAAAAAAGCAACACTAGAGTATTGGGAATCTTTTATCCCTTTTCCACAACTTCAAGGAAGTCTTTCGGAAGCACTACCACCTATTCATAAACACAGAGAAAGAAGTGGGAATCTGGAATTTAGATGTGGGGAAGATCCTGACAAGGTTTAGGCCTCCTTGTCTCTTTTTTAGAGTCTAGAAGAATCTGCTGAGAGGGAATTCTTGGAAACTTCCCAGATTTTCAGGGAGCAATAGACAAGTGACTGTTTCTTCATTCCAAAGCTGAAGAGTGACCTCTGGTGGACAGTCCACTGGTGCAGGATGGCTCTGAGATCCTACCCACCTGCCTTGCAGCCTTGGGGAGGTACCCTCTTCAATATATCCTAATGGGTCCCTCTAGTTAACTGACATCTCTAGAATATTTTAGAAAGTCAAAGCTGGAAGAACTTAAAGACAATCTAATCTAAGGGTAGGCTTTTTTTTGGGGGGGGGGGTGTTTATTTGTTTACCTTTCTTGTATGTCAAAGTTCATCAGTTTGGTGAAACCTATGGATCCCCTGCTCAGGATAATTTTTTTAATGTATAAAATAAAATACACAGGATTATAAAGGAAACTAACTGTAGTGAAATCAATTATCACTTTTGGTTTTAAATACTTGATTAAGAAAGCCTATTCCGTGGGGTGGCTAGGTGGCGCAGTGGATAGAGCACTGGCCCTGGAGTCAGAAGTACCTGAGTTCAAATCTGGCCTTAGACACTTAATAATTACCTAGCTATGTGGCCTTGGGCAAGCCACTTAACTCCACTGCCTTGCAAAAACTAAAAAAAAAAAAAAAAAAGTCTGTTCCAATCTAATTCCTTTAATTACAGAAATATTTCTTTTCCAGAAAAAGTGAGTGCCCTGCCCACCATAAGTTAATGATGGAGCTGATTACCAAACAGATTCTTCTTTCCATCACAACACCCTATCTTTCATATAATGAGGCACCCCAGGAAACTTTTATCACTAAATGAGAGAAGAAATTTATTTTTATCTAAACTAAGAGACCAAACAAAAGGAAATAGGTTTCACATAAATTCTGATTCCCTCTTAATCATGCAGTTAAGGTACTTGGATGTTAATCCCCCTCAGAAAATGAGTCTGACTGTAACATTCTCAGTCACTTCTGTATTGTGAAACTGCCTGCTTTCAAGGTTTCACCAAATTCAATCTTTCTGAATCTCATGGAATCACAGAAGTCAGAGCTAGAGTTGAAAAAGAATGTGAATCCCCTTGCATCATTGGAGAGAAGCCTGAGAAGCAGAAAAAGGAGAGTGACTTGCCCAGAGCAAAATAGTCACAGGGAATGAGTAAATAAAGTAATGGGGTATTTAGAGACACCAAATTCCCAATATACCATCTCTTGCCTTGCTGGCTCTGACTTGAATTCAAAGCAAAGTAGCACTGGAAGGCAGTTTACAAATCTTTGAGTTCAAATTCCTTTATTTTACAAAAGAAGAAACTGACATTAATAGATAGGAAGTCACTGCCTTCTCTCTCAGTCTCTCTCTATCTATCTATATCTATCTCGATCTCTCTGTCTGTCTCTCTCCCTCTCTCAGTCTTTCTCTATCTCTCTGTATCTGTCTCTGACTCTCTGTCTCTCTGTCTCTGTATATGTATTTGTCTCTCTCTGTCTCTGTCTCTCCCTCTCTGTATCTGTCTCTGACTCTATCTCTATCTGTCTGTCAGTCTATCTATCTCTCTGTCTCTGTCTCTCTTCTCTGTATCTGTCTCTGACTGTCTCTGCCTCTTTTTCTCTACTCTGTCACTCTTTCTATTCTCTCTCTCTGCGCTCTCCTTTCTATCTCTTTCTCCTCTCTTTCCCTCTGTTTCCTCCCTCTTTTCCTATTCCTTCCACCCTACACACACACACACACACACACACACACACACACATTCATTCAAAGACATAGCAGAGAAATTTCCCCCTCCAGACCTCTTCAACTGCTTTCCAGTTTTGAGATTCTATAAATCATTACAATCATGGAAAACATGTTATCATAAAAACAAGAGTAGCTCAAGAAGAAATCAAGAAGAAAATTTTGGGCAAGTTTGAATTTTAAATACCTTCTATGAAAATGACTAGTTCCAGAACATAGCTAAATCCAGGAAAGTCTTTAAAGAGGATTTCACAACAGCCCCATGGGGATCTGGAATTTTTTGACCAAGTCCAGTTACAAAGTGATGCTTTGCTTATTATTGACTGTTTTTTCCCAGGGCCAACTTCCCTTGCCAAACCCATCACCCTGAGTGATACCTTTGTAGAAAAAAGTAAAAGGACCTCCCACAGATTATCCCTCCCCAGAACTTTATTCTTCAGGCAGAAGTAAAAAATGACCTTGATTTAACCATCATATTTACTACATAGCTTGATATTCATGGCCTCCTTAACCTGGCTTCTACTTATTTTCAACTTTGTGTATTCCTCTTTATGTACCCTTTGTTCCAATCAGACTTTACACACACACACACACACACACACACACACACACACACACACACACACACACACGGGGGGGGGGGGGAGAGAGAGAGAGAGAGAGAGAGAGAGAGAGAGAGAGAGAGAGAGAGATTCCCCTTCCCTTTTTGCTTTTACTCAGATTGTTTCATCTTCCTAGATTGTTCTTTCCATGTCTAGACCATCTCCACCTGTTGAAATTCATTCCTTTTGGTGACCAAGGACTCAAATCAAATGACACCTCCTCTATGAAGCCCTCCCTGATCCTCACTGATCCCTCCCTTTCTACTTCCTCTGAACCTCGTCTCTCTTTGTACCTGTCTCATATATTTTTCACACTACTTTGTATTTACTTTCTCTATATTACCTTATAGTACCCTGAAATTTAAGTTTCTGTATTTTATCCATCTTTATGTTCTCTTCAGTGCTCTAGCAGAGGAGTGCTTAGTAAAAGACTCAATGCTTTTTAATGAATGAATGAACATTGTTTTTATTAAATGAACTTGTTTTTATTAAAGCTAGTGTTGAGCACTATAGTTATTCAAGGGAAGGAGAAACAATAGTTTACCTGGGATGATGGTAAATGTAGAGGAAATCCCTGCTCCCCGATATTTATATGCAGGCAAAATAAGGTACATCAAGGTAGCCTTTACAGAGAATGGAAATATATCACAAACATATATCCAGGGGTTGAGAGTCAGAAAGATGGAGAAAAAGCTAGTTACCCTATTCCCCTTGGGGGCTAGGTTTAGGGTCAATATATGTCACAGAAAATCTAAGGAGAAAGAGACCATAAAGATGATCCTGTCCAAATCCTTCATTTTACAGATGAGAAAAATAAGGTCCAGAGGAGTAAAAAGGGCCTTGTCTAAGAACAAGCAGGTGGTGAATCACAGTAAACAAAAAAAAAAAAGTCTTCTGATTAGAAATCCAGGGTTCTTTCCATTTGGGAGCTTTAGGTCTTGGATCTTCTTTTTGGTCCCACTTGAGGGAGCTGTCCTTTTCTCCCCTGCTAGACAGGATCTCCTGCCCCAAGTCTGGAGGTTACAGCACTGCTAACTTTTCACAGCAGGGTGGAGCTATCCAAACTTCAAACTTGGGACAATCAATCAATCAATTTGCCTAGACCCTGGAAATGTCTCTGGTCCTTATCATTAAGAATCTCAATCTAGATAAGCATCACAAAACAAAAACAGCTAGGGAATGCAGGCCTGTAAATTGTTCCAAATTCCTAAATAGAAGACAATACATTTCTCTGAATGTATGAGAGCAAACAGTTCAGGAAATTCTTTCATCCATCCAACCTGCTCAGGGAATTCTGGGAACATCAGTCCCTGCTATGGGGTCAGGATGACCCCAGTGGTGTGTTTAATCTCCTTCCCAGAATCCTGTTCCAATGACCAGTAAAACAACATAATTAAGAAGTTAGACTCTCCTTAAAAAAAAAAAAAAAAAAAATGAAAAAGCAACTGGCAGAAGCCTCCTGGTCTCTTCTCCAAGTGTTTCTTTCTGCATGAGTTATGCTGCTATGTTTTTATTTTAAGAAACAAATAAATAAACCCATTGTATCAATGGTCTCCAACCCTTGCACTCCCCCCCCACCTCCCAGCTCTCTGCTGCCAGAGAAAACTTTAATAGGGAGCCTACAGTAGTTTAAGGCCTGTTTAGTTCTTTCTCTGCTCCAGACCCTCAAATCTAATCCACTTGGGATGTAGAGTCAGTCATACTGACTACTTGACTAACATAGCAATAGAAACATCATTAAAGATATGTATGATTGGTAGAAAATCTTGGTATATAATGAACATTTGTTTCTGTCTTTGACTTCCTAGGGAATAAATTCAGTAATGGGATTGCTAGATCAAAGGATATTGACAATTTAATTACTTTTCTTGCATAATCCCAAATTGAAATAAAAAAAAAGTCTAGATCACTTTGCAGCATTTCCAACAGTCTATCAGCATACTTGTCTTCTCAAGATATACGTATGATTAGAAAAGGAGGTAAATTGGCCATTTATTATGAATAATGGGTAAAAGCACTATAGTGAGTCCAAGTGGTGAACTAAAATGTATGAAATAGTAAAAGCCAAAAGAAAGCCTCCATAAATTCTCTCTAAATTATTGTAGAAAGATATGGTCAACAATTAGATAATAACTTATGAAGATCTCAGGGAAGAGATAATGAAAAAAACTCTCTCTCATGACAGTGAGATAAGGAACTAATAGAATAGAATTTTGTAAATGCTATCAGATACAACCTCTATGGCAAAAATGTATGTTTTATTTATTATTAATAATAATATCTGGCATTAATAAAGTGTCTTAAGGTTCACAAAGAATTAGATATACATATATCTATGATAGTCTATAAGACATATATCATATGTTATATATCGTATACATGCTATATGTCATAATGTCATTTTACATATGACATATATGATAATACAAAATATGATATTATAGTTGTCACAAATGGAGGGCTCATTATGAAGCATGGATGGGAATGTGAAAAAAATAAGAATCAAAAAACCTTTTTTGAAAGAAAAAATACACATTATAAAGACGGACCAAAAATATAAAACCTTTATAAGAAGAGATTTACATTAAAGATCAAAATAGGCAAAGACTGGTGATAAATGTTAAAGACAATAGGAAGATGGAGGTGGGGTTAACAATTCTAGAGTGAGGAGACTCTCAGAGAAAGGATAAGATGGATTGCTCAGAATGAATAAGATAAAAATGGATAATGCAAAGAAGGCAGAACTAATCATCATGTGTTTTGTTTTTATTTTTCCTGCCAAAGAAAATGATTTTCAAGACTGAACAAAAAATGGTCAACAGTATAGTGAAACCCAAGATAAAAGGGGAGTTTTTTTTTGACGAGAGCACCTCAACAAATTCAAGTCACTGGGAAGGAAATATAATTGTGGAGTCACTGTCAGAGATTAAAAAAGTGAGCCAAATGATAGTGCAATTAAGGAAGATTCAAAAATGATAGAATGACCTGACCCAAAGTAGAATCATTATTGGGTCAGTGTCAACTTAGAAGTAAATTAGCCAAGGAATCTGTCCTTGGCTTTGTTCAATTTAAAATTTTTATCAAATACTTCAATGAAGTCATAACTGGATTGCTTATAAAATTTACAAATGATACAAAGCTGAAAGGGATAACTAATAGTTTGGTGGACTGAACTGAAATAAAAAGACCTTCAAGAAAAAAGACTAGGTAAAATTTAGATAATTAGGTAATTATCAAATTAGGTAAAATTTCATAGCTGCTATTATTGTTATTCAGTTGTTTCAGTTATATTCAACTCTTCTTCATGACTCCATTTGGGGTTTTCTTGGCAAAGATACTGGATTAGTTTGTCATTTTTATTTCCTTCAGCTCATTTTACAGATGAGGTAAACAGGATTAAGTGACTTGTCCAGGGTCACACACCTACTAAGTATCTGAGACCAGATTTGAACTTAAGAAGATGAATCTTGCTGATTTCAAGCTCTGTACTCTATCCACTGCACCAATTTAATAGACACATACATAAAATCCTATCTTTGATTCAAAAAGTTCAACTTAACAAACACAAAATTAGAGGGGTATACCATTAAATTTTAAATGGTTGTATACAATGACCCCTTTTATAAACAAAACACCACAGAGGAAAAAGTTTGACTGCAATTCATGTTTTCATTTTTTTCACTTTCAAGTTCCCTTCAGGAAAAATTCCATCTTTCTTTCTTTCTTTCTTTCATTCTTTCTTTTTTTGTTTTTTGCAAGGTAATGGAGTTAAGTGACTTGCCCAAGGTCACACAGCTAGGTAATTAGTGTCTGAGGTCAGATTTAAACTGTCTCTCCTGACTCCAGGGTTGGTGCTCTATCCACTGTGCCACCTAGCTGGCCCAAGAATTCCATCTTTTAAAAAATCTAAATAAATATAAACTTTCACTGATTTTTCTCTGTGGCAATATTTTAGGTTTCCCCCTTTTCCATAAACACTCAATTGAGTGTAAAGAATATTTTCAGTTCTATAACCCTAAGTCTAGCTTTTTAAAATAAATAAACAGGGGGCAGCTAGGTGACCTGGTGGATAGAGCACTGGCCCTGGAGTCAGGAGTACCTGAGTTCAAATCCACCCTCAGACACTTAATAATTACCTAGCTGTGTGGCCTTGGGCAAGCCACTTAACCCCATTGCCTTGCAAAAACCTAAAAAAAAAAAAAAAAAAAAGAGATGGGATTTCCAAAATAATGGAAGTAATAGTGATAGTTCCACCATTCTATGTCTTTTTTTCTTCAGGCCAAATCTGAAGTATTCTATTAAAAATAAGCACTACATTTTAAGGACATTGATAATCTGAAGTGTGTCAAGAAGAGGTGATGAGGAGACCAGAGTCCAATGCTATATGTGAACTGGTAGAAGGCTACACTGCTATTTATCGTGGAAAGAAGAATTAGGGACAACATGATCACTCTCTTCTAGTATTTAAAGGACTATCATGCAGAAGTGTGATTCATAATTCTCACATTTTGCTCATGAGTTGGTCTGAATGACCACCTAGACAGCTCCTTCAATGGGAGACAAAGCATTCTAGATATGAAGTCAAAAGACCTTTGGTTTGAGTTTGAAATCAGCCACTTTATTTATTGTGTGATCTTGGCTAAGTCAATTCAATAATAAAAATAAAATAATAATTAATATAAAATAATATATTATTTATAATATAATTTATAATATAACATTGATGAAATATATAATATATTATTATAAAATAATGTAAAATAATAATTAAATTGTCTTCACTCCCTACATACATGATCCTAAATGAAGGTGGAAAAAAATCACTCCACTATTGTGACAGTCCACTACAAATTTACACTCCACTGTTATGACTGGGTCCACTACAAAGTTATGTTTCACATCCTCAATTGGGCCCAATTAGGCAATCCATCTATACCTACCTTATCAATTCACTATCTCATTCCACAGCTACTCTTTTCAAGCTTTTTCATTGATCCTCAAATCTCTCATGGTTCTCCCTCCTCCCACCATATCAGCTGAGAACCTAGGCCATTCTCCCTGAGCTCTTTCTTCTTCATTTCACATCACTCAGGAACCTTCTGCCACTATCACCTCTTTGAGAAAGGAGGTGGCCTTATTCCTTACCTACTCAAGTGATTCTGTTTCTTCCTGTATTCTCCACAGATTGTCCTTTCTGTCATCCCCTCCCTATCACTTTCAATTTCTCTCTGTTTACAGACTCATTCTCTACTATCTAAAAATATGCTGCCAAAAAATCCTCACTTGATTGTACCATCCCTGAAAACAATAGTCCTAAATCTTTTCTGCCATTTGTAGCTAAACTCCTTGAGAAAACCATCTACAAAAGATTATTCCACTTTCTCTCCTTTGACCCTGAAGTTAACCCCTTACAATCTGACTCCTGGCCTTATCATTCAATCAAAACTGTTCAGGAGTTCAGACCAATGACCCTGTTTAACACTGTTGATCACCCTTAATACTCTGGAGTTTTTTCTAAGTTTTCAGGACATCACTCCCTCCTGGTTTCCTTCCCACCTACCTAACTGTTCCTTCTCCATCTCCTTTGTTGAATCTTCATCCAGACCATAGGTGTCCCTAAAGATTCTGTCCTGTATCCTCTTCTCTTTCTCTATACTTTATTTCTCTTCAGCTACCATGGCTTTAGTGACCTTTCTATGTTGATGATTCCTGAGTCTTTTTATCCTACCCCAATCTCTCTGCTGACCTCTAATCTCACATATCCAACTCCTTCTCAGTAATCTCGAACTAGCTGTTCAGTATGTAAACAAATATCTTAAACTCAACATGAACAAAACCGAACTCATTATATTTCCTCCTAAACCCTCCCCACGCCATTCTATCTTCCCTCTTACTATAGGGGAACACCATACTCCCAGTCCTTCAGGCTCACAACCCAGGAGCCATTCTGGCTTCTTCACTATTTCTCACCTCCCAAACCCAAGCTATTGCCAGCATCTGGAGCTTTTCACCTTCTTTCCTCTGATTCTGCCACCTTTCAAGTACAGTACCTCATATCTGAACTATTGAAATAGCCTATTACTAGATCTACCCATCTCTATTCATTCAGATCCATCCTCCATTCAGCCATTTACTGATTTTCCTAAACTGCCCATCTGACCAGGATCAAATATAAAATTCTCCCTTTGACAGGCAAAGACTTTCAAAATGCAGCCCCTTCCTACCTTTCCAGGCTTTTTTCCTAGTCTTCTTATAGCTTATTTTATATCCTCCAGGGACATTGGCCTCCTAGTTGTTCCGTGAACAAGACACTCCAAATGTTGGCTCTGGGCATTTTCTCTGACAATCCCCAAACCTGGAATGCTCTTCATCCTTATCTCTACCTCTTGACTTATCCTTATCTCCACCTCCTTCAAGTCCCAGCTAAAATCCCATCTTCCACAGAAAGTTTTCCCCAGTCCCTCTTAAATCTACTACTGCCTTCCCTCTGTTAATTATTTCCTATCATTCCTATTTATATTTTTGCTTGTATACATGTTTGTTTATTCTCTTTCCCATTAGCTTGTGAGCTCCTAGAGAACAGGAACTATCTTTTGCCTCTTTTTGTATCCCCCAGCACTTAGCACAGTGTCTGATGCAGAATAGTCAATTAATAATTATTTATTGATTGATTAGCAATAATATTAGCCAACATTTTAATAACACTTCAAGGTTTACAAAGCATTTTACATGTTTTCTCAATTGTTCCTCAAAATACTTCTATGAGGTAGAATTATTCCCACTTTATTATTCCTACTTTATAGATTATAATAATAATAATAATAATAACAGTAAAATACTGAGAATACAATTACTAATAATAGCTAGCATTTTTGCAATGTGTGCCAGATACTGTGCTAAACATTTTCGAGTTATTATCTTATTTGGGAGGTAAGTGACATTGCTATCCTCATTTTACAGATGAGGAAATTGAAGCACAGAGAGGTTCACAGAGGGTCACTCAGCAGGAAGTGTCTAAGATCACATTTGAACTCAGGTCTTCCTAACTTCAGATATCATATAGAAGTTGCTGTCCTATCTTCATCTCCTCTGAGCCTCAGTTCCCTCTTCTGTAAAATGGTAGCTAGACTAGATGACCTATTTCACTTTTGATATCCTATGGTTCTGGGAAATGAGACACAGAGTTTTCTTCCTCCTATCCAAGAGGTGATATTTTTTCTCCAATGCCCAAAACAAAAGTGACCTTAATGTCAGAATACATTTATTGAACTCGACCTGTTTGTTAACTGGATTGACTTCAACCAGCAGTACAGACTGAGCCGTAATTATGAGAAAACAATCAGATCTCTATTTGAGTTCACACCCTACCCGTTTTACCACTTTTTTGTGTTATAGCAGAACTAGTTCAGCAACTTCGGCTTGGCTTTCCCTCCTTTCTGCTTCTGAAACACAAACCAGTATAGCAAGTTTGGTCAAAAATTATGGCTTATTGTCTGTGCAAGTTCACACACTGCTCCTTTATAGCTCTCCTGTGTACCAGGAGAGCATTTCTTGACTCAAAGGTAGAGGCCGGGACCGGGCCAGGAGAAGACCAGAGGGGCAGAGCCATGATGTAAGTACCAGGGGCCTGTCCCTAGCCCTGATGCTCTAGAAGTCAGTAATGTCTATGAAAAAAAGAAAGAAAGAAGCATGGACTTCAGTGTGTAACGTTGGGGAGGAAGAGCGAGGGAGCTGAATCTCGGGAGCCAAGTTCCTCCAGTGTATGAGGTAGCTGAGGTCCAGGTTCTGTCCTTGATGTGGCAAGGGACTATCTCTGTTGTTCAGTAGGGCTCTGAGGTCTCTCTCCTCCCTGAATGGGTTCTCTGCCTTTTAATCCAAGCCTGAAATTCCAAAACATTTCTCTAGTTGCTCAGTTGGCAGGGACGGGCTTGGTTTCCCCTACAAAGTCACAGCTGCCCATAAAAGTAATTTCTTACTCTTCCCCCTACCCCTTGCAAGAAAGGACCAGAATGTCTGGAGCTTACCCCAGTTGCTTCAGCTGGAAAGGAATGAATAAAACTATTGCCTTAAATACGACTGGAAGAAGGAATAGAGTCCACTCTAAGCAAGACCACTAAGCTGATGGGAGACTCCAAGTGAAAGGACTCAAGAAAACAGGATGTCTGCCTGGTTTCTCTTGAGAAAAGTCATTTGGATGGAACCTCAATCCTTTTTTTTTTTTCCATTCCCCTTCTAACCCCAGTCTGGGAGTAGGGAATATGGAGAAGATAGCATGAAGGGCATATTGGTCTGTGGGGTGAGAGCTCAGTTATGCAAAAGGTGATATGTCCCCAAATCCCTTAATTAGCAGAATTTGGGGGTGAGAGAGGAACTATAGGGACTGGATGTGGGAGGAAGAAAATGTCTCCTTCCCCAATTCCACCCCTCCCCCATTATTCCCTTTCAGGGGCATAATAGCTACTATGGTTCTGAGCTGGAAATAACTCTATGAAGTAAGATATCCTTTGCATTTCTACCTTTACCCCATTTAGAGATATGGACTCCATACTCAGCACCAGTGAATTCATTGTTTTCCTGCAAAGACAGCCCCCACCAAACTGGCCCTTGTCTCCACCCAGCCCCCAACGCTCCTGTCAGGTCATTCTTTGTGCTGCACCCCAAAGGCAGTTGTTTGACTTCAGCCTGGCTCAGGAGTCAGGTTGCAGTGGATTCTGTTACCTGAGCTGCAGGGGACAGGAGAGCAAGTTGACATCTTACATCTTAGGCTCTGCCTCAATCCTGTAATATTTTTATGTGTGTGCACATACATATATGTGTGTGTACATACATATATGTGTGTGCCAGCCTATACTGTGCATATCTATAAGTAAAGGCATGCATATGAATGCTCCCAAGCTTGCATATTGTACCAACAGGTGTGCATGTGCATAAGTGGGCACAGACCACCACTGGCATGCGAGGTCAAGACTGTTCATGCACACACATGTCAGTATCTACAGGTGTGTCTATGTGGAAGTTTGTATCGGCATGCTTGTATGTGTGCATAGGAATGTGTGTGTGTTCAATCATTTGCATTTGTGTGCTTGCATTGCAACATGTGAATTGTTTATGTTCAATCATAATTCACATTTCTGCAGGATGTCAGTGTTTAGAAAGTTCTTTCCTCAAACTAAACCCCGAGAAGAAGGTATGACACGCAAGCATCACCATCCCTATTTTTGCAGATAAGGAAACTAAGGTTCAGTTAAGGTTGTTGGGAGGAAAAAGAAATCTTAAGAGGGGAAGAGAAAAGGATAACAAATTGAGTGTTGATTCATCTGAGTCAAGAGTGACAGCAGGATAGCCATGTAGAGAGGTAATAAACATGAATGAATGAATGAATGAATGAATGAATGAATAAAACAAGTATATTTTTTTTGGCAAGGCAATAGTGTTAAGTGACTTGGCCAAAGTAACACAGCTAAGTAAATATTAAGTGTCTGAGGTGGCATTTGAACTTAGGTCCTCCTGATGCCAGGGTTGGTGTTCTATCCACTGCACCACCCAGAAACAAGTATTTTCTAAGCACTTGCCAGGTATCAGACTATGTGCTAGTCTTTACAAATATTATCTAATTTGGTCTTCACAACAACTCTGGGAGGAAGATATTATTATTATCTCCATTTAACAGCTATGGAAACTGAATCAGATAGAAGTTAAATGACTTCATCAGCTAGAAAAAGCTAGAAAGTGTCTCAGACCAGATTTGAATTCAGTTCTTCCTGACTTCAGGTTCAATGCTCTATCTTTTGTTGTTGCTGTTCTTATGGAGTCATTTTTTAATTGTATAGACCCTTTAAGATCCCAAGTGGAGTTTTCTTAACCAAGACTAGAGTGGTTTGTCATTTCCTTCTCCAGCTCATTTTACAGCTGAAGAAACTGAGGCAAACAGTGTCAAGCGACTTGCCCAGGGTCACATACCTAATAAATATCTGAGACTTGTTTTAAGTCAGGAAGATCACTCTTTCTGTCTCCTGGCTGGCACTCTATCCACTCTGCCACCCATCATTTGAAATGATGGACATATATTCATATGTAGATTTAGTGCCAGAAGGAATGTCAAAAAGTCACATCTAATTTAACTTCTTCATTTTACAGTTGAGAAAACTGAAGACTAGAGCAGGGGAAGTTACTTGTCCAAGGTGACACAGGTAGTAAATGCCAGAGCCAAAATTCCAACTCAGATTCTCTGACTGCAGTTCTCTTTCCACTCTACCAGGCTGCTTCCCTTCTTCAATTCCTCTGGCCTTTGGCTCCATCATACAATTAGCACCTTATTACTTTCTGTCTAGTCTTTGAATAATGTCAGTGCCATACAATTGAACACCTTATCACACTGTCCTATATCCTTCACTAATTGTTCGCATGGCTTTGAGACTTGTCTGTCTAAAAAGACTGCAAATTCCCCAAGGGTAAGGATTGAGCTTTTTCCTTCTCCTGTCAACCTCTCATTGCCCAGCAAAGGACCAATCACTGATTCTTGGACCAAGTTAGAATAGATGAAGGGTAGCACTAAGGTGAGATCTCTTAACCTTGATACAGGCCATTTTCATCCTAAGAGTACAATGCTAAAAGAGATACTCCTTACCAGAAGTAAGAGTAATCATATTTGTCCTTCATTCTTGAAGAAGCCCATGAATCAGAGAGGTGATGCCATGGCAAATGCATGAACTGAATTTGAGTGAGGAAGAGCTGTGCTATGTCACCAGCTTCACTTACACCTTCAGATCCATCTGGGTCCAGTGGTCAGATATATAGCAGGACTACTGGAAATGGCCCTGGATGCAAGACAATCAGTGTTAAATGACTTGCCCAGGGTCACACAGTTAGTTAGTGTCAAGTGTCTGAGGTCAGATTTGAACTCTCATCCTTCTGACTCCAGGGCCAGTTCTCTATACACAGCACTATCTAGCTGTCCTTTACCAGAAGTACTCAATCTTTGGTGGAAAAGAGAGACAGAGAGAAACAGAGGGAGAGAGAGAGAGAGAGAGAGAGAGAGAGAGAGAGAGAGAGAGAGACATAGAGAATAGCAGAGGGGAGAAATAGGAAGAGAAAAGGAAGGAGGAGGAGGGGGAGGAGGAAGAGAAGGAGGAGGAGGAGGAAAAGAAGAAGAAGAAGAAGAAGAAGAAGAAGAAGAAGAAGAAGAAGAAGAAGAAGAAGAAATAATGAGAGAAGAGAAAAGAGAGAGAGGAAAGGAGAAAGGAGAGATTTGGAGAGAAAGAAATTTTTTAAAAAAGGAAAGTGGGAGAAAGAAAATACAGACAATCTGACTGAATTCACTGACTTGTTCTCTACTTGCTTCAGGACAGTAGAGAACAGAAAAACTTGTATTGGCCTTCCAGTCTCTAGTTTAGGTAAAATATCATAACTAAGGGCCAGGGCAAGAAAGGGTGATATAACTGGAAACACCCATTAGAAACCTCTCTTCTTCCTAAGCAAATACAGACTCTAACAGGCAAATACAGGGCCCTATTGAGAGGCCCATTGGAACACTTCACACACATAAGGATCCAAATACAGTGAAGGGCTTTGTAGGGCCAGGATACTGCTGCTATTGTCTATTCTCAGACAGGCTTCATGCTGATTTATCTAACAAACAGAGCCTCCCTGGTGCAAAAGTGATGAAGCTTTTCAGTACTTTCCCTTTCACTAAATATGTTGAACATACTGGGTAGAGAAACTAAGAAGCAGATTTCTAGGGTCTGTCCTTGACTAATCTGTTAATTAGGCATGTTTTTACCAAAAAAAATAACCTAATAACTTTGTTACAAAAAATTCTAAGGTACCATCCAAACCCTTTCTTCATGTGAGAACATTAATGTATTGAAATAAGTCACAACCACTTCGAAGCCTTCTGTAATGTGATATTGTAAGCCCCTAGTAACTCCTGTCCCGAATCTTCCAAGCACCCCCAAGTCTTGGAGGGCAAGTACTGAACTTCCTAAAAGAAAAAGAGGAGAAGCCTATAGAATAAATTTTAAAAAACTAAACTGATGGGAATAATGTAAGAGCATTAGAAATTATGCCATTCAAAGAACTTTACAAGCTATAAAAAGTTACTTAAATGTAGGCTATTATTGTTGCTATTGCTTGTCTCCAAATATTTGAAAGGCTGTCATAAGGAAGAGAGATAAAGCTTCTTTTGGTCCTAAAGAATAGAAATAGGGGCAATAGATAAAAACTTCAGGGGGACAGATTTGGAATATAGAAGAGAAAAATGTCCTAATAATTATAGCTGTCCAAAAGTGGAATGATTTACCTCTAACAATATCTTAGAAAGTCCCTCATCAGTAGAAGTCTTTAAGTAGAAACTTTAAAGAGAGATTTCTGCTCAGATATGAGTCATATTGCATGTCGACTGGGATCCTTCTATCTCTGAGATACTATGATACCTTTTTTTTAGGTTTTTTTTGGTTGTTGTTGTTTTTGCAAGGCAAATGGGGTTAAAGTGGCTTGCCCAAGGCCACATAGCTAGGTAATAATTAAGTGTCTGAGACCAGATTTGAACCCAGGTACTCCTGACTCCAGGGCCGGTGCTTTATCCACTGTGCCACCTAGCTGCCCTGATACTATGATATCTTTAGGGAAGAGATATTAAATAAGATGACAGTTCCATGAAATAAGGCCCTGGCTCATAATTCACATGCTCCTACAAGAATGAAAAAATTTAGGAGATCCCAAGCAGCCCAATGGAGCAGAAGTCAAACTACAAAGGACCCACATCATAAAAGAAATGGAGAAAAACATCAGGAAGAGTATGGATGAAAAGGATACAAAGCATTGTAGGTCATCGAAGGGAAGGGAAAGAGAAGGAAACAACCATATTGTGTGTCATACTGATACTGTGTGTCAGATTCTTCACTAAGTATTGTGAAGATTTATCAATTGATCTTTACAACTAGAAGATATGTACTTTTATCATACTCATTTTATGGTTGAGAAAACTGAAAAAGGGATTTAAATGACTTGCCCAGGATCACACAGAGTTAGAAAGTATCAGAGATTGGATATGAACTCAGATCTTCTATCATTAGCTGCATTATATTTGTTTTTTGAGATTCTGTCCTTTCTGGAGCTAACCTAGAAGTCTGAGATAGGAAAGAGATTGCTAGAGACAATCCTAAATTGGAAAAGAAGGTAGAACAAGGAATTATTCAAGAGTCAGGGACAAATAGTTGACAATGAATGAATCCTATGGGTCCTTTCTTTAGGCCATCCAGGAAAATGGCCTTCTACGGGTGGGCCTGCCTGGCTCCGAAAGTGGATCATCCTACCTTTGTCTGATATCTTGGTGTCCCTGAAACCAAAAAAATCTTTCTTTTGTGAAGGAAGGGTAAAAAAAAATTTCTAAAATCCTCCCACTAAGTCTTCAGTAACCCAGGATGCAGGTGAATTTTTCATAAAAGATTAAACTGCTCCAGGCTCCAGGAACGGGACTAAAAGCAGCCAATGAGAGATGAGTCTCCAGATATCTGTGGGCTGGCTTTGCATGAACTCCCAGCCAGCTTGGGCTAGGGCAGACCGGTGGGGCAGGAGGTTTGCAGGAATGCCCACTAAGCTGAGGATCCTGTTGCCTGAGGAGGCTGTGCTGGGGATGATCCACCACCCCCACCACCTTCTACAACATTCCACAAGCCCCAGCACACACCTTTCCCCAGAGCAGAGGCAGCTGGGAAATGGGGGGTTTAAAAGAACCCAAAGAACACAGAGCAAAACAATAGTGGGCAGAGGAGGAAGAGGAGGAAGAGGAGGAAGGGGAGGAGAAGGGAGGAGGGGAGAAGGAGCAGGAGGAGGAGGAGGGGAAAAGGAGGAGGATGAAGAGAGGAGGAGGAGGAGGAGGAGGAGGAGGAGGAGGAGGAGGAGGAGGAGGAGGAGGAGGAGGAGGAGGAGGATTCCAGAATAGAACCTGAAGGGCAGGAAATCTGAAACCAAGACCTAGCTCAGGTAACTGAGCTGGGAGGCTCTAAAACTCCCAGTCCCCCATTGGCTTCCATGGTTGATGAGCCTACAAAGGAACAGGATGGGTTACAATCTCTGACCAACCTCATGGTGAAATGCCCAGCTTCTAAAGCAGCTTTTAGTCTCCCTTTCCTACAGTTGGAAAATCTCTGGGGTAGTAGGAAGGAATGAAGAGGCCAAAGGTCACACTTTTTAGAATCTCAACATGTTACAGCTAGAAGGGACTCAGAGATCTAACCCTAATCTCTTATATAACAAATTTGTTCATTCATTCATTCACTGCCAAATTCAGATCCTAAATTCAATACACAGATTGAGGCTCTTACTTTCATAAACCCAAAGGATTAGTTCAAATCTGGCCTCAGGCACTTGATACTTATTAGCTATATGACCTTGGGCAAGTCATTTAACCCTATTGCATCACAAAACTCAAAATAATAACAATAATAATAATAAATAAACACAAAGGATTGAAAACTGGAAGGGACTTTGAAGGTGATCTAATCCATAGCAATCATTTATGAATGAGGACACTGAAAGCCAAGTTGAAAAAGGACTTTTCCAAGATTTTACAGGCAGCAAAGTGGTATTTGAACCCAGAATTCCAATCCTAGTCTTGCACATATATCCAACTCATTTTTCAGGGAGCTCACAGACTAGTAGGAAGTAGCATGGAGACAACTCCAACATAAGATGTAACATTCAGGGTCATATATTTCTTTTTACCCAAGTTTCTATTAGGGTTTAAATGAAAAGGGAGACTTTATTTTTTTTTAGGTTTTTGCAAGGCAAATAGGGTTAAGTGGCTTGCCCAAGGCCACACAGCTAGGTAATTATTAAGTGTCTGAGACCGGATTTGAACCCAGGTACTTCTGACTCCAGGGCCAGTGCTTTATCCACTGTGCCACCTAGCTGCCCCAAAAAGGGAAACTTTAGAGAAGACTTCATCAGAGAAAACATAAGTTCCTAGGGAGATGGTGCTAAGGGTAGAGTATGAGGCTGGGAGTCAGGATGATTCATCTTCCTAAGTTCAAATCTAGCCACTTACTAATTGTGTGATCTTGGGCAAGTCACTTAACTCTGCCTCAGTTTCCTCATCTGTAAAATAAACTGGAGAAGGAAATGGAAAACTACTTCAATGCCCTTGCAAAGAAAACTCCCAATGAGGACATAAAGAGTAGGATACAACTGAAATAACTGAACAATAACAGGCCTGAATAGATAATTGTTGACTGACTAACTAGAATCCAAGTCTCCTGACTCCATAGTTCTTCTCATGACACCATACTTGCCAACCCTGTCTTTCCCAGACCACCAGCAGGAGTCTGGAGAATAGAAATTCTGGAGATCAAGATGTTTTCCTTGTTTACATTCAAATAGCTCTGCAAGCTTCTCTCTATTTAGATGAGTGTTCACAGGGGTTTCCTTGAACCTAAGAAAGGTTTCATATCCTAAAAGTCCAGGGTAATACATAGTAATAATGTTTGCAACACATGGGAGTCAGGGAAAGGAATCAGCCCTAACTTAGACAATATCCCCCAGGCCCTCTAGACACTGTCTCCTGGAGCATAGATCAACACCTTCCAGGGCTGGGGTGGAAGAGTGCAGAAAAGAAAGGAATGGGGGAGTCAGTGAAAAACCAAGATAAGCCAGCACTGCTACTCACCAAAGCTGGGTTTTTAAAAGACACATCTCCTCCTCTGCTTGGGATTATTCTGTCCAGTCGGGGGGGGGGGGGGGGAAGGGCCTGAACCTTGGCTAGATCCAGACCAGTTCCATAAATTAAATATACACTGTATATATATAAACACCTCTAAGCACTAGAATTCTTATAAAGAAATATACCACGCAGTGTTAGAACATCCTTCAAACTCCTCATTTTTACAAAGGAAGAGCCTGAGACCCAGAGAAGAAATTCCTTTTCTATTAGTTATTTTTTCAATTATATGTAGAGATTGTTTTTCAACATTCATTTCTGTAAAATTTTCTCCCTCCCTCCCTCACTCTCCTATGTCTCCTTCCAAGACAACAAGCAATCTGATAGTTTTACATGCACAATCATGTTAAATAATTTACACCAGAAAATTACTTTTCCAAGGTCACACAGCCAGAAAAATAACCTGGCAAAGATCAGAAATTAAATATTTCAGTGTTTTTTCTAATTAGTTGAGAGCTTTGAGGGCCCAGAAAAACACATATATATAAATCCTTTTGCCCATTTTAAAAGCTCCAGCCCCAAGGCTAGACCCCACCCCCACCCCGCCTTAAGTAGCTCATGGATATGGCCACACCAGTTATACCCTCAGCAAGGCCTCAGATCCTGTAAAGCTGATGGGAACATGCCTGGAGAGGAAAAACCCGCCAAGCTCTGCCAAACTGGTTGGGCTGTTCCATGAGCAGGAGGACGGAAAGGGCGTGGGTTGGGTTTGTTGTTTTTTTTCTTAATGACTTGAGTTCATTCAACCCATAACTAATATACATCTTTCTATAAAGCAAATAGTGCTGAAATGGAGACTTTGCCCCCGGCACCAACTAAACTTGGACTTAAGGGAGATGTTTCTGTGGATACCCAGGGGACAGGCAGGGACACTGGGTGACTCACCTTGGGATTTTTGCAGAAGTAAAAGTAGCAAGGGCCTGAACAACCCCCATATAGGAGATAAACTATGCATCCCACCTCATTACATTTTTTTTCTCAGTTAGATGTTTAAACAAATTTGTATTCTCTGGCCCACTATCCTGGCTCTGCCCTAACCACTTGCATGACCTTCGACAAATCATTCAGCTATTCTGAGCCTTAATTTCCTTATCCATAAAATCAGGGGGTTGGATTTAGATAGCTCCAAGAGCTCTTTCAATTTGATTTGATTGAGAGGCCAATTTCTTGCCACTAGACCTTTGCTTAAAATGCACCCTCTCCAGGGATACATTAGTAAATGTTTAACAAGTGGCTTTCCAGGAAAAAAAAAAGTATTACGACAGAACAAGTTTTAAATTTGATCTTCATTGTTAACATTTTCCTCATAGTTTCCTAAGTCTAGACAATTAACAAAATAGTAATTCTAGTCTTGATCAGTCAGTGCAGAAACTTAAACAAGAGGAGATGGTCCCAACATACCCCTAATACATCTCTGTAATCTTCATAGTAAAGAACAAAAAAGGACAACATGACAGACTGCTCAGTGTACTAGTCTTTAGAGTGAGAGTGATGGGTTCAAATTCTGCCTTTGTTATCTATTAGCTCTGTGACCATAGGCAAGTCTCAGTTAGGTAACTCGAATGAAAAAATGAAAACAACTGAACAACAATAAGAATAACAGGAGTGGCTAGGTGGCGAAATGGATAGAGCACTGGCCTTGGAGTCAGGAGTACCTGGCTTCAAATCCAGCCTCAGACACTTAATAATTACCTAGCTGTGTGGCTTTGGCAAGCCACTTAACCCCATTGTCTTGCAAAAACTAAAATAAATAAATAAATAAATGCCAATAACAACCTTTGACTGAATCCATTCTTCTTTTCTCTGGACCACACTCCACTGGATCATACTGGTGTTCAGTGATGCCATATTCAAAGAAGTAGAAACAGCAGCATATACTGGTTTAAAGACTACATGACTTAGAATCAGAAGTTTTGTATTCTAATCCTGACTTTGATCCTTACCAGTAGCTAATTTTGTGATTTTCATAAATTACTTTTGGTTGTTCAGGAATTTTTCAGTCATTTCCAGATTTTCATGATCCCATTTGGGGTTTTCTTAGCAAAGATATTGAAGTAGTTTTACTTTTTCCTTCTCCAGTTCATTTGACGGATGAGGAAATTGAGGCAAATAGAGTTAAGTCACTTTCCCAGGATCACACAGCTACCAAGTGTCTGAGGCCAGATTTGAACTCAGGAATATGAGTCTTCTTAACCCTAGGCCAGACACTCAATCCACTTCACCTGCCCTTTCACAAGTCACTACCTTCATGTGTAACATGAGAAGAATTGGACTAAATGAGTGATTTCCATTTAGTGTTTCTCCAGTCCCTTCAGTTTCTTGATAATAATCCAAGGTATTTCTGTTAAAAATTATTTAATGGCACCATAAACCATTAATTATTACAGCATATTATGAGTAGGATATTAAATGACTAATTCACATGCTATTTGTTGTTGTTGTTGCTGCCATTTTTACTGTTATTGCCATTGTTGCTGCTGTTGTTGCTGTTGTAAGGGGGGTAAAATTTTAGAAATCACTGGACCGGATAATCTCTAAGTCCCTTTCTGCAGTTATTATTCTATACATTCCAAGGCCAACCTAAGCTTAAATATCATTTAGGTGAACTACAAGACAGATAGACAACCAAAAGCAGGCTGGTATTTAAGGCCTGCAAAGCACTTTACAAATATTATCTTATTTGATCCTCACAACAACCCTATGAAGTAGATGATATTATATATTATCCCCATTTTATAGATGAGCAAACTGTTGTTTAATGACTTGCCCAAAATCACACAACTGTTGAATCTGAAGCAGGATTTGATCACAGATCTTCCTCACTCCAAACCCAATGTTCAATCTACCATGCCATCTAGCTGCTTATAGTTATAATTTAAGTTGGGGAGGTAGAAGTGTAGAAATGACGCCTTCTGAATCTTGGGGTGCTAGGGAAGTTGCTTCCCTCAGGAACAAAAGAGAGAGAGGGGAAAGCCTTCCTTATGTTCCCCGTACAGAAACTTTGACTTCCTCTAGGTTTAGAGTTGAAAAACTTGTTTCATTTTCAAATCTTCACTGTTACTTATTACCTATATTACTTTGAATAAGTCCCTATAGCTCTTTAGGATTCAATTGGCCTATCCAAAAAACTGGGGAAGGGAGGGAGAGGGAGGGGGGGAGGGAGTTAGACCTTAAGATTACTATAGCAAGGTTCTTTTCACCTCTAAATCTATGAACCCATAAATCTATCTTTGTTTTCTTAGAACCTAGAATTGTGTCTTTCACATAACAGATATTTAATAAACATGTTGATTGAATAAATGGGAGAATGAACAATGTTCTCTGACAGGGAACTTGAGAAAAAAAGAAAAAGTGAAAAGAAGCATTCCTCTAGATTGGAATCTCACAGCTATCCCTAGAGAGTTCTGAATAATTCAGATACCTCTAAGAATCTGCCCACATACATGTCTTTTGCTTCAGAAGACTGGTTTGCCTGTGAATGCAAGCAGGACGAGGGGTGGGCTCATTACCCTTTCCCTATGAGACCAAACTCAGATCTGGATCTCTTTCAGGTCTGTAGCCGGTGTGTGTTGTTCTCGGTTCTGTCATTAGGGGGCATCCACCACCCTCACATAGCCATTATACATACTGTAGCCTCAATCACCCCAGGAGCTAGGAGCTCCCCTTGTCCTCTTTCTTAAAAGAATAAGCACAGAAACCAGCAAAGAAGTTTCCCATGTCTCCTTCTGAAGTCTGGAACTGAGGGGAGGTTCCAGGAACAAAAGTGTGACTTTAGAGGTAGTGAATTAGCAACTCAGATCCTGTAGACTTAGGGATTCTAAGAAATAGAAGATAGAAGAAGATAGGACATTATTCCTTTCCTCTATAATGTATTACCTGGAAACTAAAATACTTGAAGAACACTGAGGTTGTGGAAATATCAAGGGAATTTCCCTAGGACATTTGATCTTAGACCCATGATGATAGGATCTTAGGTTTAGAGTTGGAAAGGACTTTAAAGTCTATCAAGTCTTACCCCTTCTTTATACAAATGGGGAAACTGAGGCACAGACTGTTTAAGTGACAATCCAGGCATACTACAGAGAGCCTCCTATCTGAGTAAGATTAGGGGTTTGGCATATAACTCAGTTCTTCTAGCTCTAAGACTCACATTGTTTCTACCAAGAGAATGTCAATAGCAATGAGACAGAGCAGCAACTCACTGATCTAGGAACCAGGACCCTTAGCTTCTCTCAATCCCATTTTCCTCTTCTTTCATACTAAGGGAGAATGGGATGATTTCTCACATCCATTTCTAACTCTGTCTAACATGCTACCATTCTGAGCCAAGGAATACTAAAAGCTCTCCCTCTCTATCTCCTGGCTTCCCTGGTTTCCTTTAAATTTCAGCTAAAGTTTTACTTTCTGCAATTAAGACTTTCCCATACCTCCTTAATCTTATTATCTTCCCTCTGAGACTACCTCCAATTTTTTCTGTATGTATATTGTTTTATATAGAGTTCTTTGCATGTTGACTTCTCTGTTAGACCACATGCCCCTTGACATTTGGGACTTCTTTTTGCCTTGTTTTGTATCCCCCCAGCACTTAGCAATGCCTAACACACAGTAAATGATTAATAAATGCTAGTTGGCTGACTGAAACTTTGCAGTTTACAAAGTGCTCTCATCACAACAACCCCATAAGGCACTTAATGCAAAGATTTAATTATTTGTTTATATTGTCCTGACAAAATCAACAATTCATCTGGGATTTGTCTTTAAATGATTTAAATTGTCCTTAAATTTAAATTGCAATTTAGTCTTTAAAGGTTGCCAAGAATATTGAGAAGTTAAATCATTTTCTCATGTTGATATAGTTAATATGTAGGTATCAAAGGTTAGACTTGATCTGCTAGTTTCCTGACTTCCAGCCTTGCTGGACCTTTAGACATTCCTCCACGCTACCTCTCTAGTGAAAGATTTACTATTTTTGTTTAACAGATTAGGAAACTGAGGTTCAGAGAAGTTGAAGGACTTACTCAAAGTCACACAGTTAGTGTCAGAACTAAAACTCAAATTCAGGCCTCCTGACAACACTCTTATTTGCATCCCTTGGCCTCTTGTCTTATCTAGGGTACAGTGGCAAAGTTGAGACTAGAACCCAAGTTTCCTTACTCCATACAAATGAACTTTTCTCATTCATCAGGAGTCTATAAATTCACATCAGCCAACTCATTTAGCATTTATTAAAGTGGTGCAGTGGATAGAGCACTAGCCCTAGAGTCAGGAGAACCTGAGTTCAAATCTACCCTCATATACTTGACACTTAGTAGCTGTGTGACTTTGGGCAAGTCATTTAACCCTTATTACTTCACATTCAGGGTCATACCAGTCCTCCTGATCCATATCTGATCACTGGACCCAGATAGCTCTGCAGGAGAAAGTGAGACTGGTGACTTACCACAGCACCTCCTCATTCCAATCCAATCCATGTACTTATGGCATCACCTCCCTGATGTCATAGTCTTCTTCAAGAATAAAGGACAAACATCATCATCATCATCATCATCATCATCATCATCATCACCATCATCATCATCATTATTATTATTATTATTATTATTATTATTATAGATGTGGCAGATACTATAGATACTATGCTAAGTTCTGGGGATACAAAGAATCTCAGGGTCACAAGGAACTTCAGAAGTCTAATCTTTCTTAAAATGGGGGACTCAACAATAATACACTACATATCTGCTCTGATATGGGATGATAGCATCCATAATTCTTTTCCCTTTACCTCTTTCAATGCAATCCTAAAATCACACTTATTTTTTGGGTTACCATATCATGCTGATCTTTTTTTTAATCTTGACTCTGTTATCCAATGTGTTAACCGTCCATCCTTCTTCTTGTCACCTGCCTATTATGTCCATTAGCTACACCTTCAGGCAAGCCACTGATTAAAACAGTAGACAATAAACCCAGTGACATTTCCTAGAGGTCTTCTAAATTAGCACCAACTCACTGATGATGACTCCTTGGGTCTGGGTAGTCAACTGAAACTACCTAAATGTAATTCAGCCCTATCTGTCTGTCTTGTCCACAAGGATAGCAGGAGAGAATATGAAATGTTATGCCAAATTCCAAGCATATTTTAATTTTTAAAAAGCATCTGTTAAGCTCCTACTGTGTTCCAGATACTAGGGATTAAGAGACAAAAAAGTGCCTGTATTCAAGGGATTTATATTCTCTTGAGGAGAAGAAATATGTCTTTAGGAAAATTAAGTCAAAAATATAATTAGTAATTTGCAAGGGGAGGGCACTGACCATTGGAAGCATTGGGATGGGCTTCCTCTCAGAGGTGAACTTTGAAGGAAATTCGGGATTCTGTGAGAAGGAGATGAAGGAATGTATTTCAGGACTGGAGGGTTACCTATATAAAGGCATAGAGATGGGATATGGACTATAAAGTTCCAGCAAGCAGACCCATCCCTAGAATGTATGTAGCAGGGTAACATATAATGAGATTGTAAAGGAAGCTAGCTAGTACTTGATCATGAAGGGCTTTAACAAAGGACTCTAGATTTGATCCTTGAGACAAAAGTGAGCATTTGGAGCTTTGTGGTTAGGAGATGGCATAGTCAGACCAATCTTGACCTTATAACTGATAGGGCTAGTCAATGTTAATGACAATAAATGTTTGTTGATTAGCTGCCAAAAATCATAGAACTGTTGAATGTCAGAACTAGAAGAGTTCTTAAAGAGAATTTCATTTAACACTCTCTCCCATTTGAAGAAACAGATGCTCAAAGAGGGGTAATGATTTATACAAGGTTGCACAGTTAGTCAGAAGCAGAACCATAAGTATAAAATATTGATTTTGTTGCAAAAAAAAAAAGACCAACAAAGGCAGAAATTAAGAAGAATATAGTACCATATTCATTCAATGTTAGAATAAATTTTAGAAATTATCACATCTAGCCTCCTTCAGTCAAGAGACTATCCCAAAGCTATACAACTAGTAAACATTAGAGCTAAAATTCCAATTATAAGCCAATAAGAAAACAGCAATAATAATATTTACATACTGCTTTAATTGCAAAGTGTTTCACACATTATTTTTTTTATTTCAAAATAGAAGGTAATGCACAAAAACCTTGCTAACTTTGGTACTGTAATCTCAAGATTTGAAATGGTTCTGACAGATGACATATAATTTTACTGAACATATGGTTAGAAATCAGACTTTCCCTCAGGAAAAAAATATCCTGTATATAATCTATTGGTAGTTTCCTCAACAGGACTTTCATTCATTTCTGTTTCAACAATGAATTCTTGAAAATTCTCAAGTCAAAATATTTTGGTCATTCTCATTCCATTTCTTGATTCCAGTTTATAACTGTTCATAATACAGACCCTACCTGAGATTCAAATGAATTCATGCTCAGTTCCAAACAACAGAAGAAAACATTGACAAGCAGGATTAGTTGCAGAAATTAAGAATGCTTAGTTTAGAGAAGAGAAACATGATGGTTGTCCCCAAATATTTGAAATGGTCTTATGGGATAGAAATACTGACTGTTTTTACTTGTCCACAAATTCACAGGAACTCAGAAGTCATCTAGTTCAATCCATACATGAAAGAAACTTTAACATACCCAATAAGTGGTCATCTAATCCCCCTCCATTGAGGGAAAATTATCAGCTCTCCAGGTAGCCCATTCTACTTTTAGACAGTTTTTCCTAACAATTTTTCCAAATTCTATCTATTGCTCCGGTTCTGGTCTCTGGGGCCAAACAGAACAAATATAATCCTCTGCCACATGGAACCCCTTCAAGTGCTTGAACTAGATACTCATGTTCCAACTCAGCCCCTCCCCAGGCTTCTTTTCTCCTGGCTAAACATGCCCAGGTGCTTCAAAAGATCCTCATGTTTCATGAGCTCAAGACATTTCACCATTCTTGTTTACCTCCTCTGGACATTGTCCAATTTGTCAATATCCTTAAATTGTGCACTCAGAATTGAATACAACCACAGGAGTTGACAAAGGCAGAATTTAATGAGATTATTTTCTCCCTAATTCTGGGAGCCATGCCTTCTTCTAATGTTGCCCATGATTGAAGTAACTTTGGGGGGGGAGGGGAGGGGAGTTGCCATATCATTCTGCTGATTCATATTGAACTGTTTCTGTTGTTCTTGTTCATGAGTCATTTTAGTCATGTCTGGCTCTTTGTGACCCCATTTAGTACTTTCTTGACAGTGATACTTTTTACAGCCCTCCCTCACTTAAAACTAATTCACTTCCAAGTCATGGCATCACCTTCCTGGTGCCATGGTCCTCTTTAAGAACAAAGGACAAGGGGGCAGCTAGGTGGTGTAGTGGATAAAGCACCGGCCTTGGAGTCAGGAGTACCTGGGTTCAAATCCGGTCTCAGACACTTAATAATTACCTAGCTGTGTGGCCTTGGGCAAGCCACTTAACCCCATTTGCCTTGCAAAAACCTAAAAAAAAAGAAAAAAGAAAAAAAGAACAAAGGACAAACAATAACAACTGGACTAGTTTATCATTTCCTTTTCCAACTCATTTTACAGATGAGGAAACTGAGGTAAACAGGGTGAAATGTCTTGTACAAGATCACACAGCTTATAAGTTTCTGAGACCAGATTTGAACTTAGGAAGTTGAGTCTTCCTGATTCCAAGACCAGTGCTCTATCCAGTGTATCAACTAGTTGTCCCTCATATTGAGCCTGCAACTCATCTAAAAACTCCAGATTTTTTTAAAGACTAAGTGCTGTCTATCCATACCTCCTCCTTTTTATGCTCATAGAGGAGCTATTTATAGTAAGCTTTTACATTTATCTCTTTTGATTTTCCTTTGATTAAATTCAGTCCAATGCTCTGGCCTTGTCAAGGTCCTTTTGGATTCTCACTGTTAGCTTTTGCTCCCAGCTTTTTAATAATTTGAAAATCTGTTGAGCATACTATATATGACTTTATCCAAGTCGCTGATAAAAATGTTCAATAGTACAAGATTAAGCACAGATGCCTGGAGCACTGCACTTGAGTCCTCCTGCCATGTGAAAATTCAACCTTTAATAACTGCTCTGCATCCAGTCATCATAGTAGTCCTGAATCTATGTGAAGCTATTATCATATAATCCAAAATTCTCTATTTCTCTTCACAAGAATTGTATGAGGTCCTTTCTCAAAAGCTTGCTAAAATCTAGGTAAATTTTATCAACAGGATTTTCTTCATTTGCTACATTAGAAATCTATCACAAAAATGAAATGAGCTTAATCTAGTATGATTTATTCTCAACAAAGCCATGCTGGCTCTTTGTAATTACTTTGTCCACCATCTCTTTCATGATCTTTTCTGGAATTTTCCCAAAAATCAAAGTCAAACTCACTGGTCTATAGTTCAAAGGCTCTGTTCTCTTTTTTTAAAAATCATGTCATTTGCCCTTTTTTAGTCTTGTGACAATTTTTCCATTCTTCTTGATTTTTCATATATCACTGAGGATATCATTGAGGAATCACATCTGCCCATTCTTTCAGGAATCAAAGATGGAGTTCCTCTACAGCAGGTGACTTAAATTTATCAAGTTCACCTAAAAACATTAATTATCTGTGTGGTCATTTCCAGTGTAGATGTAATTCTATACTACTGAGAAATCAGAAAGGAAATCAGAATTGAGCCACTTTATTTTCTCTTTGTTAACATCACCTAAACTACCCCCCAAGCAAAGATCCTATGCTTTCTGCAATTCTCATTTTTCTTCCAATATAAGTTTTAAACATTATATATTGTCCTTAGTTTCCTTAAACAGCTAAGCTTTAATATTCCTAATACTATTTATATAGGTCTGTGACATACCTTTATATTCAACCTGTTACCTGGTTTTGCTTCTATTTTCTGTACATATTTTTTTACAATTTAATTTTTTTTGATACATTTCAAGTTCCAAACTGTCTCCCTCTCTCCCCACCCTGTACTTAAGAAGGCCATCATTTGGCACAGCAAAACTATACTATAAAAAGTATGTATAGTATACAAAGTCATACTATGTATACTTCTATTTGTTAGTTCTTTCTTAGGAGGTGATTAGCATCTTCTCTCATATGCCCTTTGTAGTTTATTTGAATATTTTTAACATTCAAAATAGCTTAGTCTTTCATAGTTATTCTTTGAACAATATTGTTGCTACTATATTCAGTGTTCTTTTGTTTCTACTCATTTAACCCATTATTTCAGGCAAGTCTTTCCATGTTTCTCTAAAATTAGCCTGTTCATCATTTCTTAAAACACAGTAATATTCTATCACAATTATATACCACAACTTAGCCATTCCTCAATTGATGGATATCTCCACAATTTCCAGATCTTTGCCACCACAAAGAGAACTATTATAAATATTGTAGAATACATAATATATATGTTCTTTTCCTTTTTTACCTGATCAACTTGGAAAACTGTGTCAAAAGGTAAACACAGTTTTATAACTCTTTGGACATATTTACAGATTGCCCTACAAAATTATTAAATTAGTTCACAGTTCCACTAATAGTGTATTAGTGTCCCAAGTTCCATACAATTTTAAAAAGCAAAGTTGGTTCATGAATTTTCTATGCATATACATGGGACTCTTCAAATAAATTCCATTTTTCCTCTTTATTTGAATCACTTTATTTCCCTTTGTATTTTCAGAATCTCATTCTTGAGCATCTTCCATCCCTCCTAAGTTGTCTTCCTCTGAAACTTTTTAGTTCATGGGATCCTACCTATTTTTCCAAAATCCAAAGTGCATATCATATGTTTCCTCATATATATGACAAATTCTAGAATGGGAATGCTAGTGGTCACCTATCCCATAAGTTCCCATCATTTCCACCCCAGTAGCTACTCCCTCTATGCAAGTAAGAATTAAATACAGAATATTTTCCTCTTTCTTTAGAAGAATGAAATTATCACTAAGGCGTGACCAAATGCTATTATCTAATCTGTTTTGGGCAAAGAGTTCCAGAATGTGTCTGAATAGCTGAAGTCTCCCATCATATTATACCCAGAGGTATAATATATTAGTATACTTCTGCACTAAAGTTGTAATTAGTTTCCCAAACTCCTCATTTATTCCTTCTATATGCCAAGGTGGTCTGCAAGATAAATATCAATGACAAAAAAAAAATCTCATCTATTTCTCTCTCCTTCAACCTTTACCCAAATACTCTTCCATCATACTTCCTAATTCTGGTTCCAACATTTCTACTCATGAGTACACATAAGTATACCTTCTAAATATGTAATATTACTCCAGTGCCTCTTTTACCTATAGGGTTTCTTTTGAAGCCATAGTCCAGTAATGTGTTCCAACACAGTGATACCTTTGAAGTCAAATTTGCCCACTTAAATTAAGATTGCTGGTTTTTCTTGTTTGTTGCTTAAACCTTGGACATTTACATATAGATACTTGAGGTCATGGGTTTTCCTACTGGTTCCTTTCTTGTGTTTATGCCTCCTGGAATTTTTAGGTGTCCTGACTTCTCTTAACTATTCTTCTCCCAATGACAGTGACATTGTCTTTCTTATATTCCTCACATACAATACTCCTAGTCCCCCAAACCAGGAATACTTTCTTTCCTCTTCTCCATCTCTTTACTTTCCGACTTCCTTTAAATCTCAACACCTTCTGTAAGATGTTGTTCCCAGATCTCCTTAATCTTAGTGAATTGCTGACAATTTATCCTACAGTACTTATTTTGTTTGTACATAATTGTTGGTATTTAGTCTCCCCCATTAGAATGTGAACTCCTTAGAGTTCATGGGGATTATTGTTTTGCATTTTTTTGGATTCTCAAAATATAGTAGATACTTAATAAAAGCTAGCTTGCCAACTGACTGACTTTCTTCTTTGAGGCTACTCCCTAAAAACTCTCTGATTTTCAAGGATATGCACAATCCTCCTCCAAGTCACCCAATCCTTTTCAGTTTAATGGTATGTTGATTACATTTGCAAGACATGTGACAAAAACATCCTTATCAGACTTTGTTAGTTATCCCCAGTTTCTGATCAGGAATCTGTCAACTTTATATTGTAAACCCATGATGGAGAAATTCAAAGCTCATTCTCAGAAATGCCTTCTCAGTCAGTTGTTCATTTCCCAAGTTAATTTTTCTCTTCTGCATTTTTTAACTTTGATAGACAATAGTGAGGAAAATACAACCTGCTCCCTGTGGCCCTCTGTTTCTTATCAAGACTTTATTCACAATGCTTAAGTTTTTTCTGATGGCATCAATTGTGCTATGGATGAATCTCGCAGAATAGAGAGTTGGCATACATTTGGATAAGTTTTGGCGTGATCTCTGTTATGTCTTGTATAGAAAACCCAGAAAGAAAATTTTGTTTAATAATTGCAGTCATTTTTAACTCTTCGTGACCCCATTTTAAGTTTTCTTGGCAGAGATAATGAAGTGATTTATCATTTCCTTCTTCAGCTCATTTTACAAAGGAGGAAACTGAGGTAAACAAGATTTTGTGACTTGACCAAGGTCAAACAACTAATAAGTGCCTGAGACCAGATTGCACCCAGAATGATGTCTTCCTGACTCCAGATCAAGTGTTCTGTCCACTACACCTTATAGTTATCCAGAAAAACAAGAGATATTTTTGTTATTGGGTCATAAAATAGACAACAATGTCTCACAACTACAAGCAAGGAATCACCAACTACTATTCTTCTACTTCCTTTTCTTCCTCTACCAGATAATTTCTCACCTGCTAGCTTCCTTCCCCCACCTCAGGTTCCTTTCTTTTCCCCTTGGAAGCATTCACATCTGTTGATTCAGTAAATCATTTTAACAATCTGGAATGTGTAGAGACATTCTTCCAACTTCTTCACTTACTTCCCTAAGAGAAAAAATCAACTTATGCTGGGAACACACAGGTAACAGGCACAAGGTTGTGGTAAAAATAAAAATATTTTACACTCAATATGAGCCATTTCACAATTTCCCTTGTTCACCACAAAGGTTGATGTTTCCAACATGGTTTCTCAAAACTATTTGTGAATGTTTATACCTCAACTTTAAATACCTAGTTAAAACTTTTTACAAGCAATTATCACATCTTATTAACCTGACTGCCTCACTCAAATTCCTTTCCTTTGTCTCAACAAAAATCCCATCACCACACCCCTTCATCAGATAGAATCAAAACCAAGAGGTGAATTCTGCAGAATTTTAGCTCAATGAAAGGAAAGACTTCTTAACAATCCAAATTTCCCAAAGCAAAAGGAATGGACTGTCCAAAGTGGTTTTGTGAGCTCCATATCAAGGGATGTTTAGGGTTGTACTTGGGATGGTAGATTAGACTAAATGTCTTTTAAATTTCTTTTCAGCTCTTTGATTTGCAATTCTAGGAGCCTAGGAGTCTTTTTATTCCCCCAAAAATCTAGTGAAGCTACATTAAAATCAATCAATAGTTCATGACATCTAAATTAAATAAATACAGTGGTTTGTTCAGAAGAGGATGTCATGATTACCAAAAGTTTTCTCTCTAGACAATCATCTAATCATCTAATCTACCCCAATCAATATGTGCTTGAGCATGATGAGAAAGACCAGATTTATCACAGCCATGTGACTTTAGCCAAATAATTTCACCTCTTCTAGACTCAGCTTCCTCATCTATAAAATGAGGTTAAGAATTCCTGCCCTAACTAACTATCCCATAGGATTATTGTGGATTTCAACTGGGATAATGGGTGCGAAAGTGCTTTGTGAACTTTAAAATACTCTATTTGTGGGAGGTAAAAGGTAAGGCATTTTAAGCTGTAAAATGTATACCAATCACACCTTGTATTTATAGTGAAGGAGAGTCTACCTTTGAAAAAGCTCAAAGAAAAAGTGGGGGCTATATGTTTGGCACCTCCCTTCCTCACAGAAGATCAGTGGGAGGATCAAGGAAAATCTGTAAAATACTTTGAGATACTCAAAAGAAAAGGCCTATGAAAACATTGAGTCATTTTAGAAGGCCTATACAATTTCAAAGCAGAACTCCAAGGTCTTTGCCAGGTATACATTCCTAGGTCCCTTTTATCAAAGTTGCTTTATTTTTTTAATTGTAAACTCAACAATTATTAATAAAAGCAAAAATCATATAAATACACAAAACAGGGGGCAAACCAATCTTATAACCCACTTCCATTCTTTAATGAGGACTTACTTTTTAAATGAACTAACAAACAAGGAAAGAAAATGCTTCTATTCTGTGTTCCCTTCCAGGTCTATCTAAGTTTTTCACCTTTTACTTTGGACATTTGTTAAAGAAAAAGATAGACAGTTATACCTGGATAGAGTGAGACTCAAAGATATATTATAATGGGGAAAATGCTGGGTTTGAAGGCAGAGGAACTGATTTCAACTCCTGTCTCAGTAACTTACTATTTGTATGATTCTGGATCAGTCACCATAGCTCTTTGAGCTACAGTTTCATCACTTGGAAAATGTAGGTACTGTACTAGATAAATTCCAAGGTTTCTTTAAATTTTAAATCTATGATCCTTTTTTATCAAAAGGGAGAGTAGACTAGACAGCCTTCCATTGGACTTTCCAGCCTGATGATCCTGGAATTCAGTTGTAAATTTTAAAAGAATTCTAGTCTCCTTTCCCAAGTAGCAACCTCCTTTATGAGCCCAGTCTTTGCTTAAAGTTATCCTTTGATGGAGAGCTCACAGAATCACTTTGGGAGGCCATTCCTTTCACTTTGGGAAATTGAATTTATCAGAACCTCCTGGTTCTGATTCTATCTGATGAAGAGGCATAATAATACAATTTTTGTTGAGACAAAGGAAAGGAATTTGAGTGAGGCAGCCAAGTGATTTCCAGATAACACGAATAATCGATAATGTAAGACAATTACACTTGTCTTACAATGGCATATGTGAAGTTTAGTATAGTAGAAAGTTGGCCTCAGATTCAGGTAGAACTGCTTCAAGTTCATTTCTGACTGAAACTGGTTGCATGACTCTGGGCAAGTCATTTGACTTCTTAGTACCTCAGATAACTAAGACCCTATGTTATGAGCAGGTATTGACTTGCTCAGATAGGAGTTTTCTTATTGGAAGTTCCCCATACCAATGAAATCACAAGTCCTATAAAATTATATAATTATGAAATAATAGTAGTAGCATTAATAATAATAATAATAATAATAACATAAAATTAATGAATTAAAGAAAATGGATGTATTAAACATTTATTATATGCCAAACACTAAATGGTAAGTACTGGGGATAGAAATAGAAAAATAATAGTGCCTTCTCTCAAACTCATACTCCAAGTGGAAAAGACAATAGCCATTTGAAGATGCAGCTGCAATAGAAAGGTCCATAAGTCCCAAGGCTGTAGTAGATGGGTAGATGGCAAGTGCCATCTAGTATACTTTTAGGATGCATTAGTAGAGCAGATGGAAGTGTCTAGGGGTCAGAATGGTATAGTGACAGGGCAATTTGTAAGGCCAGAAAGATCACAGTAACTGGGCATGGTAAGACCATAGTCCTCCACCTTATTAGGAGGATTATTTATGGGTGATGACTCCCAACTAATCCAAATGTTGTAAGTAGCAATATCTATATTGTAGGGCAGGGAACCTGAAGGGGCCCAGCCTGGCTTCCCTGAGAAGGGAGTAGCCCTGAGAATTCTGGTAGAATAGGGATTTGAGGTTCCTTCCTAAAGAGGTAGGAATGGGAGGAGGCAGTATTCATAGAAGATGGGGAAAGATGATGGGGGGAGCAGATGGTGAAGAAGGGGAGAATCAATGAGAAAACTGTGGAAGAAGGGCTCTTCCAAGTCATTCTTACCTAGTGTCCTAAGCAATAGCTTACATTTATTGTGATACTTAAATAGATCTGTGACATCATTTTTGAGCCAATGACATCCCATATAATGCTTGCTCTATATCCTTCAATAAATCCTCCATAGAAGTTCCCCCAATATACCACATACTTAACTCTACCTCTCTTAACATTGTATTAATGAAATAGAGAATGTAGGCTGACCACTTGTTACATGAAAAATAATTACCTTTGAAAGTAAATCAAATAGTATATTTATATGTATATATTATATATAATATATAAATTTATATATACTTCCTCAAATAATATACTTTATGAAACTTCTGCCTAATTCTTATTTTTTTAAACAAAATCTTCTAAATCAAAAATTTTATAGCCAACTAAGAATATGTTTATCTCTATCACTGAAAAGATGTAATATTGTTTTTGTAATGTAATGTAATAATTATGGAATATTATTGTTAAAGTCTGCTTAATACATTTCTAATACCATCATTAAAAAATTTCCTTAATATGTATGCAGATTCATCTGATAATGAAGTCTTAGTGTGGGAGAAAGAATAGAAATTTAGATTCAGGGACAAATCTTCACTCTAATCCTACCTCTGATACTTATAATCCATGTGACCATAGGAATTGGAGATATGGCAATGGCAATGACCATTGGGAATAATAATGCTTGATGTACCTGCCTCATAAAGGTACTGAATTCTCAACTGAGATGTTTATAAAGTGCGCTACAAATTTTAAAGCTGCAGATACATATCAGTTATTATTAGGAAAAAAATTTAGAAATAAAAAAGTAGGATTATGGGTCAGTAAGCTATTTTTATTTTCTAGATCATTTTGATTTTTTTTATAAAAATATCATCAATTGATTCCAAGACATCTTTCAGCTTGCTATGTTGTCATTCAATCCCTTGCTCAAATTCATGGCACCTTCCAACATAGAATGCCCTTGAGTATACTCAGTCTGATCCATCTGCTCTTCCCCTCTTTATTTTCTAAGTTGAGTGGCTCTAGACAATACATTCAACCTCTTTATAAGAAGAGCTGACATTTAGATAGTACTTTAAGATTTCCAAAAACATTATCTCCTTTTTATCATCACAATGTGATGAGTTCTTATTATTCCCCTTTTTATAGATAAGGAAACCAAAAGAGAGAGCGGTTAAATGACTTGCCAAAAATCATAAAGCTAGTAAGTGACTGAAGAAGGGTTCAAATTCATGTTTCAAATCCAAATTAGACTTAAGCTGAGCTTTTTATCCAGTTCTTTATCTACTCAACAACTAAGTTAAATGACTTGCCCAGGGTTATATGGTTTTATTTTTGGTTCTTTTTAGAGGGGGAGGTTTTTATGGAGAGAGAGAGAGAGAGAGAGAGAGAGAGAGAGAGAGAGAGAGAGATCTTTAGATATATATGTATATAGGGGTGTGTGTGTGTGTGTGTGTGTGTGTGTGTGTGTGTGTGTGTGTGTGTGTGTATTGAGAACCCAGATTTAAACTTATACTCCTTGGGACCGGGCCTAGTTCTCTTTCTACTAAACTATGTCTTTCTGTGCTAGATATAAGCCCCACTGAGGACAGAGGTTGCATCTTTTCCTTCTGCCTCTCCTTCATCTAGGAGCATCAACTTAGGCATACAGGTATTCGATAATTTTTTTTATCAAAAAATGACTAGATGAATGAATAAAGGAATGGCCACAATGAGATCTGAATTACCTCAAATGATCCCCACTCTTGGAAAACAGCTTCCCACATATGTCAACTTCCATTTGGCCTTACTGCAATGTGAGTTTCCAAAAAGAGTCTTGAAAAGAGAGTTCATAAGCTTCCTGGTATGTGTGTTATTAAATACAAGTTCATTAAATTCAACAACCAAGTCATAAGACTGTTTTGCACTCTATTCTAGAACTTAAAATTAAGAACATCAAACAAGTAACTCATGGCAAGTCTTTTGATAGCTTAACCCAATAAGAGGGATAGACATTTCATTATTTCAGTCTTCCTCTGCTGTACATTGTTAAGTTAGGTGATGGAAATTTTAAATGATTTTTGCAGTATATGTGTGTATATGTTTTCATTCTAATGTTTAAGAAACAGGGAATGCCTTTCCTCCAATCTACAAAATTTATCATGGCAGTGAGCCCAGATGTCAGATCTGTCCTCTTGATATTCATCCAATAGCATATTCAAGGGATTGGTAGAAATTGTGTTCTGGATTGGAGAATCACAGGAAAAGTTTTTTTTTTTAAAAAAAGAGTTTCAGAGTTAAAAAAGCCCTTAGAGATGAGAACCTAATTTTCTTATTTTAAAGGGAGAAAAATCTAAGAAAATTAAAGAAATTTGCCTATGGTCATACAGTTAATTTAAAAAACAAAAGTTACTATTTGAAATTAGATCTTGGGGCAGCTAGGTGGCGCAGTGGATAAACACCAGCCCTGGAGTCAGGAGTACCTGGGTTCAAATCCAGTCTCAGACACTTAATAATTACCTAGCTGTGTGGCCTTGGGTAAGCCACTTAACCCCATTTGCCTTGCAAAAATAAAAAAGTAAAAAAAGTAAAATAAAAATAAATAAATAAATAAGAAATGAAATTAGATCTTGCAAACTCCCAATTTCAGTATAACACTCATTAAAATGGGTCAGGGGAGTGGAGTGGGAGGTTGGGGAGAAGTAGGAAGGAGTAGTAAGACTTTGGGAGTAGAGTTCACCATTCACTTTACTTTGCCTCTATTGAAAGACATGGCTAGAAGGTCATATCTTCCCAGAAACCTTTGCTGATCATCAGAGGCAGAAATGATATTTCCTTTCTCTAGATTCTTTTAATTTTATTTGAAGTCAAGAAAAGGACCATTTGGTTGTCTTCCTTACTGCTGCCCTTCATATTCTCTCATAAGATAATGACTCTTATTTTTTAAGATCAGAGACGAACATGAGATAAGAATCAAGAGAGGAAAAGAGGAAAGTTGCCAGGACCAGGTTCCGGCCATGGACAGTTTCATCGAATGCTTGAACAAGTTAAAGGACGTCCACGAAAAAGAAGTCCTTGGTAAGATTCAGCCTCTAGGGAGACAAGAGTAAGGTCACAGGGTGGGCTATATAATCCTTGGGACCAGAACCTTGTAAGCTGTACCTTAAAAAGCTCTCTAATCCTGTGGCACCTTAAATGAAAGAAGATTCAAAATGCCCATATGAAGACCAGTATAAATGACAAGGCTCCCAACCAACATCTCATAAAAAAACATGTATGGATTATAAAATAAGCAGCTCTCCTGCAAAAAGAGAACATATCCTCCTTTGTGGGTCTCCATCCCATCACAGAATTGCAGGAATCATTTGGGCAAGAATTATTCAACTTACCCTGGAATGAAGACTTGGGACTCAAAGGATAAGTATTCACAGAGCCTGGACCCAGAGGGGCTGGTGCATGCTGAGGGAACACTCTGTTGGGTCTTTTCTTTCCCCTGAGAAAGATATAAGATCATAGATTTAAAGCTAGGAGTCGCAGAAACCACCTATTCCAAACCCTTCATTTTTCAGATGAGGAAATAACACTTCAGAAATATTAAATATTTTCCCCCAAGTCATTCAGGAAATAAATGGCAGAATCAGAAATTTTCTGTTCAGGCATTTCAATTATGCCTGACTTTTTGTGACCCCATTTGGGGTTTTCTGGGCAAAGACACTGGAGTGATTTGCCATTCCCTTTTCCAGTTTGTTTTACAAAGGTGGTGAAGAAATCGAGACAAATGGGGTTAAGTGACTTGTCCAGGCTCACACACCTTGTAAATGTTTGAGCCCTGATTTGAACTCATAAAAATGATCCTGATTCCAAATGACTCTGTCTACTGAATCACCTAGCAAATGCAAGTCTACATTTTTCTGACTCTAAATCCAAAGACCCTTATCACTATACCAAGATGCCTCAGAGATAAGTGCATGAAGGATAAGAGACAGCTTTGGAAATACCCTGATATAACCTTGAAAGAAAATCATAGTAATTTATTGTTAAAGACAGTCAGAAAAGGCCTTTGCCATGGATGAGAAATGAAGGAAGATGCCTTGGCTCACTGCCAAAATTCTAATATCCCTTTTCAGCCTGAGCTCCTCCTACAAAAGAGGACCCCAGACTTTCATTTTCATACCCTTCTGCCAGATAATGTGCCCATACACTTAACAGACAGTGACTTGGTTCTAAAATGGAATGTTCAGTGTCTTCACATTCTCTCCCTCTTGCAGGGCTGCAGAACAAGTTGTTGGAGCTTAATACAGAGAAATGTCGGTGAGTTTAGCAGAAGAAGGGGCCCCATTGCTGTGTAGGCTAAATCTTAGTGTTCTCCCTAAGGGTCCAGAGGAAAACTTCAAAGGAAATCTTTGTCAGTGTTTGGCAAAATCCCTTTCCACTTTAGGGTGCCTCACCCGATCACAGGAGATTTATGATACCTACAGGATACTAACTTTTCCCTTCAAATTTCTGACTGGTCGCTCAGTTTTATGACACAAGATGGATACCAAGTTCAAAATAGCCCCAATGGTGGGAGGATACCCAAAGGAATGGGAAAGCAGAGGAGGAAAACCATTCTTTGAAAACTGGAAATAGTCCATGATCCTTAGTTTATATGAATGAACCATATAGAAATCATAGAATGTCTAAGCAAAGCCAGACCTTAGAGATTATCTGCCCCATCCCACTCATTCTCCGGTCGATACTGAGAACCAGTGAAGTTAAGAAAAGACAGCTGTGAGTATAGTAGTAGGAATGCTAAGAGCAAAGTCAGACTGTTTCTGACAGTTACTTTCTAGTTGACCTGATGCAAGTCATTTAATCTTTCTCATATCACTTGAATTAAACACTCTCTAAGAACCCTTATTGTTCAACATCTAAGCAACTAGGATAGAGTCATACAAAAAGTTGTGGCAAACCCAAAATTTGAACCCAGACCCTCTGATTAATCAGAACAGTGATCTTTCCATTAAACCCCTATTTGGGCTGGTTTGCCATTTCCTTCTCCAGCTCCTTTTACAGATGAGGAAATTGAGACAAAGAAGGTTAAGTGATCTGCCCAGGATCACAGACTGTGACCGAGGTCAAATTTGAACTCAGTTCTTCTTGACTCCAGGCCCTACAACTCTATCCCACTGTGCCATTTAGTTTCCCTGTACCAAGCTTTAAGTGTTGATTCCTCTCTCCCCTTCATTTTATCCATGCTTTCTTGAAACTATCTTCCTCATTATCATTTCTCTAATCCTGATTAGATCCTTTCCCATTAAAAAAAAAATCCTATGATTCTAGTTTAGGCCTTCATCACTTCTCAAATGAGCTATTGTGATGGCCTCCAAGGTGGAATTCCCCCCTACCTTCAGGCCTTCCTCTATCCAGGTCAACTTTAATAAACTTCTCTGACTTGGAAATTTTCCCTGCTGAAGGCAAGGAAAGGGTCATTTTCATTGTTTCCTCCTTGCTTCTTGAATTAGAGATGCCCAGAGGATTGAAGAGCTATTCGCCAAAAACCACCAGCTTCGGGAGCAACAGAAAGCCCTGAAGGAGAATGTTAAGGTGTTAGAGAACAGGTAAGTCCTGCATCTTGGGAGGACCCAGAAAAATGAACAGCACCCCACAGGGTCCTTCTAGAACATGACTTGGAAAAGATTTCTCATTTAAGAGATTCCAAGAACACAAAGCAATTTGAAAGCATTAATGAGCCCCACTTTAGTAGCTCAGTGAATAGAGCATCGGGCTTGGAGTTCGAAAAATTCATCTTTCTGCATTCAAATTCAACCTCAGAGACTTCCTAGCTGTGTGACCCTGGGCAAGTCACTTAACCTTGTTTGCCTCAATTTTCTGAGAAATTGGCAAATCACTCTAGTACCTTTGCTATGACTGAGACAACTGAATAAATAATCATAATCTAAGCCCCTTCTAACTCTAATAATCTGTTATTTCATACCTCATCTTTATATAGAAAGCATTTTTAAAATGCCCTCCTATCTATATGATTCTCTACTATCCCCCTGTGAGGATAATAGAAGTATTGTACCTTTTTTTATAGAAGAAGGAACTAATGACCCAAAAGAGAAACAATTTGCACAAAGGTTATAGAGTTTGTCATCAACCAAGAAGGGACTATAATTCTGGTCTCCTGATTCTTAATTCAGTACTCTCTCCAATAATTCCCATAAATGAAAATCCAAATTTATCAACCAAATAGAGGTAATTCTGATTACTGTTAATTATGTGTGTGTGTAATTTATATAGTATTTTAAAGATTTTAGACTGTCCCACTCTTCACATACATAATCTTACTTGATCTTTACAACTATTATGTGAGGTAGGTAGTTCAAGTATGATTTCCATTTTATAGATGAGAAACTGAGGCCGTAAAAGGTGAGATGACTTTCCCCAAATGCTCAGTTAGTAAATGGCAGACTCAGACATCAGACTCAAGTTCAATTGTACCACACTCCCTCCTGTAATTAGGACTATCAGAGTACACGCAGAATGCTTTTAAGAGTATTTTTCCATAAAAAAATCTCTCTTTGGTTGTATTTAAATTAGCATTCACTTTGCAAAATTTCCTTTTTATACTCAACTTCTCATAAACACCTGTAGGATATAAAGAGAGAGGTTTCCTCTCATCACTGGCCTTTCTCTTTATGAATTTAAAATGCAATTGGAAAATGAGCATGTCACACCCCAAAATCCTTTCCAATTCTAAACTTTATCTAAGTTATTCCAACCTGGGTTTCCTGCCAGACCTAAATAGTCAGGAACAAAGGTACCTCCACTGGGCCAGACCTGAGAAGGGCAGGTGCAGCCTTAGTATAGGGACAGTCAACAACTATCTCATTTCAGGCTGCGGGCTGGCCTCTGTGACCGATGCATGGTGACTCAGGAGCTGGCTAAGAAGAAACAGCATGAATATGAGAATTCCCATCTCCAGAGCCTGCAGCACATCTTCATCCTCAGTAAGTTAATCATTAAATTAATTAAAAAGCATTCATTAAGTCCTTACTATGTGTCAGTCACTGTGCTAGGGGCTTAAAATACAAATAAGAAAATAAAGCTGTCCCTTACACCCATGGAATTTATATTCCTTGTGGTATGGAGAAATATTTAGGACATAAACAAATATAAATATATGTGCGCATACATACACATATATATGGATATGTGGGTGTGTGTATTACACATGCATACATGTGTTTGTGTTGCATGTTTGTGTGTGAATAGTATGTATATTGCATACCTATATGTCTACATGTGTGCATGTATCTATTTAGATGTGGGTATACTGGCACATAATTCATATGTATACATGTGTATGTGTGTATATATTATATATCTGTATCTACATTTAGTGTGTATATTTATACATGCATATATGTGTGTATTATAAACTTGAATATATGAAACAAATACAAAGCACATTTGGAATGAGGGCACTCAGAGCTGGGTTTTGAAGGTGGGGGAGGTTCAGCAAAGACTTTGTGTAGAAAATGGTGGCTGAGCTGAGTTTTGTGGAAATAAGGTATTCTAAGAGACTCAGGTGAGTGAGGAGGGCATTCTTGGCATGGTTGGAAGGGCACTCTATGAAAAGGCACAGAGGTTAGAGATGGAGTGGCAAAAAGGCAATTTTGACTGAACTACAGAGCGTGGGAAGAGGATTAATTTATACCAAGTTCAGGAAGATGGGTTAGGACTATGTCAAGAGTTTTAAATGTTTCCCTTTATACAAAAGGGAGACGCTGGAGCCTATTGAGTATGGGAGTCCCACTATGGTTTAAGGAAACCACTTTGGCAACTTGACTGATCTTCCTAGAAATTTCTGGTTTCTGCGTTTTCTAAAAAAGTACCCAAGGACTGCTTTCAGTCTTTATTGTGCTCCCCTCTGCCATCTGATGCTTCTCTAGTCAAGAACCTAGATGATCCAGGGACCAGAGAAAAGTCCTTCAAAGGTCCAGCTTTTAATGACACTCAATTCCTACCTGATCCCCTAAATATGTAGTTCATCAAGATAAATGATGTACTTGAGAAAGCCCTTGCTAAAAGGAGCTTTAGCTCCTGGGCTCCTGTGCAGCTGAGAGGCTCTGTGTTAGACTGGGAGAAAACTCCCACAAAAGTCAGCTGGCAAAGGAACCTCATATTCAGGAAGTGAGGGATAGAATAGATGACTGAATCTTCTTGCCTCTTCAGCTCTCTTCATAATCTACTGAAATCATGACTTTGTGCTTCTCTAAAAAGTCTTAATTGATTCTGTTCATACATACATTGACAAGCATATATGTAAGGATGTGAATATATGTATATATATATATTATATATATATATATATATTTATCAGTAAACTCATGAAAATGTATGTCTATATGTATGGGTATAAATATGCACATGTATGTGTGAGTGGGCACATGTGCATGTCTGTATTTGATTGTCTAAGGGATGTGACTTGTGCATGGCACTGTATTATAAGGTATGTTTGTGAATAAACATGTTTTTGGCATGTTATTAGTGCTTATATAAGTGTTCATTTTTAAACATGTGTTGTAGAAAGATAGTTGGATGTGGAATCAGGAAGACCCACATTAACAAATTCTACCACAGTAGTTGTGTGACCCTGAATGAATCTCCTTGAACCTCAATTTCTTCATCTAAAAAATGGATCTTGTAAAATCTGTAAAATACTGTGAAATTTAAAAATGAATCAGGAATTTTAGGCATTTTGTATATGTATATGCATACATGTAGCATTGTCAGTATGTATTTCACTCCAATAACCATATATTTGTGTGTTTGGGGAGGAGAGGGGCAGGCTAGGAGGCATAGTGAATAGAATTCTGGGACTGGAATCAGGAAGGGATTCTTGATTTCAAATCATTTACTTCCTGTGTATCCTGGGCAAGTCATTTCATCCTATTTGCCCCACTTCCACCTTTGAAAAATGAGGTGGAGAAGGACAAACCTTTGGCAGTATCTTTGCCAAGAAAACCCCAAATAGGGTCACAATCAGATATGACTGAAACTATTGAACAACAACACATGTTATTATATATGTACATCTATGCCTCCATGAATATGGAGGTGGGGATGGTTGTATCAATGTGTGAGAACAGGCATGTGTCTACTTGTGTGTTCACGTGTGCACATGAACATGAATGTACATATAAATTTTGAATGTCTTGTGCACATTGTGGAGCTTTTTGGAAAAAATAAAAAGTAAAAGGAAGTCAGATGGATGCTGAAGTCTTGTCTTTCTTTGCTCATTCTATTTTTGTGACTGTACTTTTTCAGCATTCCTGGATCCTTAGTTTCTCAGGTCAGTAGATAGTTATTGAGCACTCCAAATAAGTAAAAACACTTATGGGGAAGACAATGTCTTTCCAGTCTCAAGGAGTCTAAAGGAGCACCCAGTGGAGTCAGGGAGATAAGGCATTAACATATATACAACTACAATAAAAGTAGACTATGCTGAGTTCATAGGAAAAGTAAAATTGAGTACTAGAATACTTCAAAGAAGGTATAGATCATTTCTAGTTGTGGGGGATCAAGGGAGGTTTCATAGAGAATATGGCATTGGAGTTGGGGTTGAAAGATAGAAAGGATTTCCATAGGTAGAGATAAGAGGGACTAATGGGTAAATCTCTAAGATCTCTTCCAACTCTACAATTCTGATTCCTACCTTCTATAATCCTAGACTCCCCTCCTCTTCCACCACCCCCCAACCCCCGCCACCTTTCCACACTGAGATTACTATTTACCATCTGGGAACCATCCCAACTACTGGCTCACTCTATTTGAAATGGTTTACTAGGCAAAGAAGAAAAAAGAATCCAGTCCAATATTGTCCACCACATTAGGTAAAATCAACCCCTCATTTTATAGATATGGAAACTAAGACCACATTCCATTGAGAGACTAATTTCCCCCATAGTAACCTAAGAGGTTGTTTAGGGGATATTTAGGGCAGTTTATTCTTTGGGGCAAACAGTCCCAGAGCTCCTCTGCTTCTGATACCACCCCAAGCCAAGCTGATCTTTTCCCTATTTATTTATAGCTAATGAAATGACTGGACTAAAGGAAGAAAACAAAGCTCTGAAGGAAGAGTTGAAGAGACTTCGAAACCTGGAGTGAGTTATGGCTAAGTCACCCTCCCTCTACCCCACCAAGATTTGGGTAAAAAGTCCCTGAACCATCAACTTGGAAAATAATTCCCTAATCTCTCCATTACCATGGAGGGGGAAAGCCAATGTCGTTCATCTGCCATTAGCCATTAAATTATTAGAACTATAATAATAGGGGCTGCTAGGTGGCGCAGTGGATAGAGCACCGGCCCTGGAGTCAGGAGTGCCTGAGTTCAAATCTGGCCTCGGACACTTAATAATTGCCTAGCTGTGTGGCTTTGGGCAAGCCACTTAACCCTATTGCCTTGCAAAAACCTAAAAAAAAAAAGAACTATAATAATAGTAGGCATCTAGAGTTATCATAGTAAACAGAACACCAGACCATCTTTCAGAGTTCAAATCTGGCTTCAGGCATAGCTACTAAAAATCTTTGTAGCTATGTGATTCTGGGCTTAACCCTATTTGCCTCAGTTTCCTCATCTGTTAAAAAATCAAATAGAGAAAGAAAAGTTAAACTGCTCCAGACTCCAAAGGGGGTCATGAATAGTTGTTCACACCTGAAAACAACTAAACAACAGCAAAAATAATAGTGAAAGGCAATTTAATGTAGTGGAGGTTGAGCAAACCCTAGAATTAGGAAGACCTGGGTTCAAGTTCTGCCTCTGACACATGGTAGCTATATGACCCAAGACAAGTCACTTCTCAGTGCTCTAGACAAGTATCAAACAGGCACATGCCTCCAAAGGAGGTTAAAATGTATATTTAATATTTAACAAAATACAATGAAACATAGATAAATTACATTTTAAAACTAAATCGACAACAGAGATACTTATGTAAGGATTAGTATCTATCTAATACCACTGGTCCAGAACAATTATGTCAAACAAATAGAAATGAGGAATCCCTTATAGCTGACTATTAACTTATTAACATCATCTATGTTTCATTGAATTTTTACTTGTTTTGTTAAATATTTCCCAATCATATTTTCATCAAGGTCTCCCATCAGGGCCTGTTAAACAGTAAGAGTAAACCTCTACAGCTATAAATTGAAGATAAGGCACCAACTTCCAGTGCTAGAGAAAGTTTCCTCACCTCAGAGTTGCCTATTTCAAATAAATTACAGGCCCAATATCTTTCCCTCTAAAAGAAGTAAGTCACTTTTCTGGAGCATTATAAGTTTAGCAAAGGGCTTTCCTCACAACATTCCTGCAAACAAGTCAAGTATTCCCGTTTCACAGATGAAGAAACTGAGACTTATTTGAAGAAGGGGGTACCTAAATTTTAAAATAGGACCTAGGGAAGGAAGTGCTTAATGGTAAAGAATAAAGTAGTATTGGTGGGATTTCATGGACCATTGGGGGAAAAAATTATTCCCTAGGATTATAGGATTGTAGGATTTTAGAGATGGAAGGGACATTAGGGGTTTTCTAGCACAGGCTCTGTATTTTATACATAAGGAAACTGAGGCTCTGAGAAATGAAGTTATTTGTCCAGTGGCATAAGCAGTACAGAATAGTATAACATGTATTGGAAAGAGTATTTGCTTTAAAGTCAGAAAACATAGATTGAAAACTCTACTTCTTCCACCTGTGTGATCTTGGGAAGAAAATAAAACAATAAAAATACAATTTATACAATATCTACTTTGTACCAGATGCTTGGTTTAGCATTTTTTTATGCAAGTTATCTTATTTGATCCTCACCACAACTCTGGGAGATAGATACTATTGTTATCCCTGTTTTATAGTTGAAGAAACTGAGTCAAATATAGGTTAAGTGACTTCCTAGGGTCACACAACTAGTGTCTGTGACTGAATTTGAACTCAGGATTTCCAGGGTTCCTTTAACTGTGCCATCAACCTGCCTTGGGTAAATCACTTAATTAAGCTTTTTCTCTACAAATTGAGTTAATTATATTAGTGTTCCTTGTGATCCTTTTCAAATTTAAAATCCTGTGTTCCTATGAACTTTACAAACAAATGTGCCTTCCCAGCAATCCTCCAACAATGTCACATACAGTCCCCTTTACTATGCTTAGAAATAACTCTAGTCTCTGTTCACCAATCTTGCCATGATGTTTTGGTGTCATCCTCATCTCTCTTTTTTCTTTCATCCCAGAGACAGACCCAAGCACCACCGCACCATATCCAGGGAAAGCAGCTCCAGTCCAGATTCACCTATGCCCTTGCTGTCTCCAGGGGGGCGGAAGCCTAGCACTGAGAAACCCCCACCAAGCCGAGAGACAGAGGACGACTATCTTCCCCACACTCCCCTAGGAGAAGGTACAGAATGAACCATGAAACAGAGAGGGCCAAGAATTAGTGAGCACAGAGTATGAGTAGGTGTAGGAAAGGCACTGGGGGTGGGGTCTTTCTTCCTTTCAGTTTCCGTTTCATTCACAATTTCTATTGCGCTGAAGATTTGAGAAACTATTTGGAAGGGAGAGAGATTTCAGTTAGCAAAGTTTTGCCACCAAAACCACATCCTCTACACAGAATCCATGAGAAGTCCTATAGAGAAATGCAATAATTTAGCTGTACTAGAGAGAACAAAATAAAATCCCAGGTAATTGCTTATAAATACACACACACACACACACACACACACACACACACTCACTCATACACAGACATACCTTCAGAGACCTTCTTCCATAGATTTCTCTGACCTTTTCTTTCTTTCTTTCTTAAAAACAGAAAAATCAACAGGATATCAGACTTCTCCAATTGCTAAAATCTCTCCTGGCACAAATCTTCAAGAGCAGCGAGTTCTGGACATGGTGAGGGTTGAAAAGTTTGGAGTCATGTCTCTTCTGTTGGACTAGATAAAAGCAAAATGGAGTTCTGTTTTCAAAGTTAACTACCATGACCTCCTTTCCCAAGAGCTATAAGGTCTCTCCTGATGGCCACATCCTCCAAGAAATTCATCCTTTTTTATGTAAGACAATTGTGTCCACAGTGACCATGTGACCAATAGGGAAGTTAGTGGAATTCAGATTACCCTCATAATCCTTAAACACTATTAATTGATGCAATAATCAGTTCCTAAATAAAAATCTGTAGAGAATAACTCTTCCTTTGCTCTACCCTAGATAATGAAAATTAATTAAATTAGATTTTTTTAACTCAGTTACTCCAAAAGAGATTAGGAAGACTAACAACAGGGGTAATCTCCTTCAGAGGATTATTCAGCTTTGTCTACCCTTCAGTACTTTACACAAATTCTTTTTGGTGCTCAAATTATTTATTGTCTAAATGAAGGAGTGAACTAGATATGCATTGTGACATAGTGGAATGAATAATGAGAGTAATAATAACTAATTTTCCATAGCACTTTGCTATAATTTCTCATTTGATTCTCACAAGTGGATATTTTACAAATAGAAACTATGATGAAAGAAGCAGATTACTTGCTTGTGTCCCATAGCTAGCAAGTATCTGTGGAAGGATTTGAACTCAGCTCTTCCTAGATCGAAGTCCAATACCTATATTTACCATGCCACTAGGCCTCAGGAAGCATGGATTTTAGTTCCTATTCTCCTACCTGTAAATTGTCAGGAACTAGACTATAGCCCTTCTAGCTCTGACATTTTTTTAAAATAGCATTTTTCCCCCAATTACATGTCAAGACAATTTTCAGCATTCATTTTTACAAGATTTGAAGTTCCAAATTTTTTTCCCACCCTCCCATTCCCTTTTCCTCTTCTGAAAATAGATGATAATTGATATGGTATACATGTGCTATCATATAAAACATGTTTCCGATATTAGTCAGAATTGTAAAAGGAGAAACAAATCAAAAGAAACAAACCCATGAAAAAAAGAATAAAGTAAGTGAAAAAAGTATTCTTTGATCTATATTCAGAGCTCAATCCTTTTTTCTTGATTTTTGCAAGGCAATGGGGGTTAAATGACTTGACCAAGGTCATACAGCTAGGTAATTATTAAGTGTCTGAGGTCAAATTTGAACCCAGGTCCTCCTGACTCCACTCCATCTAGGGCTACCTAGCTACTCCATTCAATTCTTTATCTGGATGTGAATAGCTTTTTCTTTTTTTTGAGTCTTTGGGTTTCTGAGAAGAGTTATATAGTATCACCCTACATAAGTCCAAATCTTTCCAAGTTTTTCTAGATCAACCAGCTCATCACTTACTACACCATAACAATATTCCAATCCAATCACATCCTATCTAAGATATTGTCTATGAAAGGTTTTTTCCCCCAATTTTCTGGAGAAAATTCTTCCTACACAGATTTTATTTATATAAGAAATGTTTAATTCAAAATAATCAAAATTATTCTTTTTTATACTTCAACAATACTCTCATGTCATAATATGATTTAGGGTCTATACTGTTAAATATACTTCCTTTACATCTTTTTCCCCCAACTTCTTTGAAGTTCCTGACCTTGAAATTCCTGACCTTTTGTTCTTCCAAATGAATTTTGTTATTTTTTCTAATTCAGTAAAAACTATTTTTTAGTAATTTAATTGTGATGACATTGAATAAATTAGATAAAATAGTTATTTTAAAAATTATATTGTTTTTACTTAGCCATGAAGAATAAATATAACTTCAATTATTTAGATGAGTCCATTTATATAGAAAAGTGTTTTATGTTTATGCTCATATAGTTCCTATGACAGTTTTGGCAGGTATACATAGATTCAGGTGCTTTTGCTGTCTAGGTATACTATTTTGCCTTCTTCTAAAACTTCAGGGCAATTTTCCATGATAATTTCTTATAATGTATCTAAAACAATATTGAATAATATTACTCACAGTATAGTTTACCTGTTTTTTCACTTTTGATGAAATCTATTTTAACTTTGACTCTGTTTGAGACTATAATTACTATCCCTGCTCTTTTTACATACTAAATTCTCCTGGTTTTCATTTTATCTTTAGATGTATCTCTTATTTTTATTTTTCCTGAAAGCAATATGTTGAATTCAAATTTTCAGTCTGCTATGTGTTTGTGTTTTGTGCGAAAATTTGTCTCATTCACATTCTAAGCTACTGTTACTTGTTGTGCATTTTTCGCTTTCCTATATTTACTCACTATCCTTCTCATCCTATTTACCCTATCCCTCCTCACTCCTCTGTTTTACTTCTACCTGCTCCCTTGCCCTCCTATGCCTTAACCTACCCATTCTTCTAAGAGTTCCTGCCTTTAACCTGGGTACTTTGAAACTTTGCTATGATATTTTTTAAGTTTTCAGCTCCTGGAATTTCTTTCAGATAATGATCAGTAAATTTTTTCTTTTTCCACTTTGCCTTCTTGACCTAAAACTTCAGGGAAATCTTCCTTGAGAATTCCTTATAATATTGTATCAAGATTCTTTTTCTTTATTATAATTTTTAGGTAGTCTGACTATTCTTATATTATTTCTCCTCAATCTGTTCTCCAGATAAGTTGTTTTTCTGATAAGATATTTTACTTTATCTCCTATTTTTTCATTCTTTTGATTTTGTTTCATATTGCTTGATGTCTTAGAATATCATTAGCTTCCCCTTGCCCTATCCTGGTTTTCAAGGAATTATTTTCTTCCTTTAGTTTTTGATTCTCTATTTCCAGTTGGTTGACTTTCTTTTCATAATTTTCTTGCTTTTTTGAGATTGCCCTTATGCTTTTTCTTATTTTCCTCAATCTCTTTTTTAGTTATTTATTTACACATTACTAAAATGCTCTAAACATAATCCCCTTCCCCTCCACAAAAAATAGAAAAACTTCATGAAAAATAAAGTGATAGAGAAAGAAAAAAAAATGTACTTCAGTCTGTGTTCAGATTCCATCAGTTCTGTCCCTAGGATGGGTTGCATTCTTTATCATAAGTCCATCAAAGAAGTTGCTTCCATATTTTTTTTCCCATAGATGCTTTTGTCAGTTGTACTTCCTCCACCCATTCCTCCCTACTCCCATTTATTCTATTTTCTCTCTCCTTTCACTTTGTCCTCCTTAAAACTGCATTATGAGACATCCAAGTGGAGCAGAGGACAGAGCTCTGGCCCTGGGGCCAGGAGAATCCAAGCCCAAGTCCCTCCCCAGACACCCAGCAACCACCCAACTGCACAGTTCCGGGCAAGTCATCCAACCCCACCACCCTGTAAAAAAACAAAAAAAGGGTGTTGTATCTGACTACTCTCTCCCATGATCTTCCCTCTCCTCTTTCACCTATGACCCCTCCCCTCCCCCTGTCCCTTCCTCTCCTCTTTCCTCTATGGTAAGAAAGATTTCTATACCCTATTAAGTGCATATGTTGTTTCCTCTCTGAGTCATTTCCATTGAGAATGAAAGCTCACTCATTCCCCCTCTCCCTCTTCCCTTCCACTCCACTGCAAAAGATTTTCTTGACTCTTTTACATGAAATATCTTAGCCCATTCTACCTTTCCTTCCCTGTTCTCCCAGTACATTCCTTTTTCACCCAATGACTCCATCTTTATATTATATTATACCTTCATATTCAGCTCTTCTGTGCCTTGTCTAGATATGCACCTTTTAACTGCTCTATTAATTGAAATGGTTCATATAAGTTATAAGTATCATCTTCCATGCAGGAATACAAAGAATACAACATCAATAAATCCTTCATAATTTTCCCTTCCCATCTACCCTCTCTATGTTTCACATGAGTCCTATACTTGGAGATCAGACTTTCTGTTCTTTTCTTGTAGTTTCAGCAGGAAAGTTTGAAAGTCACCCTGATTCATTGAATGTCCATCTTTTCCTCTAAAAGAGGATGTTCACTTCGCTGGACAGCTGATTCTCCGTTGTAATCCAAGCTCTTTTGTCTTCCAGGATATCATATTTCAAGCCCTACAAGTCCTTAATGTAGTCACTGCTAAGTCCTCTGTAATACTGACTGTAGCTCCAGGATATTTAAATTGTTTCTTTCTGGCTACCAATAATATTTTCTCTTTGTCTTGGGAGTTCTGGAATTTGGCTATAATATTCCTGGGAGTTATTTTGGGGGATTTCTCTTTCAGGAGGAGATCAGTGGATTCCCTCAATTTCTATTTTACTATCTGAATATCAGGATATCAGGGAAATTTTCCTGTAGAAATTCTTTAAAAATAAAGTCAAGGCTTTTTTCCTGGTCATGACTTTCAGGTAGCTCAATAATTTTTAAATTGTCTTTTCTGGATCTATTTTCCAGGTCAGTTGTTTTTCCAATGAGATATTTCATGTTTTCTTCTAGTCTTTCATTCTTTTGGTTTTGTTTTATTGTTTCTTGATTCCTCATAAAGTCATCAGCTTCCCTTAGCTCCATTCTACATTTGAAGGAGTTGTTCTCTTCAGAGAGCTTTCTTATCTCCTTTTCCATCTGACCAATTCTGCTTTTTAAACATTTTACTCATTAACTTTTTGGCCTGCTTTTTCCATTTTACCTAAACCTGTTTTTAACATGTTATTTTCTTTGGTATTTTTTGTATCTCCTTGACCAAGCTGCTGACTTGGTTATCATGATTTTCCTGCATCACTATCATTTCTCTTCCCAATTTTTCCTCAACCTCCCTTACTTGATTTTCAAAATCTTTTTTTGTGCTCTTCCATAGCCTGAGTCCAATTTATTGGAGGCTTTGAATACAAAAGCTTGGACTTTGTCATCTTCTGAGTATGTGTTTTGATCCCCCATGATCCAAAGTAATTATCTATGGTCAGGTTCTTTTTTCTGTTTATTAATTTCCCAACCTATGCCCTGGTTTTGAGGTGCTTACCTAGCTTTTGAGTGTTATTGGGACATCCCCACAAGGGCCTCAGATCCTTCAATGTCTTATGAGAGGCTCTGACTGCTCTACTGCCTGTGCTCTGGTCTGTGGATGACCATAATCACATCCCTTTGCCCTGGGACTGTGAGGAGTGTTCCTGCTCTATGGCAATGGGGGACCCCAGACTGCAACCAGGGTCTGAAAATGGACAAAACACAAGAGTCCTGTCCCAGGGATAACAGAGAGACCTCAACAGTCTCCCCTCACCCCCTTACCTTCCTTGGACCAAGTCCTCTGGAAGCAGCTGCCCAACAGTTCCCTGCTGGGGGACTCAGCAGGACTGCTTCTGTTTCCTTGGCTGGGGCTGCACCAAGGGTCCAACTATGCTGAGGGCTATGCTGGCCTGGGTTCTGCACTCACCCTGGCAGAGATTTCCTACTTATCTTTCTTATTTTTTTAGTTTTGTTTTTTTGCAAGGCAATGGGGTTAAGTGGCCCAAGGCCACACAGCTAGGTAATTATTAAGTGTCTGAGGCCGGATTTGAACTCAGGTACTCCTGACTCCAGGGCCGGTTCTCTATCCACTGCGCCACCTAGCTGCCCCTCCTGCTTATCTTTCAAGTTGTTCTTTGTGATCCCTGGGTTGTGAGGTCTGGTTACCACTTTCACTGCCATGAGCCCAAGTGCCCCCAGGGCTCCAGGTGTCACCAGGGTCCCAGGTGCCCAGTTGCTGTTCCTGGAAGGCTGGATCCTCCCCCTCCAACCTGGGTTGAACAGAGCCTTCCCACAGATATTCCAAGTTACCTTGAGCTGGAGAATTGAGTGGGTTCTGCCTCTCCAAAATTTAGTTTTAAGGCCTTTGGAGTTTCTTGGAAGCAAGCCTTTGTGAAATTCCGCCTTCACAACTGCCTTCTTGACTCCATCCCACTCAATCTCTCTTATTTGATTTTTAATATCCTTTTAAGTTCTTTTTAGGAACTCCTTTTGTGCTTGGGACCATTTATTGTTTCTCATTGAAAAAGGTGTGGGATTTTTTTTTTTAGTTATACTACCTTCCTCTGAAGCCAGATCTCTCTATCCATAGTAACTAGCTATGGTTGAGTTCTTTCTTCTTTTCTTAATCATTTTTATTTAATTTTTGTTTTATTTTGGTTTTGGCAGCTATTTGTATAATCAAGTTGTATTCCTGAGATATGAGGGAATGATGTCCCAATACTCAAGTCCTTCTTACTATTATTTTCTGAGGTCTGTCTTAGGGCCCAACCTTGGTGTCTCCTCTCCATTCCTAAGTCACAGCTAAGGCCCCAAGCTCTAATGTCCAATAAATTATCTTGCTCCCTGTGATCCCTCTGGTGGTTACAAACTACAATTGTTCTCTTTGCTCCAGAATGGGAAATCAAGGACTCTGCTCTCTTGAAAGTGCCCACAACCAACAGGGTCCCTGTCCATCATTATCAAACTCACTAGAAATGTACTAGCTCCTTCTCCCTATACTCACATCCTAGGAAGTGTCTAATCAGCACAGCTGTCCCTCAGCAGTAAAAGGTCTTTCATTCTTCTCCTCAGTCATCAGAACCTACACTGTCTGTGAAATGAAAGTCTCAAGACTAAGACCACCTCTCAACCCAGCTGTCCACAGAGTTTGTTGATTCTACAGAATCAGCCTATAAGTATTTACACTTCACTCAGCATCAAACATCTGCATTTGGAGGGTGGGTCTTTCCTGGGATCTTCTCAAATTGTCTTAGGAGAACAACTGTTTTACCTCATGTTTACGTCTGCTGCTCTGAAATGATGTTTTGTCTTTTTTTTTGGTAGAGAAAATTTATAGTCAAAAGTTTTCTTACCTACTTCATCATCTTCCCAGAAACCTGTCTCCTTTTGGATCCTGATATTGAAGATCAAAGTTTTTTTTATTCAATTCGTCTTCTCTATACGAAAGCTTGAAATCCTTTTATTTCACTGAATGACCATATTTTTCCCTTGAAGTACTATGTCTTCTGGAATAACATGTTTCATAACTTCTAATCCTTTAATGTTGTAGTGGCTAAGTCATACGTAATTCTGATTGACTCCCCAATATTTGATACTGCCATCTGCAGTATTTTTCCCTCCGATCTAATAGTTCTAAAATTTGGCTATAACATTCCTTGGAGCTTTTCTCTTGGAATCTGAAGTGATCAGTGTATACTTTCAATGCCTGTTTTGCCCTCTGGTTCCAGGGTACTAGGACAGTTTTTTTTTTAATTTCTTGAAAGATGCTGGCAGGTCCTCTTTTTTTCTGGCTTTCAAGTAGTCTAATGATTCTGACATCATCTCTCTTCTGTTGCTTTCTCATTTCCTCAGTCTATGAATTGATTTTAACTTTGTTAAGGTGTCTCTCTACTTCCAGGGTGGAGGACACACTGTCCCAAGCTTTGAGGATTTTTACAGCTGATGCTTCTAGAGACTTGCAAGTTTTAAATTCTTCCAAGGTCTTATGAGAGGTTATGACTACTCTTCAGGCCTGTGCTCTGATCTATGGGTGACCACAAGCACTCCCGTCAGCCCTGGAGTGATGAGGAGGATCCCTGCTTCACTATGGCAGTAAACTCTGTTGTGCTTCTATTCCTCTTCTTGAGACTGGGGCCCTAGACTTCAACTGGGCCCTAGACATCAACCTAGATCTGAGTATGGGCAAAGCAAGAGTCCTATCTCAGTGACAGCAAAGAGAACCCTGTAATCTTTTTTTTTAGTTTTTGCAAGGCAGTGGGGTTAAATGACTTGCCCAAGATCACACATTATTAGGTGTCTGAGGCCAGATTTGAACTCAGGTCCTCTTGACTCCAGGACTGGTGCTCTATCCTCTGCACCACCTAGCTGCCCCCCTGTAATCTCTTTCTGATTCCCTTACTTTCCATAGAATGAGAGCTCCACAAGCAGCTGCTGCTACTAATTCAGAGGTCCCCAGGAGCTACTCCTGGTCTGCTGAAGATGGGTCTATGCTGCAAAGACCTGCACTGAACTATGCTCCACTCTCACCCCTGTGTGGCAGAGTTTTCCTGCTGATCTTCCAAGTAGTCCTTGGCAATCCCTGGGCTGAGAGGTCTGGAAACCACCACTGCTGCCCCTGACCCAGTCACCCCCCTTACTTCTCCTTGATGGTGGGTGTGGGGGCTGGCAAGGTCCAGACTGAAAATCGTGTCCATTCTAACTCTGATGAAACAGACTCTTCCCATAGAGCTTCCAAGTTGTCTTGAGCTGGAAAGTTATTTCACTCAGTCTTTTGTGGGTTCTACCATTCAAGAAGTTGGTTAGTCATTATTTAAAGGCATTTAGAGTGATTTGGGGAAGAGCTCAGGTGTGTCCCTGCCCTTTATTCCATCATCTTGGCTCCATTTTGGGGGAGAGTCTTTTTTCCCAGAAGTGCTTTTAAAGGATGAGGAAAACCTGCACAAAAGCACATAGGTGTGCATAGACAAGAAATGGACTGCAGAAATCAAGAAATAGCAAGTAATCCAGCCTAGATGGAATATACAGCATGTATAAAATAGAGTTATGTGAAATAAACCTGAAAAGATAGAGTGAATTCAAATTGGAAAGGGTTTTAATTATCAAATTGAAGAGCTTGTATTTTATCCTAAAAGGCAATAGGGAGCTAATGAAAATTCTTGAGGAAAAGAATGATGTAATCAGACTTGTGCTTTAGGAAGCTTCTTATTACACCTATGTGGAAGATAGTTTGTAGAAAGGAGAGACTGGAAGCCAGGAGTCCAATTGAACTGTCCACACACATCTAACATTTAGCAAGAATAGCTAAAATAGGGTGGCTAGGTGCCGCAGTGGATAGAGTACCTGCCCTGGAGTCAGGAGTACCTGAGTTCAAATCTGGCCTCAGACACTTAACAATTACCTAGCTGTGTGGCCTTGGGCAAGCCACTTAACCCCATTTGCCTTGCAAAAACCTAAAAAAAAAAATAGCTAAAATAGAAAGCTCCTGATATTTCCACTGAGCTAGAACAATTGACTATATGATTGTAAATTTTAAAAATACAAACAAACACATGTGATCACTTCAGGGAATATTTTTTATTCTCATTAATTAGGAAACTAGCTATACTATCTCATATCTCTCCTCCATTTAACAGTCAAATGACTAGAAAAGAAAAAATGATCTACATTTCTATCACTTTTTACCCCTTTGCAATCCCACCACTGCAATTCAATTCCCTTTCCATGTTTTCCAAGGATCTCTTCATTGCTAAATGTCACAGCCTTTTCTTAGCCTTTATCCTTCTTCTCTTCAGTTCTTGACAATATTGATCACTCCTCCTTCCCTCTCTTCCCTCAGTTTTCATGACCCTGCCTTCTCCTGGTTCTCGTTTCACTTCTCTAACTACTAATGTCCTCAAATTAATCTCCTCTGCTAGATTTCCAATCTCATCTCTGCCCCTAACTATCCATACCCCCAGCCAAGACTTTGTCCAGGGACTTTCTTCTTTTCTCTCCATATACCCCTTATCTTAATAATCTCACCAGCCCCCATATGTTTAACTATCATTTCTCTTCAGATGATTTAGATATCTATATCCAGCCCAAATTTATGTCCTGAGCTCTAATTCTACCTCACCAATTATTAGCTACTGGATATTTTGAGTCAGTTGCCCCGAAATCACCATAGGACTTCCTGTAGAAGCTGAATGACCCTTTGCCAAGGATGTTAAGCATATAATTCATTATTTTAGTACAGATTGAACTAAATAATACCTATAGTCTCTTCCAGCTCTGAGATTTTATGATTCTATGATTCTGTAATTAGTAAATAAACACCTAAATGTAATGAACAACTTACTAAAGAATAATATTAATAATGAAACTCTGCATTTTATAGAGCTTTGTACCTTTTAAAGAAATGTCATGTTTTATGCTCACAGAAACTTTATGAGAGAGAGATAGAGCAAGTACTATCCCCATTTAAAAGATGAGAAAACTGAGGACCAGTGAGATTAGATGATTGTCCAAGATCACATACTAAATCAACAGTGTTAACAATTAATTACCATCTTTTGTAGTATGTTATCTTTTCTTTAATGGGAATAACCAATCCCTGACTTAGCTTTTGAGCATGTTAATATGCATATAGCAGTGTGGTTTAAAGTAGGGCACATCTGCATCGGATTCCATGTGCCCTTGGGTAAGTGTAATGAATATTGTAATCCTGATGCCATTCGTATCTATCTCTCCTCTTTTCAGAATCCCCAGAGGATTTCTAATCAACTGCATGGGACCATTGCTGTAGTCAGACCAGGCTCCCGGGCTTGCCTCTCTGAAAAAAATTCTTCTGAGGCAGTCACTCCACCCCCACCAAGAAACAGTCCTCCATCCCCACCCTATAACCGAAATCATACCCTGGACAGGTGAGTGGTAGTCCCCTCCACCAGCTTCCTCAGCGCACACACACACATCTGTCCACTGGCTCAGACCAAATCACAGCTGATTTGGGGGTAGAACATGGTGCAGTAGAAAGAGTATTGGGCCAGAAGACAAGGATTCAAATCCTAACTCTGCCATGTATTTCCTCTGTGACCTTGGATCAATCACTTAACCTCTCTGATCTTCAGTTTCTTTGTGTCCAAAATGAGGGAACTGAACAAGATAACATCTAAAGTCAAGCAGCCTCACTGTATAGTGTATATAATCTACAATATAAAATCATGATCTATAATCCTGTAATTAAGAAAGAGGAGAGCCCTGAAATAGCCCAGTCAAAAGGGATTCCCTTCCATATTATTAAATGGAGTGAAACAGGGTGAGGAAGTGAATTTAGTCTTCTGCTGACACACTTCCCAGAGTGAAGGTCCCATCCCCACAGCAATCTAGTTACCATCCCAAATGCCATACCAAAATAAAATGTCATCTGTATGGCAATTAGTTTGAATCACCTGATCTACCTAACCTAGGCTTGGGATGGAATAATGTAGTGGAAGAAGACTGGGAAAGCCAAAAATTCCAAGGAAGTGCTGCTCTAGCCAAATGGGGAAGAAGGTAGCAGAGGAAATGTTGAAGGACCATTCCTAGGAATTCCCCAGAAGTTGCACCTTGTAGCTTATTTCCCATAATTTCCACTGTCCTGAATAGGGATCTCCATTTCAGCCCTGACCCAACTTTCCATCCCCATAGTAGGGTAGAATCCCTGTTCACTTCCCTAGTACTAAACATCTGGGTTGCACAGAGGAAGTTGATAACACCCTGCTTTCTACCAATCCCCAGGCTGATGAAACTGAATCAGAGTTTGGGAGTGGAATCAAAGCAAGGGATGGGGGGGTGAATAAATTGATGAAGGGGAGATCAAAAGTAGAACCAGCCTTCGCCACACACTTATTCCAAGAGGGCCTTTGAAACTCCAGACATCTGGGAGCCCAGGGTAACTGTCCCTTTTGTCCTTGTGCTCATCCCTTCGTGGTCTAATCCTTTAAACTGGGACTTCCTGAATAAAACCAAGCCTGTTCAAGATTTCTGGGAATTACCTTCTTTACCTCCCTTCTTCCCAGAGCTCCTCTACCTCTTGAGGCCAGGTTAGTAGACCTATATGTGACCTGAGGTTGAAACCCAAATCTCCTTTCCCCCAGTCCACTACTCTTTATACTGCACTGCATGCTACTTTCCTGTCTGAATATTTATTTTTTCCTCAACTAGGCAATGAGCTCTCCAAAGGCTAGGACCATTCTCCTTTCTTTTCTAACCCATAGCATGAAGAATAGCTCTAAGAATCCAGGAACTTCTTAGAAAGTATTTGTTGATTGAAATGAATGATTGATTGAAGTGAGCGGGTTTCAATCACTTCCAACTAATTTTGCAAAATTTTATAACAGAGAAGTTCTGATCATAAAAGCTCACTGTGTCATCATCTAACCAAATTAGCTGTCCCTCATTTCAAGAAGAAGCTTTTTTTAAATGTAATGGGGCTGGCTCCATACTGGATTTTGCTAACCAGTTGTACTACATTAGACAAGTCATTTCCTCTTCCTGGGCTTCAGAGGTTGGGTTAGGTGAACTCCAGTGTTCCTCCCAGTTGTAACCTATTATCTTTTCTATGATCCTCTTGAGAGGCAATGGGACATAGTGAAGCTAGACTCAAAGTCATAAAGACAGATATAAGTTTTGCCTCTAACATATTGACTATGATCCTGTGCAAGCTACTTAAACTCTGGATGCTCTAAGTTTCTCCTTAACACCATAAATTGCAGAGGTCTGCTCTAGCTTGTCAGAGGGGGTTTCCCCAACTTGTAGTTCTCTATGCAAATGAAATCCCAGGTCTTCTTATCCCTTTGGTCCTATGAGTCTTTATTCCAGAGAGAGAGAGAATAACTAATGTTTAAATTATGGAGAAAGACCTGGCTGCTTTTTCTCAAAAGGTAACATCCCTGATGACTTCTCCCTGTGAGCCATCCCACTGTGAAAGGGGCAGACACACACACACACACACACACACACACACACGCGGGAAATTATGTCCATCAAATCCATCTGGGGTGCAGAGTTGTAAATTGCATGTGAGGTAAAAAACTATTCTATTTGGAGCAAACATTCTTGTTGCTCAACATTCCTCCAAATCTGTCACCAGAAACTAGATGTCTGTTTTCTATAATTAGTTGTTTGAAAAGATTATGTCATTGGCAGAACTCTCAGTTGAATACAAATGTATTCACAACCCCCCCCAAAAAAAAATCTTTTTCTTTTCCTTTGTATGAAACTAACTCCCAAATATTTGCAACTGGTTTCTCACTGGAATATTCTGTGGCAAAAATTTACTTGCAAGCTGATTTGCCCTTCTTCCATTTACTCAACATATGGTTTCCACAACCTCAAGGCCATAAAACCTTCAATTGGTATGAGCACAGAGAATGTAAACTCAGTTAATACCAATTAACAAATATTTGTTGAATACAAGGTCCTGTGATGGGTGATAGGGAGAGAGAAAGAAAAGATGGAGTCCCTGCCCCCAGGGACTTCAAAATCTGCTTGGAGAAACAAGTCTCACCAGTATGCAAAAGAGTTAATAAAAAAAGATCCTAGGTAATAAAGTGTCCACTGAATGGTACAAACCTAAATACTATAAAAACTTAGTGGTGGGAGAGATCATTAAGGGTTTTATAGAAAAGGATCTATGAGTTTTGGATTGATTCTTAAGGATTTCTGTAGGTCCTGAAGAGAAAAAAGGAATAATGATGCCATTCTAGTTAAAAAGAAGTTACACTTGAAAGTGGCACCTTACATTCCCTGTATAATTTAATATTCCATAATTTTACAATAGCCCAAATGTGGGATATGTGGGAAGGCAATAGGATCTAGATTTGAAATTTCATCAGGATAGAAATCTCCTAGTTTATAAACTCCCTGCAGTGATTCAGATTTGCAACTATTCTGCAACTTACAGTCTTGGATAAATGTATGGAATAGTGAGAAGTTAAATGCCATTCTGCTACACATAGCCACTATTTGTCAGAGACAAAATTTGAATCCAGGGCTTTCTGACTACAATGTCAGCCTTCTGGCCACTACACTGGCATAGAATATCAATTATTTTCTCTCATACTTTAGGATGAGGAAGATTCAGAGGTATAGAGACATGTATTAATATGCTCATTGGACCACCATTGGAAATTTAGACTCCTAATGTGGTGTAAAAGTAATAACTGCTTTGAATCCAAAAACCTAAAATCTCAGAATTCAGTTTAACACATTTTTTTCAACAGTCAGGACCTGGTCTGGATAGTTTAGAAGGCAAGGACAGTTTTTAGAGGGAAGGAATGAATGTGGTCCTATAATATGACGCTGTTAAAAGTTTGTGAAGTCAGAAAGGATTCATTTTAAAGCCTGAATATTACTTAAATATAACTTTGGATAAGTCATTCATCTCTCTGGGCCTCTCTCTCTATCAAATGTGAGGACTGGTCTCTGAGGTCCCTTCCAGCTCTGAACATATATGAACCACAGGGGTAGATAATGCAAAACGGTGCTTTTTCCACTACATCTCACTTTCTCTAACAAAAAGCACGATGTCAGAGCGGGGAGGAACCTTGAAAGACTTCCAATCCCAACCCCTTCACTTTACAGAACGGGAAACTGAGGACAGCGGGTTTGGGCGTATTTTTCTCACTCTCACATGGGTTTATCAGTTGTCCTGTGGTGTATTTTTTCTCCCCTCATGCGGCATAGCTACATGAAGACCAACAAGCAGGATTCCCGAGAGGCAGCCTCTTCCTACGAATCCCTGAAGCTGACAGCGCGCAGCGAGCACCTCTGCTTTCTCAACCGGCACCTGGCCCTGCACCGCATCGGCCTCCGGAGTCACGGCTCCTCACCTACGGGGTCCCAGAGCTTCCCCAGGAGTGGGCTGAAAGGCGGGGAGGGCGAGGAAGTCCGGAGCCGGCTGCAGGAAGACTGGGAGGACCGCCCGGCCCTCTTGGACCTGCCCGGGGCTATCGTGTACATGCGGGACCAGAGCCTGGAGGGCACGCTCCAGTTCCTGGAGCAGAGAGAGAGGCTCCAGTACCTCCTGGCCCAGCAGCAGCTTCGGGGGCTCCGAGTCCGAGTGGAGAGCACTAAAGAGCGGGAGGCAGCCCCGGCAGAGCCGGGAGAGAAGCCGCCCTCTCCTCCCCTCCAGGCTGCAGACTCCGGGGGCAAAGAGACACGGAGGGAGGAGAAGCACCCGCCCAGGGAACCTTGCGCAGAACCTGTGAGACCTCTGCTTCTAGTGGGGAGCGACTGCTCCGAGGCAAGGGAGAAGGAGGAGGAGTCCCGGCATTATGCCCTGGACAAACCCCTGGACCTCTCCGACTATGGCCGCTGTCGAGAAGCCCCCAAACTCCCCGCTTGGCTCAAGTCCCCTAGTCCCCCGGAGACTCGCAGTCCAAGTCCAAGGTTGGGGGAAATTCGATCTTCCGCACAGAGGAGCAAAGGGGCTCACTCCCTTCTGTCTCCAGAGATCCTAAGCAAATTCCCAGCCTCCAACCCTCCAGATGTTGACAGAGATGCAGATCGAGTCTCTAGCCAGGAGAGGGATGAGTCCCCTGCAACTCTGGTAAGTCATCAGAGCTCTCTCCCCGCTGCGGCCCCCAACAAAGCCGCGTTCACATCCCTGGCTTCTTAAGCAAGGGGGATGTCACTCATAAGCCAGAGGCAGGACCAGTTCAGATCACTGAGGTCCCCAGGCTTGGCTTCCGTTCACCCCGGCACCCCCTCTCAGGTTCCTACACTACCATTCACCTGCTTAGAGAAGCCAGGCAGACCACCCTTCTTGATGCCTGATATCTCTCTCCCTGCTCTGGTCAGCCAGCAGGAAAGGCATTTATAAACTAATGTCAATGCCAACGCCTGATAACAGCTCCGAGTACTTGTAGGCCTTACTAATGGGGAAGGGGTGTATTTTTTAAATATACATTTGTACTTAGATAAGAGACAGAAGTTTAACCAAAAAGAATTCCATTCAAACATTTCTTAAGTACCAACTGTCAAACAACAAGCCTCTATTAAGCTCATACTAGGTGAATACACTGTCCTAAGCATGCACTGTTAGGCAATAAGGAAGCCAGTATAGCTAAGTGGTACACTGAATAGAGTACTGGCTTTGGAATCAGGAGGATGGGAGTTTGAATCCAACCTCAGACACTTGATTCTTACTAGCTCTGTAACCTTGGGAAAGTCACTTAATCCTGATTTCCTCCCAACCAGGGCCATCTCCAGTTGTCCTGATTCATATCTGGCCATTGAACCCAGATGCCTCTGGAGGAGAAAGTGAGGCTAGTGACTTAGCATAGCATCCTCTCACTCAAATCCAATTCATGTGCTTGTTGTGACACCACCTCCCTCATGTAGTGGTCTTCTTCAAAAATGAAGGACAACATTATTTTTTTTTCAGTTTTTGCTAGGTAATGGGGTTAAGTGGCTTGCCCAAGGCCACACAGCTAGGTAACTATTAAACGTCTGAGGTCGGATTTGAACTCAGGTACTCCTGACTCCAGGGCCGGTGCTCTATCCACTGCGCCACCTAGCTACCCTAAAGAAGCCTTCTGAATAGAACAGTTTGATTTAAATCTGTAAAAAGTCAGACATTATTGAATCAAAACACCAAGGCTATATTTATAAAGCTTAGGACTGCTTTTTATTATGTTTCTTGTGTACCATTTAATGCTGCTGAATCCTACTGAACTTACAATACACTAATATTCCTAGATAGTTTCAGATTAATAGCCATCTAGCCATACCACTCACTGCCTTTTTGTACTTGTGAAGTTGATTTTTTAAATTCAAGAATAAGACTTTACATTTAATATTATTAAAGTCAGCCCAGCATTCTAGCTGGTCAAATTCTTCTGGAATTCTCATTCTATAACCTAGTATGTTAACTAATCATATTAGCATTCTATTATCTGAAAGTCTGACAAGCTTGTCATCTAACTTGTTTAAACCATGGCAGGCAAGTATCTTACCCAGGTTAACATGGAAAATAAAGGTCAAGGGTTGGATGATAATAATAACTAACAATAGCTGACATTTATATGGTGCTCAAAGTTTTCAAAATGCTTTATTATCTCAGTAATGGATATAGAGTAGTTGATGCTTATCCACATGAAGCTATGAAAATGAATCTTCATGAGATAAGGTTTTTAATTGCATCATTAAAAGTAAGCAGGTTCAGGGAAGTTAGGTCATAAAGTGGATAGAGCACCGGCCCTGGAGTCAGGAGTACCTGAGTTCAAATCCGACCTCAGACACTTAATAATTACCTAGCTGTGTGGCCTTGGGCAAGCCACTTAACCCCATTGCCTTGCAAAAAAAAAAAAAAAACCTTAAAAAAAATAGGCCGGTTGAAATTATCTTTGCATGAGTTGGAATAATAAATAAATGAATTTTAATTTTAAAAAATGGGGGGGGGGGCTAGGTGGCACAGTGGATAGATCACCGGCCCTGGAGTCAGGAGTACCTGGGTTCAAATCCATTATCAGACACTTAATAATTACCTAGATGTGTGGCCTTGGGCAAGCCACTTAACCCCATTTGCCTTGCAAAAACCTAAAAAAAAAAAATAGTAGGGAGGCAGTGAGAGAAAGGTTTCTAACACCTGTAAGGTAGGTTAATTAGAAAGTCTTCCCAAATACAATAAATATTTGCCCTTTCCCTTCCCCTTACTTTTTTCTTTATTCCCTTTACTTTGGCTCAGGTTTTTTTTTTAAGATGTCTAGAGTTTTCAGACTGTTAAATACTTATTTACATATTATATTTCATGATTCTATCACACATTCTGCTTGTACTTTGGCTCCACTCTGAATTTAAGCTCTGAGGAAATCTCCAAGCATAACCTATATTTCATTTCACCGTTAACATTCTTAATTCCAGTTCTAGCCTTGTATGAACTAGAGGAAAACATTCACTTTGTGGTTTAGGTGAGTTTACTCCAAGAAATTGAGAAATAATCAAATATAATATGAAGCTCCCAAAGGGCAGCACAGAACAGAGAAGAAAATGGGGATCTAATTCTTTAAACCTAGAAACCCCCCTAATACATTCATGACTGTTCCTTTATTCTTCCTAAGGGAATATAAGGAGGTTTAATTATCCCCTCCTTGTCTCCCCCCTTACTCTTGGTATTCTGAGTGGCCTAACTCTGACTCCTGGTGAAAAACTCTGATTTTTTGCTTGGTGACTCTCAAATTCTCTGAGACACCTGGGGAGGAACTACAGCACTGGTCTGGGAACCCTGAAGTCTCCTGGAAAGACTACTCAGTTACCACTTGCCTTTTGAAACAAACCAGGATCTGTGGTTTTGGTAAAGCCAAAGCAGGCTCCTCAGAGCAGGTACAGGGGTCCCCAGAGGAGATGCCATCCTCAAGAGTATTTTTTGACTTTCAGACAGACAAAAAAGGGTCTGCCAACAGAGTATCTGGCCCTCAATTACACTTCAGTATGCTCAGCTGAGGCTATTGAGCTGCCAAGATAGTTCATACTAGGGTGTGATGAGGGGTACAAAGACAAAAATGAAATATTCCCTGATTACAAGGAATTTATATTCTAATGAAGGAGATAATGTGTGCAAAAAAAAATAGACATGTGCAAGATACATCCAAATAGACATTATACAAGTTATAGTAGGAGGAAAAGGCATCAGCACCTAAGGTAGGGAGTAGCAGAAGAGGAGGGTGGATACAGGAAAAATCTCCTTCAGAAGGTGGATGCTGAAGATTTATTACTAGTCTTTGAAGGAAGCCAGGATTTCAAGAGGCAGAAGTGAGACAGGAGCAGAGGGAATAACCTAGAACAAATGCATGGATCTCAGAATACCAGGAGATGATTTATGTGTAAGAAAACTAAAATGGTAGGAAGGGGATACCTTGTAAAGAGTTTTACATGTTAAACAGATATTTCAGTCACAAGCTAATAGGGATCCCCTGGAGTTTTTTAGGGAGCAGGCTGCCTTTAATGTCTTTTTTTCCTACATTATATTCAATTTACCTATATGACTACAAACTCTAAGAATAAGTTCTGGGATTTTTGCTTCTATATCTCCCATAGATTCATTATCTGTCAATGTTTATTTAATTGAATAGAACAGAAAATTAGTGATCCTCTCACTTGATTGCCTGTTTTTGAAAGGCAGCCTCTTTTCCTTTCACCATCTATACCCTCTGGGTAAACCTCTATCCAAATCATTGACTGAAAAAGGAAAAAAAAATGTTTGTCAACACAAGATCAAGCATAAATATCTCTCCGAATACCTTCTTTCAAGATGACATTGACAAGATAGTTATCTATATTTCTGAATTTAGACATTTAATCAGTTCCAAATACACCTAACTGTAAAATCATCTAGTTCATCTTTTTTTCACAAAATAACATGAGATTTAACAGATGCTATGCTAATAGCTAGGTTAATTATATCTACTACATTCCCCTGTTCTACCACTTTAATAACCCTGTCACATAAGCAAGTATATTTATTGTGGCATAACCTTTTTAAATGTTTTATTAATGCCTTTTGCTCACCTTCATTTCATGTTAGAGCCCTTCCTTGGAACAATTCAAAACAGCTAAGCAAAATGGACCCAAAGAGTGATTTCATCTGCCAGGATATGTAACATATGTAACATATTGCACCCATAGTCCATCACCTCTCTTTTGGAAAAGGGAAATGTGCTTCATTGTCAGTCCTCTGGAAACAATATAGGTCATTTCATTTACTATGCATTAACTTATCTTTTAGCATTTTTAAACTCTATTGTGGTGCAGCACATTATTCTACTGATTCTATTTTTTTTAACTCTGCCTTAATTCATATAAGTTTTCTCATGTTTCTCTGAATTCCTCATTTTTATAATCTCTTAAAATATTTAAAATATATCTTTAAAAATATTATTTAGCAAACATTTCATTGCATTCATTTACATAACTTAGTCATCACTTGGATGATGAATTAAACTTTTCTTTTTTCTTTTCTTTTTTAGGTTTTTTTGCAAGGCAAATGGGGTTAAGTGGCTTGCCAAGGCCACACAGCTAGGTAATTATTAAGTGTCTGAGACTGGATTTGAACCCAGGTACTCCTGACTCTAGGGCTGGTGCTTTATCCACTGCACCACCTAGCCGCCCCTGAATTAAACTTTTCTGACTGGATCCAGAAGACAAGAAGCAATAGCTAAAAGTTAAAGAGGAAAACTCAGGCTTGATATGAGAAAAAAAATCTCATTAATAATGTTATACAGGGCAGCTAGGTTACACAGTGGATAGAGCACTGGCCCTGAAGTCAGGAGTACCTGAGTTCAGACACTTAACAATTACCTAGTTGTGTGGCCTTGGGCAAGCCACTTTACCCCATTTGCCTTGCAAAAAAAAAAATCTAAAAAATAAATAATAATAATGTTATACAAACAAATGGAATGAGCTGTCTCATCCCTAAATTTCTTTAAGTAAAGAACTGAGCTTTAGGTGATGATATTGTGGGAGTCTTATTCAAGTGTGGTTTAGAAAAACCATCACCTTGTCCTCAAGGAGCTTTTGGTCTATCCAAGGAAACAAGATTGACCCATGTGAAAAAGAGAACAATGAAGTGGTAAAACATGGAGTACAATCTCCAGGTTCAATCAGAGTTTAGAGAATGGATAGTTCAAGTGTGGCCTGGAGTAATCTTGGAAGATTCAAACCTTTAAGGATGGGTAGAGGAGTAAAAAAGAGGAGAGGACATTCAAAGTGAGAGTTCCCTTCCCCACCTTAAGTTCCCATAGTAATCCATGTTCCATTTTCACCCAAACTATCCACAAACTTGCCCTGGAGTCTCCCCTAACACAGCTTGACTTTCTCATGTAACTAATTGTATAGTCTTACAGACCATGTTTACAAAAGATATGTATATAGGAATTAGGATCTTTATTTTTAAAATATTATGTGATTCATCATAAGTTACAACAGATAACTTTATTTTATGCAGCATTGTTATTTTGTCACAGGACTTTGAAAATAGATTTCTAGATTTTAGAACAAAAGTGCATTTCAGTATATTTGCAAATAAAATATATAGAGTTGTGATCAGATATGCAACTTAAAAGAAAATTTTATTCAAGTATCTTTATTGAACTTTTTAAGTTGTACCAACCTAAAGAAAAATATTTGGCATTTTGTGATCATGCCCATGTAATGAAATACTAATGTGATACAAGAAAGGATAAACAGGTAGATTTTTTAAAAATGGGAAGACTTTGATGAACTGCTGCTGAGTGAAAAGAGCAGAACCAAGAGAACATTGTACATAGTTAGCAGCAACACTGTGATGATGAACTATGAAAGACTTAGTTCTTCTCAGCAATATAATGATCCAAGACAGTTCCAAATACTATCCACATCCAGAGGAAAGCTATTTCACTTTTTTCCTTTTTGGGGGAAAGATTCTTGTGGTTTTTTCCTGATTCTTCTTTCACAACATGAATAATGTGAAAATATGTTTAATATGATTGTACTTATATAACATATTCCAGATTTCTTACTGTCTTGGGAGGGGATAAGGGAGGGAGGGAGAGGAAAAATTTGGGAATCAAAATTTTATAAAAATGAATGTTGAAAGGGTGGCTAGGTGGCACAGTGGATAGAGCACTGGCCCTGGAGTCAGGAGTACCTGAGTTCAAATCTGACCTCAGACACTTAATAATTATCTAGCTGTGTGGCTTTGGGCAAGCCACTTAACCCCATTGCCTTGTAACAAAAAAAATCAAAAAATAAGTTAAAAATAAATAAAAATAAAAAATGAATGTTGAGGGGCAGCCAGGTAGTGTAGTAGATAGAGCACCGACCCTGGAGTCAGAAGGACCTGAGTTCAAATGTGACCTCAGATACTTAATTACCTAGCTGTGTGACCTTGGACAAGTCACTTAACCCCATTGCCTTAAATAAATTTTTTTAAAAATGAGTGTTGAGGGGCGGCTAGGTGGCACAGTGGCTAGAGCACCAGCCCTGGAGTCAGGAGTACCTGAGTTCAAATCCAGTCTCAGACACTTAATAATTACCTTAGCTGTGTGGCCTTGGGCAAGCCATTTAACCCCATTGCCTTGCAAAAAAAAATGAATGTTGAAAACTATATGTATAATTAGAAAAAAATAAAATATTATTAAGGGGGGAATAAAGTATTGAGTTCCAAATTCTATCATCCCTTCTTCCTTCTCTTTCCCCTCTAAGAGAGGGTAAACAATCTGATGTAGGTTATACATCAAAACAATCTAGTAGTGGCTAAGAAATAGAGTGGTGAATCAGTAGAATAGATTAGGCACACAATACATTATAGTAAAAGACAATGATGGTGTTTGTCCTTTGTTCTCAAATAAGACCATGATGTAATGGAGGTAGGACCATGACAAGCACATAAATTGAATTTGAGTGGGGGGGCAGGGAGACTGCTAAGTCACCAGACTCACTTTCTCCTCCAGAGTCATACTGAGTCCAATGGTCAGATATGAATCAGGATGACTGAAGATGGTCCTGGATGTGAGGCAGTCAGGATTAAGTGACTCATTCAGGGTCTCACAGCTGGTAAGTAACAAGTATCTGAGGCTAGATTTGAACTCCTGTCCTCCTGATTTCAAGACTATCATTCTATCCACTGTACCATATGATAAACCCAAAGATCCATTCTTTTGGGACAAAAACATTATTTGTCCAAAAAAATCTTCTGGAAAAACTGGAAAACAGTATGGCAGAAACTAGGTATAGACTGATATCTCACACCATATACTAAAATACAGTCAAAATGGGTACATGATTTACACATAAAGTTAAGACACCATAAGTAAATTAGGAGACCATGGAAGAGTATACCTGGCAGACATATGGTTAAGGGGAGAATTTAGACCAAACAAGATCTTGGGAGCATTAAAAAATGTAAAATAGATAATTCTAATTATGTAAAGTTTTGAAGTTTAAAAAAATTTGCAAGCATCTCTGATAAATGCCCATTTCTCAAGTCAAATTTATAAGAATATGAGTCATTCCCCAATTGAAAAATTGATCAAGGGATATGAACTGGTCATTTTCAGACAAAGAAATCAAAGTGGATTTTTTTTAAAAAAACTTTGTTTTTGTTATTATTTGGCAGAGCTAGGAATACAACCTAGGTCTTGTAACTCCAACTTGGCCTGTTTGATCAGTAAGTCAATAAGTTCTTCCACAACTTACAACCACCCCATCCCCATGTTCTCAGAATTATGGAACCTATACTCAGAAAAATTGCTCCTTGTCCTGGAGGAGCAGAGGAGAAGTCTCCTCCTCTAACCATGAGACATGCTTCCCACTCAGGAAATATTAGAGAACTATATATACTGTATAAAAAAGTGTTAATTGCTTGGCAGCCTCCTGATTCTCATTGCTGTAACAGCTACAGGACTTAGGGACTTAGAGACTTAGAGATTACCTCCAGATAAATGATAGCACTGTTTAAATTAAAAAGAAAAAACCACCCTGTTGTGTCTTCAGTGGCCTCTAAATTTCTTAAGTTGTGCACTGTGATTTCTAGACTATTATATTGATTGTTCTTTAAGTAAGTAAAATTTTCTGTGCCTAAAACAATGTCTCACAAGGCTCCTAAAAAAAATAACCCCATCATTGAAAAGCAAAGTGATAAAAACCAAGACCCAAAGGAGCTCAGCTCAGTTAGAAAAACCCTTGGACATGAACTAATCCTTAGAGGGGGTTATTTAAAAGTCATCCAGTGTTGCAATATGACATGGTGGAAAGAATGTTAACATTGAAATCAGAAGACCTGAGTTCAAATTCCAATTCTGTCACTTAACTTTGAGAACTTGTTTTATCATCTATAAAAATTAGGAATTGGACTTCATGATTTGTAAAACCTATGAAAAATCTATAAAGTAAGTAAATCTATAAAATATCATATGGAGAGATGGTACCTGAAATAAGATTAAACATGAAACAATAGCTGAATATTGTCTAGATCTGAAGCCCAGGAATTTCTGACTCTGGAACAAGGGTTGGAGTAACAAGGACACTAGGGAGGGTTTCTAAAAGTCCCCAGGTCTGAAGGGATCAACAAGTAAGCAGAGCTCTGGAGATGCTAAATGCTATTGTCTTCCATGTCTCATTTCTCATAGGAGCAAATGCCATCCCCACAAAGTCATCATCCCAGCAAACTGGATTCAGATGAGGCTGAACAGGAAACAGGAATCAGGCTGAGGTTGTCTCTCCATAAACAAGAAGCAGATGATCAACAAGGTAATCCTCCTATTAGTCATGGGGGACACAGTAGACAGTTCATTGGACTGGGAGTCTGGAAGACACTTACTAGCTGTGTGATCCTGGGCAAGTCACTTACCCTTGGGAGCTTCAGCTTCCCAATAATAACAGCTATCATTTGTATATGTACCAGGTATTGTATTAAGCACTTTATGATTATTATCTAATTTGATCCTTACAACAACAACCCTGGAGGGGGGAGTAGATGTTATCAATATCCCCATTTTACAGATAAGGAAACTGTAAATTCAGGGTCACATAGCTAATAAGTGTCTGAGGTTGGATTTAAAATCAGTTATTTCTGGCTCCTGGTTTGGTGTTCAAACCAATCAGCCACCTAACTGTCCTAAATTTATAGAATGTAAATAACTGACTGTAACAACTGCCTCACAGGGTTGGTATGAGACCAAAATGAGATAATATGCAAATTTTTTCATAATTTAAAGTATTATGCTATTATAATATATTATATTATATTAATTTATAATCAATAATGTTATATTAATTATAATATTTGTTGTTATTTTTATATTATGTATTTTATATTATATATTATATATCATATTAGTTATTAGTTGTTATTTTTAAATAGCTTAATTTAGTATATTGGATAGCAATAAAAAATTCATTATTTCTAGTACTTTCACATTATATTTTCATCTCCAGGACAGTTCTGAATCCCTCTCCCAACCATGGCCTTCTATTAAAATGAAAAATAATTGCTTAAAGGCTATTATCTTTGCCAATTACTACCTGGGTGACCATGGTTGGCCATTTTCTCTTCTCTGGATCTCAGTTTCTTCAACTATAAAATGGACGAAGTGATCTCTAAAGTCTCTTAAAAATTCTATATCCTATGATTCTAAGAGATCTTCCCCTTAAGGAACCGAATTTGAGCATGTCATGGTAATAATAATTGTCTATATTTCTGCAGCAATTTATATACATGATCTCACTGAATCCCTAAGAATTTATTTAGATACTTATGTGTAACATTTATTTAGAAGTTTCACATTTGCAAAGTCCTTTTCATATATTATTTCATCTGACCTCAGAACCATTCTACAAGTTAGGTAATACAAGTATTATCCCCATTATAAAGATGAGGAAATTGAACCTTAGATTGACAAGTAACATGGCCAAGAGTCACACAATCAGCTCATGGAACCAAGATTAAATGTTTAATTCAAACCCAGGTCTTCCTAACTCTAAATCTAGCAATCTTCCCACTATACTCTGCTGCTTTTCTAGATAATACAACTATAATTATCTTCATCTTAAAGATGAGGAGGCTAAAACTCAGAAAAGTAAAGTGACTTTCCCAAGGTAACAAAATAGAAAGTGGTAGAACTGGTATGAGAATCTTGGTTTAAAGTCAATTTTCCTGATAACTATAATACTATTACGTAGATGTCAGGTACAAAGTATTATCAGTGGACTATGGTGAACTTGGAGGGACATCCAAACTGAATAAATTCTGGGGTTCCACCTTATTTGATTTACTTATTGAGGTTGAAGACAATAGCAATAATGGTCTACAAATATGCAGAGGGTAAGATTCAAAGTGGCCTTGATAGAATTAATAAGTAGTTTAGAGTGGGGCATTGCTCTCAGACAATTTATCTGAGCCTCTGTTTCATCATCTACAAACTGGGAAAAAAAATAAATCTACATTATCTATCTCACATGAGTTTTGGAAAGATAAGATGACAGAAATGTAAACATATTTGGAAATGAGTGCTTTATGTTTTATGTAAGTAGAATTGCTTGAAAAATATAAAATATTATACAAATGACACGTTAATATAGAACTGCAATACAACTCACTAAGGTTAGCTTGAATGGCTTAGATATTTGCCCAGTTGGTGAGATTTCCTTTGAAGATCCTTCCCTTTTATATGACTGAGACTCTAGAAACCTCCTCCTATCTCTTCCTTTCCAACTGTAATCATTCTCTACACCTTCCCCAAGGTGTTATAATTGAGTCACCTCCCTTCATGGACATTGCCTGGGAGTCAGACTATGAGTCAACATCATGAGATGTGGCCTAAGACTTTTTTGCCAACTCACAATGTAAGCTGAGCCTTGGATCTAGCTAGAAGATCCTGGGACGATCAGGAAAGCTGGATTAGAGGTATGGCTGCAAGGCTAGTGCTGGGCGAGGTTGGCCCTTAGCAAACTGAGAAATCAGGAAAGCTTGACATGCCCAGGCTCCTTCTCCTGGGCCTGAGTCTTTATCCCTTGTTCTCCAGGTTCCCTCCCTCTTCCTATATCTAAAGCTGCTACCAAGAATGGGATGATAGATTCTTTTGCACCAAGGTGATGGTGAATGACATGTCAATGAGGGAATTCCTCTCCTGGGTGACAGACTTTCTTTGACCTGGCTTTATAGTCCCCAAGAGAGGAATTAATCCTATTCCAGTCTAACAAATTGCCTGAAAGAAGAAGGCTGGATCCTCTAAAAGATAGATGATGGAAAAGTGATTGTAAAATTAGGAGAAGTATCTCTATTCTGTTTACTTCAGTACAAATCAAAGAAGACTATGACTAGTAAAGATTCTATTCACTCTAAAACATTTTGCAAATCACCATAGAGCACTATTCCCTGATGAGACAGAAAGAAAGGTTATTATTATCATCTAATTACAGTAGGAACCTACACACTGTGTCTGCTATCCTAGCAGGAAGGAGCATTGCCAGGTGTCTGACAAAGCATAAAATTATATTTGGGGGAAGGAAGGAAGTGGGGCAATGAGACCCGAAAAACAGACAAAATACAAAAGTCTTATGTGCTCCTCCCTCTCTTCAGTTTCTGTAATGATGAAGCAGGATACAGAAGGTATTATTTACATAACTCTTACACAATATACAAACATTAATTTAATTGTTCATATTCTTAATATGGCCAACAGTCAATGGACTGACCTGCTGCTAAGGAACTAAATCACATCCATATTGACATTTAGACTGAAAGAAACCAGACATAATCTAGGACATAAATGACTGGAAAGGAAGGTGGGCAGGTTATCCAGTAAAGATGAGAGATTTTTAGTCAATCAATCAAAAAAGCATTTATGAAGCACCTACTATATTCCAGACACTGTGCTAAACACTAGAAATGCAAAGGCAAAAGATAATCTTTGCCTTTAAGGAACTCACAGTCTAATGAAGAAGATAGCATAAAAACAACTACATACACATGATATATACAAGGAAAATTGGTGATTGTCAGCAGATGAAGGGCATTTAGTAGTATTAAAGAATTGAGGATGGGAAAGACATTTTTATTTTGTTTCTTTTTTCTAATTACATGTAAAAAAATTTTGACATTTATTTTTTAAATTTTGAGTTCCAAATTCTCTCTCCTCTTCCTGTCCTTCTCTCTCCTTGATAGGGCAAATAATTTCATATATTTTATATATGTGCAGTCATATAAAAACATTTTTCCATATTAGTTATTTTGTTAGAGAAAAATAAAGGGTTTTTTTTAAAGTGTGCTTTGATCTGTATTCAGATTTCATTAGGTTTTTTTTTCAGAAGGTGGAAAGCATTTTTCATCATGAGTCCTTTGGCATTGTCTTATTGTGTCAATGAAAAAAGCTAGGTGAGCATCATACAATATTGTTGTTACTGTGTACAGTGTTCTCCTAGTTCACTTCACTTTGCATCAGTTCATCTAAGTCTTAGGTGAAAGACTTCTTGCAAAAAGTGAAATTTTAGGTGGGCCTTGAAACCCAGGAGAACAGGAATATTCATTTCAGTTTTAGGTTCATTTTAGTAATTAATTACTTTAGCAAGAGTTGCAAAAGTATTTGAAACCCTGCTATTTGAAGATCTACTGAAGAAACTGAGAACATTTAACCCGAAGAGAAAGAGATTCAAGGGTGACAAGACAACTGGTACTGGTGTATGCCTATAGTCTCTGCTATTAGAGAGGATGTGGCTGGTGTCTCACTATGACACTGCCATGACTCTGGTGCAAGCCCTCTCATGGGCTTATAGCTGAACTAGACAAAAGCCTATTGCCTAGTCTCACTGTTTCAAGTCTCCCCTTCTCTAGTCCATCCTCTACTCATCTGTCCAATTGATTTCTCTAAAGTAAAACTCTCATATTTTCCCTTCTTCTGCCTGTTTGAAAAGTTTTCTATTGTCTCTAGGATCAAATATAAACTCCTCTGTTTGACTTTTAAATCCTTCATCATCTGGCCACTTCCTACTTTTCCAACCTTCTTATACCTTTCTCCCCTCTTCATACACTACAATCTTGTGATTCTGCTTGCTATTCCTCCCATAAGACATTCAGGTCTGTCAACTACTGGAATTTCACTGCCCCATGACCCCCAACCTGAAATTCACTCCCTCCCTGCACTTTTTCCAAGATCAACTAAAATTCTGTCTTCTAAGAGAAGTCTTTTATGTAGCCCCCTTTATGTCAGCGCTTTCCCTCTTGTGATTAACACCAATTTATATTGTCTATAGCTTGATGATACTTAGTTGTTTGTATGTAGTCTCCCCACTAAATTATGAGTAAATTCCTAGAAGGTAGGGGCTGATTTTTGTCCTTATTTGTATGTCTGGTGCTTAGCACGGTGTCTGACACATAGTAGGAATCAAATAAATGTTCCTTGACTTAACTTGTTGACCTTTGTTTCCAAAGGAAGATAAGACCATTTAAAGGGCTGGGCAATTTTCCAAATGCAATCTAACCTATTCTTCTGCTACTTAAAATTCTAGACCTAATTCAATGTCCATCTGTAATATCTATACTGTTGGACCAATTTAATGGACAGTTCATTCAACCACAATCAATCTGGATAATAAGCATTCTTCAAACAATTAAGTTATTACTGCAGAGGTTGAATTCAAATCTTATTTAGGAGTCCCTGTAATTCAAGTCAAGCAGCACTTTCAACTTGCAGTACACTGTGCAAAGGACTATTGATACGAAGAAAGGGTAAGAAAAATAAAACAAGGGGCAGCTAGATGGTGCCGGAGATAGAGCACTAGCCGTGGAGTAGGAGAACCTGAGCTTATATTTGATCTCAGACACTTAATAATTATCTAGCTGTGTCACTTGGGCAAGTCACTTAACTCCATTGCTTTGCAAAGAAAAACAAACAAAAAAGAAAACAAAAAAAGTCCTTGCCCTCAAGCTCACAATCTGAAAGGAGAGACAACAAGATGTACAAAAAGATATAGACAGGAGAAACTGGAAAATATTTCAATGGGAAGACACTAACACTGAGGAGAACAAAGAAAAACTTCTTATAGAAGGTAAGATTTTAGCTGAGACTTCAATCAATCCAGGAAGAGAGGATGAGGAGGGAGAAAGTTTCAGTAAAAGGGGGAAGCTGGGAAAAATTGTTTGAAGGGGTAGCTAGGTGGCACAGTAAACAGAGTACTAGCCCTGAAGTCAAGAGGACCTGAGTTCAAATTTGACCTCAGACACTTAATAATTGCCTTGCTGTGTGACCTTGGGCAAGTCACTTAGGCCCATTGCCTTGAAAACAAAAATTGCTTGGAGTTGGGAATTTGAGAATCTTGGCTGAGAAATAGCAAGGACAACAGATAATAGAGGGGAAAAATAAAGTGTTGGAAAACTAAAATGGCAGGAAGGAGCTGGGATATACAGGATTTTGAATGTCAACGTTTTATATTTCATGCTGGAGATAATAGGGATCTAGAGAACTATTACTAGAATAGGAAACTAGAGGAACCACTTGGTTTATTGAGCAGGAAGGTGATATGGTCAGACATGTGCTTTGGGAAAATTTATTTGACAGCCAAGTGGAGGCTAGACTGAAAGCAAGAAGACCAATCAGCAACTTATTGCAAACATCTAGACATGAAGTGATGAGTTTGGCATCAGGGTAATAATAGAACCAATGGAGAGGAGCTAGAGAATCAATGATGTTGCCAAAGATGAAAGAATTAATGGAGAAAAGACTATCAAAAAAAAAAGAAAACAAAAGACTATCAGATGAAAGGTGCTATAAAGGTAAAGAAATTTGCAATTTAGATTAGATATAGAGAATGGTGAATGGGGGTGAGAAAGAGTGAAAAGTCAAGGATGATATTAAGTTGTCATCCTAAGTGACTGGAAGGACAGTGGCACTTTCATAAATAAGGAAGTTTAGAAGAAAGAATTTAGTGAGAGATGATGAATTCAATTTTAGACATGTTATATCACACTGACCAGTCTATCCAAGACATAAAAACAATTAGAGGATCACTTCCTCTAAGCTGAGTGGACCCTATTTGGAAGGTTAACAGAAGGAGACAAAAGATGTCACCCAATATGATCTCTCTGTAGAGGGACCACTCAAGCTTCACATGTACAAGATCAGACAAACAACTGTTTGAAAATGATCTTGGGATTTTAGTTGATTGAAAGCTTAATTTGAGTCAATAATATAATGAGAGAGTATTAGTTTTGGGCTCCATTAAGACAGGCATAACTTGCAGGAAGATGACAGTCCTCCATACTCTGCCCTGATCAGATCACTAGAGTATTCTGGGCTCCAACAGTGTGAGAAGGACACTGCAAAACTGTAATCTGTCCAGAGGAGGGAAACTAAGATGATGAAGAGTGTTGAGTTCATATCATTTGAGAAACAATTGAGGGATGGCTAGGTGGCACAGTGGATAGAGCACTGGCCCTGGAGTCAGGAGTACCTGAGTTCAAATCCAGACTCAAACACTTAATAATTAATGACCTAGCTGTGTGGCCTTGGGCAAGCCACTTAGCCCCATTGCCTTGCAAAAAAAAAAAAAAGAAACTAAAAAAAATTGAAGGATGCTTATTCTGGAGAAGAGAAGACTAGAGGGACATAAAAGTTCTGCTCTACTATTTTAAGGACTGTCATATGGGAGAAAGATTAGGCTTGTCATAGTGGATAGAAAACCAGCTTCCAACTGAGGAAGACCTGGATTAAGTTCCACCCCTATCATAAAACTGGCTGTGTGAATGTGGACAAGTCTTTTAATCTCTCAGTACTCAAGGATATTCACTAAGTCAATGACTGAAGAGAAATTTCCTACCTACATTGATAAAGGAAGTTTCCTCATCTTCATGTTCCTTATACCTAGAGATATATAGTCTATAAAATCATAGGTACAATCCCTATCATTTTCACTTTGGGGCACCAAAGGGCAGAACTAGGAACACTAAGGGGAAGTCATAGAGAAGTCAGCTTAAGTTTAATATGATGGAAAACTCCTAACCATTAGAGCTAGATAAAAGTGTAACTGGCTTTCTTGGGAAGTAAAGAATTTCCCTCATTGTAGGTCTTCAAGTCAAGGCTCACCAACAACTTGGTGGGTGGGATCCAGGGGGGTTTCTATAACAGGTAATTCTGATGAAATTAAAGACCCATTATTGCAATGAAATAAGATATGGGCCTAAACAGCTGACCTTCTAAGCCATTGTTCACCAAAACTAAGAGTGTTATAATTCTTTCTTGTGCTTTACAGATGCCAACCATGCTGAGTCCTCGAAGCCAGAGTCTGATGAATTGGATACCTCAGACAGTGAGGTTCGTTCCTGTCACCCAAACCTTAGCAGTACCAAAGGGGAAAGTGGTTGAATAAGAATGATCTGGGAAGATAACAAGAAGGAAAGGATGAAACCAGCGGTAGTTTTGAAGCCAGAAGAACTGAGTTCAAATCTCAATTTAGCTACTAACTGTGTGTCCCTCTCTGAGCCATAGCTTAGTCTTCTAGAAAAATGAGGTGGTAGGATTCCATGATCTCTAACCCATCTAGCTTCAAATTCTATGATTCTATGACTTAGAATTAGAAGGTTCTTTGTCCTAACATAAGCAATATCTCTTATGTGCTTCAGGTGGCTCCTAATTATGACCCAGGAACCAACCAAGATACCCAGGGAGAAGACCTAAGGTATTTTTGTGTGAAGGATAAAATTCAGGGATTGCCCAAGAAACGGAAACGGGGACAAGATCTGTGGAGTAAAGGTATAAGGGGAGAGGGCCTAGCCTAAAGGGTTGGCTTTCCCAAGGGGCTGAAGAGCATTACAGGAAAAGGAGGACAGGGTGAAAGGGAAGAGGATGATAGGGAGCAGCTGTTATTTTTGGTTTCACTATGTTTGAATTTACCTACTAGCAATTCTGGACATACTTATCTGCCTACTCAAGACTGTGGTTAAAACCACCTGAATTGCTTTGAGGCAGTCCGTGTTCAACTAAATGCAGGGACAGGAGTGAAGAGATTAAACTTCATAAGCTATAAGTACTCCCTAAATGTATTCTGTCCCCCTTGGAAGAATGTAAGTGCCTCAAAGGCAGGCACTGTCTGCCTTTTATATTTTGTGTACCTTATACATAGTAGACATCATAATAAGCACTTGCACTGGAAACAAATTTTTAAAAAATAAGACAGTGGGGGCAACTAGAAGGCACAGTGCATAGAGCACCAGCCCTGGAGTCAGGAGGACCTGAGTTCAAATCTGACCTCACACCCTTAATAATTACCTAGCTGTGTGAACTTGGACAAGTCACTTAACTCCATTGCCTTGCAAAAACAAAAAATAAAATAAAAATAAAAAATAAAAAAATAAAAGATGCCTTTAAAAAAAGAAGCCAAGATAGTCCTGACCCTTAAAGAAATTACATTCTATCAAGCATGTTATACCATATTCTGCCTCCCTTTTTTTTTATCTCTAGTCTCAGTTTACTCAACTGCAAATGAAGGGATTGATGGATTCCATTTGGGATAATTTAAGGCATTATGGAAGAGAAAGAAAAAAAAGAATAGAAATACTATTTGTGAGATCAAAAGGTTAAGGTATCATATAAAGAGACTTATTGTCATTACTGCTACCATTATCCTGTTCTGTGACAAAAGTTCCAAATCAAGTGTCAAAGACTATTGTGGGTCCCTTCCCAGGATGCTGGGGCCCAAATCCTGGGCTTGAGGAATTAGGATTTAAACTTCCATTTAAAAGAGGAAGAGCTATAGAGGGCGAAACCTGACTGTTTGTTCCCACCACAAGAAGTTGATGCTGCTCAAACATTTGCCTAGGGTGATACTATTGGAGTTTGAGTTCCCTGTGATAAGACACGGTCCCATGTACATTGGGAACCCCACGTATCTCTCCAGCCCAGGGAACTTCCTGCTAATGGTTAGCCACCCAGACTTGGCAACCAGACCACTGAAAGAGCCCTCTTTCACACGTTAGCTAATACATGTGAGTCCTTAGTGTTTATCCAAGCAATACCCAGAAACATGGATTGACAGCAGAGGCCACACACTCCACAATAAGCTATTGACATTTGGAGAAAGCTTTTATGCACCTCGTGTTTATTTTCCAGACCGGCTATAGCAGTTGGACTTTCCAACAATGGCAGGAGTTATAGAGCTATTTCCCACTGGTGAATAGGCAGAAAATTGCCCTTGATAAGAACAAGCTTGAGAGAGCCCAAACTCAGGAGCTGTATCCTTCCTCATCATACAAACCAGATGTTTTGCAGAATGGTACAGATGGGCCACAAGGCGCCATGGGTGGAGAAGTTGCAGGTTTATTAAGTCAGTTCTTTGCTTTCGAAACAATTTAGGAGGGGGTACTGGCAGGAGATTCCTGGTTCCATCTGGGGGGGGGGGGGGCCTTGGTCCTGGTGGATTTTCCTATATGCACAGGGATAATAAATGGGCTCAGTCTATGACATGGGGTTACCTTTTAACTTGGTTTTTTATTTCCTATTTTCTTTTTTTAATCTAGATGAGTGTGGGTAATTACCAGTTTGGAAATACCCTCTACTGATAGAGATCAGCAACTCATCTATAACTTGTAATCTTAGAGAGCTTCTAGGATCCTTGACAAATTTAATAACACCATGCAGCTAGGTGGCACAGTAGATAGCGTGCTGGGTCTGGAGTCATGAAAACCTGAGTTCAAATCTCACCTTAGACACTTACTAGTTGTGTAATGTGGCCAAGTCACTTAACCCTTTTTGCCTCAGTTTCCTCATCCACAAAATGAACTGGAGAAGGAAATGGCAAATCACTCTGGCATCTCTGCCAAGAAAATCTCGAATAGGGTCACAAAGGGTTAGGCACAACTGATAACAACCCACAAGCATGCAGTTTTTATATTTTAGAGACAGGACATGAATATTGGCTTTCCTGATTCCAAGAGCAATCCTTGATCTAATTACCTTTTATTTGACTCTTATTTAGCAGAAATAGTATTAAAAGGAAAAGAACAATTATGTACTACCAGGTGGGACTCCCATAAAGTTAGAACATACTACAAAGCAAAGTCCATGGACCCAGGGCAGAGCTGCTTGTTTTTGTCAATAAAGGGCCCATAAAGTAGAATTCCCTGCCCTCAGGGGAGTAGGTACCACCACCTTGCACTGGGAGAAAATCTTCCCTGATGGCTAACCAGCAAGCAGTCTTTCCTCTGTCCTGGATTTTGTTTTTGTTTTAGAGTTGGTTGTTTTTGGGGGGTGCTAAGGGAGGTTAGGAGGTAGAGGCAAGTGGTATTATGTAAGTGCTAGTAAGTGGCTGAGGTCAGATTTGAACCCTAGTCCCAGCACTCTAATCACTGTATCCCTTAGCTGCCTCATGTGGTTTGTTTTTATTTTTGCTTTTTATCCCTGGTTTTAAGGGACTCTGGATTCAAGAGTTAAAATTAAATTCTGAGGTGGCAATAAAAAGGATTACCTCCCTGGAAGTTGCTGCTTCTACCCTAAGATAGAAGGGCCCTGACTTGACACTCAGGAAGTAAAAGGAGTCAGCAAATGCCACTAATCCCCAAGGTACATCTTCAAAGTTAGGCAAACCTTCAAAGAAAATTCTTCCTGTACAGAATCCATAAGCATAACGTAAGCAGAAAAACAAATATTTCTCACTCTGCACCTCTTATTCCATAACTGACCAGGGGAGAGTATTCTTTCTCTATGCCCTCTAAGTCAGTGACAGTACTCACTGAAAATCAAATCATTTTAGAGGAAAGAAAACCAACCTGAGATGCTCCTCAGTATTGGGAACAGAGAGTTTTATGACAAGAAAGAAGACATCAGTTGTCTAAGCCACTGGAAAATCAGAGTGGGACCAGCACCAAAGGGGTTTGATAAATCCATCTTCCAGACTTCTGACTTCCACCGAACTATGCTTCTAGTGACCCTTTGAAAAGGTTTTTTAACCACTTAATAATTACCTAGCTGTGTTACCTTGAGTTACTTAACTTAACTACATTACCTCGCAAAAAAAAAAAAAACAGGCTTTTTAATAGTAAAACTCTCATTTATTGAAAATTCAAAAAAATCAGAGAGTTCAACTTAGAACTGGGACTATACAGGTCATATATCCTATCCCTCAATTTTATAGTTGAAGAACTGAAGTTAATGAAGTTAAATGACTTGTATAATATCACACATGTAGAAAGTGGCAGAGGCAGGTATCTGATTCCAAATTCAGCAGCCACTTCCAAATTCAGCAGCCACTTCCACCATACTAGGTTGCTTCAATGTGCTTTGCATGGTCTTCAGAAAGATGACCTTCCTTTGCCTTTAGAGTTCTTCAAAGATGATCAACTTGTGTTGGGGTAGAGTTTGAACACTGAATTGGTTTTCTTTTCATCATCCAATTGTCCACCTATCCAACTCTCAAATTTGGAACTGATTATCACACTTAGGCAATAAAAATCAAAGTAACAAGACTGATTTAGTACTTTTGAGGGATAAGGATTTCTGTTCAAGTATGGACTGGATTTAATAGCCTCTGCCAGCTCTTAAATGCACTCCTACCTCAGGAAGATACAGTTGCCTAAATCAATGTCTCCATCCCTAGAAGGTGATGTTCTTCCAAAAGATTGCTTAATGCTTATTGACTGGAAGCATGGGACTAGTATCTGGTTGCACTTCTCAGAAGAATTTCCTTTATAATCCTTGAGACTCTTTATACTGTTCCAACCTTAAGTAACACCAATTAGAGAGCTCCTTAAGTTAACAAGCCTCCATTTCCAAATACTCTTGAAAGCACTGGATAATGAATCATTCACATTTTAGTGTGACTTAGTTTATCAAAACATTATGTTTTGATTTCTTCTAACATCTAGACAAGAGTTTCCATATAGAGGGCCTAGAAGTTTGTGGGAAGGCAATTTGGAACTGGAAAGGGTTAGAGAAGATAAGTCTGGATGGGTTTCTTTGAACCACCAGAAAGCCCAGGACTTCTGGAGAATAGGAGAGGAGGATTGCTAATCAGTAAGAAAATTATGTAGAAATAAATGTGAATGGGTACCCACTCAGAAATTTGCCAGAGATAACACCTGATCTCAGATCTGATCTAGCTTAGTAGTGTCCATTTTTGCTAGTGCCTCTCATATCTGATGGCTCACATAGAAAATCTGAAAGATTCTTCTACCCTGATGTTAATTCTAAAATCTCACTTCTTGTTTTTGGTAGCTAAGACATCACCAAGAGGAAGAAGGAAATTGAAAGGGGTCTCTGCCCAGATTGAAGAAGAGGAAAGTCCAAAGGAAGAAGATAATTCCAGTCCTGTTTCAAGCAATGGGGCCTCAAAGGAGACATCCATGAGTGGGCCATGAGTGGGAATCCAGGAAGTTTTGTTTTCATTAAGATACACAAAAATGGAACATGACATAAAGACAGCTAGGTGACTAAGTTCCAGCAATCTTGGACTGTGTGAATTCCATTCCTATTTCTGGATTCCAACATCACCACCAAGGAGATAAGAGTAGATGGCATTATGAAGACTTGGTTTGTATTGGGAGGAGAAGGGATGAACTAAAATCACAATCCACCCAAGGATGAAAGAGATGGCACAAATTCAGGAACCCCTCTGGTTTCCACTCTTCTCTTAAGTAAAATGAATATAATCAATTTTTGATAGTAAACTGAGAACTGTGAGCAAGTGGTTGGAAGGGTCTTAGATGTAAGAGAAGCAAGTTAATGATTGAGCAAAGAACCCTGGGAAGAGAGGGTTTGCAAAGGATGGATGAGATTCAACCCTCCACTCAGAGTGGGGAACTTTTTTTTTGTCTAACATTTGTATCCAGTCTTTGGGGTTCAAAAAAACTTGGAAGTCCAGTTTCTGAAATCAGCAATTAATATCTTCTTCCTTGGGGAAAAGTCAAATAGCAATTGAGTGAACCTGGGAAGTAGATGGTCCAAGGCTTCAGATAAGATATACTTGAAACAGAGAGAGTAGGAGGAAGAAGAGAGAAAAACAGAAGACACTGGTCTTCACATGTCTGCTACTTTCTGAGCTTAGAGACAACAGGAACATAGTGGCCAATGGGCAAACAGAGAGATGACTGTTTTTATGACCCTACAATCTCTCTTCAAGAGAAAGATCCTATAACAACCCTCAGAAACTGATTGCATTCTTCTCCCTGATTCTGTCAGCTTACTCATTCTATCAGCTCTCAATTACCCAGAAGTACCATTTGAAAGTGAATCCCACAAATAATCAAAATCCTTGTTATATCCAACAGATTTGACTCTCTTCCATAAAGTCAATGTCACAATTATGCACCTCAATTATAATGATATCTATGGCATTGTGTTAGCCTATATTCTAAGAGAGACAGGAGATTCCATCCTTACCCTCAGGAAATTCATAGTCTGACTGGGCTGGTGTTGGGGAAGAGAAGAATGAACAGTGTAAGATATAATATAATTCAATTCAACAAACTAAGGGCTAAACTATGTGTTTTGGACTCTAAAGGTTACAATGCCAGGCAGTTCAGTGAGGTTTGAATTGTTAGATAAGTCTTTAAACCTACACTGAAAACCACAATGTGAACATGCATCTCCTTGACCAAAATGAAGTCATTATTGGTAAAGGTTCTATTGTGAGGACTAGGAGCCTCAGAATCCCTGAATTTTTACATTGGTCAAACCACCTACCTTCATTTTTCTCCTCTAGTCTCTCAGGAACTCTGTTAGAGGAGGTAGAAAGAGGGTACAGTTGGAGTTGACTTTGAAATTTTCATCCTGGAAGACTGGGAAAATAAAATGCCATCAGCAGAAATTAAGAAGTTAGGAGATAGTATATTTTTAAAGGGTAAGAAAGAAATGGTGAGTTCATTTTGAGCTATGTTAAATTAGAAGTGCTAGCAGGGCATCTTGGGATAAATATACAAGAATCTAAAAAAAAAGTATTCCTCCCTGGAAGATGACCACTGATTTGGCATTTATAGAGGGAGTTATTGTTTTGAGAATGAATTGAACCAGATAATCTCTGAGTTCCCTTCTAATTCTGAAATTATTTGAAGAATGGGTACATGGATTCCAGCTGGGTAAAAAACTGAGTCCATGTAAAAAAAAATAAAGAACCAAACAGATTTACAAAAGGATGCATGGGACTTATAATTAGAAAAGGTCTCAGAAGTCAACTAGTTCAGTCCTGAAACAGACCATGAGCTTTTTCTTCTACAGCCTGACAAGGGAACAACCAGTCTTTGCTTGGATGCATTTTACTATGAGAGATTTAAAATGTTCTTATGTATTTAGAAATGACTTTTTGAAATTAGAAATAGTTTCTAAAATTAAATTTACAGGCAACACTTAAACAACAGTTCTAGTATATAGATTAAGAATTCCCAAAGATGGGGGTTCAAAGAATGAGAAAAGGTCTACCCCGAATCCTACCCAACTTTTGTTTTGTTTTTACTCATAGTCTGAGTCTGCCACCTGGTGGAAAATCCTGGTAATACTATATTTTACCAATGCTAAAGCTGGCAGAGAGAACAGTCACAGTAGACAAGCTAATCAATCAGACAAGGCTAGTGGTTAATCAGAAAAGAGAATCAATGGGTAGGGGGAACTTAATTCCAAAATGGGCATTAGACAGTAATTCTGGGTTTTTCTCTTAATCTTTGTGGTCCGTAGCTCAGAGGATATCTATGAATCTTCCCTGTTGAACATTTTTCTCAATTTAAAACACTGTGATATGAAATTCATTTCTGTGCTGTGTTCTTATCATTGAAATGATATTAAGAGTTTTGTGAAAATAAAATTTCAAATGGAAGCCACGGTGTCATTTATAAAATCTCCAGTTTGGAAGGAGCATTGCAAGTTACAAAGTCTATCCTTCCATCCTATTCAAGAATCCTTATGACAGGTTCTAAGGGAGGGTCATTTAGTCCCTGCTTGAATACATTCTGTGATGGGAAGGGTATTATATGATGAGGTATCCCATTCTGGTGTTGGTCCTTTCTGGTGGTTAGAAAGCTCTTCTCAATGTTGAACCCAAATCTTCCCTCCTATCATTGTCACATCTCTAGCACAAGCCCTGCCCTCAGGAGCTATACAGAATGTCTACTTACCACCTCTTCTCTATGAAAAGCCTTCAACTATTTAAGGCAGAAGTGTGGTATAATAGAAAAAAACAATGGATTTTGAACAAGGACTTGGGTTCAAATCCCAGCCTTCTATTTACTAACTATTTGACCCTGAGCAAATCTCTTAACCTCTCTGGATCTGTTTTCCTCATCAATAAAATGAAGAAATTAGGTATAATAGCCTGTAAGATCCTTTACAGCTCTGAATCCATGAACCAATATTCTTCACCATACCTCCCAGATAAAAACACTCCCAATTCCTTCAAACATTGTTCATATAATACAATTTCTAGGTGTCTGCTTTACTATTCTGACCACAATTTTCAAGACATGCTTCAGTTTAACCAGTGCCCTTCCTAAAATGTGTTTTCCAGAACTGAGAATGATGCCACAGACATGGTCTGGCAAGAGCAGAGGATGGCAAAGTTTCCTTCATTTAAGAAACAAGACTTTTATCAATACAGTCCAAGATAAATTAGGGGGTTTTTTGGTTCCCACAATACATTTTGGAAATTAGAGGGGGGAAAATAGTGAGAAAGAAGCCCAATATGAAAAAGGAGAGGGCTTGCATGTTCCCCAGTTTCATGATAGCAACAAAGTTATATTCAACCCTGATGATTCACAACCCAAAGATGCATGGGTTCACACACCCCAGGCTATGGCTTTCCAAAGCAGGTGATGCATCTGATAACAAATTTACTAACCTCTATATCTCCTTTCTCTTTATCTGGATTTCACCAGAGTCGTTCCTAGTAGGGGAAAAAAATCTCCCTTCAGCCAACTGTGAAACTTAATGAGTGGGATTAGAAGATGGAGCAAGGATAGAATCTCCTTATCCCTATAATGACTATAAGAAATACTTGCAATAGCATGCTCTGGGGGATGGTGACAAATTTTCTGGGAAACTGAAGGCCTTTAGATTCTTTGGAATCTACTTAGAAGATATAGTCAGGCTATTAGCATTTTTAACTGAATTCCTACCTATGCTCAGAACTCTCTTAGATATAAAAGGAAACACAAACCAAAGATGGAGACTTATTATACTCAGGGAGATCAAAGCACAAAGAGCAGAATTATTTATATAAGGGCTTTGACAAAACAACTATCACAATTAAAATTAATAAAAATCTATGCATAATTAAAGTGCTCATTTAAAACAGACACTCTAATAAAGGCAAAAGTATAATGTGAATCTTGTCTGTCTTTAATTTATGGTTTCTATGGCTAAATTATTCATCACCAAGTGACTAGTATATATATCAAGGGGCTCTCCATACTTAGCAAGGTACAGTGGAAAGAGCATTAAATTTGAAGTCAAAAGACCTAGGTTCAAATCTCTGATCAGGAACAAATTATCTATGTGACCTTGGTTAAATCCCTTAACCTCTCTGCACCTCAGTTTCTTCCTCTGTAAAATGGAATTGTACTTCATGACTTCTAAGATCCTTTCAGTTCTAAATCTATCGTATGACCCTATCTCCCAAAAAACAATGGAAGGACTCATAGTTAGTCAATCAATAAACTTATTAAGCAGAACCAGGCACTATGTTAAATATTGTGGATATGAAAAAAGATAAAAGATAATCCCTGCTCTCAAGAGTCTCATGGTCTAATTGGGGAGATAACATATAAACAGCTACATACAAGCAAAATAATATTCAGAATAAATTGGAGATTTCAGCTGACACTTGAAGGAAGCCAGGAAAATCAGGAGACAGAGAAAAGAAGGGAAACGTTCCATGCCTGGGGGATAACCAGGGAAAATACAAGGAGCTGGAAAATGGATTTTTTTATGCTTCAGTCTATATTCAGGAACCATCAGCTATGCCTTTGGGATGGATAATGTACTTTATCATAAGTCCTTCAGAGTTCTCTTGAGTCACAGCATTGCTGAGAAAAGGTCATTCACAACTGATCATCCTGCAATATTACTATAATTTTGTATACAATACATTTTCCAAAATGGAATATCTTGTCCTAGGATTAGCAAGGAAGCCAATGTCACTAAATGGAAATCCATGGGAGCAGATGTGATCACCAAATGAAATAAGATAGATGGAGAAGAGAACGCAGGACAGATACCTATTAACAGGCTGAGGTGAATAAAGATCTAGAAAAAGAGAATAAGGAGTAACTATTAGAAGAAAAAGAAGTAGTGCCCCAAAAACCCAGATATGGTAGGTGCCAACAGGTTACAATTCATCACTGACAGGAACCTGTACATAAAAAATAAAGCAAGGGGCATCTAGGTGGTGCAGTGTATCGAGGACCAGCCCTGGAGTCAGGAGTACCTGAGTTCAAATCCAGTCTCAGACACTTAATAATAACATAGCTGTGAAGCCTTGGGAAAGCCACTTAACCTTTGCAAAAAAAAAAAAACTTAAAAAAATAGAGCAGAAATCATCATTGAAATGATGTAACTTCCAAAGAGAAATATAGTCATGAAGGTAGGGGCTGAATACCCTAAATTTTGTATTCAGGAAATATTAAAAGAATTAAAGGAAGTTCTTTGGTGCATATAGTTGATAATCTATGGAGCTTTAGGCAAGACAAATAGGCAAGAATTGCACAGGATGAAAAGGTATAAACTACACAAATGGAATATTTGCACTGATAAGATCAAGGATTCACTCAAATCTTCTGATATCTATAGGTTGAGTTCCAGAGAATTAAATGTAATTCCCACAGTAGAAAAGTAACTGATCTTTGCAGGGAAGAAAAACAACTGGACCTTTCTGAATGTTTCTGAAGAATCATAATCTGAGGTATAGTGACCAAATCCATTTTGGAGGTTTTAGGATTACCTAATTTGGCCAACATCACTTAGGACCATTTTGTCTTTCAAAATATTTTTTTTTCCTTCCCTAAGATGCAGATATAACTTCTTTGGCTTCCACTATGGCTTAAAAATAACTTTTTTATTCCACAATCCAGGGTTACCACAGGACACCAGGTGATTTCCAGAGAAATACACAGATCTAGGCATGGGAGGTTACGAATATAAGGGGACCATCCCTGATAGTAAATCTTTAAGGGTATTGCCCCAATCTTCAAAGCACTTACAGAAAGTTGTGCCCTGATTATCAAGAAGCAAATGTAGCAGAGACTTCTGGAAAGTACATGGCACACACCTGGAGTTCTCCCTCACTCACCAAAGTCCCCAAGGGAAATTTGGCCATGATTAGTGACACAAGGGAGACAAAAAGTTTAACTCATAGGGAGGTTAACCCTAGATGGAAGAGTCCCCCAAACTTCACTAACTCTGAAGGCCAGTTTTAAGTTGAATAGAAAGGTTAAAAGTCAAAAATACCACCTATTAACAAAAAAGGGTTATAAGAGTAGTGAAAAAAAGTCTGATTCAAGAAAATACAATAGAGTGCTAGGAATGAACTCCACATTTCCAAAGTCCAAAATATGGTTTTCATGTCAGACTTTTGGATTCATACAATCCAATTGGGATACTTATCCCCCACCACCTTCCTCCCCTATATAGCCTGGTATATAGATTCTTAATGTTCTTCTTAGATTTTCTTTAATAACTTCCCTCTCTAGGCAGGTGCCTGTTACCTGTGCCTAAAATGCTTCATCTATGAAAAAAAAGAACAATAAAGTCAACTCTATTTTCCATTCACAAAGCTACTATAAAGACAAAGAAGATGCTAACTATTACAATACTTTGAAGTTTGGAGAAGTAAGGCTTGTAAATACATCAGTGATTATAGGACAGTGGTGAGAGCAAGGACTCTTATTTTTCTTATATTGTATATTTTCTTCTTTTATTTAATTTTTAGATCTTGTTTTATTGTTTCTTGATATCTCTATGGAGTCATTAGTTTCCACCTCCCAATTCTAGCGTTTAGGGAATTATTTTCTTCGGTGAAATTTTGTACTTTTTCCATTTGTCTAATTCTGCTTTTTAAGGTACTACTTTCTTCAGGTTTTTTTTGGTGGCCCTTTTAACAAGCTCTTAATTATCTTTTAAATTTTCATCCTTTATGAAAAATTGCTCTAAATCATTAATTATTAGAGAAATACAAATTAAAGCTTCTCTGAGGTACCACCTCACACCTCTCAGGCTGGCCAATATGACCAGAAAGGATAATGATCATTGTTGGAAGGGTTGTGGGAAATCTGGCATACTATTACATTGTTGGTGGAGCTGTGAACTCATCCAACCTTTCTAGAGAGAAATTTGGAACTACACCCAAAGGGCAACAAAAATGAGCATACCCTTTGACCCAGCAATACCGCTACTGGGTCTATACCCTGAAGAGATGATGAAAAAGTGTAAAAACATCACTTGTACAAAAATATTTATAACAGCCCTGTTTGTGGTGGCAAAGAATTAGAAATCAAGTAAATGTCCTTCAATTGGGGAATGGCTTAACAAACTGTGGTATATGTATGTCATGGAACACTATTGTTCTATTAGAAACCAGGAGGGACAGGATTTCAGGGAAGCCTAGAGGGATTTCCATGAGCTGATGCTGAGTGAGATGAGCAGAACCAGAAAAACACTGTATACCCTAACAGCAACAGGGGGGTGATGTTCAACCTTGAAGGACTCACTCATTCCATCGTGCAACAATCGGGAACAATTTTGGACTGTCTGCAAAGGAGAATGCCATCTGTATCCAGATAAAGAGCTGTGGAGTTTCAACAAAGTTCAAGGACTATTCCCTTTAATTTAGAAAAAAAACATATATCTTATTGTCTGATCTTGTTAAAAAAAATTTCATCCTTTGCTTTCATTTTTTACCTAGTTTTCCTACTATTCTTATTTGATTTTGAAATATTTTTAAGTTCTATCAAGAATTCTTGTTAGGCTTGTGTCCAATTAACATTTTTCTTTGAGGTTTTACTTGTAGCTGTTTTGACTTTATTATCTTCTCCTGAATGTGTTCCCTGTCATTATAGTAGATTTTTACTAAGTTCTTGTCTTTCCTTTTTTTTCTTTTTGGACACTGTTCATTTTTCTAACCTATTTTTTGGTAGAGAACTTTATATTAAAGTTTGAACTTTGTTTCCAGCTTGGGGGGCGGGGGGGGGGGCAGAGAGAGGGCACTGTCTCAAGGTTCAGACTTTTTTGCACTGATATTTTCAGAAACTGTTCTTGGGGCTTGGAACTTTTCAGGTATTTCCAAGGTGGTGTGATCTGGGGAGAGGTGTGCTGACTGTCATCCTAATCAACATTTTGGTCCTTACCCAGGAGGAACTATTGATCTTTGGAACTACTTCCTTGGGATCCTGATCCCTTGGGGCTAGAAGTGATATTATCCCTCAGGCTTTCCACTCCTGCGTGTGGGTAATGGAGTGTCCCTCATGATTCCCACAACTTCTTTACCAAAAGTATTCCTCTGCCTTTGAATTATGATCCAGAAATGGGTATAGGCAAAGGTGTTGGCTAACAGTATTTGGTCCTGTGTATGGTGCTAGCACAGGACTCCCCTAACAACTGTTTCTGACCAATTACCAGTTCCCCCTTACCACCTCTGGCTTAAAAGCTCCTGAAGCAGCTGCAGCCTCTACTTAGTCTCACTTCCATTGTTTCATCCGTATGGTCTCTGGACCAGCTTCCTCCCCAATGTCAGAGATCTCTCTTTCCAACCTCCTAAGTTGTCTTGGGCTAGAAGAAAATCTGACTCTCACCTTTTGTTGACACTACTACTCCGGAATTTGATTTGAGATTTTATTTTAAAGTTGTTGAGAGGGGAAAAATTGAGAGAGCTAAACTGAATCCTTTCTCTGCTCTGCCATCATGGCTTCACCCCTGGAAATTCCAAAACCTCAATTCTGAACACTACACGAGAGTAGTTTCCTTGTTCCCTTTTGTTACCTCATAATTGTTCATCATTAGTAGTATCATAGCCTGATCAATATTAATAATGTTTGTGTTCTCACAGCATAAATGTTAGTCTAGATGAAAACTATGATTGCATGGGGATTATGAGTCGTCTTGAAACCATCATGGACCAATCACAAATGTTCTGCAGAATCAAACCTAATATTGCTGCTCATTTCAGTATTAAGGCTATTTTTCCTGTCTTAAACTTAACCCTTGCTTTTAGATGGCTCGGTGCACAGCATCTGGTCTCAGGAACACCTGAGTTCAAATCTAACCTCAGATACTTACTAGCTTTGTGACTTTAAGCGAATTACTTCATCTCCGTTTACCTCAGTTCCTCATCTATCAAATGAGATGAAGAGGGAAATGGCAAGTCATTTGACCTGTTTGCTTGAATCACAATACATTACTAAACTGTAATGTGAAGATAATAATAGCATTTACCTCCCAAGGTTGTTGTAAGGATAAAATGAGATATTATTTTTAAAGTGCTTAACACACTTCCTAGCATATAATAACCATTACATAAATATCCCTTTCTTTCCTCCCCTCTTCTTCCTCCTCTCTTATCCCCCAACCTAACATACACTCAGTAGAATTTCTCTGAGTAGTTAATGTGCTGGTAATAGAAGAGAAGAAAGTAACATCTGAAGTGATTCTTTCTTTACAAAGTTTACTTTATATATGAAATTAGTACCCATATGAAGTCTTGCTGTATTTTAATTCTTATAAAATTCTCCACCTAAAATATTAATAATTATTTTATGAGTTTTATGATCTTGAGTTTTCATAATTATGGGCATATTTTATAATTTACAATTATATAATATAAATTTAATTTAGCAAAAGTTATCAGTATATTGTATTTCCCCATGTGTAAGATGCACCCTTTTTTGAAAAATTTGGGGTCTAAAAACTAGGAGCATCCTAAACAGTGGCTATAGTTTTTTACTTGCATTTCCCACTTTTTCCTGCACCTTGAGCTCACTGTTTCACATTTGTTACCAGTATATTAGGTTACGTTTTGCCACATTCTGGGCAGAAAATATTCTCGTCCAGTGCTGAATTCAGGTTCAAAGTGATCCAGTTTGCAAAAATTAAAGGAAATCATGCTGTTTGAACGTCACTTTGTCCTCCTCCGAGTGAGAAAACAATCCAAGACTGGCTACAGGAAGCAAAAACCCTCCTGAAAATACCATGGCATAAGAATATGAGAGGCAAATCAGCAAAATGGCCTGATTTAGAGAGGGAATTGAAGAGAAAGATTGAAGAGCAAAGAGCCATTGGAATTCCTGTATCCACAAAGATGGTTCAGTATGAGGCAAGAAGAATTCTAATGAAAAAGAAGTGATTGATTTCAAAGGAGGACACAATTGGTGCTTCAGGTTCATGAAACAGAATGGATTAAGCATGTGTCCACACACCAGACTTGCCCAAAAGATTCCTGAAAGCTATGAGCAGAAGGTCCTTGAATTTCATGATCAGTAAAATGAGTTCAATAACTTTATGTAATACATTTTTTTCAAATTTCAGGCCCCAAAATTAGAATGTGTCTATGACATGGGAAAATATGCTAAATTATTGTAAACACTTTATGAATAAATCTGAGTAGCTATGTGGCACAGTGGATAGAGTACCAGACCTGAAGTCAGGAAAACACCCCTTCCTGAATTCAGATCTGGCATCAAACACTTCCTAGCTTGTGACACTGGGTAAGTCACCTTTTTGCTTCAGTTTTGCTTCAGTCTTCTCATGAGCTGGAAAAGGAAATGGCAAACCACTCCAGTAACTCCTCCAAGAAAACCTCAAATGGAGTTACAAAGAGTCAGACACCAATGAATAACAATGATGAATAAATTTAAAAAGAATAGTATAAGGGATATATTAACTTGCTCTGTGGACTCACAACACATTTTTCCAAGCATTGGGAACCCTGGTTTCATGGGGTGGTCTGTGCTATCAGGAAGCAGGCCACTACAAGTATGTGTTCAGACAGGGAGATTAAGACATTCTGGGTCTCAGTGCTGATTTCCACAGAAGGGTCCTGGCTTTTGGAAATTATAGTGTGAAACCCTGGCTGAAGTAACAACCTAATCAGCACAGTTCTGTTCTCTGGAGATCTATTTAGGAGAGTGTTCAGGAGTTATAAATCATCAAAGTTGATTGAATAAATAAGTGACTTTGGGAGCAAGTGTGTGCACATCTATATCATCTTGTCAGAGTCCCACCACATTTGAGTGACTAGGGAAGGGCTCCGAAGATGCTGTCAAAGGTTAACACAGCACCATCACTGTCCAAGTCCTCCTCCATTCTTTATGCTTGAAGTCTTGGACACCTTGGAACATGGTTGATATAAGGGACACACAGTAAAGGGAACAGAGACAAACACCCACAGCTACCCAGGAAGCCTGTATCTTTAGCACCATAATCTTTATCATATCTGCATAAATTTTTAAAAAAGCAATTTATCAGTGCACCTCATATCTCTCTCCTCCCCTCTACTTCCAAAACAATCAGCTTTCAAACAGTAGAATTAGATCTGAAATTCTGATTTCTCTCTGTTAAAAAAAATCTGCTACTGTCAATTTAATGGAAGAGAAGTTGGTGGGGAAATTGTAGAACAGGATAGATTAGGAAGTTTAAAGTCACCTAATTTAAATCTGAGTAGTTTTCAATTTTATGTTTTACCTTACACTTTTGTTTAAATTATGTTTTTTTATTCTCTTTTATTGATAATTACACCTAAAAAAAATGCTCATGATCTGGAATGCTTAGGTACAATGACAAGGAAGAAGGTTGGTATTAGGAAAATGCAAGTAATTAGAACTCAGATTTATCAGATATCTGAGTTCAGAGAGTCCAAGTTAGCGTGTACCAGGAAAATTCAATAGCCTCAGGGACTTATGTTGAAATGCAGTGGTATGTTAGAGCCAGGCTTCCTGGGGTTGATTTTTTAAATTTTAATGTGTATTTATACCTCAGAAAGCAGTAAACAATCCAAATCAGTTAGAATTTTTAATTTTCTTTACTGACTATATTTAAGAAAGTCCTAGAGAAAACATTAATGCAGATGAAACTTATGTCTGCATATAAAAAAACTTAATTTATCAGTATACCCCTAGGTTTAGAAATCAGGGTAATTTAGTTTGAGATGTAAGGGAGACAAAGACTGAAGACAAAGACTCTTGGAGAGGTAGTTAAGGTTCTGGAAATCTGATGAATGAATGAATGAATGATTGAATGAATAAATGAATGAATAAATAAAAAATTTTATTAAGTACTTACTTTGTTCCAAGCATGCCAAAACTAAACTCTCAAGCACATTATCACCAAATTATAAATCACCTGGGTAAAAGAAAAAAATACTTCAAGAATACAGAAAGAAACCATTCAGATACCATTCGGTCATAGTCAGAAACTCACAAAATTTAGCAGCTACCACACTAAAGGAGTGTAGGGTCTGGAATATGACACTCTGGAAAGCAAAATAGCTGGGATTTCAACAAGAAAACCCAGCAAAACCAAGTATAACTCCTTCCACCCCAGTGGTCTATGAGAATTGTAAAAAGGTTCTACTCTTTCTCTCTTTCCGGCCTTTTCCCTTGGAACAGATCTAGTCTTCCATGGATTTCAGCAAGGGAGGAAGGAGATTTTTCTACTTTCCCTACCCCTAGCATCAATAATAGTTACAACACAAGTGTTTGTCTAGAGGAGCATTTAGTTGGAACTCAAATATCTCCCTGCCTTTTCTGATTTGTATATCTTTCCCTAAGCACAGGTCATCAAGCAATGACCCTAAGAAATAGCTGTTTCCAGACTTAGTAGTAATAATCTTTTGAATTCAAGTGATTGGGAGTTCCTACCTTGGTACCCACTATCCAAAACAAGATACTTTCTATAATTACACCATTCTTCAGGGGAAAAGATGTCTACCTGCAGGAAAAACCTGGATTTTGTGATTTGTCCAGTCCATAAAGTTTTGAGATAAACTTGAAATATCTATTTAGCAGTCCAACAAAACTGTCCTTACCTCCCAGGAGAACACAATAAGTATGATACATTATTGTTTCATGTTTTTAAGTATTTCTTTTAATGAACACATGAGTTTTTGTGTGTCTTGGGCATTTTTGGCAACAAAAGAAATAAATATATACCTGTCCTATAACTTAATATCTTATTTATACATGAATTCTTTTTATGGACAGGAGCCTTTATAGAAAGGTCCTAGATGTGAGTCATGCCTAAGCTTGATTTTTAGAGAGTTAGAGCCCAGAATTATTATGAGTTCTTATAGGAAGCAGCCTCCATGAGTCATAATTCACATCTTAGAGACTCTTCTAGGATATGGAGAAGGGAAGGAATTGATTCCCATCAATTCCAAGTGCTTGATTCTTTTGGGGCTGACCCACACACTTTTGGAGTTTATCAGTCTGATTTTTTTTTTAATCTACCTAAATAGAACTGAGTTTGGATTTCCATTCCAAATGCTCTATTGTTTTTTCAGGGATTCACTGGAGAAATTCTAGATGCCCTACATATTTCAGGGACCCACCTAAAATATTTTTTCTTTTTCTTTTTTTTTAAAAGAAAAATTTTGGGTGGTTAGGTGGCGCAGTGGATAGAGCACTGGTCCTGGAGTCAGGAGTACTTGAGTTCAAATCTTGCCTCAGACTCTTAATAATTACCTAGCTGTGTGGCCTTGGGCAAGCCATTTAACCCCATTGCCTTGCAAAAAAAAAAGTCTAAAAATAAATAAATAAAAGATTTTATTTATTTTAAGCTTTACAACTTTTCCCTCATTCTTGTTTCCTTCCCCCACCCCCCCACAGAAGACATTCTGTTAGTCTTTACATTGTTTCCATGGTATACATTGATCTCAGTTGAATGTGATGACAGAGAAATCATATCCTTAAGGAAGAAAAATAAAGTATGAGATAGTAAAATTACATAATAAGATAATGGGGGGTTTTCCCTAAATTGAAGGTAATACCAGTCATGTATCACACACTCACTTATATTAACACACACTCATTCATCCTCCCATATGCTTGGTGATTGCTTGGAGGACAATCCTGGTGGAGAGGTGTTTTCTCAAGATGATACAGTAAGCATCCTCTCTAGTTCTTCTGCCTCAGCTCCTTGAAATTTCAATCCTAGTCACAGCAGACATTCAGGAGCTCAAATCAAAGCTGCTGGAAATGAAATAAAAACTATTTTATGAAAACTCAGATTTTTGATGGGTGGACAACTCACCCTCAACTCAATGAGGAGCTCATTCTAAACTAGTCAAATTTTCCAAAACCATTTTAATTCATACGTATTTTGGATTGAATACTTGTGATTTATGTATTTGAACAAACTGTATAAGAACACTAATACTGTTTGATTTTTGTCTTTGTACCCTCCCAGCCCCTTGTATGGTGCCTGGCTCTTAGCAGACACTTAATAAATGCTCTTGTGTTCAATAATGATCCCCTCCAATGTATCTGGACATCCTTGCCCTATGGTCAAGGGGGAGTATCTGAGAACAGTTCTGTGGGATTTCTGAGATGTCCCTGGCATTCAGGAGTTTTCTTTGTGAAACTTTCAGTGATTTTATTGACCATGAAACACTATGTAAATTTGATTTGTGATTAAATTTTTTTCCCAAAAAATAAAAAAAATAAAAATAAAAAAATAAATTGAAGGTAATAGTCTTTGGTCTTTGTTCAAACTCCACAATTTTTTCTCTGGATATAGATGGTATTCTCCATCACAGAAAACCCAAAATTGTCCCTAATTGTTGCACTGATGGAATGAGCAAGTCCATCAAGTTTGATCATCACCCACATGTTGCTGTTAGGATGTACAGTGTTCTTCTGGTTCTGCTCATCTCGCTCAGCATCAGTTCATACAAATCCTTCCATGCTTCCCTGAATTCCCATCCCTCCTAGTTTCTAATAGAACAATAGTGTTCCATGACATACATATACCACAGTTTGTTAAGCCCACCTAAAATATTTTTGCCCAGAACTCACTCCGGTTTGCCCTATATATTGGCAGGGATCCAGTAGAAAAATGAATTCCCCACTATTATTCTATTAGAAACCAGGAGGGAGGGGCGGCTAGGTGGTGTAGTGTAGCTAGGTGTAGACTCCAAAGCACTGGCCTTGGAGTCAGGAGTACCTGGGTTCAGATCCAGTCTCAGACACTTAATAATTACCTAGCTGTGTGGCCTTGGGCAAGCCACTTAACCCCATTTGCCTTGCAAAAGAAACGTATAAAAAAAAAACCAGGAGGGATGGGAATTCAGAGAAGGCTGGAAGGATTTGCATGAACTGATGCTGAGCGAGATGAACAGAACAAGAAGAACACTGTAATCCCTAACAGCAACATAGGGGTGATGATCAACCTTAATGGACTTACTCATTTCGTCAGTGCAACAATCAATGACAATTTTAGGGTATCTGCGATGGAGCATACCATCTGCATCCAAAGAAAGAATTGTGGAGTTTAAACAAAGACCAAAGACTATTACCTTTAATTTTAAAAAAAAAAAAGATATCTTATTATGCAATTTTGCATACTACCCTCATCAAGAAGACATACCTCTTGTATTTTATTTTTTCCTTAATGATATGATTTCTCTATCAACACATTTAATTTTGGTCAATGTGTAGCATGGAAACAATGTAAATACTATCAAACTGCCTTCTGTGGGGGGGGGAGTGAGATTGGGGGGAAAATTATAAAATTCAAAAAACAATATAAAAAAAGAAAAGAAAAGAAAAATGAGTTCCCCAATATGTTGGAGTTCCCCATAACAGAAATTTTGAGACAAGACAGTTTAATTTAGAGAGAAAGAGAGAGAGAGAGAGAGAGAGAGAGAGAGAGAGAGAAAGTCTTTTTATAGCTGTTTTAGTTTACTATGTTAGAAGGTGCCTCATCAAGATTCCATTCCCATAGACTCAGTACCAGTCACAGGAAAACATGAGGATCAATCAGGATGTTCTTCATCATCTCAGGAAAGTTGAAGCACTGTCCACTGTTCAAGAATCCAGGGTTTGTGCCCATCCACAGAGAGTCAAAGTTTCAGGAGTTTCCTTCTCTTACATCTTCACAGCCTTAATTCTTAAATACTCCCAAATTCTCTAAAGGGAGACTCACCTAGGTGTCGAACCTCCACCTTCTGTCCATCTAAGTCCTCAAATACCTAAGAATCCTTATCCAAAGGACATCCTCAGTTGATCACAAGACACATGGAGTCATACCCAGCTGACACACCACTGACTCAGAGTCCCTCGACTTTAATGCAGTTACTCAAAACAAAGACTAACATCCTGTCACACTCATAATCCTCTCTACATCCTGTAATCAAAACTCGGGGCCAGCTGCCAGTTACCTCCTGCAGCAGTTATCAGCACCTGATTGTCCTTTATAACTCAAAGGTGAGAGAGTAACAAATTATTCCTATAAGCTAATCTTTTCCATCTACATTCATAGCTTATGTAATGTTAAGCATTCTCAGAGACTTAGCACAACCATGAGGTTGCACTTCCTAAGTAGGAAAAGACAACCCCTAGAATAGAGTAGCCCAAGGAATCAAATATTTCAAGATCGCTAAGCACACCCTAGCTAGCAGATTGATGAAATGGATATGTAGCCATTCTGACTCGGAAGACAAGACCTCCACACCTCCTATCCCACCAACCAACCTGAAAGGTTTTCACTATATCCAAAGAAAGTTAAGGTCCAAACTCTGCCAACTCTCAAACCAATAGTAGAAGGGTTTCCTTTGAAATGGCAGTGCAAGGGTGGCAGCCAGGTGGCACTGTGGATAGAGTACCAGTCCTGGAGTCAGGAGGACCTGAGTTCAAATTCAATCTCAGATATTTAATAATTACCTAGCTGTATGAATGTGGGCAAGTCACTTGACCACAATGCCTTGCAAAAAGAAATAGCAGTGCAAAAGCTTTCTATCAGCACAAAGGACTACTACCCTCATGAAGAAGAAGACATACCTCATTGGCATACAATACGCTCTGGCACCAAGATTAAATGAAATAATGTATGTAAAATACTTAGCCAACTTTAAAGCATTATTTAAATGTCAGCTATTGCGGTTATTATCATTATTATTACTACAGACATCGGATGACAAAGGAAACAGGCATCCTAGAAATGGAGATCTCAGATCCACAACTTTCTACCTCACATTTATCATTTTGCTACTAATATTTAGAGATGAGCAAGGAATAGGTCTGCAGAGGGCTAATATATTCTGAAAGGCACGGTGTTCTTCATTTTTATGATGGAAGGCAGAGCCACAATTAGGTTTGGATATCTAGGGTTTTTCCCTGGGTACTGAAATGTAGAGTTTACAAAAATACTTAATAAAATAAGTAATAATTATAAATATTCCAAATAAAAATGTAAATAATATATTACAAAATAATTATTTTAAAAGATTGTATAATATCACTTATTGTTACATGTATAAATTGACAATTATGTTCATTCCCACAACAGCAAAGAAACTAATAAGCAAGGCTAATTTGCTGAAATGAAAATGAAGACAACTTGAAACAGTTGAAAATGAATATTGCCAGATTACTAAGAACCATCTTTGCCACAAACACCTCTCCCAAATTTCTTGTGGGGGGAGGGATCTATTAGTATGGATCCATTGTTTATATTATCTGAGTTCAAAGCTGGGTATTTGCATAAGACTATCCTCATTGGTGGATAGAATGATTACTCAATGTTCTCTGGCTGTATGAAAGGCAGAGATGGCAGGAGTTTGGGAGAGGAGGGTTCTTCCCTGCCTTCTGACTTTGAGAGTACATACATAGAACCAGTCACTCTTCAGGGAAAAGCCCCTGGAAGGAGGAAAAAACTTTGGGAAGAAACTTTCAGTACATCATACAGTACACCTTCTACATCATAAATTTCCTCAATGCAGTTTCCATATATAATGAATCAGCATAAGAAATTAAATGGGAATTTGCGGGGGGGATATTGCAGAAGTTGCAGACAACATAGAAAAATTTTGAAATTCAGAAATGCATAAAATATATGTATAATATTGATTAATATCAACATATTTTATTTTTAATACCATAATAATTCAGACCTCTTCTGAAACAAAGGGAAAGCCAAAAAATTTTCTATGGATTTTCCATGGAGGGGGTACTGCACCCTTAACCCCTGTAATGTGGAAGGTGTAATAGAGTATCCACTCTCGGAGGAGAGCAAAATAGTCCACTTTATAGCCTCAATCCTTTGCTTCCAGTCAGTCAGTCAGGAATAGAAATCTCCAGTAGAGAGGGGTGAGTGAGATTCCAGATATATCTATTCATGTCTCCCTATAATCCAAATTTAGGCAAACCAAATTGTAAACAATATTTATATAGACTTGGGTAACCTATATAGGCAATACTTTATGGGTCAGATTTTTAAAATACTTTGATTGCTTTTTGTTATTTTCTTTCCTCTTCATTTTCATTTTTCCTCTTAAATTCTTTGTTATATGGAATGGCTCTCCAGGAGGGGGGAAAGGAGGAGAAACAGAGGAAAACTGAGACAACTTAATAACAAAAGATGTCAGTAAAAACTTATTTAAAAAAAAAGAATAACTAGTTAGACTTGGAAATTAACAGATAAAGCATTTCTTCCTTACCACCAAAAACAGGTGAATTTCTCCCTGGTCATTGGTCTACCCTGTAGCAAATTCATGGCATCTCAGTGTCTCCCCCCAATAGTAGCCAATATCCTGGGGTCTCTGACTCCTCTTTATGGAGTCCCATGATTGATCTGAGGACAAGTTGAGTGCTGTTTGTCCCAGGATCTAATTGTGATGATTGTTCCAAATGTGAAAATTGCTATTTGAGGCTCTGGGGAAAGGCAATTCTCATCCATTGTCTTTCTTAAAACTGCAATCTTACCTCAGTGATCTTTTAGAGATGTATTAGATTGAAAAGAATAGAAAAGGCTAAAGTACAGTCCTAGAAGGAGCAAATAATTTAGGTATAATGGGGTTCATCCCCATGTGGAGAGGGTTTGGAGGGAAAGATGATATGAAAGATATGAAGAAGTGACCTGATTCTCAATTTGGACCCATGCCCAGACATTCTTTCTGTGATTGGTTCTGGTCATCTTGCCTATGATAAGGAGGTAGATTATTGACATCTTTTATAGCCAGAACTGGAATACATTCAAAAGGCACTAATAGGCCAAAACAAGAGAATATTTATTCCTATCCATCCAATGTTGAAATGAGAAGGCTGAGAGAGCCTTTGGTGGGAAGATTCTTCGGGTCTTTATCTTCCCAGCCTTAGTCATATGATCCTGTCTCTGTTGTCTGTCTCTGTTGGATATATGCACCACCACCACCCCCTCTGAGAAACTGGAAATGGCTATGACCTTGTGACCTTCAATGGTCAGCAGAGCAAGCCACCCAAAGTCCAGGAGCTGGAGTCCATGGCAGGATTTACCAGAAAAAAAAGATGATGAGGGTAGCTAGGTGGCACAATGGATTAAGCACCAGCCCTGGAGACACCTAGCTAGGTGACCTTGGGCAAGTCAATTAAAACCCCATTGCCTTACAAAAACCAATAAAAAAAGAAAGAAAATAAAAGAAAGAAAATAGATGATGAGGACTGAAATTCAAAGTAAACTGCCCTTACTATGTTAGTCTCAGGGATTCAAACTTATCCAGTTATAAGCTACAACACATTTGTAAAGGAACTTGGTGGGGCAAATGCTAGTAGAAACTTCATTGTCTGAGCCCTCACTCCAGTTGGTACTAGATAATATAAAGGAGACTCTGCCCTCAAGGGTGGATGAGAAAAATGTTTGTAAATTTGGTTCTTGCTATATCTTTTTAGTAAATATCCCTTTTGAAAAGGTAATTGATATTAATTGGTTAAATGAAACCAGGAACTAATTACTGATGGTTAATAATGGGAGAGAGTATATGGCAATGGAGGTCGGAGCTGATGGTCTCCCAAAATTTCAAGGATACCCCACCTTCCCTAAAGGAGATGAAGTCAGCCTTGCTCTGGAAGATGAGTTCACAGTACTGCTACACAAATATCCAAAGTGAAAAAAAAAAAGTAAGGAACATCATCAGCCTTTCCAACCACGAAGGCGCTAGCTGTGTTTGAGAATTCTATGCCGAGAACAGCCCAACATGGAGACAAGAGAGAAAAGAGATGTTGTTCAGACAGACTGAGGCTTTTCTCTTTCTTCTTTGGGGTCAGAGCAAGCATTGGGTTTGCTTGGCCCTACATCAAACTCATTCACTGCAGAAGCCAATGTTTAAACAAAACCCCTGCACAAGTGCCCTCCACAATCCAGGGACCTGAGCCAAAACCACTCAGAGCAGAAGGACAAATGTCCTCATCAAGCTCAAGAACAGCATTTCTTCTGACTTTGCCAAAGGCCTGAGGTCATTATGCCCCCTAGTCATACTTCAGGCTCCAATTCTAATAAATGCTCCCAACCAGATTGTAAAATGCTTAGTGCTTTGAAGGATGCTTTTTAATTGTACCTGATATATTTCTTAGAGGCTTAATATTATCATCTGGTATCACAATGAAGGAATATAAGTAAAGCAATGTACTAGAGATCAATTCCAGCATTCCATATGTGTCTAGGTTAGAGAGGAGAGATAAATTAGATTGATCAGTGGAAAAGGCAGGTGTTATTTAGCAAGACATTATTTTGGCTGACCTTTGGTAACATTTGTGGTATTGTGTCTGGAGAGTATGAGAATGAGTCAGGCTTTGCAGATTGGTGGAATACCTCAAATTAATTGATCAGGTGCTTCAGGTTCCTCTCTGCTTGACCTGGTTAGCTCTAGCTCTAGCTCTTAGGGGGTAGCTAGGTGGCACAATGGATAAAGCACCAGCCCTGGAGTCAGGAGGATCTGAGTTCAAATATGAACTCAGACTCTTAACACTTACTTAGCTGGGTGACCTTGGCCAAGTCCCTTAACCCTATTACCTTGCAAAAAAAAAAAAGACTACCCTTAGAAAAATGTGGAACTCATAAATAGAAAAATGTGGGCCTCATAAACTTGAAAATGGATGAATGTTGAAAACTACCTTTTCATGTAACTGGAAAAATAAAATAAAACTTTAAGACTATCTTGCTGAGGGGTGGCTAGGTGGCGCAGTAGATAAAGCACCAGCCCTGGAGTCAGGAGGACTTGGGTTCAAATCCAGTCTCAGATACTTAATAATTACCTAGCTGTGTGGCCTTGGGCAAGCCACTTAACCCCATTTGCCTTGCAAAAACCTAAAAAGAATAACAAAAAAAAAAAAAAAAGACTATCTTACTGAGAGATGTTGTTAAGAACCCTTCTTGATTTGTTTGGATTTCCCAAATTTCTAGGGGTGGGAGGTCCTTCAGTTGAGGTCACTAGTCCAGACAAAGGTCCAGAAGTCCTGAGTCTAGGCATTCTCAGCACAATATAATACAACAACCTCTATGAGGTTGAATTTACTATGTAGGTAGGAAAAGGTCTTTAAAAAGAATCTTAAAAATGGAGAGGCTAGATGGCACAGTGGATAGAGCACAGGCCCTGGAGTCAGGAGGACCTGAGTTCAAATTCAGCCTCAGAAACTTAATAAAGACCTAGCTGTGTGGCCTTGGGCAAACCACTTAACCCCATTGCCTTGCAAAAACTAAGGAAAAAAAAAAAAGTATTTGCTGTGCATACCCTTTGTTCCAGCAATACCACTACTGGGTCTGTACCCTGAAGAGATTATGAAAAAGCATAAAAACATTGCTTGTACAAAAATATTTATAGCAGCCCTGTTTGTGGTGGCAAAGAATTGGAAATTAAGTGAATATCCTTCAATTGGAGAATAGCTTAACAAACTGTGGTATATGTATGTCATGAAACACTATTGTCCTATTAAAAACCAGGAGGGATGGGAATTCAGGGAAGCCTGGAGGGATTTGCCTGAACTGATGCTGAGCAAGATGAGCAGAACAAGGAAAACATTGTACACCCTAACATCAACATGGGGGTGATGATCAACCTTGATGGACTTGCTCATTCCATCAGTGCAACAACCAGAGATAATTTTGGGCTATCTGCAATGGAGAATACCATCTGTATCCAGAGAAAGAATTATGGGCTTTGAACAAAGACCAAAGACTATTACCTTCAAATTAGAGGGAAAAAAACCTGTTTTCTTATTATGTAATTTTACTATCTCATACTTTATTTTTCTTCCTTAAGGATATGATTTCTCTGTCATCACATTCAACTGAGATCAATGTATACCATGGAAACAATGTAAAGACTAACAGAGTGCCTTCTATGGGGGGTGGAGGAGGGAAGCAAGAATGGGGGGAAAATTGTAAAACTCAAAATAAATAAAATCTTTCTTAAAAAAAAGAAAAAGAAAAAGGGGCGGCTAGGTGGCACAGTGGATAGAGCACTGGCCCTGGAGTCAGCACTGCCTGTGTTCAAATCCCGCCTCAGACACTTAATTACCTAGCCGTGTGGCCTTGGGCAAGCCACTTTAACCCCATTGCCTTGCAAAACCTAAAAAAAAAAAAAAAGTATTTGCCCAATATCACATAACAAGTCAGAGGAGGGTATGGGAAAAGCACTAGAAGAAGGGTTTTTGATTTGGGGTCTGTGAACTTATTTTTAATATATATTTTGATAATTATATTTCAACATAATTGGTTTCCTTTATAATCCTGTGTATTTTATTTTGTGAATTCTAAAACATTGTTCTTAGTCTATAATTGGGTCTATAAACCGCCCCCCAAAAAAGGTTAAGAAACTATGAATTAACTCAAATGCAAATCTGATAATCTACAGACCTAAAAGTTAATGTCAAATCATCATTTCTTCGGTATTGAAAGTACAACCTTTTGAACCACTCAGACAACTCTAGGTGGTCACATTCAAGAATGCCTTCTTAGAGGAAACTTCAGAGTCTATTTATATATAAGTTAGTGAATAAAAGCAAAACACCAAACAAAAACCAACAAAAACACCACCTCAAATTCTATGAGAAATACTGAAAATGGTTTTAGGACATTTGTAAAAGTTAGGTAAATTGATTATGTAAATGTTGAATATGAATAAAATGTTGTTTTTGTGTAAGGTAATCTAAATAGTTAAAAATTGTGATTTTGATTTTGTGTCATGAACATTATTGTTCATTATATGATGAATAAAATCAGAATGGGTATCTGTTTAAAATAAACTGAATTAGAACCTGTATTATGTGACTATGGGATTATATAAAGATGAATTTTCACATATTAAGTTTTCTTAAATAATAGCCCCTTAATCATTTTCTAGTCTCATGTCTCTCCCCACAACTGGTAAAGCAATTTCCTAAAGTGCAAGTCTTATGATGTTACTAGCCACTTAGGTCTCTTCTAGATCTAAATCTATAATTCTTCTGTCTATTCAATAAACTCTGGCAGTGTATTCAATCTGGGAGCAAATACAAACTCTTCTATTTGACATTTAAAGCCCATCACAACCTGATTCCAAACTACTTTTGTAGTCTTATTACACATTATTTTGCTTTCTCCATAAAATAATCTGCTGCTAGTGTCCTTCCTTGTCTCAAATTAACGTAACTATTCATAGTGTATTTTGTATATTTCTATACATGTACATGTTGTTTCCTGAATAGATTGTATTTTCCTCAAGGACGAGTTCCTTTTCTCCTTGTGTTCTCAATGACTGGCATATATTATATGAGACATCTAAATGATTCAATGGATAGATTCCAGTGAGTTAGAATCAATAAGAACTGAGTTCAGATTTAACCTCAGACATTTACTAGCTGTGTGACTTAGGCAAGTCATTCAAATCTCTGTCTGCCTCACTTTTTCTCAACTATGAAGGGGATAATAATAGGACTTATCTTCCAGGGTTGTTGTGAGGATAAAATGAGATATTTGTAAAGCTCTTTGAAGATGTTACAGAACTATATAAATGCTAGGTATTACTAATAAATATCTGTAGATGGATTGAAGCTGAGCACATATAATATGTATGCCTATCTATTTATATACACTAGTATGTGCAAATAGTTATGAAGGACTTTGTTTAAATTAACTGGGGGAGGAAATCAAGAAGGAGAAGGGAAAGTAGGGAGCATTTATGCAAAGAAAGGACAATTCTGATCACTCACAAGCCAAGTCAACAGTATTTGACCCTGGGGCAAGGGAGGAGTATATGAGATGGCAAATTGTAATCTTCCTATTATTTTTTACTCTCAATTATCTAGTAACTTGCCTCTGGCCTAAACCCCAATCAGATATGTTCCCATTCTTCCCCCCAAACCATTAGGGTTTCTGAATGGCACATAATTACACATTAGTATGCATTCCAAATACAATTACAATCACAAATGAGTTTTTAATTTCTGACTGAAATTATCTGTCAGTCCCTCTGGTCTCAAATACGGTGAACTCACAGAAGAGAAAGAAAGAGGAGACAGAGACAGACAGAGACAGAGAGAGAGAGAGACAGAAGAAAGAAAGAAAGAAACAAACAAACAAACAAACAAACAAACAAACAAAGAAACAAAGAAACAAAGAAAGAAAATACCTAAGGAGTGAGGGATGATCAAGTAGAAAGAGTGACTGAGACCTGGAACCCCAGCTTTCTTATAGACAGGATACATGAATTGAGGCAAATTACATATCCTAAGGAAGCTTCAGTTTCCTCCTCTATAAAATGAAAGGGCTATAAGGTACCCTCCAGCATTTGTATCCTTTGGTTTCAAAACCCTGGTGAACTGCTAATGAAATGTATTCAAATAGTCACTTTCCCTGTTCCCTCAGGGGAGTCCGAATCCCATTTGTCTCGGTCTGGACAGTCTGAGGTCCGCACCTTGAAGTCTACTGAACCACAAGAGATGGGAGACTTCAGAACAGTAAAGTCAGGACAACTGCAAGAAGATTCCCTTTACTTGCTGGAAATAAAGCATTTCAGAACTTGGAAACTAAATGTTACATAATAATAATTGCTCTGGAACCTAGAGATACTTCTAGGGCCACCGCGAGCCCCTCAGCATAGCTTCCTGGTGAGGACCCTCTATTACTTCCATAAGTAAAATGAGGAGGAATAAGAGTTCAAAGCGACTTATGACAAAAGATAGTAATGGGGCATAACGGACTCATAGTCCAAGAGATGAGTTTTGGTCCAAACTAGATGTATGAAGGAGAAATATAATTCTTCAATTTTACAAATATACACACGTATCTATTTAAAATCATATTCTGTGTGAGCTCCCTTCCTCTTCATGCAACTAGTTTACATATATATATATATATATATATATATATATATCTCAAGATATCAAATATGTGGAGTGAACCATCTCTGTGCTTTCTTGTCCCTTCACATACGCGGTGCACATGCATGTGCGTGCATGCATCTGCACGGCTCCCTCTGGCAGGGGGACTTGTCCGTCCGGGGGTGCTGAGCGGCAGCACTGCCCCCGGGCCCTGGCGCGGCTGCCCGCGGCATTCAGCTCCGAGTACGTGTGCACGCACATGGAGGTGCGGGAGGCGCGCCTCCCGCCTACAAAGCCGCATCCCTGAGCCTCGCCGCCGGTCCTGCCGGCTACGCTCCCGCGTGCGGCCGGGCTGGCGGGCCCCGCCGGGGTGACTGCGGCCGGGTCCTTGACCTTGGAGCGCGTCGCCCTCCTCTACTCTCGGGAGGCAGGGCTCGGAGCCAGGGGCTGTGCCGTTCGGTGATGTCCGGGGAACGGCGCTGTAGTTCCAGGGCTCCCCGTTCTCCCTCCGGGCGGCGGCGGCCTGAAGAGAGCCCGGTCTCAGCAGGGTGCGCGGCGGCTCCTTTGTCTCCCGTCCACAAACGAGGAAGTGCGGGGCCGCTCCAGCTTCGCGAGGGCCGCTGCGGGCGGAGAGAGGAAGCAGGCGGGAGATGAGGCGGCGCGGCGCCCGCCCGCAGCCACAAAGGGCCATCCCACCCGCAGCCGCCCGAGCGACCGAGGGCTCCAGCCCTCCCGCGCGCGCGGAACTCCGGCAACGTCTCCCGTGCCCGCTCCCCTCCCCAGCTCCAATTCAAACGCGCTACGCGGGAGGCGCAGGCCGTCTTGGCGCCGTCCCAACCCGCCCAGCCGGTTGGCCGCCGCTCCACGTCCCCCGGAGGGGGCACCGGCGGGCGGCCCGGCCGCTCCCTCCAGACCCCGTCCCCATTGCCTCTAGGACCCAGAGGAGCGTTCCCTGGAGAAAGGCTTGGCCCGCCCCCCGGGCCAGAGCACCCAATCGAATGCCTCGGAATCTCCTCTCATTTGCATGCCCGCGCGCCGCGGCCAATGGGCGCCGGGCGTGCGCGTTCCCGACCGGGCCACTCCGGCCGGCTGGGGCCGCTGCGGCTCATTTAGAGAATGGCTGCGGCCGCGGCGGGCGGCTCCTCGTCAGCCGCCTCCGCCTCCGCCTCCGCGGCCGCCGCCGGCGGCACCGGCTCGTCCTCCAAGCCGCCGCCGACCCCGCCGACCCCGCGGGAGCACCCGGCGCCCCGCCACCCGCCGCAGCTGAGGAAGCGGGGCGACTCCCGGCGCCGCCAGGCCGCCCTCTTCTTCCTCAACAACATCTCGTTGGACGGCCGGCCCCCGAGCCTCTTCCCCGGCGGCGAGAAGCCCCCGCCTCAGACTCCGGATGAGAGCGCGCCCGGGCCGGCGGCCGCGGCCGGCGAGTCCCCGGCCGGACCCCCGCTGCCTCCCTCCGCCGGCGGGCCTCCCCCGGCCCCGGCCCTGCTCTTGCAGCTGCCCAAGGACAGCCCCCTGCCGCCGGCCCGCGGCGAGGCCGAGCCCCCGGGCGCCCGAGGCGGCGGCTTCCTGCCGCAGCTGCTGCTGCTCGGGGGCCAGCTGGGCTCGCCCGCCCCGCTCGGCGCGCCCCCCGCCGCCGCCGCCGCCGCCGCCGCGGCCGTGTCCGGGCTGGGGGGCAAGGGCGGCCCCTCCACCCCGCAGGGGCTCCTCAGCCCCACCCAGACCGGCGCCGGCTTCACCTTGGAGGTCCAGCGGCAAAGGTGAGAGCGCTGCGGGCAGGTGGAGGAGGGGAGCGGCGCCCCGAGGACCGGGGTGGGCTCCGGGGGATGCTGCGGGAGGTGGCGGCCCCCGAGCCCGGGCTGCCGCTGCCAGGGGCTCCCCCGGCACCTAACTTCCTTACCGCGCTTGTGAGTTCCCTTCCGTCCCAGGAGATACACACGGCAGCGGTACACCACTTTTTTTGCAGCGTTTCCAAGCTTCTGCTTTTTCTTTTTTCCCCTCTTCCCCTCACGTCGCCCCGATGCTGCTGCTTCACCTGCCCGTCTCCACTTTGTGGCAGCATCTCCAGACCCTCGTGTCACGTCAGCAGGGGAGGATGATGAGACCTCTGACTGGAGAAGCTGCGTTTGCACTTAGGGTCCTGTTGCTCGGATTGGTTTGGGGTTCTTGAAAGTAGACCAGCCGTGAGCATTTTTGCTTGAATCGTTTTCATGACCTTGGTGGCTGTTTTGTCTTCAGAAGATAGCCTATATTTGAAGTAGTACTTAACTTGCAAGTTCTTTCCCTAAGCGATAAACATGAATTCAAATCCCACTTAGATGATCAGTTAAGACTCCCCAAAAATGCTTCCTTGCAAGCAAATTAATTTCCATTTTCTTAGAGCCTTCAACTTGTAAATTTTAATCTGTTAGGTTAAATCCCAAATGTATATTAAATAGAAAGTCTTAAGTTTTTTTAAGCAGATAGATCTAAGTATTTACATATTTTGTTTGAAAAATATTATATATGTGTGAGTTTTTTAATTCTAGTGGAAAATTAAGTTGAGCTGGCTCTTCATCCTAAGTGAAATTCTTTAATATTGCAAAAGATGACCTTGGTTATATCTAACATGTAGCTAGCTCTACCCAGTATTACTTACAGAGAACCTTATGAAAGCTGTCACTTAATACTTGGTAATAGTAAAGAAATCTCTATGTCACATCAGTCCAACAATGACTATAGCGCCTACCATGTATGAGTAGAACTGGGGATACAAAGAAAAACAAAGCAAAAAAGTCCCTGTTCTCAAGGAACCCAGGCTAATAGGGACCACATGCAAATAACTAAGTACAAACAAGATATAAATTGCACAGGATAAATTGGAAAAAGTCAGAGGGAAGATACCAAGACTCTTGAGGACTAGGAAAAGCCTTGCAGAAGTGGGTCTTGAGCTTTGAACCTGCGGCCAATAAACTAACTGATCCTTTTTACACTAGCATTTTCTAAATGTTAGTGACTTTCTTTAAAAGGGATAGGGAGAGACAAAGTTCTTTAGCTAATAGATGATTATAAGATGTGGGATTTATGTCACTGAGCTGTCTGATGCCGTTTTTTTTTTAAAACAAAACTAAAAGAAAAATCTTTTTTGATTGTAAAATTTTAAGTTTCTTAACCAGAATAAAATAAAACAAGTTAGTCCAAAGTATAATTCCAGCTCCCTGGTGATTTTCCTGGGCCTATCAAGCAAAGACATCCAGCATAAAAGTGCTTGCTCAATTGATCTTAGTAGATTTCAGTGTTTATGATGTAGTCTAGGAAAGTAATCTCCAGAAAAAGATCTTTTCTAGCTAGATTGACAAGGGTCTTAAGAAAGTTTGAATTTTAATGTTGTTATGTGTTCAGATCACTATCCAATTTCACATATAAAATCACTGATAGCCCTTGTGTGCATTAGCAGAGTGTGAAGCAGCAGGAAATTTCATTGTATCTGTTAATCACCTGTGTTTTTAGGGTCATTTTTGTAGCATGCAAGATTTTTGATCTTCAGAGAAAAATGATGCTTTATGTATAGAAAAATTATGTGGGGACTTAAAATTGTAGTCAATTTGTAATGTATTCTGAAAGGTTATGCATTAGTTAAATCTTTTATTCTGAGAGGGTACTAGAGAAATCCAAAGTCAGGATAATCAGGGCCTAACTTACTTTTTATACATTTGGATTTTTCTTATTATGATTTTCTCAAAGTGAAACATGGCACATATGGATAAATACTGTAAGAGCTTCAAATTTTGACTATCATTCCTCCAAGTTTTCTTTTTAGTTGTTTTCAAAATAGGAAAATAGGGAGTGAATTGAAGCTATTATAAAAAGTAAGCCAGGCATTGGATATAACTTATTATTTGGTGCTTGACTTTTTGGTCTGGAATTGATCATTGTGGTTATGTCATTGAGTAAAAGAATGAATCATCTAAATTCTTATTCTCCTAACAAATTTTTATCTCCTAGATAAAGATTTCATTTATGCCAAAATGCTTTTAAAATAACTAATAAGGTGGATCTTACAGGTTTCTTCATTTTCTTTGAAATAAGGATTTTTTCAAAATTTCTTTTTTGTGTATTTGTCTTTGATACTTTGTCATACTTCTTTGGAAGAACTAAATTTTGAAGAGTATTAAAAATTTTAGAGGGTAAAATCTAGGAGGAATGAATTGCAAATGTGGACAGCCTATTCAAAAGCATAGAAACAGGGGTGTGATGTGAAGAGCTGCAAGAAAGCACATTCAGTTGAATTGTTGAGAATTAAAGGGAGAATAATATATAAAGCTTGAAAGGCAGGTTAGAGTCATACATATTATGAGGGACTTTAAAGCCAAAGGAGTTTGTACATTTTTGATTCTAGAAATAGTCACTGGAACTTGAGAAGTGAAGTGAGGTGGCCAAACTTGAACTGTAGGAAAATGACTTTGGCCCCAATTTAGAAGATGATTGGAAAGGAAGAGACCTGGGGCAGCCGGGTGGTACAGTGGATAGAGCAGTCCTAGAGTCAGGAGGACCTGAGTTCAAATCCAAACTCAGTTCAAATCTGACTTCAGACACTTAGTAATTACCTAGCTATATGACCTTGGGATAGTCATTTAACCCTTGCAAAAATAAAAAGACATGCTACTGGGGGTGGGGTGCAACTAGATGGCTCAGTGGATGGAGGACCTGAATTCAAATCCTGGTCGCTCTTAACCTCATTACCTTAAATAAATAAAAATTTTAAAAAAGAAAGGAAGGGGGAAGCTAGGTGGAACGGTGGATAGAGCACTGATCCTGGAGTCAGGAGAACCTGAGTTCAAATACAGCCTCAGACACTTAATGATTACCTAGCTGTGTGACCTTGGATAAGTCACTTAACCCCACTGCCTTGCAAAAATCATAAAAGGAAGGAAGGAAGAGATTTGAAGCAAAAAGATCATGTAGAAAGCTTTTATAGTACTCCAATCAGGAGGTGATTGAAAACCTGAACTGAAATAGTGGCCATGCTAAAGAGAGAAGGGGATTGATTCAAAAGCTGTCAGGAAAGTAGAGTAGGGGAAACCTGCAACTGATTGGATATTTGGGGTAAGGGAGAATGAGGGGCTGAGAATGACTCCAAAGTTGTGAGTCTGTGTTGATGCCTTTGACAAAAACAGTAAAGTTAAGAAAGGAATATTTGTGGAAGAAAGATAATAAATTGTGTCTTTGACGTGTCAAATTTGAAGTTCATCCTGCTGAAAATGTTCAGTGGGAAATTGGTGATGTAGGATCATGGGATCATTTATCTGGAATTGGAAGGGACCTCAGAGACCTATCTTCTGATTTTTTTTTCAGATGAGAAAACTGAGGCCCAGGAAAGTCAAGTGACTTGCCAAAGGCCATACAAGTTTTACTAAATATTAAAGGTAGGTTTTGAACCCAGGTCTTATGACTCTAGAGCCAGTGCCTTTTCAATTTCTATTAATTCAGGAGAGAGACCAGACTAGATGTTTAGATCTGGAAGTCTTCTGCACAAATGCCAATTAAACTCATAAGAGCAGATGAGGTCACTGAAAGAGTATTAAAAAGAGAAGAGGAAACATCAGCGAGCCCTGAGGTATAAATATACCTTCAGTTAGGGGGCAGAATAAGGAATATTATTCAGCATAGAAGACTGACAGGGAGGGAAAACTAAGAAAAAGTAAAGTCATTAAAAAACCTGAGAACGGAGGGTAGTATGAAATTCTGCATAGAGGTCAGGAAGGATAAGGAATCTAGCAATTAAAAAATCATTGGCAACTTGAGAGCACTCTCATTTGATTGAAGTCAGAAGCTACAAAAGTTGAAAAGTGGAGGAAATGGCAGCAAAGAGAGAGGAAAGCTTTTTCAAAGAGTGTGGTTATAAAAGAGTGAGGGACCTTAATAGTCATCAAGTCCATCCTCCCTCCATTATGTTACAGATGAGGAAACTGAGATCCAAAGAGGTTAAATGACTTCCGCAGTGTCATGCTGCTATTAACTGTCTAAGACAGAATTTGATGCCATATCTTCCAGACTCTTAGGTATAGCACTCTCTCCACTCTACCCACAAGAGGAATAATATAGCATAAGAAGATTGTAGGGTCAGGTATGGGGTTTTAAAGGATGGTAGAAACCTGCATCTGTTTGTAGGGAGCAGGAGAAGAACCAGTAGATAGAGATTAAAGATAAAAAACTGGGTGGGGGGGCTGAGAAGGGATTATTACAAGAATTGCCTTAGCAAGAAGACTCACCTTTTCATCAAAGATTGAAATTAAAAAAAAGGAAAGAATGGGGGAATGATGTCAAGCAATTTTTCAAGATAGGGATAAGAAGGTGACATCTTAAACAAGTCCATTGGCTTTTATCATGGGTAATGGTCTGCTCTCATCAATTAAATTTGCAAAGTTTTGTTAAACAAAAATAAATTATTATTTTTAAAGCATTTTTCTTGCCTTAAGAATCTTCTGTATAAGCAATCAGTGGAAGTATCTCCCAGATCATAGGTTCAAGGAGAAGAAAACCTTAATCCCACTGTCTCATTTTACTCATGAAGAAACCAAGGCCCAGGGAAGTAAAATGACTTGCCTAAAATCAGACAGATAGGAAGTTTCAGAGACAGGCTTGGAACCCAAGTCCTCTGACTCCAGAGACCATTCTATTTTTCTCCCAGATTTTGGGAAAGTCAAATGACTTTAAAATACAGCCTCAGACACTTAATAATAATTATTATTAGAGCATTATTATATATGCCTTGGGGTATGTATAGATACATAGATATAGATATATATAAAACAAAATACTTATTCATTTGGAGTTAATCTAAATATAGATAGCTTTGTAGTATGTAATTATATATGAATGTCTCCTCTTAGTTTCTAGAACTATATTTCTAATAACTAGAAAAAATCACAGAAAACATTATAAAAAAAATTCAAGAGAAGTTCTCAAAATAAAACATCAATTTAATTAGTACCTGGTAAAAATCCTATGTAATGACCAGATAACCTTAATGGAACCAACTCAGGGGAGAATGAGAAGCTTCTTAAAATGGATTGTTGTGTGCTTATTTATTGCTTTCTTCATAACTTAACCCATTTTAGAATCTTGAAGACTTAAAATTTTAGCTAAAGCCATTTCTGCCTAATTATGGGCAAAAGTAAAACTGAAGCTTCTAATTTCAATCCAATTTTAACATAAAACAGTATTATAAAACTGGATTGCAAAAATATTTAAAACTGTTCCCTCTTAGAGGGATAAAGCTATGTTCATGGAACTTTTCTGCATAAATCAAACTTCAGCCATTCACTATTTCTCAATTGCTCCATACTACCTATAGTAAGAGCAGGTGGGTGATATCTTTCTGTTAAAGATTTCAATGTATATGTTGTACAGCTATCTAGAATCAAACTATTAGGCTCAAGAGCTAATCAGATTCCAAATTTTGAGCTCTAAATAAGAATAATAATATTTTTTAAATATATGAGCCTTTCAAAAGATGTCTCTTTAGGGGTGGCTAGGCGGCACAGTGGATAGAGCACCGGCCCTGGAGTCAGGAGTACCTGGGTTCAAATCCGGTCTCAGACAGTTAATAATTACCTAGCTGTGTGGCCTTGGGCAAGCCACTTAACTCCATTTGCCTTGCAAAAACCTTAAAAAAAAAAAGTCTCTTTAGAATTCCAACATGCAAAATCATAGAGTCTTAGAACAGGAAAAGGCTAGAAATCATCTAATCCAACCCCCCCCCCCAACAGAGAAACCTTATATAAAATGAACAAGAAACATGCTCAGAAGATGAGCAATTTATCAAGAACTAATATAATTCTCCTTTTGAAAATACTTGCTCTTCAGAGGTTCCTTTGTATCAAACTTCTTAAAATGTCCACAGTGAAAGAAGCATAAACCTTAGGTTTCTAAATGCCTGTGATGTTGCCAAATGATTTGTGTAGGATTAGTGACTGATTGTAAAAGAATTTTAGAAAAAGCAAGTTTAACATTGATAAAAAAAAAGAATTTTATTATGATAAATTACATAACATTCTAGAAATCTTTTTTCATATACAATCTAAAAATTCAAGTACTAACATTATACATTTTCAATAAAGTTTCATAACTACAGTGACAAAAGAGAAAGAAAAATGTTGCTACTTCTGTCATTAAAATTCTTGGCTGAAAGAAGAGCATTGTATGTTAATTGACACTGTTTCATAGGTGTGCCCTTATTCAGTTCTTCATTTCAAGATCACTTAACAGACAAATTGTGTATATGTGTAAAATCTGTCTATGTTCCCTGTTCTTTTGGTCATGTTTTTTTTCTGGAACTACATGTGTTAGGTTTTTATAGTTATAAAAGTTATATTGTTTCTAATTCTAAATTCTTACAAAGAAATGGATATGCAACTTTCTTAGCCATTTAAATCAATTTTAAATAATAGAGTCAACTCTCTGGATAATAGATCTGCTGCAGCCAGGAGGCACTAAGAATTCGAATAACTCAAAAATGACTCATACAAGTATTTAGCTTAGAAATGTATATTTATATTTTTTTATATATGAATGAGGGACAATATGGCTTAGTGGATAAAGAACCTATCTTGAGCTAGGAAGACCTCAATTCATTTCATATATATATATATATATATATATATACATATATATATATACATATATATATATACTCCGCTTCAAACAACTCTAAAACTTTAAATTGCAGAATATGTGATGATCTTCTTTAGCAAAAGGAGCTTCTTCATGAATACCTAGAAAAAAATTAAGTTTTTTTCAAACTTTGAAGGAAAGAATTGGAAGAATAAAGAGAAAATAGTGAATAATGAAATGTACTCCCTGAAAAGTATAATAGACCATGCAGAATTCAGTTGTCAAATCAGATATCAAAAAAAGAATTCACCAGGAAAATAAGGAAAGATAATTTAAGAATCATTAGACTCTCTAAAAACAACAATTTGTTTTTTTAAAGCCTGGGCTCTAGATTTCAAGAAATCACATGAAAAAAATTATCCATATAACGGGGTAGAGTGAAATTAGAATCTACTGAAAGGAACTCCAAAAGGAAAAGTTCTAGGATTTTCAGAGCAAAATCCCAGAGCTTCAGGGGCGGCTAGGTGGTGCAGTGGATAGAGCACAGGCCCTGGAGTCAGGAGTACCTGAGTTCAAATCTGGCCTCAGACACTTAATAACCTAGCTGTGTGGCCTTGGGCAAGCCGCTTAACCCCATTTGCGTTGCAAAAAATAAATAAATAAAGACGGAGCTTCTATATCAAAGAAAAAAATATGCCAAGCCACCAGAAAGAAGCCAGTCAGGGTCAAGGGATAAGGATCTAGAGTCAGGATTGCACAGATCTGTTTGAAGATTGAAGATTTTAGAATACAACAGACCAAAAGACAAAAGAAGGAGGCTTACAACCAAATTTACCTTATACTGAAGAACTGAATATATGAATGTAGAGAGTGGGGGATCAGGCATAGGGTGGACTGTATGGATAGGTTTTTAATGAAGCGGAAAACTTTAAATTATTTCTGTTGAAAAGACGATCTGAATAAGGACTTTGAAATATAAGTAGAAGAATACAGAGAAATAGAAAAGTAATGAACAATCAGAAGAAGCTTTATGATGACATGGTGCTCACATTCTAATAGGGGAAAAGAAACTAGCGGCCTTCAGAACCTTAATGTTAGCAAAATGTGTTAAAGGAGTTAAGAAAGAAGGCAGAAATCCTGAGAGTAGATTGATTTTGTTCTGAGATTCTGAAGGAGGGAAGGTAAAAGAGATACATTAGTATAGAAATGGAAGGAAGAGGGCGGCTAGGTGGCACAGTAGATAAAGCACCAGCCCTGGAGTCAGGAGTACCTGGGTTCAAATCCGGTCTCAGACACTTAATAATAACCTAGCTGTGTGGCCTTGGGCAAGCTACTTAACCCCATTTGCCTTGCAAAAAACAAAAAAAAAAATGAAAGGAAGGAGATGGGCCGTATTATTTCTAATATTTGGAGTATGTGAGAAGAGCATACATCAGGTGAACTTTCTTGTCTGAAACTGGCAAATCTGAAACACACAGAATGGTAGTAATACTTCATATTCAACAGGGAAACATGAAGAACAAGGAATTAAAAGGGAAGATAATATCAAGGGGAAATAATCAAAATCAAAAGAAACTTCCCAATCTTGAAGGGAATATGAGTATAAGGGATAGAGAGGGAAAGAAAAACAAAGAACTAGAATCAGGCACATTGAGCAATGTTGAATCTATGAATTTGTCAAGCCATTCTGGAAAGCAATTTGGAAATATGCCCAAAAAATTACTAAACTGGGCATACTCTTTGACCCAAAAGTATTAATAGTAGGTCTTTGCCCCCAAAGAAATCAAAGAAAGAGGAAAAGGACCAGAAAACCCTCTTATTTATAGCAGTTCTTTTATGGTGTCAAAGAACCAGAAACTAAAAAGATATCAATTAATTAGGTAATGACTGCACAAATTATAATATATGCATGCAATGAAATACTGTTGTGGTGTAAAGAAAAATAACTTGAGATAGTTTCAGAGAAACCCAGTCTTGAAGAGAAAGTTTTTCAAAGAAAGACTTGTATGAACTAATGAAGAATGAAGTGAGCAGAATCAGAACGAGATACACAATTATAACATTTTAAAGCCAAACAGCTTTGAAAGATGGAAAAATTCTGATCATTGAACACCATCCATGATTCTGATAATGATATAGGCTATCCCCTATCTGTCAGAGGTGATAGATTTAGGGTACAGAAAGAGGTTTTTTTTTAAAGTAATGTTTTAAAATCTAAATGATATCCCAGTGGTTTTTAAGGAGGAAACTAGAAGGAGGATAACAAAAAAAAAAAAGATAAAAGTTGAAAGAGATTTTCCAATTTTTTTCCATATTGAAGAGGATCTGTTTTTTCTGAACTATATCACAATCTTGAATTTGCTTAAAAATGAGGAGAAATAACACTAAAGAAAACAAGATGGAGAAAGCAGCCAGTGTAAGCTAAGTGTACCTGAGGTAACACAGCTATGAGGATCCAGTTGTAAATGTTTGTCAAAGGATTAATTCATGGAATATCAGGAGGAAGGGGAAAATTCCAAAAATGTGGGGAGGAGGGGATATCATTTATTTCCTAAAGAGTCAACCAAGAAAACACCCAGAAATATTAACCTATATGCCTACCTTTGCTATCAGCATAAAAGCTTTGGAACTGATATACATATTTTTGATCTGATTGGGAAGGCTCTTGCAAGTGATACTTCACAATAGACTACATCTTTACTGTCACACAGTTGATTTAAAGATGTAAAGAATTTAAGATCTCATTAACAATTGTATTTTTCGCTGGCGCAGTGGATAAATCACCGGCCCTGGAGTCAGGAGTACCTGGGTTCAAATCTGGTTTCAGACACCTAATAATTACCTAGCTGTGTGGCCTTGGGCAAACCACTTAACCCCATTTGCCTTGCAAAAACCTAAAAAAAAAAAAAATTATTTTTTTCATTTTAAAAATTGATAGTTTCCAGCAGGACACTATGGAGCAAGATGCTACCTTAATTCTCTCTTCCAACAGCTCTCCTAGTCATACATCAGAATTACTTAAGATTGCTTGAAAAATATAAAAACAGAGAATCTGGTTCACTGCCAGGTATGACAGGCAGAAATGTTCACCGGAGGTATTTGCCACTGTCAAAATTTAAGAGTGATTCCCTAGAGATGATGAAATCCTCCAAAAGCTTCAGTTTGTAGATGACATTTGTAGATGACATTGTGTTTATGGCTTCAAGCCCAAAATACTGTTGAATCTCCTTTCTTTGCAAATTTTCCTGATAAGGATCACATTTCCAAGTTATATAAGGAACCAATTAAAGTTTTTAAGAATAATAATAGCTATTCTTCCATTGATAGTCTAAATATATGAATAGGCAATTTTCTAATGAAGAAATCCATTATCAATAAAATATAAAGTATTCCAGATCACTAATAATTATAAGAAATGTGGGGCAGCTAGGTGGCGCAGTGGATAAACCACCGGCCCTGGAGTCAGGAGTATCTGGGTTCAAATCCAGTCTCAGACATTTAATGATTACCTAGCTGTGTGGCCTTGGGCAAGCCACTTAACCCAATTTACCTTGCAAAAACCTAAAAAAAATAAAAATAAATAATTTAAGAAAATCTCTGAACTAAGGAAGAGTAAAGTAAGCAGAACCAAGAGACCAAGCTATCCAACAACTATTATAAAAACAAAATTTTGAAAGACCAGCTTACTGATAATGATGAAACATGCTACCTAGCACCTGACAGAGAGGTGATGGACCCAGAATGCAGAATGAGACTTTAACTTGATCTCTTCAAGAATTTGTTTTGCTTGATTATGCCCTTTTTTATTACAAGGATTTTTGTATTTCGTTATTCTTCCTACCTGAAAAAAGTAAAATTTACTAAATATAATTTTCAATGAAAATGCCTATTGTCTATAATATGACATGATGAGTAATTACCTTTAGAGAGTATCCATTAGTATTTGCCTACATAAATACGCAAAAGATGGAGCAGAATGGGCTAGAATACCCTTGGAAAATTTTAAAGTTCCTTTAATGATTCTGCATTTCTCCCAGGGGAAAAAAAGTATCTTTTTTAATATTAACATATTTAATGTATTTTAATGTAATTTAATATATTTAATAATTATTATTTCCTAAATAATTGAAAATTAGTATCACTCATAGGGTAGTATAGAAGCTCGTGGTAGATGTGAGCAAGAACCAAAGGAAAGGATGTCACCAAAGAAATGTATAAGAATGAAAAAATTTGAGCTGTCATGTAGCAAGAATGAGGAATAACAAATAGATAACCCTTTGTTCCATTGGTATCCCTGAAATGTCAGAAGAAAATAAGAAAAGGACCCAGTCCCTTGGGCAGGCTCCTTGTATCAAACATAGGTGCTCAGGGACAGAAGTAGCCCAGCTTGGGTGGGCAGGGTTATATTGCACTCTTCATAATTGGAGGGAATATCTTATATCCATGAAAGCAGAGTCACCTAAGTAGTTCTGCTTGAAAAAAAAATAAATCCATAAATTTGCATATAAATTGCACAAATTTGCAATAAATTCTCTTCCCATCTTACCTCTGTCCTCTTCCTTGACTCCTGACCCTTTGTTCTTAAAAAGTGGGGAGTATAAACCTCTATCAGCAATAAATATTCCCTGCCCTCCTAAAAAAGTACAAATTCGTATTGATGATACCTGATTAGATCAGACCTCTTTTCCCAGAAGGAGTAGGGGAATCATGTAAAAATCATCTAAAATTACTAATAAGTCCATGGGTATAATTTCTGATGCTAAAAGTATTCTAGCAACTCTTGTATTTATCCTTATCTCATGTACTAATAACACATTCTGTTTCTCTTAGTCTCCCCTAAACTATGCTGGTCTTTGTAATTCTATTTCTTACTTAACTATTTCTCAGTGCATCATTGGACAATATGTTTCTTTGATCTGTCATTGCCAGGAATATTGTGGCTTTGTAATTATAAGCCTTTATTAGGCTGGCTTATTAGCTATTGTCTAAAATTGTCGTTCCTAGATCTCACTGAAGGGTGCTTCTTGAACAAGAGAGTCATATAAAAGGGAGTGGAGGGGTAGTAATTTGTGTCGTTCCGAACTATGACAAATTACTGTAGTTCTGAATCAAAATGGAAAACTTGTCATGCGCTAGAAACTATAAAATATTCATTGAGGATTAAATCCTATTATTTAACAGTTGACTAAAATTACTAGAAGTACATACAGTTTAACATAAGATGCCTCTCCTGTGCCAAGCAAGAACTAGATAATTATATATATAATTACTGTATATGTTGTACAAGAATAAATATACTTGGAGCAGCTAGGTAGTGCAATGGATAGAGCACCAGCTGTGGAGTCAGGAGTACCTGAGTTCAAATCTGGCCTCAGACACTTAATAATTACCTAGCTGTGTGGCCTTGGGCAAGCCACTTAACCCCATTTGCCTTGCAAAAACTAAAAAAACAAAAAAAACAAAAATAAATATACTCCATATATTTGCTTTTGAAATTTGGGGGAGGAAGACTATAACTAGTATCTATACTATATCTAGTACACTATACTGTACTATACTACACTATACTGTCTATAACAGTATCTAATGAGACAATGGTTATGATTTGGGGAAAGGAGTCCTAGACAAGTAGTTGTAAGAGCTCTGACTCTACCACCAATTAGCTTTCTAGGCTTGAGCAAGTTAACCTCATCTCCCCAAGCCTTAATTTCCTATTTGTTGAAGGAAAGGAAAGAGCTCTAAGCAGGGAAGGTTGATAGATCTTTGTCCCTGGATGCCAGTTTTAGAGAGTTTTGACAGCAGTTGTAATTCCTCGAAAAATAGAACCCACCTAATTAACATGGAAAATAAGAAAATAAAATTAATAATAAAATATGCAATTAAGTAATTGATGTTTCTATGTCTCAAAAGAAAATTTATGGTATCCCAGAGCTGCCACTGCAGTTCCCCTTATTCTGGGTATATCTCATGCTTCTTGTCCCAAAACTTTCTGGTAAAAATTCTGGGAAGGAGTTTAAATAATTGATTTGTAAAGGTCATAACATTCTTTTATTCCATAATTCTAGAATACATGAGAATGGTTGGTTTCCTCTTAACTTAAAAAGTCATCAGGGCAGCTAGATGGCGCAGTGGATAGAGCACCAGTCCTGGAGTCAGCAGGATCTGAGTTCAAATTCAGCCTCAGACACATAACAGTTGCTTAGCTGCATGACCTTGGGCTAGTCACTTAATCCGATTGTCCTAAATAAAATTTTTTTAAAAAACTCATCTAAAAATCCATTCTTCACATTATTTATTCTTTGCTTTAAGAAAGATAAATTAGTAGAATGGTCTGAAGAAAATTGAAGCTTAAATGAGGGTTTGATTTTAAGTTATCAATAGGAGTAAGCAGCATGGTGCATTAGAAGGAGCCCAGGTCCTAGAATCTAAGGACTATGATCTTAGGCAAGTCACCTAACTTCTCTAGCCTTCATTTTCTCATCTGTGAAAAAAAGAGGTTTGGATCAAGTGACCATTAAGGTCCCTTCCTGCTCTAAATACATGACCCTGCTAACTTGTGAACTTATTAATAGACTGGATAAAGCTTTGGAAAGAGAAAAACGACTTAATCTCTTTTAGCCAGTTTTCTCTGCAAAATAGGGATAATGATAGCTCCTACCTGACAGCTTTGTGAGGATCAGATGAAATAATGGATGTGTAAAGATGTGATTTAAATCACTTCATCTGATGCTGAGATATTTACCAAATAAGACTGTTTCTCCATTAGTCAAACACCTTTGACTTATGTGCAGAAATTCTTTGAAGGTCATTTGATGAGCTGAAGAAACATTGTACTGGAAGTCTGTCCAGTCAGGTGAGACCCGGTCAGAGGCTTGTACAGAGGCCACCAGAGCACTTGCTGGTTTTCTGTCTTTGTCCTAGAAGCTTCCCCAAATACCTGGCTCATAGCATCTGCATTGGAATCAAGGGCAGGCTGTCTACACACTCAAAGTTGTACAAAGAGCCCAGGGGAAAAAAGTTGCACTAGCCAAAGAGGAGAACCAAGGACTCTACCACAAGGATGAAAGAGCTCAGAGTTTGCCACATAGGTTCTAACTGGAACCCAATATCCTCAGGCACTTTTGTGTACTTGTGGAAAAGTATGAAACAGCCTGAGTTGGGGAAGAAGATGTCTAACTATACCAATGATTCATGCCACTGTAGTAAGATACCCATTTCTATAAGTTAATTAAGTCTGGCCAACTGACAAATCAACTCATAATAGTAACAGATAAGTGCTTTGATAGGGACTAACACTAGATAGTATTAGAAAGAAAACTCAGAACCATAAGGAAAAGACTTAGTCACAGTAGAGGCATTTGACTGACTTTCTCCTTAATGCAAGAGTTGGAAGAGTAGCTACAGAGCACATGCTCTACATACTTAAAGCAATTTGCCAGTCATAAAGTACTCTATAAATGTTAGCAACAATTTTTATTCATGATACTATTCATCATTATTGATTACAATAATTATAAGATTTTCAGAGTTTCTTAAAGAGAATTCATTATTCCCCTTAGGACTAAATATATAGAAATTGTAAATTATAAAATCATCTCTAATGAAAAAACTTTCTCCCAAATACTTGTAAATATCAAAAACTGCTTAAGGGTCACTTTGTTTTGTTTTCTCCCACCTCACTTTCAGAGTAAGATGTGAGAGATAGTTGGAAGTTTTCTTCAGTACCTCCTGAAGCATATAAGAATGTAGCCTTTTGGGCGGCTAGGTGGTTACAGTGGATAGAGCACTGGCCCTGGAGTCAGGAGTACCTGAGTTCAAATCCAGTTTCAGACACTTAATAATTACCTAGCTGTGTGGCCTTGGGCAAGCCACTTAACCCCATTGCCTAGCAAAATAAATAAATAAATAAATAAATGTTTTTAAAATGTAGCCTTTTATGATCAATTGACCTTTCAAAACAAAATTTACTTAGAAACCCCAAAACACACTGTAGTCCTTCCTGCCTTTAATAAATATCAAATGAGTTTAATTTTTTCCATAGAATGTCTATGAAGATATTTATTTCCTAGATAGATAACAAGACAGTGACATATAACTATCAACTTATATTTAGCCAGAAGGATGTGGAGAATAAGTTTGGGAACTGTAACTTAAGTAGTGGGTTCCCCTTTACAATAGTCCCTATCTTGTTTCCATTCTACCAAAAAGACTAGGGCCTATCCAGTAATTGTTTGGTTATAGTTATCCTCTCTGTTGTATCTAAATTGAAAGAACTTGGGATATTTAGACTAGAGAAAAGATTTTAGAGAAAACATGATAGCTGTCTTCAATTTGAAGAATTGTCACTTATAAGAGCTATTAAATTTACTTGTTTCCAAAGAGAAAAGAGTTTAAAATTCCAGAGTCTAAAATTCAGTTTACAGTGACAGATTTTAGCTTGTTATAAGAAAATGCTTCTGATAATCTTCTGTCTAAAAGTAGAATGGACTATTCCTGAATATAAGACTTTCCACCTTACTGGAAGTGATCAAGCAGAAATTGGATGGCCATAAGTCAATGAATTTGTGGAAGATTGTTGTTCAGGTCTAGTGAAGACTAAATTATCTTTATAATCCCTTACTTAAAGCTATAATTAGGTAAAACAAAATATGCCTATGATGCACCTACAGTATAGGGTCACTTTACAGACTCCCAAGAACAAATTTACCTCATATACAGAGAAGGAAAGGACTTGAAATTGCCACATCCTCCCAGTTTCAAAAACTCCATTTTATTTGTCAGCTACTAGACAGAATTCCACGTTGTTTATTATGCTTGCTCCTTAAACATTTACTCCTGGAACTTTTTAAGAACAGTGATGTTAAAGTGTCACTTTCCCTTGAGACATTCAAAATACTTTATAACTTTCTTGCCACTCTAAGCAGCAATTCTCATAACATTCTTCTGAGGTTAGTATTAAATGATATAGTTCCTTTTATATTAATGTTTAAAATGCCTATATGACTAAAGAAGGTTTCCTCCCATCTGAAATCTATTGCTAGATATCATATTACTAAGAGATAAGTTCTTGTATGTCATGGCATCACCTCCCTGATAGCATGATCTTCTTTGAGAATGAAAGACAAGCAACAACAAAAAACACAAGTGGTAGAATTTCTTCTTACCCCTGAGGATCTTTAATATAGTATTCCAAAAGTCTTAGTACAGTTAGACACTATCAAACCTTATGCCCATCATAAAATTATTAAAGTGTCTAACTGCACTAAGATTTTTGAAGTACTCTATTCTGATATGCAATATATTGCTCTTTCTAACTACTGAACTAAAATTACTTGACTGCTAATTTTTTTGTCTCTAATCAGATGGGGCCAGGTTTGACTTCAATCATACTTTCTAGTAAAGAGACTCAGTCTTTTTTTCCTCATTTTAGTTGACTTGGTGATTGATTTTTATCCTTCAACACATTGCAATTTGAGTTTCCAAGTCTGAGCTTTGAGGGATTATTGAATCTATAAATAACTTGAGTTTTCAGTTATATCATGTGTCTATTAACAGAAGGATTAATATAAACTATTTGGACAAGAATATTCTCCACAACTTAAATAATGTAAGTATAGAGTATTTTATAAACCTTAAATATCAGCTTTCATTATTGTTGCTTCCTGTGAGGATGTACATTTTTATCATTCCAGACTTTAGAATGTCATTTCTATGTTGATTTTTAAATCATTACTCCCTATTTTCATCAAAAAAAAATTTGTTAGGTCAGTGACAAAATTTCTTATTTGAAAAAGGTCATGTAATTTGATCTGTACCTAAACAGTAATCCCTTCTGCAGCATTCCTGACAAGTAATTATCCAGACTCTAATAATTAAAGACCTGCAGGAAGGGAGGACCCTACTGTCTACAAAAGTATAGTCTAATTTTTTAGGAAATGTTTCTATATATCACATCTAACTCTCCCTCCATATTTAAATCTCCCTTCATTACAACTTTTATTCCTTTTATTCATTTTTTTCTATTCAACAGTCATAACTTTATTTTGTTTTTGTGAAGCAATGGGGTTAAGAGATTTGTCTGAGGTCACATAGCTAGAAGGTATTGAGTGTCTGAGGCCAGATATGAACTCAGATCCTCCTGATGCCAGGGCCAGTGCTCCATCTTCTGCATCACCTAGCTTGCCCCTTCTATTCAAGAGTCTTAATGAGAACAGGGCAGGCAGTAAGATTTAGAAGGGGTTGATAGCATTCCTTGACGGCTAATAACAAAAATAATTAGTTAATATAGGAAGTTAATGAAGCTTTTCCTTTCAAGCCTGTGGATACTTGCCAAAGTAGCAGCCTCCCTGTGTTCTGCCGAGGCCTTGTATCCCAGGGTTTCTCCTCCACTCTCTTTTTTGCCCCCAACTGGATTTTTTACAATTGACTTAGAACACACTTTGTGAAACTACTTTCTCATTACAAGTGGGCAGAACTAGAAAAGTATCTAGTCCTTCTTCCATAAGACAGATCTTTTTTTTTTTCATCATTATTTTAACTTAAAGGTTTTAATTTACTTTAAAGTGGTTTCTGGTCTATTTTCTTATTCTTCTGACAGATTCTAGTTCCAGATGCTCCTTAAACCAAAGATTCACTCCTCATTATTGAATCCTGTTTTCCTCCTGAAATTACTGCATGTTTTCTTCTGTCTCTCCTTTCTCTTAAAAAAACTGTATTTTCTACTTCTGATCCTATCCAGACTGTGCTCTCACATTCTGTGTGGCGTCATGAGACTGATCTTTAATACCAGACAGTTAATTCTCCTCTTTTTTCAGAATTAACCTTTCTGTTTTCTTCATCTGATCCTCATAAACACAATCATCACCATCCTGGCCACATTTCTCTAGATTTGCCCCATGGTGCCCAGAATTGGACACCATAATTCTACTTAGGCAGCTGTGAGTATAGTGGTTTAGAATACCTGGAGCTAGAATCAAGAAAACACAAGTTTCAAATCCTTCCTCAGACAATTACTAGCTATTTGACCCTGAACAAGTCATTTAACTTCTGTCTGCCTCAGTTTCCTCATCTGTAAAATGGAGGTAATAATGTTATCTCCCTCCCAGGGTTATTATAAAGGAAAATGTTTTTGGAAAACACTTGGCAAACTTTACAGTGCTATATAAATGGAAACATTTATTTTTATTATCATCAATATCATATCCCAGGCATAGTCTGACCAGAGCACAGTTCATAAGTATTATCACCTTATCATTTCTTCCTTCATTCTGCCCATTATGTTTTCTCTTAAGTTTTTGATCTGTCTTCCCCATTGTCTTATCTTTTTATCTCTCGTATTGCAAAGTGATAGGCTGGAGTTAGGAAGATCTACATTCAAATGCAATCTCCCATTTCTACCCATGGGACCCTATGGAAATCACTTAATTTTGTTTGCCTCATTTTCTTCACTTGTAAAATGAAAATGATAATAGCACCCTCTTCTTAGGGTTAGGAGAATAAAATAAAATAATTTTGTAAAGTGCTTTGCAAACCTTAAAGTGATTTGTCAATGCCAACTATTAATATTATTGCCAACATAGCTCCCTTGTTGAAAGATTATTTTATTTATATAAAGTCTATACATTCAATATATATTTATGAATTCTGTTTAAGTCCTTTTTTCCCTCTTCATAGCTGCAATTTAAAGCATAATAAATGACATAAAACACACATTACTTAAGTCCAGATTCTGACACATTCATCTTTTGTTGTCAAACCTAAATCTAGTTGAGTCCCTTGCACAGTAGGGTCATAAGAATATTATGCTGCAGCATAAAATCTTAACTCCTAACTTATAAACAGTGAACTCTGCCTAAGCTAACAAGAGTGTACCAGTGTCTTGAGGAAAAACAATCAATCACTTAAGCAGAAATTGAAATATAGATAATTTTGGTCAGGCAAAATTACTAGAAAATTTCCCAAATCTGAGAGAATGCAGTAGCAGCAAATCTAATAATTATTATGTATTGACTTCTTATACATCAAATTGCTGTACCATAAGGAATAGCATTATCAGTTGCATAGTCTGGTTTTCAGTGAACCAGTTTTTTCATTAATGTCATTTTTTAAAACAGTTCACTTATGAAAGCATGGTTCAGTCATATAGTTTTATTGAAGCCATGATATATGGTATAGATAAATCTCCAAATTTTCTGGATCACACACACCTATGAGTAAAAATAAATAAATAATATATTTATTTATTGCATACATGTACTATTATGCCATATTGAATATATTGAATACATCTAGGAACAAAACAAAAAAACCTTAAAATATGAGATAAAAGTAAAGTAAATTTAAATGATAAAAAAAATTTTCTCACTAAATATTCAATTTTTAGCGAGCAAGGTTATTAAACTTATTTAATTTTTTTTAATTCTTTAACATTTTGCAATATAGCAAAGTTCATGTACTAAAAGTTCAGTTTATTTCAGTTTATTCAGTTGATTTTTATGACTATCATAGCTGAAATAGATACCTCACAAACATACAAAGTCAGTCACATGTAGAGAAGTAAATCATTGGCTGTGCTTACTGTAAATCATGATACTTATTTTTTAATCCTATCTTTTTAATCCTATCTTTAATCTTCAGGTATTTGTTGACATTCACTTGGTAAATTTCCAACTTCCCTGATGTCAAGCAAAAGTCCATGACATTTTCATCTGTGATATTTTTAACCAGGTTAAAAAATTGTTGTTTTTTTTTTTAAGTATGCAGATAAGAGACTTTCAGAAGTGGCACAGTTTTGACAACAAAAACTTAGTTTTAGAGGGCAGGTAGGTGGTACAGCGGTTAGAGCACCAGCCCTGAAGTCAAGAGGACCTGAGTTCAAATCTAACCTCACGTAATAATTACCTAGCTGTTTGGCCTTGGGCAAATCACTTAACCCCATTGCCTTACCAAAAAAAAAAAAAGTCTACAAAACAAAACCAAAAGAAAACTTAGTTTTTAAGTGTGTTACTAGTCAGATGTTAAGCATTAACTGTAGGGAATATAATCTATTTTTCTTGGTAATTTTTCAATTTGAGTGTGCTTTCTATTAGATATGATTAGACTGTCATTGCTTTACCTTGTAATATGACTGAAAGAGGTCCTCCTAGGAGTAAAAATGTTAGCTCTACCATTTTCTTTTTTTTTTTTAAGGGTGTTTTGCAAGTCAAACGGGGTTAAGTGGCTTGCCCAAGGCCACACAGCTAGCTAATTATTAAGTGTCTGAGTCCGGATTTGAACCCAGGTACTCCTGACTCCAGGACCGGTGCTTTATCCACTGCGCCACCTAGCTGTCCCCTTTACCATTTTCTTATTGTTCATTTGTATGCATTATTAGCATTCTCGGTCCAGTTTGTGTACAAGAATCTTTTTTAGGTAACATGTCCCTTTTCTGAGGGTTAATTTAATTAAAACTGAATGATATCCCTAAATCCACTTAATCAGGCACACTAAAATATAATGCATAGACACAGAAAAGTGAACTAATAGATCAGATACACTCTTATCTCTTCTGTGCCTGGTGAATTCCCACTCTTCCTTAAAGATGCCTCAAATACTATACTCTATGTAAAACTTATTGTCTAACTCATTTTTTTTAGATAATAAGAAATAGAAGATAGAATATTTTATTCCCACACTCAATGGCACATGTGTATGCTGGTAGGTTACTGACATAATGAGATATGTAATGTATTTAGTAAGATTTAAAAGTACTTACCCCATTTTTAGCATAGGATATTTGTTTTTGTGTAATATGAGTTTTCTTATTTTCCCAGCATCCCTGCTGGTATTCCTTAATTTTGGTGTTGTTGTTATTTATATGTTCCACAGAAATTGCTAGAAACAGTTTCTATAGAAAAGGAAATGGGATTTTTTTTATTTCTATCTTTTCTTACAGAATTGCTCACCAGTTATTCTACCCTTTAGCATCCTATGAATATTTTTACACCATTTCCTTAACTTGGTGTGTCCTTCCCTCATTATTGCCTCCATTTCCAGCCATTGAACTTAAACCAGTACTTCAAAAACCTAGCTGAAATGCCTCTTTTTCCATTAAGCCTTTCTTGACATGTCTGTGAAGTTAGAAATTATCTTTTGGACCTCTTCTAGGCAGAATAATTTCTATATTTATGTATGTGTGTGTATATATATATACATACATATATATATATATATACACACACATCCCATATGCCATTGTATGATCCAAAACAAATAAATTCAAAATATATTTATTTCTGTACAATAATTCCTTAAAATAGAAAAAATAATGTTTACAAAAATAAGACTTATAGGATTTTCCTGTTAAATAATTTTCTCCCAGAAATTTGCACAAAATAACTAACTTACAGTATAATAAGTAAATATTAAATATTTTAAGAAAGATGAGTTTTCTCCATACTGATTTATTTCTCACATGGTTATTAACATCCAGAAACATTAGTCCTCAAAATCAGAAGAGCAGCTTTTTCAGATTTCTTTAATGCATTTCTTTGAAAAGATCTGCTTTTCTAGATGCATCAGTTATTTCATGGTCTGCAAGAGCTGGCATAATAGATTTCATTGAAGAAATAAATTTGTGATTTGAAAAGGAAGTGAGATAGCCCTTTGACAAGAGCAAATGGTAACAAATGGACCAAGACAATGCTTCCATTGTACTGTGAAATGTAAAAAGACCTTGAGAAAGCACAGTAATACCAAGGGGAGTATGGAAAGTAGGGGAGGAGGATAAAAAGTGTGATGTTAGGAAAAAACGTAGATAAGGTACCCAAAAATGAAAGAACGTAGATGGGTTGCTTGCCACTAATGGAGGGAGGGACTTACCCATAATGGTGCCCCTTTAAGCATAAGGTCTTCTAGTTAAAATGGATCATAAAAATTTTCTTGATTCAGTTCACTCTTTTAAGCAGAATTATGCTACTAATAAGTTTCTTTTTTCCTGAAATTTTAAATAATGATTGTTGAGAGGGTTTATTTTTTTGTTTTTACTTTTTTGATCAATTTTTAAGGGATCCTTCACAGACTTTTAATTTCTATTCACTACAACTTCCAATTAATATTGTTCACTCTTCATGTTGGTGTACATTTTTGCAGAAGGCGTTTTATCTCCCAGCGCTGTTCTCTAGAATTTTTAGAAGACATAGTGGAATATGCCACTGTACAAAGGTACTCTTTCAAAGCAGCATTAATCTTGTTGCATGCATTCCTTTTCCCCCCTGCTACCCTTGTCCGAGAAAAGTGACGGAGGTCCTGCATGCTGGTGCTGCCATCTGATCATACAAGCCCTAATGAAGAGTCTAGGAGGTGGGGAGTAATTTATTTATTTTTTTTCCTTTTCAATTACAGAACCAAACACATATCTGGATCACCAAGACATAAAGGCTTGAAGAAGACTCATTTTATTAAGAATATGAGACAGTATGACACAAAAAATAGCAGGTAACCTTTAGCTGTTTTTATTATTTTAACATAGGACCATAATATTCTCTATATGGTCTGTGTTTCTTTTATTATTATATATACACAGATGGAATACCTGTCTGCTCATAATCACAAAACTAATAAAACAGGTTAATATATGGAGATTTTCAAAATACTGAATGTGTGGTTTGGGGCAGGAGGCTTCATTTATAATAGTAGAATCTTATAATTTTAGAAATTACTCAAATTGACTTGTAACTCATATCTTCAAGTGACATTCCTAAAATACCATCCAGATTTAAGAAGCACATCCTATTACTTGTAGGATCTAAATATAAGAATCTGTTTGAAATTTAAAGACTTTCATAGCCTGGCTTTAACCTCCTTTTTAATTATTGTTGTTCACTTGTTTCAAGTGGTGTCTAATTTCTGATCTCATTTGGGGTTTTCTTGGCAAAGATTCTGGAGTGGTTTGCTGTTTCCTTCTCCAGTTCATTTTCCAGATGGAAACTGTAGCAAATGCTTAAGTGACTTGCCCAGAGTCCCACAACTAGTAAGTATCTGAGATAGATTTGAACTCAGGTCTTCCTGACTCCAACGTTTTATCTATTGGAAAACCTAACTGTCCTCTTAGCCTCCTTATTTCACACTACTTCTATTCATGCATTTTGTGGTCCAGCCAAACTTTTCTTCTTACTGTCCTGACACACAACCATCTATCTGTTATCTCTGTGTCTGAATGAATGAATCAATCGGTTGCTTAATCAATAAACATTAATTAAGTTACAGATACTGTGTGTTAGGCCCTTGGGATACAGACACCAATAACATACCATCTCTTCCCTCAAGGATCTCATTCCATCAGAATGAGCAGCACACATACATCTAGGTAGCATAGTGAAATGTGTTGGACTTAAAATCAGAAGGATCTGAGTTCAGACACTTAATAGCTGTTCAGATATGGGCAAGTTATTTAACTTTTCTGCACCTCAGTTTCCACATCTGTAATTGGGAGGTCACACCCATCAGAGTGGCAAAGATAACCAAAAAAGGGCAATGAGAAATGAGAGGGGCTGTGAGAAAACAAGAATTATACCTGACAAGTTGCTAAAGAGTATATTTTTCCCTTTGAAGCTATTGCAGCACTAATCTTATACCCAAAAGAGATCAAAGCAAGAGGAAAAGGTCCAATATATACAAATAGATTTAAAATATCTCTCTTTGTGGTGGGAAAAAATCAAGTAAATTAAAAGGATGTCCAACAGTTAAGAAACTGTAGAATAAGTTGTATCATATTAATGTGATAGGTTAATATTATGCTGTTATTGGAAATAGATGATTACAAAAAGTATTGGAAAGACCTCCATAAAATGATGCAGAATGAAATGAGCAAACAAAACATTTATACTAAAATATTAATTTTTATAAAAATGAATAATTTTAGCACATTTATAAACTAATGAATAAAATTAGGAGATTCAAGAAAACAATTTATACAACAATGTGAAAAGAAATAACTTTGAAAGCTATAAACTGAGCAATGTAATAATAATCATTTATGATTTCAGAAGACAGATGATGAAATATGCTTTTAATTACAACAAAGTGATGGATTGTTGCTTAACTATAGATATGTGTTATAAGAAATTTGCTTTTTTTTTCTTTTTTGGTGGAGTATGGGCATGGGAGAGGGGAAAAAAGATTTCTGTCCTTTTAAAAAAAAGTAAGAGAAATGGAGGCAGGAAGGTGGGTTCTAGCAAGCAACTATGTGGCAGAGTAACAGTTCTGAAAGTCAGGAAGACTCATCTTCCTGAGAGTAAATCTGGCCTCATGCACTTAATAGCTATGAGACCCTAGCAAGTCACTTAACTCTCTCTCTGCCTCAGCTTCCTCATAGGAAAGAGCAAACCACTCCAATATCTTTGCCAAGAAAACCCCAAATGGGAATACAAAGAGTTGGACATGACTAAAAAATGACTGAAGAGGAGGGTACTACTGATGTGAAATATTACATGAACTTTCAATAAGTTTACTGTATTAGTAATTTTATTTAACTGTTATACTTCATTATAAGACATTTCTCATGAAATAATCTATAAATGTAATAATAAAAACAAAACATCAAGAAAACAGATAAAGATGGGCAATAATTAACACCCACCTCACTGAGTTATGAGAATCAAATGAAAAAACATATAAAATGCTTTGTAAACTTAAAGAATATATAAACACTAGCTGTTGTTGTCCTGAATTGGTACAAAATATATACAAAATAATTCCAAAGGAAAGACCTTATTTGCCTAAGGCAGCAGGAAAGGAAGGCTTCATGTGAAATGAATAAGTTCTGTGCAGACAGAACAGATATAATTTGACTGCATCTTTTAAAAATACATCTATTCAGAAATACTCATTCTTTGCTGGGTCAACTTTTTTTCCCCTTTCCTCCCCATATTATTACTAATATTTTGCATACATACATGCACACACACACACACACACACACACACACACACACAGAAGTGCTCATTTTAAAACATTTACATGTCATTCCCTAGAATTTTTGGTGATAATTTAGAAAATTTGATAACAATATTTTAGTAAACATTTAAAAGAGAAGTTAAAATAAAAATAGAGTATATATATATATATATATATATATATATATATGTTAGTACTTGAAACAGATTTTTTTAGAATGTAAAACTTGCAGAACTCTGAGAAGAAGAGATTATTCATGTCAAATATTTCATATTCAGTGTGTTAGTTTTTTGTTTATTTTAATATTTGTTACAAAAGGCAGTGGGTGAGATTTTTTCAAAATTGATATAAAAATAAAAGACATCAGTAGAACTTCAAAAAAGAAATGCTGGCTTAGTTTTAATTAGAAATTAGAATTTATGATAAAGAAAAGATGAAATTAATTTTACTAGTTTCCCAGATAAATTAATTCTGACTCTTTTCACTTATTCTGAATTATTTGTGATATGGTTCATATTCACATATTATGTACCAAGTTGGATTTTTAAAAATAATTTTTTTCAGTTTTCACACATCCCACTCTCTGCCACATGCCTTAAGAAAAGGGAAGAGCCCAGGTATCATATATACATAATCAAACAAAACAAATTGACCTCATCCGAAAACACATTTCTCATTCTGCGTGTTAATCCATCTGTTTTATTAATGGGACCACTGAGTCAAAGAGCAGTAATTTTGGAGGGGGCATAATTCCAAACTGTTTAGAATGGTTTGGGCCAGTTCACAGTTCCAACAGCCCCTCCAATATGTCATTTTCTTTTTTTGTCTATTTTGCCAGTCCAATTGGTTAGAAGTGGAATTCAGAATCGCTTTAATTTGTGTTTCTTTAATAATTAATGATTTGGAACAATTTTTTTCATATCACTATAGATAACCTAGGAACTTGAAAACTTCATAATCTTTAGAACATTTATCAATTGAAGACTGGATTATTCTTATAATTTTATTTTCCACCAAGATGAATGAAGTGCTGATTCACATTTGCTTAATCCTTCAAGATCCGAGATTCAGAGCTAGAAAAGATCTTAAGAATCATAGTCTTGGGGGATTTTTTTGATAAGGCAGTGGGGTTAAGTGACTTGCCCAAGGCCACACAGCTAGGTAATTAAGTGTCTGTGGCCGGATTTGAACTCAGGTCCTACTGACTCCAGGGCTGGTGCTCTATCCACTGTGCCACCTAGATGCCCCTAAGAATCATAGAAGCTTAACCTCTTAATTTAACGATGAGGAAACTAAAGCCCGGGGTTGATGACCCCAGTATGACTGGTCAGTAGTCAGTGACATAGCTGGCTTTGAACTTAATTCCAAATTCAGTCCTCCTACTACATTGCCAGTTTGCTTTATGTGACCAAGGAACTGTTCTTGTGAGGCTGAAAGTATAAAGTGGATCTCACTACTTTAGGCCTCCAGAGGAAAAAGTTTTTTGGGTTTTTTTAAAGTGATATTTTGGGGCAATTAGGTGGTACAGTGGATAGAGCACCGGTCCTGGAGTCAGGTGTACCTGAATTCAAATGCGACCTCAGACACTTAATAATTACCTAGCCGTGTGGCCTTTGGGCAAGCCACTTAATCCCATTGACTTGCAAAAACTAAAAAAAAAAAAAAAGTAATATTTTTATTCAGAAATCTTTTGTTAACCAGTTACTGTCTATCATGTACCTTCTTCAGTTTCACTAATAGTGAGGATAGGAAGGGAGGGAGGGAGGGGGTATTAAAAACCTGGGTCACAGGAAGAAAATTTTAGCCTTAGGATCTTGTGACTCTTGCCATTAAGGATTTTACTCCATTAATTAGATTATTAGCCTATCTAGTCTTGCTTTTTGTTTTGGACAAGAACTAACTTTTCATGAACAAAAATCAAAATAAGCAGGAAAACATTTTTAAACCTTTCTCTGGAGATTTACTTACAAAAAGTAGAGACAGTCTCAGCACTCATGGAGCTTACATTCTAAGGGCAGAGGCAACACAAAAAGGGAAGTGAGATTCTAGAGGAATAGCAGGGTTAATTTGATCTTGGTTCCAGAATGGGGAGGGGGAAAAGAAAGAATAATTTTGAGGAAGAAGACTATAGATCATGGAGATGACCAGAGTTGGAGAGTAAATTTAGCATGACTCGAGTTTTTCCTCAAATTAGGAGTCACCAATGGAAACAGTTACCATCTGGAGAGCAAGATTCCAGGGCAAAATTGTCTCCAGGAAAGGAAGGTTGCTGGCAAAGCTATGGAGATGGTCAAAGTCAAGAATAACCTTATCTAGCTATCTTTTCAATATGAACATGGAGACTTTTCCCAGAATCCACTTGCTACTTAGCCATACATGTTGCAGCATGTGTAATTCAGTCATCCGAGATCAGTCCAGTGGATTAGATACTGACATAATTATCACCATTATAATGTAATTTGTTGTGGGTAGAGAAAGGGAGACACTTAGCACTGGTTGTTCAATTCCCCACCAATGATCTTAAGCCTTCAATAAACAAAAGAAATTCACTACTTGAAGAAAAACCTCTAAGTTTTCAACAGGTTCCCAACTTCAGACCTTATGCTTGAGGTAGTTCACAGTATTACCACTGATAATAACTTTTTCGGTTCACTGACTTGAGTTTCTCATTGAGGGAAGACTGAGAAAGTTTTCCATCTTCTGAATTTCTTAAGAATTAAATATATGCTTGATTCTTTAGATAAAAGGAAATATTTAAGCCAATGCCTAAGCACATAGTATGTAATTGAGAGGAAGTATGGTATAGTAGAAAAAATACTGATATAGTAGAAAGAGCAGCCTAGTTTAAAAGGCTTCTGATACTTATTAACTATGTGATCTTGGGCATATGTGATTTCTCTTAACTTCAATAGTTATTATGAGGACCAAAGAGATAATGTATTGTTTTTTTACAAACATCAAAGTATTTTATATATGTGTGTATGTGTGTGTATATAAAATCAGTAGTTTTATTAATATATTTGTTGAGATGATTTGAAACAAACAAGTAAATTGAATTATGTACAATATTTATGAGTATGGGGGCGGCTAGGTGGTGCAGTAGATAAAGCACCAGCCCTGGAGTCAGGAGTACCTGGGTTCAAATCTGGTCTCAGACACTTAATAATTACCTAGCTGTGTGGCCTTGGACAAGCCACTTAACCCCGTTTGCCTTGCAAAAACCTAAAAAAATATATATTTATGAGTATGTTTAGCTTGTTTCTAATATTATCATTTGTTTTCCCCATCGCATTTCAGGATAGTTCTGATTTGTGCTAAAAGGTCCTTGTGTGCAGCATTTTCTATTTTGCCTTATGGAGAAAGCCTTCGGATCAAGTAAGTAGTGATCTTAATTGTATAAATCCAACAAGTTTCCCCACAAACATAGTATGTAATTTATAATTTGCTTAACTTTACTTCAGAATATTGGGGAAGCTAGGTAGTATGGTGGATAGAACAAAGGGCCTGGAGTCAGAAAGACTCTTGAGTTCAAATCTGGTTTCAGACATTCACAAGCTGTGTGACCCTAGGCAAGTCACTTAACACCATTTGCCAGTTTTTTCATCTTTAAAATGAGCTCGAAAAGGAAATGGCAAAACCACTGCTATACCTTTGCCATGAAAACCCCAAATGGGGCATGAAGAGTCAACCACAATTGAACAAAAATGTGTACTGTGTACTCTTCCATATCATTTAAGTGAGACAGCAAAGTGGTGCCATGGATAGAGCACTGGCCTTGGAGTCTGGAGGACAGAAGTTCAAATCAGCCTCAGACACCTGATTCTTACTGTGTGACCTTGGGCCAGTCACATAATCCTGATTGCCTCTCCTCCAGGGCATCTCCAGTTGTCCTGTTTCATATCTGGCCATTGAACCCCAGATGACTCTGGAAGAGAAAGTGAAGCTTGTAACTTAGCTCCCCACTCAAATCCAAATCATGTGCTTGACATGGCCTTACCTCCCTGATGTCATGGTCTTCTTCGAGAATGAAAGACAAAACATCATCACCATTTAAGTTTCTGTTTTTTCTTTTTTTGGTGTTTGCAAGGCAAACGGGGTTAAGTGGCTTGCCCAAAGCCACACAGCTAGGTAATTATTAAGTGTCTGAGACCGGATTTGAACCCAGGTACTCCTGATTCCAGGGCTGGTGCTCTATCCATTACGCCACCTAGCTGCCCCTACCATTTAAGTTTGAGAATAAGACTGCATTGTACAAGGTGCTGAATGTGAAATTTAAAAACTATCTAGGACAATACAACCCAGTGGAAGTGTATTTCTTAAGAATAGAAAAACAAAGCTCACCTCTCAAACTCACACTTGTTATTATTAATAAAAATTGAACCCCAAAAAGCATTCAGAATTCAGTGAAAGTTCAATCTGATTCAACTTCCTATGAATTAAAATTATTCATGTTTTGCTGGCATTTTGAGTTAATTTTGTGTTGCTTTTTTTTTAACTTTATTTTGGGAATCTTTCATTCATATATATATATATCTTTTATTGTTCCTTCATTTTATGTGGAATACAATTGTGCTCTTTCACATCCTGTTCACTTGATTGTCTTGTACATAATTTATGGAAGGAAACACATGTTTAACAGTAGAAATAGTATTGTGTGCAAATATACTATAAAAATAGCCAATAATAGAAAACCAGTCTTGCCCTAGTGTGGGAAAGCACCAGTTACAGCGGCAGTTTCTAAAGCTTATTGGCTGTGTATTGCTACAACTTGATTTTACCTACAAATTTGCCTATGAAATGTGTACGTTCCTTCAAACAAAGGTAGGTAAAGGTGCTCACTAGATGTTCATTGGTCAGCACATTTTATTTTGAATTATAGAAAATAGTATTTTATAACAGATTGATAGCCATCATGAAAAAAATCAATATTAAATGTTAGGGAATTAACTAAGTATTTGATACTATTTAATCTTTTAAATAGTTTTAACCCAGTTTTATTCTTATAAATATTCAGATTCTACTTCTTTGTATTTTCAATAGTTTATTGATATATAACTGATTTTTTATGGAGAAAGATTAAACAATCTAAACATCTTCATCAGTAATGTTGTTTAAAAAAATGTCACTCCTTTCTCCTCTTCCCTTCTCTCCCAAACCCCCTCCCCTACCTCAATAGTTCATTTACTATAGAAGGAAGGAACTTCGTCTTTTTAGAATATACCATCTTTGATCTAAAAATACTTTTACAGTGACATAAAGATAGAAAGCCAAAAACAGAGGCATCCATCTGGTGGGGTTTCAGTGTCTTCTGAGATGGTCTTTGTGTTGGAAGGAGTTGAACTTGGTGCTGATGGAAAGGTAAGAGAATAGTCTTCAGATTTTCACATTAACTAAAGCTAATTAATATCTAAGTATTTTTAAAGTCAGAATTTTTAAGAATGCTGAAGGAGCTAAACATGTAAACTTGTATTTAAAAAATATATTTTTGAGTATATAAATTTAAATTAATTGAAAGGTAAATAGAAAAAGCTTATGGAAAATAGATTTTATATATTATGTTACCATTTATACTTCTGATTTTATTTTTCTAAATTAGCTGAAATTTAAGCTAGCTACTTTAACATAAATGAAAATGGCATATTAGCATATTGTCTCTTATTTGAAAAAATGTGTCTTAAATCTCTTATATTACACAGCACTAATCCTTTTCAGTTTGATTATATTATATGATGCCTTCAAGGAGGATAGTTGAAGGCATGAATGTTGAAAAGATAGTTCAGTGGGCAAGATAGAATATTGCAGATTATCAAAATAGTGGTATCCTATATAAACACATACTCTTAGGATGAAGGAATGAACTTTATTCATATGCTGATTTTAGGATCAATCTAGCCTACTAATGGGAGTAAAAGGAAATAAATTTAGAGTTGAAAAGAGTCTATGAACATGATTCTTTCTCATTCTGAATAAGCAGTTGGGAAGGGGTTCGTTTTTGTATTCAATATTTAGTAAAGCCTCCAGAATCTTGGCTTGGGGGAGCTGTTTGTTTTTGGTCTAATTCAGCCAAAGGAAGAAAAGTAATATTGAACAATGTGGACTTGTTTTTCAGGTAGTATCTTATGCAAAATTTTTGTATCCTACAAATGCCCTTGTCACACATAAGAGTGAAACTCACACTGCAGCATCTCAGCCTCGATCCAGTGTTCCTCGGACTTTGCCCGGGTCAAGATACAAATCTGCACCAACTAAATCTGTGCCATCGGGTGCAGAATTAGGTGAGAAGTTTTATATCATAAGATTTTCTTTAATCTTAATCTTTAATTCTTTTCTTAATCTTTAATTTTCTTAATTAATGTACAAGGACTCACTTAAGAACTTATGTGTCCAGAACTGAGATAACAAAAACAAAAGCAATATCTGCTCTCAGAGCATTTACATTCTATCAGGAGAAATACGTATACACTCAAATTGATATATAGGAAATAATTTCTGACAGGGAGGAAATAACAGTTGGAAGGAATAAGGAAAAGTCTCATAGTGGCACTTCAGTTGAGCTTTGAAAGAATCAAGAGTTCTAAGGGAGAAGTGAGCAGCCTGGGCAAAGGTACCAAGGAGGGAAACAGGATCATGTTTGAGGGATAGCAAGAAAAGCCCATTTAGCCAAATTCTTGAATGGAAAAAGGAAGGCACTGTGTAATAAACATGGAAAGGAAGGCTGTGACTCCATTGTGAAGGACTTTAAATGGAAAACAGAAGAGCTTGTGTTTGATCCTAGAAGCTACAAGAGTACCCCTAGAGCTTTTTGAGCATGACACGGTCATCAGATCTATACTTTCAGAATATCATTTTAGCACATGGATTGAAGAGGAAAAAGACTGAAAAAAGTAAAGGGAATCTAATAGAGTATATTTTCTACTTAGATTTAGCAGGCCAGCAATAATGACCCAACTAGTAGCTAAAATTAAGCCAATTTAAAACTAGTGTTAATATGCAGGGACACAGACTCAGAAAGAATACTGGAAGAAATGGAGAAAGCAGATTCATAAAGGCTTAAGAGAAACTAAAGTTGGCCAAGAATAAATTTTTTTAAATCAAATGTGGGATAATTATCTTAGAATTTTTAGTAAACTTGCAGGTACACAACAACACATTTATTGTTTTTAGTATTTGAATTTAGGACTAAATTTACCTCAGAGTATTTCATTCCATCTTAAATCTCACAAAAGGACAACCCACTTTAAAAATTACCCATTTGTTGAGAGTGCTGCTTCACCAAGTAGCTTCAGTGACATAATGCATTTTATAGTTGTATAGTTTTGTTAACACTCATTTTTGACAAAATTTAACTTCTATCAACAAAAAGAAAAATAGAATAAGCAAAAACAAAACTGAAAGCTAATAAAAAATATTCAAAAAGGAAATGTGAATGTTTTATGTGTATGTTCATATACTGATTCTCCAATTTGCATTAATTATCATCTTAAGTGCAGCATTTATTGTAACAAATGTTTGAGAATTTCATTAGTAGAAACTATGGCTGCCATTTTTACTTTACAGGGAAAAAATGTGCAAATTCAATTTTAGGTAGAAAAACAATTTCCATCCCAAACTAACACACATATGCATTTATGTCCACCTGCTGGAAACACACATCCCATTTCAGAGGGATGAAGTTCTAGTTGACAATGAAAGAGCCCAAACAACTATGTTCAATAAAAGCTTGATAGAGGATAAATTGGAAATAAAACTCCACAGAGAAAAGCACTGGAATTAAGAGAGATCAGGAAAAGATTTCTACAAAGCATTAAATTTTAACTGGGACTTTTTGGAAGCTTTGAAACAATAGTAAAGAAGGGGAGCATATTTGGTGCATGGAGAACAGCCAGTGAAAATGCAAGGGTTCAGGAGATGGAATGTTTTATTTAAGAAACAACAGCTTCAAGAAAGCCAGTGCTACTAGGTCAAAGAGTAGGGAAGGAGTGGAGAATTGGGAAAATGTAAAAAATTGCCAGAGCATTTTGTATTTGATCCTGGAGAAGATAGAGAGCCACTGGAGTATGAGTGTAGAGGGATGATGGCAGGAGCAAACTTCACTTTAGAAAGATCCCTTATGCCATAAAGACCAACTAGCAGGCTGTTAGGGTAGTCTCAGGTCTGAGGTCATGAGGATCTGAGCCAGAGGAGAGACAGTGTCAGAGGAGAAAAAGGGATAAATGGGCAATATGGTACAAAGAGATGACAGGCCTTAGCAACACATAGAATAACTAAGAGAAAGTAAAGGAAGGAATTCTGACACCTAGAGTGAAAGCTTAAGGTGAATGGAAGGATGACAGTATCCTCAACATTAGAAGAATTTGAGGGTAGAGATAATGACTTTTTTATACATGTTAAGGTCAGCAGAGAATTTAAAGCTGGATAGATTTAAGAATTATCAGCACAGAAATGGTCATTGAATCCATGAGAGGAGATGAAATCACCAAATCAAATAGTATAAAGGGAGAAGAGAAGAGAGCCCATAAGAGAGCCCTGCAGACACCCATTTGCAAGCAAGTGTTTCTTGGAAGAAGATTTGGCAAAGAAGACTGAGGAGTGGTCAGATAAACAGTATGCAAAGCAGGAGAGAATGATGTCATGAAAACCTAGAGAGAATGTGGTATTAAGGAAAAGCAAGTGATTGACAATGGAAAAGACTGTAGAGAGGTCAGGAAACATGAAGATTGAGAAAAGGCTATGAGATTTGACAATTAAGATGATTAATATTAATGTAGATATTATTAATAGATGTAAAGAAAGCAGTTTTGGTTAAATAATGAGATCAGAAGCTAGACTGTATAAAGTTAAGAAAAGTATAAGAGGAAAGGTAGTGGAGGCCCCAATTGTAAATGGCATCAAGAAGTTTAATCATAGAAGGAAGAAGAGATATGGGACAATAACTGATGGGGATAGATGGAACAAGGGAGGATTTTTGAGGGAGAGACATTAGCAAATTTGTAGGCAGTAGGGAAGCAGCCAGTAGACAGGAAGAGAGTGAAGATAAGTGAAAGAATAGGTATGACAGAGGAGGCAATCTGTTGACAAGATGGAACAGAGTATCACTTGTACAGGTTAGCCTTGGCAGAGACAAGGCTTTAAAGGAAGGGATGATAGTAAAACATATCTGAGTGATGTGAGATGAGAAGGAAATAAGATGAAATTCTCAAGTGAATGGCCTCAGTAGATACACTTTTGCTTTTCCTGTCCTCAGTAGAAGTAGGAACCAGTAAATCTGATATCCTTTCCTGTTCCTTATAAACAACTTTTCTTTTATCATCATATTAATATTGTTATTATTATCATTAGTATGACTTATATAGCAACTTAAGGTTTACAAATCCTTTCACATTATCTTATGTGATCTTAAAAACAACCTGTGAGGTAGCATATTTTGTAAATGAGAAACTGAACAGACAGAAGTTGAGATTTATCCAAGGTCACCCAGATGCTAAGTATCTAAAGCAGTATTTCAACTTAGGTCTTCCTTATTTCAAGTCTAGTACTCTATCCACTTGTATGTACTATCTTGTTAGAGATGTGTAAAGGGCAACAAAACACTGAAACTGAAGTCAGTGATTTGGGGGCCAAAAAATAAAATAAAATAAACATTTGCTGGGTGCTTTTTATCTGAGAACAATTTCTGACTAAAATCATATACCTCATGCTATTGTTTGTCTTTCTAGGGAGTGAGACAGGTGATTCAATAGAATATAATCCTAATCTCCTTGATGATCCTCAATGGCCCTGTGGGAAACACAAGCGTGTTCTTATCTTTGCATCATATATGGTAAGAAAACAACAAAGCATACAAAAATTGAATAGGAATACTTTTTCTTTGTCTAACATTTACTAAAGAATTGATTCAGTGGCAGATTGTGTAATCAATCAAGATGCTAGGATGTTCATTTTATTTTTTTAAAAAGTTGCTTAATTTAATTTTGACTGAAAACAACATACAACACTACAGAATGAGATTAGTAAAAAACTTTTGAGCATCTGTGTTTAGGAATATTAGTGGGACATAGATTATGTTACAAAAGACATTTGACAGCAGTGGATTCTAATAGGTCTATATATGAAGAAAAGAATACATTACTCTTTAAAATTGGAAGCAATATTAAGGTTAAATGGTTCATTCTTCTAGGATTAGATCTCTATTACTATTGAGGCCACCACCACCTTCCCAATCATTTAAGTTTCCACATAGGTGTCATCCTTGACTCCTTACTCATCCCTTATATCCACTCATTTGCCAGGGCCTGTCAATTTTACCATGGTAATGTCTCTCATTCTAGACCCTCTTCTCTTCTGACACTGTTATCACCCAGGCCTTCTGTAACCTTATACCTGGATTATTGAAATAACCTGCTGGTCCATCTCCCAGTCTCAAGTGTCTCTCCTCACCCTAGTCCATTCTTCACTCTATTGTCAAATTGATCTTCCTAAATGCAAGTCTGACCTTGTTACACTTCTAACCTCCCCCGCCTATTTGAACAGATATATAATCCTGTTTGATATTCAAAGCCCTTCATAATTTGGCCCCCTCCTACTTTTCCAGGCTTTCCTTTCTTACCTTCACTGTTCTCCACATACACCCTAATGAATAGTCCAGTAATACTGGGCCTCTTTGCTATTCCTTGAACATGACCTCTCCCCACTCCTTGCATTTTCACTGGCCTGTAACCATGATTAAAATTCTTTCCTTCATCCCTGGCTTTCTGGCTTAAATTCCACCTTCTACAAGGCTTTCTCAATCCTCCTTAATGCTTCTGCTTTCTCTGATCTTCATTCATCTTTTTATATCTTGTTTGTACATAGTTGTTTACATATTGTCTCTGTCAGTAGGCTCCTTGAGAACAGGGACTTCTTGTTGTTTTGTTTTTTCCTTTCTTTGAATCCTTAGTGTTCAGAACAGTTTCTGGTACCTTGTAAGCATTCAATAAATGCTTATTGACTAATGGCCACAGATGTTTAAGTTGTATTCATTTTGGATAAATGATTCCTATTTAAAACCTCAGATTAATAGCTTAGCAACTAGAAAAATGCTAAGAAGCTTGTTTCAGAGAAAACAAGATTGATTTTAAGTAACAAAAATTAGTGGAATCCTTGTGCCTTTTCAGCAGTCTGGAAACAGCTAGTCAACCTTTTTTTATTCAATTATGTAACCCCTAAGCAACACAAAACTCGTACATAATTCTATATTCTGTACCCTGCTTCAGTACTTTATTATAAGGTTTTATTCATTTTGTTAAATCTCCCAAAACTGTTTTCTATAAAGAATTTTAAGGTATTGAAAATGGTCCAGATTTATTTGCATAAACCTGGCTGTTAACAAGTATTGGCATTGAAAACAACTCACCAGTGAAATATTTCATTTTGACACTGAAGGCTGAATCTATAATCGTTTTAGCAGGAGGTACCAAAATGGGGTTTGAGGGTAAACTGGTTTTGAAGTAGTGTAATGCTCAAATATGAAAGTGCCTAACACTTTTCTATTTCAGACCACCGTGATAGAATATGTGAAGCCTTCAGACCTTAAAAAGGACATGAATGAAACTTTTAAAGAGAAGTTTCCTCACATCAAGCTTACGTTGAGTAAAATTAGAAGGTAAGAAAAGCATGAGTAAAGCTGGGCAAGCAGTCATCTGAATTTGTGGGAAGGTAATTATCTCCCACTTGTTTCTAAAACTGCTTAGTCTGTAAGACTATTAGGATCCAGGTTGCCTTATGACTAAGAACATGATTTGGTTTTTGTTTACTCACAGCCTAAAACGGGAAATGAGGAATCTCTCTGAAGAATGCAACCTCGAACCAGTTACCGTGTCAATGGCTTATGTTTACTTTGAGAAGCTTGTCTTACAAGGCAAGCTAAACAAACAGAACCGAAAACTGTGTGCTGGTGCTTGTGTGCTCCTTGCAGCAAAGATCAGCAGCGACCTCAGGAAAAATGAAGTCAAGCAACTTATTGATGTAAGTATAAAAGAATTCTGCTTTTTTCATAGAATAGTGTGAAGTATACCAAGACTGTTGACAGTTCCAGCTTTCACTCCTTGTAGTCAGATCATATTGAATGCTTTTTTTTTTTAGGGTTTTTGCAAGGCAAACAGGGTTAAGTGGCTTGCCCAAGGCCACACAGCTAGGTAATTATTAAGTGTCTGAAACCGGATTTGAACCCAGGTACTCCTGATTCCAGGGCCGGTGCTTTATCCACTATACCACCTAGCCGCCCCTATATTGAATGCCTTCTACAAACTTCCTAAACTTCACCTATACCTTCTTGTAACATATTGAGTAGGGTGTAATTTCTAATCTGCACTGCTACAGAAAGATGAGAGGCCATTCAAGATTCACATATAAGGATATAGAATTGTAGGATTCAGAACTAAGGATCAAATATAAACAAAAACTGATTCTATTTTTCCCCATGAAGGAAACTAGACCATGGTCTCACTTAAGCTAACAGATCTTTTTCCTCTTCAACATAAATTAAGGAAGGTGATGATTTGTGCATTGACTAATTGTTCTTCCCAGAATTTGGAAATGTTTGTTATTAATAGAAATATAAAAATACCTTTACATTTAGACATAAAGGCTGAGCTCAATGTATGCTGTGGAAACAATGTAAAGACTAACAGACTGCCTTCTGTGGGGGGTGGGGAAAGGGAATTAAGAATAGGAGAAAAATTTTAAAACTCAGTGAATAAAATCTCTTAGATTTAGACATAAAGGCAATTTTAAAATTTTTGTTTTTGCTTCATACTGAAAAAAAGTGAGTTATAATTGAGCAGTGATAGGGAAAAAATGGATATAACACTCTACCTTATAAATTTTCCTTCTTCAATACAGAAGTTAGAAGAACGATTCCGATTCAATCGAAGAGATCTAATTGGATTTGAATTTACAGTGCTTGTGGCTCTGGAACTAGCCCTTTACCTTCCTGAAAACCAAGTTTTACCTCATTATAGACGGCTCACCCAGCAGTCCTAGCCAAAGCTGTGTTCTCCCAGTTGGCAAGATTTACAGAATGCTTTGCTGCTAGATACTTCCACTTCTCACTGATCTTTTCTGTGCCCTTATTAACATCAAAACTTTCAGTTAGTTAAGATGTGCATTCTTATAGTGGCACAGTTGATTATTTGATGAGTGAAAGGAAAACAGGTTTGTTGGCACAGAAAGGATTATTTCCTTTAGACACTAAAGCACAAGCAATTCGCAATGTAGTTGTCACTGTGGCTGTTCATTCTTGCCTTCAGAAGATGTTATGCTATTGTTCCTTTGAAAGATATTTAACTTTTTTTACTTGTTCATTATTACTTCCATTCCAACATGTCATTCTTCAAATGGTATTTGAAATTTTTCCTGCTTTTTTTTTTATATGAACAAAATGCACACTTTTTTTTTTTAATGTGCCTGAAACTGGTCTGGTACCAGAATCTTTTTTGTTGCATAAGTTATAAATTCTGAGATTATATAGTGTTTTATCCTTACCTGCATTTGCCTTGCATTCAGAAAAGAATTCCATGACTGTGTTAGCATTAACAATGGGATCTGGATTTCTAGAGCTAGAACAACTGGTTCATACATGATGAAATAACTATTTAATCATTAATACACAGATAAAGGGATAGTTGAGATTTTATGTTAAATTTTAGGAAATATCTCATGCAGTCATACCTGATGAAAGCAATTGCAGTCAAGCAATTCTTATGAGCTGCTGCAGAAGTGTATTGACTGGAAGGGTGATTTTACTCTGTCGATTCAAGATGGACTTGGCCACTGTTTGAAGTACCCAAAGCAAAATACCTTTTTGACTACTCTGCATGCAGTTCTCCCAAGTGTCAAGTTAGTTTTTGCAACCAAATTAAGCCAATGAAACAAAATCTAAATTTTTTTATTATATTTTTTTACTCAAATTCTGTTCTTCCAAACATCGTGCCACTGTGATGTTTCTCTTGAAACTGGCATGTTGCATATCCAAAAAGGCATTGGTAAGATTTGAGTACAATGCTTATACTGTCAAAAGTGGGTAGGAAAATGTCACCTAACTCAAGCACTAAACAAATGTTTGGATAAAATTTGCAACACTTGGGTCCTAGAGTAATTACTCGATGATTCTTGGATTTTGTTTCTTCTAAGCAATACTGTGAGAACATTGGTGTTCATTTTGGTTTTTGCAAGAGAACAAAATTATTTTTTGATTAAGAAATTTACTTAAGACCAACTTGAATACCATACCTTGCTCTGGAAGAGAAAGAGGGATAGTTACTCTTAAAAGTACTGTAAACTTTCCTGTCTTGGCTACATTAAATATTGTGCACATGGTATCTGGTTGTGTACATGATTTTGTTAAAGATTTTAATTGCTGCAATTTTCAAATAGTTGATGTGTCTTAATACAGTATATACACCAGTGATGTAAACTGGTCATTCACTTTATGAATTTGTATGTAAAATATGATCAGTATTCAGGTCAGTCTTTATCAGATGTATTTGAAAAACTAACTCGCATGACAAACATGTAGCTGAGTACCATAGTTGAAAAGCATGCTGACATAAACAAGACCTGAAATATTTCATTGTGGCAAAAACTTAATATGTTGACTGTACTGTCTGGAAATCAAATCCAGTCAGGGCCAGAATATCAGCCAATCTTCTTAGTCCTAACAATTTAGGACTCTCATATGCTGTTTGCTTCTGGAAATATTACCCACACATTGTGGTAAATTAACCCAGGTCCCATCAAACCTGTCTCTGAACTCCAGGACTTGCACTCCCTACCTAGTTTTCTCAAACATGTCATTCCAGAATAGTCCATTTACCTAATTTTTTTTTAACCATCAGATTTCTATTTTCTATTAAGGTTGTTTAACCACATATTTACAGGTAATGGAACTAGTTGGACAGTTGCTAGGGGAGGCAAGGGGAGGCAAGGGTTGGGGAACCATTGGCATGCAATATATCATCTTGTCCATCAAAATTGTCCTTTGCCTGATATACTACCCAATATAAAATAGTTTGGGAATTATTTACAGAATGTAGTATATTATGGAAGCTACCAAAAGTTGAACTACGTATGCTATGCTCAAATATCTTTATAGGCCCGTGTTTCAGTTTTGAAATGAGCCAATAACAATTCTATTTCTAGAAGCACCTTAAAACTTTCCCCATGAGGTTGTCCCTTTATCCACTTTACTAAGGTGTGAGAGTCTGAACTTAGGTTACCATCTCAGTTTAGCTGGCCTCAGTAACTGAAATCATATACACCTACTGTGCATGGGGTCTTCTTAAAAATCAGTCATGCCATTGAAAACTTTTCTCAAAGGGGTATTTAGAAAATATATGTACAAGCACTGTAAGGGTCTGATTCCCAAATATTTGCTTTATGGTTTACAATGAATACTTTAGGTACTTTCCTCTAAACATTCTGTATAGCCAAAAGTGAAACTGTTGGCAAATACAGTAATTTAAGTTTAATTGTAAATGTGTGTGTATGTGTTATGTACATATATATATGTAGTTTTAAATTTTAGCTGCCAGATTGGTTTTATAACCTATTTGGTTCAAAAGCGTTGTTATGATAAATGTATCCTTTTTAGTAATATAAAAGCTGCCACTATGTGGTAGTACAGAATTACTGCAACAAAGCCAATATTTAAACCAAAATTAAACCCTAAACCTTTTTATGGGAAAAAAATGTTGGATTATTTGAGTTGTCTGTGCTTAAGTATTTGGGTTTGTGGCCATAAACATGTAGTGCTGCTCTTTCAGCACAACTGCACTAGGTTAATGTAAATTTGTGTAAACTATTTAGTTTCAAATGTCATTGTATGAGTCACTTGTAATTGGTGTTTTCAATAGTAAGATGATGAATTTGTGAAATTGAGATGCTGTGAAATAAAACTTGCTTTTGATACATATGTTATAAGTGTCTGCTTAAAGAATTAAAATGTCTTGTTTTCTCATTTTTTTGACTCTCACAAAGGAAAATATAAAGTGAAGTGATAATTGAGATGTCTAATAAGAAAAAAGTTCTTAATGCTAGTCCCTTTAGTGTTGAATTCAGCAAACTATTAACAAAAATGAATCAATACACATGCTGTTTTTCTGATTTATTAAAACATTCCACAAGATTTCTTCAATTAGAAGTTCCTACAGGGAACAAGAAGAAAAATTATTGAAAACAATGAAACCCTAGCAGGGGGGGAATTGAGAGTATATATCCAAATATGACATATCTACTTACTTTGAAACAATACCATCATTTTTTGCCAGGCGGAGAATAGAGTCATCAGATTCTCCCTTAAATAAAAGATTAAATTAGCTATTTAGGACTTTAAAATCTAAGTCGAATAACTGTAAAGATTATCTTTTCCCAGAAATCTAGTGAGATTATGAAAATATTCAACCTTATAACAAAGTGGGGGACAGCACACTGCTGAGTGCTTTTTACATGTGAAAAGAGGCAGTATGTATCTTTGACTTTTTTAGGGAGAAAAGAATATATTTGGCATGCGCCTTTTGGCTAGAGCTGCAAGGCTCTGTGGTTTTTCAGGTTAAATAGAACAAGATTTAATTTAATGTTATTCAGTCTAAACCATACCTAAAGTGGGAATTTTCTGTAGTCTCCATCATTGTAATCTGCTTAGGTAGCTCCTTAGAAGCTCATTCTCATTTTGACTAATAACTATTAAGCAAATTTCTCTTTTCATCAAGCTAAAATGTGTTTTTATAATTTGTTCTTTGTTTAACCCCTCTTACACATATTAATCCCTTCAAGTAGTTTAAAACAGCTATCTTGTCTACCTAACTCAAGACTGGTAGCTAATGAGCTCTTACCCCTATTTTTTGGCATAATGTAAATAGACAAAATGCCCATAGACCCCACTGGTCATATTCATGTTACAATTCTCAAACCTTACTTACTTTACATTTTCTCATGTTCTTGCTAATGCTGTTCTCAAATCTGTCACCTATGTAACAGAAAAACTACTCACCATTCTACGAATTGCTCCACAAATTGCATATGTTTTAAACTGGCCATTGAATCTGCCGGTGACCTTGTCAACCTAAAAGATAAAAATCATGATTTACTTTTCAATTAGAACAAATTTCTATTTTAATAACTTATGGGGGGGTTCACTTAATATCTGGAAATAGTATACCCAACCATTGCAGGATCCTGACTTAGTATTAGGATATTATTGCCGGGACAAAGCAATAATATTCAACATCATACTACACCTCAGCTGAAATATCCCTTCAGAGCTTTATTCAATTTCTTATGGAGGCTTAACCTCCCTATCATTTAAACTTTTGCTAAATGGTGGGAGGTGCCATCACCAATATTCCTGGGGTTTTTAGGCTACAGCCCATCTCCATACACTCGTCCCCAAAACGACAAATAATTTCCAAATTTTCTGCCTCATCAACCGCCCTCTGCAATCTAGTTCTCAACATGTGTCAGGAGATTCAAGACCTCAAACTTCAGGCCCGACATCGAAGGGCTGAGGAGCCAGCAGACTCGGGTTCTGGCATCACGACCCCTCCTTGGGAGTCTCCAGTCGCCCCTGGGCGCTGCTTCCTCCGGGGGACCTGGTCAGCGGCGCCGCGGCTGCGCCTCCGGCCGGCCCCGCCCCGCCCCGCCGCGCCGCGTGCTCACCTCGGCCACGTTCATCTGGATGGACGCGTGGTCCTTGGCCCCGATGATCCTGTTGCTGGCAGAGCTGCGGGGAGAAGGCGGCGGTCAGGGGCCCTCGGGGCGGGGGTCCGGGGGGGGAGGGGGAGGGGAAGGGGGGGCCGCGCTCCCTCAGGGCGGGGACGGGGCCCGGGCGCGGCCCTCCCTGGCTCACCATTTCCGCGGCACGTAAAGGTCCACGAACTCGCCGGCGTCGTTCTGCATGTCGGGAGCCGAGGGGCCTGAGGGGGCGAAGATCGCAGTGAGCAGAGGGCGGCCTCCCGGCCGGCCGGCTCCGGGGCCCGGGGGCTCGGGGGCTCGGGGGCCCGGGCCGGCGGCTGAATCCCACCCCGGGCCCTGGGGCCGGCCCGGGACTCAGAGGGGACGGCGGGGGAGGGGCGGGCAGAGAAACCTCACCGAGTGCAGGCGCGGCGGCGGCGGAAGAGGGAAAGGAGGCGGCCGGGAGCCCGCGGCGGATAAGAGGGGCCGGAGGCGGGGCCGCGGGAAGCACTTCCGGGGCGCGGCGCGGCGGGGCACCGAGTCTGCGCGCGGAGCCCGCGCGGCTCCCCTCGCCCCGCCCACCTTCGCTTCCCCCAGGCGGCCCTGGAGCCCTGCGTCCTCTGTTTCCCGCGCCCCGCTGCCCGTCTCTTGCTTTTCCCGCTGAATTGCTCCCCGTGTCCTCTAGACGGCTTCTGCCGGCGACCCTGCTGGCCCCCCGCTTTGTACCCGTCTGGCGCAGGTCCCGAGGCCGTGCTCCCCCATTCTGCCCATGGGTGGAGCGTCCCCCAGCGCCCTCCGACCCGCACCCGCGGCCGCCCCCCGTGCGCGAACGGCATTCACACTGCCCGAAACCGAGGTCATGCCTTGGCTGTGCGTTACCGCGGCTGTCCCCGCTGAATTCCTCGCAGTGGCCCCCACATGGCAAAGCCCCTTGGTGTACGCGCTCACCAGCTGCCGTGAGCTGCCCACGGCGCGTGTGGTGCCCCGGAGGAGCGGGCTGCAGCTAGGGCGAGACCCGGGCTCCAATCCTCACGCTGCACTTGGCACCGGGGCCACACCGGACTCGTCGGTTTACTTCTCGGTCTCCAACAACTGCAAACTGAAAGTTGGAAAGCCTTCATAGAGATTAGCGAATCCAACCTCTTCGTTTTACAATTATGAAAACAGCCAAGATTATTTATTACTTGACTAAAATTAATAAATTAGGTAATTATTAAATACACGTGTGGCACAATTGTTACTGAGGATATGAACACACACACACACACACCAAAAAAACAAAGGCTCTTTGCTCTTGAAGGAAGGTGAGAAGAAAGGCATGATTGCATTTATATGTATTTACACATAGGTATGTATATATGATTGTTATTTTTTTTTTTTAGGTTTTTGCTAGTCAATGGGGTTAAGCGGCTTGCCCAAGGCCACAGGGCTAGGTAATTATTAAGTGTCAGAGGCCAGATTTGAACCCAGGTACTCCTGACTCCAGGGCCGGTGTTCTATCCGCTGCACCACTTAGCCGCCCTTATTCTTCCCTTTTGAGGAGGAACGATGATATCAGGAGGTGATGGCTTGTTTGTGAATTAGATTTAAGGGAGGAAAAGCTACACAAAGTTGTCGGCCTCACTCCTGTCTTCCAGAGTCATCAAAGTCAGGACAAAAGTCAGGACAACTTGGTGTTAACCCAGCATGCAGTGGTTGACTTTGGCATCTTTGATGTCTGACCAAACCCTAACCACTCTGCAGTCCCACTTCAACCGCCTTCATGGATATTGGACAAATTGTTCTCATAAGGCCATTTTGGAAGTCATCATATACTTTCCCTCAATTCACTGACAGGTTTGAGCTTGTTGGTTACCCTCAACCTGGTTTAACCCAGCTACCAAGATGGCTTTACACCCTTGTGTGGCTGCTGAGTACGTTACCATTTCTTGGAGCCAAAAGTAAAGAGTTGAGTGAAAGATGACCACCAAAAGTGGATAAACTGGGCAAGTCTTCATACCAGAGGTGTTAGTCTTCCCTGAACACATCATGCACTTCATATAAGAAAATATAAATAGGAGATAGTAAAGAGGGAGAGCTATGATGAAGGGTGAAAGGCTTCCTGAAGAAGGTCTTATTTGAGCTGTCTTGAAGGAATTGAGGGATTCCATGAAGTAAAGAGGAAGAAAAAGACAAAAAGTGGAAGGGGTGGAATGGGCAATCAAAGGCATAGACATGGAAGATGGAATTTATGTTAGAGGAACATCAAGGTCAATTTAGACCATAGAGTGGGGGAAGAAGAAATAAATCTTAGTTTCCTTATCTGTATAATAAAGGATTTGGATTATGAATGTCTTTTAAAAAAAGAAAAAATGAAACTCACAAAGATAACAGAACTAGGGTTTTCTTAATTAAAAAAAAATTCAAATCAACATTTATTAAGAGTCAAATATGCTTAGGGGCAGCTAGGTGATGCAGTAGATCGAGCAGTAGCCCTGAAGTCAGGAGGACCAGAGTTCAAATTCAATCTCAGACACTTAATAATTACCTAGCTGTGTGACCTTGGGCAAACCACTTAATCCCAATGCCTTGCAAACCTTCCATGCCACCCCCCAAAAGAATCAAATATATTCAGTGCTCTTTATTAGATGTTGAGAATACAAGTCAGAAGAAAAGCATTTTAATTACTTGTTTACTTTTTAGTGCTATAGATAAGTTCACTTACCTTGGCAGAATACTTTTTTTTAAAGGTGTTTTTTTTTTGAAAAGCAATGGGGTTAAGTGGCTTATCCAAGGCCACACAGCTAGGTAATTATTAAGTGTCTGAGGTTGGATTTGAACTCAGGTCTCCTGACTTCAAGGCCAGTACTCCATCCACTGCGCCACCCGGCAGAATACTTTCAAATATCTATGTACACATAGATGAAGAGGCTTATCCATATATTGCCAGAACTAGCTCAGTATTTGGGAGGCTCCAAAGGAAACATGTGGAAGAGAAAAGGTGTTAGAATGCCTACCAAACTGGAAGTCTACAGAGCTGTTGTGCTGATTTCATTGTTAGATACTTGTAAAATCTGAATAATAAATACTTCTGCACCATGCTAGGGAACTGTATCTTTTCCATTTGAATTGTTTTAGGAAGATTCTGAAGATCACCTAGCAAGATAAGGTACTGAACTCTGAGGTTCTTTCTTGAGCTAAATTGGCCAAGCATTCAGACACTACTACAGACAGTTCAATTCCATTATCACATTGTCTGAATGTCAAAAATACATTTGTGTAGAAGACTATTTTACAGAGAATTCACACTCATATGGAGGTCAGAAGAAGGAATACAACACTCTCAATGTCTATCCAAAGATCTTTGGAATTGATTGTGAGCCATGGGAATCACTGGCACAGCATGGCATATCCACATCAAAGAAGGCACCATAGTCAATGACAAAGCAGAATTGCAATAGTTCAAAAGAAATACGAGACATAAATTTAGAGATGTGTCCACCCCAAATATACCCAGACTCTTCCTCTTTACCACCTTTCAGGAAATTGCCTAAAGAACTATATGGAGACATAGGTAATTCACCACCAGTTTAAATTAAAACAAAAATAAAGACAAACATGTACAGAAGATGTAGGCAAGCCAGCTAAAGAAGGTTGACTAGAATTTGGCATAGTCTTTTAAGAATTGTCAAGTACAGGGCACCTAGGTAGCACAATGTCAAGAACATTGGCCCTGGAGTCAGGAGGACCTGAGTTCAAACCTAACCCCAGACATTTAATAATGATCTAGCTGTGTAGACTTGGGCAAGTCACTTAACCCCACTGCCTTGAAAAAAAAATGTGTCAAGTAGCAAAAATCAAAATATGGTGAAACTGGCAAAAAGAATTATTTGGGTTTTTTTAAAGTCCTATTAGGGAAAAGAAGATCAAAATGGAAGGCAGTGTGGTGGAATGAAAAGAGCACTTCATTTAAAATGAAATCTGCTTTAAAATCCCAGCTCTGCTATTTAATATCTTTACGGCCTCAAGCAAATCTTTTAATGACTACCTCATCTCTGAAATGAGGGCTTTTGACTAGATAACCTCTGAAAGCCTTCCAACTCTTAAGCATGGTCCTAGGAAATAAGCCTACTGCTCCAGGACAAAGATACCCAATTACAAAGAAAGATTATATAAATATAATAAGAATATTAAATCTAATAAATATTAATGTAACATGGAGATAACTATAAAATCCTCTGACTTTTAAAGTTCTTCCTGAAAAAAAAAGTTCTTCCTGTTTGGTGACTTCCTACCATTCTAGTCTTCTCACACCTTCCTCTCCTCCACACATGTCAATGATGATTGCTTCCGTACAGTTCATTGCAGGAGCTACTCCATCATGTGATTCTCATGTCTGGAATGCTCTCCCCTCCTCATTTTCATTCCCTTCTGGCTTCTCTGCTACCTTCAAGTTTTAGATTAAATCCCACCTTCCATAAACTTTTCTGTCCTAATCTGGAACCCAGTTTCAGTGGATATGAAAGGTAAGGGTGAGGGAGAGGAGAGTCTCAGCATGACTCAGATACTGCACACCTGCTTGTTGGGAGGATGGTAGTGTCCTCAGCAGAAACTGGGAAGTTAGGCGGAGAGGATTATTTAGTGAGGAGAGATAAAGGTTTTGGACACATTGAATTTGAAATGCCATCCAGCTGGAGATGTACAATAGGCAGTTAAGTGAGGAAAAAGTGGAATTCTAGAGAGTCTGATGCTGTATATAATGTAGGATTCATATGCATAAAGATGTTCATTAAATTCATGGAAATTTTTGACAGCACTGAAAAATAGAGAGGGGAAAAACCTAAGACAGAGCCATAGGGTATGCTCACACACTGGTGGTGAGATGTGGCTAATAATCTAGTAGTGAATTAGCAACCAGACAGGTACATCTGATCCTTTGAAAGGATTAAATGAAATAAACCATACCATTTTATAATTCTTAAAGCATTATAGACATGGAAGCTATTGTTGTTATTTTTCATTATAATTTAGAGTGTTGATTTTGAAGTTAGGAACACTCATCTTACTGAGTTCAAATCTGACCTCTTAAATTTACTAACTGTATGACCCTGGCCAAGTCACTTAACCCTTTTTACTTCAGTTTCCTCATCTACAAAATGAACTGGAGAAGGAAATGACAAATCACTCCAGCATCTTTGCTATGAAAATGGGGTCATAAAGAATTAGACAGAACTGAACAATAACAACTATCTCAGGGTTGCTAAGAGAATCAAATAAGATAATACTTGTTAAGAGTTTTTAAAACTTTAAAACTAATATATATGTACATTTTATATATATATATATATATATATATATATATATATATATATATACTAGCTATTATCATGATTATTTCCTTATCACCTTGATCCCATTACAAGATAGAGGCCTTTGATAGGAGCATCTGAAGGAACCTCTCCCCCCCCATATCAGTCTAGTAAGTCTACTCAAACTTTGATGAGAGGACACCAAACATCAATTCTCAGTGATCAGTTGCCTTTAAAATAATTCATTATCTAGAATTCCAGAGAATAGATTTTTTTTTGAAGATATATCCCTCTTTGTATTCTCTAACAATAGCATGATGACAATGATGATAATGTTTGTCTTTTGTTCTCTAAGAAGACCATGACACTAGGGAGGTAATGCTATGACAAACACATGAATTGGATTTGAGGGAGGGGGTGCTGTGCTAAGTAACCAGTCTCACTTTCTCCTCCAGAGCCATCTGGGTCCAGTGTCCAGATATAAAAAGATGGCCCAGGTTGCAAGTCAATCAGGGTTAAGTTTCCCAGGGTCACAGAGCTAGTAAGTGTCAATCATCTGAGGCTGAATTTGAACTCTGGCTCTGACTAAAGGGTCAGTCCTCTATCCACTGCACCACTTGTCTGCCCTGTGGGCAATCACATACAAACAAATCTTAATAAATTTGCATTTATTTATTTATTTATAAAGTATATATATATATACCACTCTACATAATTACTAATGTATTATGTAGGAGGAGATATTTGGTTCTCACCACCACCACCACCACAGAGAAAACAAAGGATAAATGGCAGATGAGTTAACAGGGTGTTAAAAATCAGATCCCTTTATAAGGAGTGAATGCCTTTAATTAATGGAATTGTAGGGAGAAATCTCATTGAAAAAGCAAAATTTGGGCATGCCATTCTAGAGCTTTAAAAAAGCTAAACCCTGGAGAAAGTCAGAGTTCGGGGGTACAATCCAGGAACCAGAAGCAGTGGAGGAACCTGAATCCTGAAAGAAAATTACTCTTGGGAGAAAAAAAAGTTTTCTCCTCCCCTCCCCACCCCTCCCCTTCTTTTTTGCCTCCCCCACTACCCTCTTTTCCATTTACCAGGCCACTTTGAAGTAGAATTATTGGAAGGATATATGGCATCTACCAAGGATAAAAAAACTCCCAACAGATATAGCAACAGAAAGGAAGGGTCTAGGGGAAGGAAGCAATTTTCAGGAATTGAACCTCTGGCAGCAAAGAAGGGAGTCTCAATGTGGATTCAAAAGAGTTAACCCTAGCAAACAAGAGGAGAGAGAGAGAGAGAGAGAGAGAGAGAGAGAGAGAGAAAGACCTTCTAGGACCTGAAGAACTATGAATTGACAGTTGCCTTAGTCACATGCGTTCCTATATGTGCACTTTACTACCAATGTTCTGCCAATCTCTTTCCACAAAAGCTGTGTGCTTTGTTGGAAGAGTGCTCTCCTGTTTTATGCGGGTAATGTTTTGCAGCTACTTTCCCCCACCCTGACTAAATGCTTTTACCAAGAGCTAATTGTATCTCCTGGCTGATGGTTTATGGGAATGAGATTAGTGGGGAAGGGTTTATTTTAAAATTTTATACTTAGATATTTATAATATTTTTTAAAATTTTGAGTTCTAAATTTGCTCTCCTCTTCCAGTTCCTCCCCAACATATTGGGAAGCAATTATACATGTGAACATATGCAAAATATGTTTACATATTAGCCATGTTGCCAAAAAAGGCAAAAAATTAAAGTGAAAAATGCATACATCAATTTGCACTCAAGAGTTCATCAGTTCTCTCTGGAGGTAAATGGCATTTTTCATCATGAGTCCTTCCATACTCTCTTGGATCATTGGATCTCTTGGATTGTGTTGATCAGTGTAGCTAAGTCTTCCACAGTTATTACAATATTGTTGTGACTGTATACAATGATCTCCCTGTTTTGCTCTCTGGTCAGAGATTGAAAGGTATATATATATATATATATATATATATATATATATATATATATATACACCAAACCCACTCTAGTGTTTTTTCCCACTAGGGATCTGAACTGTCAATATAAATGCCAAATTTTTTGGGGGGTGGAGTTAAGAAGGGATGTTAATGTACATTAAAATACCTATGAAAAAATAGAAATTAAAATTAAAAAGGATAAGATAAAGATGAAGTAAAAAGTATTTTTTCTTTATTTCATTTATTTCAATTTATTCGTTCATTAAAGCTAGCTAAAATATTGTTAGCTATTATATTTTTAGTGAGAATAGTGTGACTGAATATGCTTCATTATTTTTTTAAACTCCTTGTAGATCCTGGGGGATAGGAAAGACTTTTAAATAATAATTGCTTGTTAGAAATTAATTATTCATTTAATTTAACCAATGTAGCTAGCCAACTAGATAAATTTCTTTTTTCAAGGCATTTTTATTGAAAGATACACAATACAAAAATTGAACAATAGGTCATAACACCCAATGGACATACTAGCCTATCAGCAGGAGCCATGTTTCTTTGCAAAGCTATTCACCATACATAAAGCAAAAACAGCAAGTAAAGGTAAATTGTCATTGATTTCAACTTAACATTCTTTCTCTAAGTAGTTCTATTGAACAGAGGATTTCAAATGTTAACTTCCTATTCATGTTTAAATGTTTTAGCGGGTTATGTGTGAGCATGAGGAACTAAAAAGAGACAAATTTGCCCATATCATGAAATGTAAGAAGGGGAAAATATAGCTAGAAAGATAGAATAGAGTCGACTTGCCAAGGGTATTAAATAGCACACAATACTTTATCCTGTAATCAATAAGGCACCAATGAGGTTTACTGAGTAGGAGAAATGACATGAACATACTTTCACTTTAGGAAAATTCCTTTGGTAGTTTCAGGGAAGGAATATTGAAGAGAGGAAAGACTTAAGGCAAACATACCAGTTAGGAAGCCATTGCAAGTCTAACAGAGAAATGTTGAAGGCCTTAAATAGGTTGGTGGTTTTGTGCAAGAGTGAGGAATTGAGAATAACACTAATTCAAAAGTGTTACCCACAACATATTCATTCTCACTGATACATCAGGTCCTCAGAATATGGTTACATCCCAGGGATGATTCTCTAATGCCACTGGCTTTAGCTCCACTGTTTTACTTCCCCCACCCCCTGATCATCAGTTGGGAATCAATTTAGTCAGTAGTTTTTTTAGAAATGGATATATTTACAAATGTGGTACATTAAGACATTTGGTATGAAACATCCCCACTTCAATTCTGTGACAAAGTGAAAGAGAAAATTAGTTCAAGTTTAAGAGAACACGTGGTAAAGATGTAAAATCCTGGTAGCTGGAAGTCCTTTTCTCCTATTTGTAGGGTACCCAAAAGTTTCCTCTTGATTGTATTGTAAATCTGCATCTTTGGCTCACAATGTATACACTGTTATCAATGATTTGGAGATGTTACTAGGACGTAGATGGAATGATGAGAAGTCTGAAATTTTCTAGATTCTATGAGGTTTGAAAAGTCATTCTCTGACTCAAATGGGAAAAAAATTGGGAAAAGGCAGGGAAGGAGACCTAGCCCAGACTGAAGCTAAGATCTCTTCCCTTTCACTGCCCCCTGACCCAGGTGATTTTTCTTCCAATGGGCTGAGCTAATTTCTATAATGAATTCCTTCTTAATTCACTTGAAAATTTATGGATAATCCCTTTGGCATGGTCAAGTTTATTTGGCCCATCCAAATAATTGTGCAACATCAGTCATTCCACTTTGAAGTTTTAGCATTTCATTTAAGGCTTGAAAGTAATTGATCAACTAATAAATATTCCTTCCCCAGAATTAGGAAATCACATCTAAAATGAAATGCAGTGATTTCAACCCCATCCTTATATCAACTTGAATAACTAGAAATTTGTTGTAACTTTCAACAAAAATATAGATATTTAGAAAACAGATAGAATTGGAGAGAAAAGTTAGTATAAAGAGACCTGCAAAGCAGCTCACAATGCATGCAGGCCTACTTCTTTCAACTCCTATGCTACTCAAAATGAAAGGGGTGAGTTTGCTGCTCGCTGTTAGTTGTTCATTTTTTGCTGCCCTAAAACTCACTCTCCAGAGTGGATTGAGGATGTCAAGGATTTTCCCAATAGGACCTGTGTAGCTTCTGGGAGAAGAAGGAATATCTGAATCACAGTTAAATTATAACTACCTCCAAGGGATCAACAAAATTTTTTTTTAGGTTTTTTTTTTGTAAGGCAAACAGGGTTAAGTGGCTTGCCCAAGGCCACACAGCTAGGTAATTATTAACTGTCTGAGATCGGATTTGAACCCAGGTACTCTTGACTCTGGGGCCGGTGCTTTTTCTCCACTGCGCCACCTATGGGATCAACAGCTAACACAGAAAAGAAGACTGGGAACTCAGTAGAAGGGGATGGAGTGGAAGAGTAGAAGGTGTTAATAGATAAAATGGTTGTATTGGAGACAAGTCACATAATTAGATATTACTGAAGAGAAAGAGGAATATAACTCTTCTCACCCTCTGACTGCTTGATCACAAATCTCATAGGATCGTGGCTCCAAAGAAAACCAACAGACCAGCTCTCTTTTTTATTTCTTGTTCACTTTTCTCTGTTTTGAAGACATAACCATTTTGCTACAGAGTAAACCTGGTTCTAGAGGGAAAGAAGCCTATGCCTGTGCACAGTCTTTGCCCTTTCCACCTCCAAAACTGGAAATATCTGGTGGGGGTTTTTTTTTGTGGAAATTTTGGACTAAATTGATTCCCAAATTTTGTGGCAGATGAATCTAGAAGCTGAATGTGCTTTCAAGTGGCCTGCAGACAGACCCTAAAAACAGACTTTCTCAACCTAAGGTACTGACAAATTTCCAATAGAAGCACATGGCAATAGTAACATTTAATATTCATGTGGTCTGAGGGGTTAGGATAATGTTAATGAATTCCAAAATCTTGGGTAGAAGATGGGAGATTTTGAATTCTATAACCAATTTAATATTAGAATCTAGTCTTTGAGCAGAGAAGATAAATTTCTTTGTATCAACCTTCAGGATTATCTTATGGGCAGATCCAACATCAAGAGAAAGACAAAAATTTTCTAGGGTGGAGTGTTCTTGTGATTGATTGTCCATGTAGTTCCTGAACAGTATCCTTCTCAAGCAGATAGACCAGTGAATTATTCAGACAGTGTAGATCCTATGGGAAGGCACTTAACAGCCCCAAAGTATGCTCCTCTTGTGTGTGTTGGGGGAGTGGGGTAGAATCCGAAACAAAGGATTTCATCCTAAGGGAAGGCAAGGGTTCTATCAGAATATCAAAAGGTCATCCTAAATGCAACTTCAAGTTCAGGAAGTAGATGATTTACTTGGGTGCTGTATGTGTTCCTATATCTGTTTCTGGGTCCATTTTGCATGTTCCAAATTTTCTGTGGGGTAAAATAAAAACTGATCTACTTACATGTATTACTGCCTTGAGGGCCTGCATGAGAATTGGGACTCTGATGCCTGCATTTAAGAAAACCTAGACACAGTCTAGTATAAGCTATATTTGGAGATTTTTCCTGGAGTAGGTCCAGGTAGGGACAATGAGCCAAGAGAAAGAGAGAGAGAGAGAGAGAGAGAGAGAGACAGAGACAGAGACAGAGAGAGACAGAGAGAGACAGAGAGACAGAGAGAGACAGAGAGAGAGAGAGAGAGAGAGAGAGAGAGAGAAGGAAGGAAAATTACTTTCTTGGGGTCAGTCACTAGAATGAACTAAAAGGATATGACACTACTGGAACTGAATCCCCAAACTGAACTTAGTCTGCATGTGGTCAGAGTCTAGGGCGGGAGACTAGGCCACAGGTAATAAAATAACCATCATTTCCAAAGCTGCTGTCCCATCCTTCAGATTCAATTTATTTGAAAACCACAAAGTCATATGTTAATGCAAGGAAAGAATAAACAAAGAAGGAGGCAGAGGGGGGAAATGGAGCAGTATTTAGACAAAAGGGTAAAAAAGTCTTTTTTTTAAAATAAAAAAAAGTTAAGACTCCCTACAAACTTAAGAAGAGGCCAGAGTGTGGCAGTGCTTAGTAATTTTTTCTGAGATTACTACAAAGAGGTATTTTAAACATAGTTTTGCCAAGCACTTATGATAGGCAAAATCCCCCCTATGTGCCCAGGGACAAGAATAGTTTCCTTCTCAAACCAAGAAAGGGAATGAGCTGAACTAAGGTGAAATAAGATAACACTGCCCTTACATGGTTATAGAGAGCCAACTCAAGAGACTCTCTGTGGGGGGAATCTTGCCAGGAGCAATGCATCCAAAGCTATTTCAGTAACCAAAGCCTAGGAGACTGAACTGGCACCTTGCATCCATTTTCCATGCCCTGCTGGTCATGTGTCAGCCACTTGAGGGCAGGGACTATGTCTTACCTATATTTGTATACCTCTTGGCTTTGACCATGCTACTTTTTTTCACAGTAGGCACTCCATATATCCATATAAAAGAATTTCTTCATGTTATCCTCTACTCTGGGGCTATTGGCTAAAATCTGCTTTCCATCACATTCGGTTGTGGAAAGATTTGTTGGAGATGTCCTAGAAAAAGCTTTGCCGCTTCCAAGTTGTGCTAATCAGCCAAGGATAAACAACGGAAAACAAATCAAGCCTTGCTTTCCGCCAGGAAGTAAACTATTGTTCAAGAACCGACAGAAGTTTCAATTGCCCAAGTTTCTAATCTGAACTGAAAGCGTTCAGCATTATAAAAAGAAGCAGAGCTCAAATAACACCTAATGCAGTGAAGTTGGATTTCTTGACTCTTTTTGTTAATAAGGCCCTCTTATGAGATCCCACATGGGTAACTTGAAAGTAATATTCATTCATTTAGCTGAGCAATGTTTGTGTCCACCCTGAACCAAGAATTTTCTGGAGTTATTGTAGTGAGGTAGCAAAACACAAGGATGTCCTGCTCTCTCTGTGTTCCATAAGACTAATCTCTTAGAAATTTAGCTCTGAGAAAAGTGTTCATTTTTGCTCAGATTCTGATATTTGTTGGATATTGATGAGTAGTATGACAGTAGAATAAAGATTAAAAAATCAAAGACATTTATTGGAAAGAGACTTTTCATTAATTAGGAGTCCATACACATGAGGAGAAAACAGGCCTATTTTGTGCTCCATGCTCAGCCCAGCTTGGGAAAGAAGGATCAGGTTACTGTATTTGCTCATTAAAAGTCTGTTTTTATGGGGCCGCTAGGTGGCACAGTGGATAGGGCACCGGCCTTGGAGTCAGGAGTACCTGGGTTCAAATTCGACCTCAGACACTTAATAATCACCTAGCCGTGTGGCCTTGGGTAAGCCACTTAACCCCATTGCCTCGCAAAATCTAAAAAAAAAAAGTCTGCTTTTAAAAAGGCTAAAATTCTCTAGAGAATGGTGGAGCTACATGACTAGAAGCCAGATTGAAAATGAATAGACATGTCCACACTTCAAGGTAGAGGCCAGAAGGCCATGATCTTTTCATCCCCAACTCTATTTTCCATGTTGTTCTAAATAAAGTATAAAATAGATCTGTGCTGGGACGCCTACTATGGGCAATTCTCTGGAGAACCAAGAGGCAATGAGAATCTGAGACTATCCCCATCAGCAATTGTCCTTGCCTGGAAAAAGAGCCTTCTGATATTGGCCTTGATGAGAAGAGAATCTTTTCCCTTACTTTCGGTTGTGTTTCTCCCAGCATCCTCTGACCTCCTTGCTTCCTCCATCAACTCTAAATCAACTACTTCATGTGCTCCCTTCCCACCAACTGGGGGAGGGGAGGGGTAGGGAGGTGGGAAGGATTGGGTAGAATGTCTTTGAAAGGAAGACATGCTATATATACTCTTCTCTCTTTCCTTCTTTAATTAAAAAAGGAAGGCATTGAAATCCTCATAGACCAAGCTGAATTTTCTCCTTTAATCTCTCCCAGTTATATCTCCCTTAGAGAAAAGAAGGATTTAACTCCCTGACTTGTATTCACATCCTACACATCAAACACTTCTAAGTACTGGATCAAATTAATTTCATTCTGTGGGTCAGTTTATCATTTTGAAAAATGGCAGCAGTAAACATTTTCAAAAGAACATATAACCTCTGACTTTCAGAGGTTCTCAATGAGGCAGTATGGTGCTGTAGAAAAAGTATTGAATTTGTGGTTAAAGGAACTGGGGTTCAATTCCTAACTGCTACTAAATACCTGTATGAGCTTGAACAAGTCATTTTACCTTGGGGCCTCAGTTTCTTTATCTGTAAAAATGAAAAAGTTGGAGTGAAAAATCTTAGAGTTCCCTTCCAAGTCTAAATCTATTATTTAGGATACAGGACAAGGATTACAGAGATAAATGCTTAATAAGAAAAGTGGCTCAGCAATTTTTTGTAAGTTCACTGAATGAATGCCATAGTTTACACAATTTGTTTATAAACACAAATTCACTGTGTTTAAACATATCTATGTTTTGTTTGGGGGAAATATATATTATGTGTTTCAGTCATATATACTTAGAAACATCTGGATCTGGTATTCAAAGAGGCAAATTCTGTGATTTCATGAAACTTCTTCTGAATTTTCATACTCTGAAAACTCTAAAATTTCTTCTGTATAGGTATTCCCTTCTTCAAAACAATCTATAGTCCCTCCAGGTTTCTTCATTCTGTTTAATTGTTGCTCCTCTTTCTTCCTATAATTCTTCCCTAGAAGAGAGACTTGAGGTAAGGGAAGGCTTCTTCTTCTTCTTCCCATAGGAGATAATAATAATAATAATAATAATAATAATAATAATAATAATAATAATATCTAGCATTAAATAGCACTTTAAGGTTTACAAAGTGCTTAACTTGATACCTTGCTTGGTCCTCACAATAATTCATTGAGATATGTATTACTATACTCATTTTACAGATAAAGAAACTAAAACTGAGAAAGGAAAAATAACTTGCCCAGGGTCATAAAGCACAGCACCCTATCAACTATACCACCCATGGTCTGTCTGTCCATTTTCTCAAATCTTCAGTATATCTTCTTTTTCAACTTTATATATTCTCAATTATATCACTGTGGACTGCTACTTGATAGACATTGTCCCTGGTAACTTGCTAGAACATACACTCGACATGTATATTTAGACTACAACCACTCTTTTATATTTTGTTGTTGTTGAGTCATTTTCAGTAATGTCCAATTCTTTGTGACTCCAATTTGGACCTCTCTTGGCAAATATACTGGAGGTTTGTCATTTCCTTTGCCAGCTCATTTTGCAGATGAGGAAGCAGAGACAAATGGTTAAAAGACTTGGATTGAGTCACATAGCTAGTAAATGTCTGAGGCTAATTTGAATTCAGGTCTTCCTGGCTGCTGGCCAGGTATTCTTTCCATTGTACCATCTAGTAGCCTGCTCTTTTCAATAGGTCAAATTAAATAATTCATCCACTACAGACTTGGAACCACTATATGCTGGTAACACTGGTGGTGGTATCAGGGGGCACTTCTAGGAACACTATAAACAGAGGTGTGCCCCAACTTTAAAAAAAAACCTGACAACCCAAATCTTAACACATAAAACATAAAAATTAGGGAGTAATTATTCATTTTACAAAAGGATTCAAAGTTGTTTTCCTTTAAAGAGGAAATCCCCCCCCTTGCATTTAAAATAGAATATATGTATACAAATTCTATGTACAAAAAACTTTTCAGATACATAATCATGGAGCAAATCAAGATCCACATTAGCTAACTTTTTCCCAGATATTCAAACTGATATAAAACTAGAATTTTTTTTTTATTTACATAAAACTAGAAATACATTTACATGAGAGTCAAACCAAGAAACAACTTTTGGGAGAAAGATGATGTGAAAGAGTATACATTAGGAAAACAAACCTATGTTTAGAATATTATATTACACATTTTGAGAAAAACAAAGTGAATTGTTTACCAGTCTGTATAGTGACTGGCCCTTGGGAGAACAGACCTGGACTTTCTTCTCCTTGCATTCTTCTAATTGGCCACCATGTGGTTCCAGAGAACCATCGTCACTGGGTTGACTGGCTCAGGGCCTACTTCCTCCTCAACAGCCAAACCAGCTGCCTCCTGCCTGGCAAGCTCCTTGGCAGGACATCCTGGAGCTAGCAAGCAGCACCAGACACCATCTCTTGGAACATTACTCCAAGCTTCCATTAGTCCAAAAGTGGTATTCAGAAAATGTCAATCTCAAGTGGGTAGGGCATCAAGCTGAATGGGTCATTGGGTCAGCAGTTCAGTCCTTAGACTTCAGTCAAAATCTGTCAGGGCAGCTATGCCTCTTCTGTGGGCAAATCATCCCTTGCCATGCAGTGGCCAGGGGACCTTCACCACAAGTACCACTTTTCCATACTTCCTTGGCCATTGGCCATATTATTCCCCACACATGGCCTCTAGCGCTCTCTCTCTCTCTCTCTCTCTCTCGAAGATTTCTGGCTAGAGATTGTCAATAATGTGATTATCATTAGTCCCAAAAATCCTTTTCAAATGCCTAATTGTGGAGGTGACCCTGGCTTCTCAAAGGCTATTCCAGTGGAGCATGAGGTCTGACAGGGCCTATCATACTAGAAAGGTTTCAAATATAGGTTCAGTGACAGATCAAGGACTGGCCTATCTAAATTGAGAGTGCTTCATCATCAGAAGGCTGCCCATCAGGCCATGGAATTTTTAAGTCACTAAAACTTGTAAGGACTATCCAACTACTAAGGCACAAAGGGGATAGGGTCTACATACATTGAGGGAATACCCACACCAATAAAATCACTGACCTTCAAAGTTAAATTTTCATTTGATGGGAGATACTTTCCCCTTTTTAAGGGCCTAGATTTTTCCCTCCAGACTTGGAAATCCAGGAATATTTAATAGGATAATGCTATGTCTGGGAAAGGCTAAAACATGGATTACAAAACTTAGGAAAGCTAACTTCAATTCAAGACTCCTCCAGAAGGGAGCAGACACTGTCTATTCTCCATGTTGGTTCAGCAAGAGTACAATCCTTACAATTTTGTCAGCTTTTCACAGTAGACTTCCTGCTTTGAGTTGCCTTTGAATATATATTCCTGACATGTTGGTCAGGAGTCATGTTAGTCCAAGGCATAGACAACTCCTGAGAAGAGGCTTGCAAGAAGTCCCTGACAGGTCAAAGACTTGTGCTAGGGGAAATGACAACAGAAATGCAGGCAGGATAGGGATATAGAAGGGGGAAGAGAGAAAAAGAAAAGGGAAGGAAAAATAAAAATGAAAAGAATGAGATGTGTGTATGAAGAAAAGATGATACCTAGCAACAGAGTTATTAGTTATTCTGGCAAAAGTCATCTGTCTAACCGAGGTCAACATATAAGCTGGAAAGGATAACTAATATAGTGCATGACCATATCAGGATCCAAAAGATTTCAACAGTCAGAACAATGGGCTGAATCTAACTTTTTGAAATTTAATAGGGATAAATATAAAGTAATTAGAAAAAATTTTTAAAATGTGTATCAGGCACTGTGCTAAATCACTGGGGAAAGAGAGACAAAGACATGGGGGACAGAGAGAGAGAGGAGAGAGAAGGAGGGAGAGAGTTAGAGAGAGAGAGAGAGAGAGAGAGAGACAGAGAGAGAGAGAGAGAGAGTTCTTGTCCTCAATGGGACAATATTCTAATTGGAGAAGATAGCAAGTATAATAGGGGAGTTGTGACCTGAGCAGGGTAGTCAATTGACACACTTTTCTGAAAGCAATGATAGTATTGATTTTCCCTGCACAAGAGCTGCTATTGCTGTTCAGTTCTGTTAGACTCTTTATGACCACAACTGGGGTTTTCTTGGCAGACACAGTGGAGTGGTTTGCCATTTCCTTCTCCAGCTCATGCTTTACAGATGAGGAAACTGAAACAAACAAGGTTAAGTGATTTGCCCAAGGTCACACATCTAGTGTCTAAGATTGGATTTGAACTCAGGTCTTCCTGACTCAAGGCTTCATTGCCCTAACTAGCTGCCCAGGACCAGATACTCTGATATGTCAAATGTACCAAATACTGCTCAGCACTTCAGTTGGAATACAAATAAAAGCAAACCATCAAGGAGCTTGCATTCCATTGGGGAAGATAAAAAAGATTCCCACATGGGGGAAAAGCTATTAGGGAAGAGATGAAGTCCAGACCTGGGAGTGAAGCTGGGGTGGCATGGGCCCCTCATGGGATGATGACCTGGGTGAGGGATTCACCAATTAGGAGAGTAAACAGTGACAGGTCTGAGGCCGCCTAGCTCTACCCTATTCCCCCTTCAGGACTTAATAGATATACCTTGTTTTGCTCTCTAATTCAGTAAAGGAAGCCAATCTTGGGGCTAATTCTAAAATTCTTTCAGGACATAATCATTGAAAGACCTACTGGAAAGTATAGAAGCAATAGAAACAAATCCAAAGATGCATTTCCATTTTTAAAAATTTTCTGTCACAAAAGAGATGAAAAAAATGGAGCTAAACAAACCTAAATTTTTAGAAAAAAAGTTAGTTGAGGGAATATTTTAGAGGACAACAAGCTCACTTTTAGCTTGTGATGTGACATGGTAGCCAAAGTCACCCAATATATAATCTATATAAAGAGACATAATATACAGTATAGAGAAGGTGACAATTCCATTGTAGTCACACAGAATGCCAGAATTTGAGAGTTAAAAGAAACTATAGGGATTATCTAGCCCCACCCATACCTGAAAAGGATTTCTACCTATTAAGTGGCCTTCTATCTTCTACTTGAAGATTTCCAAGTAGAGAGAATCCATCATTTCTGTGTTGATGTAGTCACACTTGGAATATTGTATTCATTTCTAGGTGCCATATTTTAGGATAAAGGAAGGTATGCTGGGGTATGCCTAGAGGAGATGACCAGAATGTGGTAAGGACCCTGGAAACTAGACTGTGTGAGTCTCTATGGAAGGAAATGGGAATACCTAGAGAAGAGGAAAAATTAGGAAATGAAGGGAAGGACTCAAAGGTGGCCATCTTCAAGTCCAATGTAAAAGTGAAATTAGATTTGTTCTGCTTGTTCCTTGAAAATGGAATTAGGACCTATAGATGGAAGTTGAAAAAAAGGGCAGATTTAGACTTAAAGTAAAAACCAACTAATAAAAATATTCTTAAAAATTAAGATGATTCAAAAGGGGAATGGGCTGCATTATAAGGTAATGAGTTCCCCATCATTGGGAGGTTTCTTAGTTGAAGCCAGATGACCACTTGTTGAATTGATTTCTGTTCAGGTATGTGTTAGACTATATGATCTAGGTCTCTTCCTGTTAAAAGAATTTCCTAAGTAAAATACCTACTTTGTTCCCAATCTCATGTTGGGTATGATAGGAATGGTAGGAGAAAATCAATCAATGAACACTTGCAATGATGAAGACCTACTACCTGATGAAACAACCCTGTTCCATTTTCAAGAGATCTTAGAGAAGATGTTAATTCTTTAATCTGGTCAAAATATAACTCTCTGAAATTGCCAACCATCAGTCCCAGTTTTATCTTCTACAATCCTCCAAATCTCATAGCCCCTAATTCTCTAGTAGATTATTCATGTATTGAGGACTACTCACTCTATTCTTGGAAAAGGGCCCAAGATCATACCCCTTCTTAAGATATAAAACCCAATGCAGCTGGAGTGATCCCAAACCCACTTGTGAGTCTTCCCAGCCAGACTGGTCCCTGCATTCCAGGACTCAGAATTTAGAGTGGAAACTTGTTGACCTTGGCAAGTAGGAACATGAGCTGACAGAAGCTGTCCCTCTTCTTATGCCAACTGCACCCAGCCTGGAGGAGTAGTCAGGCTCACTCAACCCCCACTGCAAAGCCTGCGCCAGCTGTGGTCAATACGATCATCAGTAATGAGGTCAGGGAAAACCAATGAGCACAGAGAGGCCCCCAGCACAGACCTGAACAACCATTGTATTTTGCAAAGGAACAAGTTTGGTACAAGGAAATCCTCTCCCTTGGAGACATGGAGTATGGGGTGAGCTTCAGGTCACTGTAAAGAAAAGCTTTCTCTCTTTGCAGTCCGGCTGCTTCACCACCCCGGAGCATATGATCTGTCAGCCAAGGAACCTGGAGACCACATTGTTCTCTACTGTGTTCCCTGCTCAAGCCATCTGTGAGCACAGATCAGTCACTCAACTTCATCTTTCAATTTCCTTTTCGATCAAGCAAGGCTAATGATATTTGTATTACCTATCTCACAGGGTTACAAGGAAAAAAATCTGGTAAATCTTTAAATGCCATATCAATAAAATATTTATCTGCTGGCCAAGGTTGGCTCACTGGTGAAAAAAATGATGACCAGAACCCCATTCTCTTCTTTGCACACTCCTGAGTCATCATCCCTCCTCCCTTCAGGTACATAGTCTTTGCCTGGTCCCTCCCCTTAAACCACATCTCAGAGAAGATTCCAAAATGAGTCACTAGTAAATAGCTCATTTGTTTAGGACTTCATGGTTTACAAAGAATTTTACTAACATTATCTCATTTGATTCTTATTACAACCCTATAAGTTAGGTATTCCAAGTCTTATTCCCATTTGACCAAAGTAAAAACAGACTCACAAAGCTTAAATGACTTGCCAAAAGGAACAGAACTGGTTTTTGAATCCAGGTCTTCTGAATCAAAACCCAGTACACTTCCCTCCGAAGTTCAATGAGTTGTAGACTTTAGGCTACCTGAAACCCAGGAGAATTTGCGCTGGGATCTTTACAATCATGGAATGAACAAGCAGGTGAGATCTTGTGGCTCCTATTAGAGAGATCAGAGAATAAGAGAAAAAACCAAGTTCAGAAAGAGACATAAACAAACAGGGTAATTTTGTTAAATGTAATATATGCTCAAAAAATCAAATTAAATGTAACATAGTTACATATCCTTATTTGTAATTTGTATATTGGAATGTTTGTTGAGAATTGTTAAGGTCATAATAAAATGAAAGTTTAGGTTCTTTTTTTTAAATAAAGAGATTGAAGCTAGAGAGTGAGAATGTGTCTTTTTTTTTCAGGGTGGCTCTTTGAAAGAGGGCAATGATTCAAGGCCTATAGTCAGAGAGCCCTTATGAGCAATGGCAGCTCTGAGGAGGCTCATTTTACTCTGAAGGCAGATGGATTTAGTATCTTCTGTTGCTTCCCATGAACTACTTTTAAAAATAATGTCCTTTGATTTCTTTTATGTTCACATTAGTCATTTATGTATATATATATATATATATATGTATGTATGTGTATGTGTATGTATGTGTATGCTCATACAACATTGACTCTTGTAACAAAAGAAAAAAGCAAAACACCACAGTTTAAAAAAGGCCAAGTGAGACTTCTAGCCATGGTAGCTGCCAGAACACAGGGAGGCTAGCCAGCTCCCCCACACCTACACCAGAAAAAAAATCTGAAATTTTTACTAGAATAAACAATGATCAAGAAATCTAATGAGAAATTCCTCCTCAGAATCTCTTAAAAAGTCAGCCAGAAACCCACAGGCAATAGGAAAGATTGCTGCTAGCAAAGCCAGCTCTAAAGTAGACAAATAAGACTGTGGTCTCTCAATACAACCAGAAAAGGGCCCAAATATGTATGGTCTACAGGGGTTTGGCCAGAGGCAGCAAGAGTGGAGAAAATCCTAGGGTAGTTAAACCCATGAAAGGGGAGGTGGAGTTTTTAGAAATCCTGAGGAGTAGCAGCAACTAGTATAGGCTTGGCTTGATCTGGGACATCTCAGGGCTCCAAAGTCCCTATCACCCTGTCCTGAGATATAATAGGGGTCCGCATCTGTGAAGTGGGAACCAGAAGTAAAAGGTTAGTACAAAAAAATGACCCAGGCTGAGCCCAAGTAAGGCCAATCACTTGTACTCAAAAGTATAGAAGGAGGTAAAGCCTGGCCCTGGCACCAAAAACTGAAGATAGTGAAGTTAATAAATGAAACAATTGCTGACTAGTGTCAAAAGAAATTATTGGGAAAAAAAATCTTAAAATCCTCCTAAAGAAGGAGGGAATAATTGTAACGACTGTGAGCAGATGAAGGGGGAAAAATGAGTTTTCTTCAAGGCCTACAGGAAAACTTAGAATAAATGCAGCAAGAGATTAAAAAATGAAATAAAAATTCTTTAATAAAGAATAGGAGAATAAATAATTTAGAAAAAAAGAATGACAAAGAGAAATCAACAGCTCCATGAGGCAACAAGATATAGTAAACCAAAATCAAAAGTTTGAAAAAATAGGAGGAAAAAGTGAGCTGTTATTAAAATGTACTGACCATATCCAAAATGTATATAGCATAATGTTCCCTCACCTCTCCTAACAAGTATACTTTATTATCTAATCTCTGGGGCCAGGTTTGATTATTTCAATTAGTGTAAAATCAGCTTGCTTTTAGCATTGTTATTTGCACTATTTAAGCATCGTGTATACTTTTTGGGGGGCTTTGCTGACATCAGTAAGAAAGAGTTCATATGAGTCTTCCTTTATTTCATTTATACTTATTTTTGCCATAACAGAATTAGTTATTGCATATCATAGAAAACAATTTGTTCAACCATTTCTTAATTATTGGACACTTACTTTGTTTCCAGGGTTTTGTTTATTTGGATTTTTGTTTTATTTTGTTTTGCTTCCACAGAATTCTATTGTCAATATCTTTATATATGTAGAGCATTTCATTCCTTCTTTGATTTCCTTGAGGCATATGCCCAGTGATGGGATCTTTGGATCAAAGGATATGAACAGTTTAATAACTTTTGTACCATGATTATAACTTGTTTCACATGAATGACTGTTAATTGAGTCATAAATTCCATATTTCTACTCCATATGATTCCTTGTGAAATGATGCATTAATTTAAGAAATCTAAAATACCTTCCGTTCCCTAGGGCAACACTACAATAGCTTAAGCTTGATAGACTTTGCCCTCATTGAAGGTTGTCTTATATTTAAAACAATAAACATTCCACAAGCCCCAAGGTGCTGAAATTAGGAAAAATAAAGAGGAGATAAAAGACTGAGTTTTCAATTTAGGGAGGATTTAAGTAACTCTAGACAGATTAGGGAAAACAAAATTTTGCTTTTCATGAGGTCAAGTCAAATGTCCAGTGTGAACCTTGACTTAGCCAGAACTGAACAAGAGACCAATGTGAAAGACACACATGACAAATGGTCATCCAGCCTCTGACTGACCATTATCAAAGGGGAGAACCTACTACCTCTTTTTTTTCCCCTTTGGTTTTTACAAGGCAATGGGGTTAAGTGACTTGCCCAGGATCACACAACTAAGTAATTATTGTCTGAGGCCAAAGTTGAACTCAGATCCTCCTGATTCCAGGGCTGGTGCTCTATCCACTGTGCCACCTAGCTGTCCCAAACTCACTACCTCTTAATACAGTCCATTCTACTTTTCAACAGTCTTAATTGATAGGATATTTTACCTAATGTCAAATTTAAATTTTCCAACTTCTCATTACTCCTGGTTCAAACCACTAGAACCAAACAGTATGTCTAAAATCTCCTCATAACAACCCTTCTGGTACTTGACAATTTTTATCCTGTCCTCCTTAACTCTTCTAGACTAAAATGTGTCCAATTTCTTCAACTGATTCACATATGATGTGGACTCAAGACCCTTCATCATACTAGTTGCCCTGCCCATTTCTGGATACTCTCCAGTCTCCAGTGTCCTTCTTAAACTGTGATACAGGGCTGCATTTGAAGTCTGTTGAGGGTGTAGTATGGTAGAATTATCACCTGCAGTACCTGGAAGTTATGCCTCTTTCCACCTAACATCCTTACCCTTTGGATTGCCACATCACACTACTGTCCAATCACACTACTACAATCTTGAGCTGACATAGCTTCAGTGTTGATTTTGTACTGGAAAGCAGCAGGAGATAATGAGCATTGTGAAGTAATTGGAATTGAAAAATCTGGGTTCATCTTCAGATTCACTGCTTATTTGATGTCATAAAAACCTTAAATCTTTTTCAGAACAACTGCTATCCAACCATGCTCCAGTGCAACTTGTACTTGCATCCAAATGTATTTGACTATCAATTATTGTGCTCTCTCCCCTCCCCAAGGGACATTTGTAGTCTAAACCCGATGAACAACTTTCCGTACTATTACAAGGATTTCATGCATGGGAACTGAGGGAGTAGAGAGTGGAGAGGCTAAGCAAACCTAATCAAAGATTGGAAGCAAATCCTTTGAAGGCTCCAAAAGAGAAAGAAAGAGAAAACTTCCACTTTTACTTCTTTGGACCAGCAATTCCAAGCCCCACTCTGTGATAGCCCCACAGACATCTGAGGATAGAATAATGTCTAAAGCTCTCGAAATAAATTGGAATTAAATTTCCTTTAAACTTTAATCAATCAACAAACAAGTATTAAGAGCTTAATATGAAACTTTCAGGTCTAAAACTATATTATAAAATTCTTAATATCAAACCATCTGGTTTTGTTTAAAGAATAGAGATAGATCAATAGAATAGAATGAACAAGGGAAACTCAGAAATAATTGTACTCAAAAATCCAATGTTCAATAAACCAGAAAACATAAATCACTTGAGAAATAACTCCCTATTTGATAAAAATTGATGGGAAAACTAGAAACGATATGGAAGCAATCAGGTTTAGACCATCACCTTACTAGATCCATTATACATTTTAGATGATACATGACCTTAATATTAAAGACAATGCTTTTAAAAAATTAGAAGAGAAGCAGATCATCTACCTCTCACAGCCATGAGTAGATGTATTCTTAACCAAACAAGAGATAGAGGCAGGCAATTACAGAAAATAAAATAGATAACTCCTGAAATTTCTTATGAAGTGAATGTATCTAGGATAAGAAAGGAAACAACTGAATGGAAAAAAAATCTTTGTATTAAATTTCTCTGATAAGGATTTGAAATCAAGATATATAAACAATTAACAGATTTATACAAGACTAAAAGCCATTCCTCAATAGAAAATGATCAAAGAGTAGGAACAAACAGTTCTCAAAGGAATTGTAAACTCTTAGCAATCACATGAAAGAATGCTCTAAATCACTAATAAAAATTCAAATCAAAATAACCCTGAGATTTCACCTCACACTCTGAAAATTGATGAAAATGACAAAAGATGGAAATCACTATTGGAGGGTTCTGGGAAGATAGGCCACTAATACATTGTTAGTGGTGCTATGAATCAGTGTGACCATTTTGAAATGTGATGGAAATAAAGAGACTAAAATGTCTATATCCTTTGGTCCAAAAATTCCGTTATTAGGATTAAACTATAAGGAAACCATCAATAAGAAGAAAGTACTCATATACACTAAAATATTTCTAGCAACACTTTATAATAACAAATAATTTGAAGCAAAGCAGATGCCCATGAAACGGGGAATGAATGGCTAAACAAATTATGGTATATTGATATAAGGGAATGTTACTGTACTACCAGAAATTATGATTATAACGAATATAGAGAGGCATAGAAAGATCTGCATAAACTGATCATAAGTAAAGTAAATGGAACTTGGGCAGCTAGGTGACGAAGTAGATAGAGCACCGGCCCTGGAGTCAGGAGTACCTGAGTTCAAATCCGACCTCAGACACTTAATAATTACCTAGCTGTGTGGCCTTAGGCAAGCCACTTAACCCCATTTGCCTTGCAAAAACCTTTAAAAAAAAAAAGAGCTAAAGACCCAGAACTCAAATTCTGTAGTAGATACCTATTAGCTATGTAACTTTGGGTAAGTCACTTAATCTTTCAGTCTCGATTTCTTTTTTGATAAAACGAGGATAAGATGAATCCCTTGATCACAAAGTTATTGTGAGGAGCAAATCAAATGAGTTAGTATACGTAAAACATTATATAAATATAAGTTATTATTACATGAGCCAGGCACCCTGTTAAATACTAAGGATAGCCAACAAAACAAAGAAAGAAAAACCAGTCTTTGCCCTTCAAGAAGCTTACATGCTAACAGGGAAAATGAGATAAATGGGTACATATAAGATTCAAAATAGATCTAAAGTACAGACTTAGAGGAAAAGGCATTAGCAACTGGAGGGTCTACCAAAGACCTTTGGGTGCTTGAGCTGAATCTTTTTTTTTTTTTTTTAAGCTTTTTGCAAGGCATTGGGGTTAAGTGGCTTGTATAAGGTCACACAGCTAGGTAATTATTAAGTGTCTGAGGCCGGATTTGAACTCAGGTACTCCTGACTCCAGGGCCGGTGCTCTATCTACTGTATCACCTAGCTACCCCTGCCACCTAGCTGCCCCTTTGAGCTGAATCTTGAAGGAAGCCAGTGAGAGAGATAATCCAGGAATGGGGACATCCAGTGGAAAAGTGGTATCATGAGAGACAGAACATCTTGTGTGAGGATAGAAAATGGACCAATATAAGAGTACATGGAGGGGAGTCATGGTAAGAAGACTGGAAATATGGGAAAAGAGTTAGGCTGTAGGGGGTTTGTAGGTTCTATATTTGCTAATAGGAATAGAGAATCACTAGTGTTTTTGGAAGAGAAAGAAATCATAAATATGGTTAAGACTGGGTTTTTTTTTAAATCACTTTTGAAACTGGGGAGAGGATGAAATTAGGTTATTGAAAAGACAAGATTTAGGGACTCATTTAACAACATACAGTGAGTGAGTGAGGGCTTCAGACCAATGCAATGGTGATTTCCATAATAGTGTATAGAGCTCAGAAGAGGAAGACTGGGGGGGGTGCAGAGAGGAAGATAATGAACCCTATTTAGATATGTTGAGTGTGATATCTAGAGGCAGTGATGTGCTAGATGCTTAACAACCAGCTTGATTGGGTGAGAACCACCTCGAAATTTTACATTTAATCTTGACATTTTACCTCTATGATACTAAACCTAGACAATCAACAAAACAATAAATCAAGTCCAGAATTGTAGCTTTTTCTGATTTCTGAGAATTAAATGCTCAACTGGCTGGCACCAGCAAATACCAGTAGACTCTAACCATCCCCTGCACATATCATTCAGTTATAGCTGTGTCTCAGCCCCCATTTTGTCTGAAAAAATTTCCTTATTGGAGAAAGTCCCCTCTATTCTTAAATGAGTAAAGTAAGGCTTAGAGAAGGGAAACACCTTGGCAGAAAATGTACTACTGGTTAGTGACAGAGTCTGGACCAGGGCCAAGAGATACTAACTTCCAGCTCAATGCCCTTTTGGCTACACAAGACTACTTCCTTTGAATGGTTCCCAGGGTACTGTGGCTCCAGCAATACCAAGAGAAAAGAAAGATTTCTGGGATTTGTTGAATGTGAGCTGCCCAGTGAGGCTCCAAATAAAATAGTGGTGTGTCACAAGAGTCACAGAAACTCACACACACACACACACACACACACACACACACACACACACAATGATTTTTCACTTCTATCAGTTTTATCTTTCCTCTCTGCCCCTGTTCACCCAATGAAGCTACAGAACCAACTAATTCCTTCCATCTTTCTCAATTCAGAGGCAGGATGCCTGTTAGGACTCTACATAGTCCTGAAAGGGAAAGGGAGAGGCCCTGGATTTATTGCTATTCTCTTTGCCTACTGCATTCCAGGGCAAGATGTCTCCATTCATTCAGTGGGGTGGTTAAACATGATGGATGATGCTACTGGTAGGTCTCAGTTCTCACTGAGGTATCTGTATGTGTGGTCAGAATAGTCACCATTGGAAAAAGGAGGTGGTAGGTGCTTAATTCAATTCAAACCACATTTAGTAAGTAAATGCTGCAAAGAGAGACATATTTAGACAAGATATAGTCCTTGTCCTCATGAAGGGGACAGTCTAGGAAGGGGATATAATACATATACAAAGAACTATAATGCAAACTAAGATGTAATCAAGGTATCCAAGAAGTACTAAGTGCTTGTTAAGTGAGGTCCAGAGATCATTAATATCTGGAGGTATCAAGGAAGATTTCTTGAAGGAGTTTGTATTTGGTAGTACTTTTAAATGTTAGAAACCATGATTTCAATGGATGAGAGATCATACATTCCATTTCAAAGACTGAGATAATCAGGGTACAGTAGGATTTAAACCTGGGAATGGGCAGGCTCACAGAATAAATGCGGGTCTAGCAGAGAAAAAAATCATTCTTTTCTCTGAACCTCCAAGGCAGCTATTATCCAAAAGGAAATGTATTTGGAAGGTAGCTAGCATTCCTGGTGGGGTTCCTTTTCCTTGGTCATTGACCTCTGTGTGGGCTGTCTCAGGGAGGATCTAGTTATCCTGTGGTTCCCATTCTTTTTAACTGAAGAGAAACCATGTGCAGAATAATAATGATCATGAAAATAATGAGAATAATGGCTAACACATTTTACAGTTATAAAGCAATTTACATACACTGTCTCATTTGAAATGAATGTGAACTCTCTAAAGTAGGTAATTTATTATTTATTTTTCTTTGACCAGATGAGGAAACTGAGGTTTAGTACTAACTTATCCAAGATCACCCGAAAATAAGTGGTTGATACAACATTCAAACCCAGGCTTTATAATTCCACAGCCACTGTTCTTCACACTAGTTCACAACTGGAAAGGACAGGCCTGGAATTGTGTGAGGACAACTTCACTAGCTAGGTTTGTTCAGCTGCCTAAAGAGAATTGGCTTAAACCCCTCACAAAAAGTTGGGTTGTAGAAATAGGAAAACAGGTAAAGACTCTGCCTCATTTCACTTTGGCCCTTGGCTTCTGAACAAGAGCTAAGTCAGTGGTGGGTGCGAGGGTGACATGGTGAATGAGAAGGCACAACTGGAGCCCAGGAAGTGTGCCATCATTGACCCCCAGTCTTTAAACTCTCCATGAACTCTCCCTTCCTTTAACTGAACTGTGCCCAGGCTCCTAGTGATTCTCAAGGTCTCTCTCTCTCTCTCTCTCTCTCTCTCTCTCTCTCTCTCTCTCTCCTGGTCCCAAGAAAAATGTTCAGTAAACACTGATTCTCTGGGAACTAAAGGAGCTCCACTTCCCAATGGGGTCTGTATTTAAAAAGAGATACCAGAAAAAGTCAATGCTTTTCCTCAAAGGAATGAAACTAATGGAACTTCAGGGCAGCTGGTGGTAGCCTTTTCCTTAAATTTTACATCATAGCAATAGATGAGGCTCTCCTGTTGAAGCTAAGCTCTGCCTGATATGAAGGGAATCTACTCTGTGGGCTCTTTTCCCCTAGGAGGGAACAGCAGAAGCCTGAACTTTAGATGGGGGCAGATTATCTGCGTGGTTGAGAGGTATCAGCAAGACCAGCTGACCGCAAAAGCAGCGGCAGAAGGAATGCTTTGTTTCACAAGCTGTTGGCCCCCTCCACTGCCATGCCTTCCCCACCCCCCCAACCTCCTCCAAGAAAAAAAGCAAAGGGAGAAAGAGAGAATCTGGTTTCTTATTCTTAGTGAAGGTCTAGGCCAAGTCCAGGCCTGTCAGCCAGCCAGTAATGGGTGGCAGTCTGCTGGGCTCAGCAAGGATCTGCTCAGCACTTTATTGTCCTTCTTCTCCCACTCTTCCCCTCCCTTCCTTCTCTGGTGCAACAGCCAATCTTTGGGTCCCGACCCTGAGCAAGTTTGGAAGGAAGGAGAAGCACCTTCCCTGGCCTGGGGCTCCCAGAGCAGCAGACTTGTCCTCACCCTCTCCCAAGCTCAGATGCAGGTGGTCTGATCCGGGCTATGTATGCCCGAGGATGGGGAGGGGCCACACCCTAAGCCCCCCTTCCCCTTGTCTGCACACAAACAGCTTTTCATCTTCAGAAGCAGACAAGCTCGAGCTTCGAGACCTGTTCAGACTGGATTCCTTTCATCAGCTTTAATGGGGCCTCTAAAGCTCCTTTAATAGAAGGTGTTCAGCAAAGAGAAGCAACCCTCCTCCTCCCCCTTCAACCCCAGCTTATAGAAATGGGGTGGGGGGGGGAAGAACTGAAATTCCATAGTAATTTGTCCAACAAGGCTTGAGATGTTAACTAAAGATGATATACCTGAATAACCTTGGACAAGTCAATTTATCTGTCTGAGACTCATTTACAAAACAAAATAGTTGGACTAAATCATTTCTAAGACTTCAAGCTTTAAGATCCTAAATCTCATGTCCCTGAATGACCCCTGATTTGTAGAAAGTTACTAAGGAGACCCTGGTCTAGATCCCAGGGAATATCTGATAAAAGTCATTTTTTCTTAGAAATATAAATATTATTGGTTAAATTATTAATATTGTCATAAATGCATTTTTATTATAATTAGGGAAATAATTAATTAGTGTTCTGCCTTAGTCACTTTTTTCCTCATCTCACATTTATTAGAGCGGAAACTCTTTGAGGTCAACTCTGTTTTCTATTTTTGTTCCCCAGTCCTAGGACAATACCCTAGACTTAGTAGGTGCTTAATAAGTGTTTGTTGAGGTACATAATAAGACTTCCTAGATGTCTATGTACCCATGCCCAAATACTATAGAGGTGCATATATGACTTGGGCCCTAGCTCTGGGAATTCACATTCTAATGGGGGAAGAGAAAGTCTCATCCATGGAATACTAGAGATCATGACAGAATCTAGTATGATGTGAGATAGTGTCCAATTTTTCTCTGAGGGCAATGTGATCTCTAAAGGAGAGAGAGATCATGTAGGACAGAACTGTTTGGTATCTCAGGCAATAAGAAGAAACAGAAACCAAGGGTATTCTCAAGCCAGGTATTTTATGAGGATTTTGTGTTTCAATAATTAACTGCAGAGACAGGCATGAGGTAATAGGTATTTTCTGCAGGAGCTGGAATAAAGGACTTGTTCCTTCTGGGCACATGTCCGGCTCTGGAAAACAAGTAGTATCTTGTCTCCTAATAATAACTCCTCAAATTACATGGCAGAGCTTGGTATGATGAGATGATGCTTCTCTATCTCAGTAGGATCATAAATTTAGAGCTGGAAAGATCTATTTCAGAAATCATCAAATCCAAACCCTTCATTTATAGATAAGTTAGCTGAGACCTAAAGAAGTTAAGTGACTTGCCCAAAGTCACCCAAGTTGTAAGACAAAAGCACCAGGATTCATACCTTAATCTTATGACTCCAAGTTCTTTCTGCTTCCCATTGAAAAGGGTTAAGCACAGTGCCTGACATACTGTAGGCACTTAATAAATGCTAGCTCTTGTCCCCTTCCTTTTCCTCCACTATCACTAGCCTATTAAGACTGGACACTTGGGGTGGCTAGGTGGTTCAGTGGAATAAATAAAGTTAATTGATGTCTTAATGTTAGGAGGTAAACAAAGTCTCCTAGGTATTGCTAAAACTGGATGTTTGAAACATGCTTGGAATATGACTACTAAAAATTTACTTTATTTACAAAAAACAATAGATGAAAGGAATAATGAAACATTGTTGTGAAAAGAAACTATTCATGTGAGGAAAGTCAGGAACCAAAGGAAGGAAGCTTGCTTGAAAAGGGTAAGGATTGGGGCAGCTAGGTGGCACAGTGGATAGAGCACCAGCCCTGGAGTCAGGACTACCTGGGTTCAAATCTGGACTCAGACACTTAATAATTACCTAGCTGTGTGGCCTTGGACAAGCCACTTAAGCCATTTGCCTTGCCAAAAAAACCTAAAAAAAAAAAAGAAAAAAAAGAGTGTCCAGTATTAATAGGCTAGTGATAGTGGAGGGAAGGGAAGGGGAAGAGAGCTAGCATTTATTAAGTGCCTACAGTACTCCAGACATTGTGCTTACCCCTTTACAAAATATTGGTTTATTTGATCCTCACAACAACCTTGTATAGGAAATATTATTAGACCCATTTTATCTTTGAGGAAATTGAGGTAGACAGTATTTAAGTGACTTGCCCAGGGTGAAACACCTAGAAAATGTCAGAAGCTGGATTTGACTTGCCACAGTCACACAGCCAGTAAGCATCTGAAGATAATGAAGATTACTGTAGATCTCAGATCCCCGATTCCAGCTCCATAGTTCTATCTACTAAGTCATCTAACTTCTTTTCAAGTTTTTGGAGGACTGACTTTTCCCCAGAGGGTAGAACTAGAAGTAAACATAGAAGATGCAGGAAGATTTAGATTTGGTCTGAGGAAAACTGTTCTCCAGGCACTATCTGAAAATGGAATGGGCTGCCCAGGAGGGAGTGGTTTCTCTTCAGTACAAAGTTTATATGGCAATGTGTTCAATGTATTACAAAGTGCATTCTTCCTCAGGTATAAGGAGGATGAGGTAGGTGGCTTCTGAGATTCCTTCCAACTCTGTGGTTCTATGATTTTGTGACTCAGGCCCTTGTTTTCTTAGTCTGTTTAGGAGGAAAGACTCCCACACATGGACTAATACTGAACCATAGAGGACAGAGAATGAGCAAGTGCTAAAGTGTTGGTACAGTCTGTGAGGACTGCAGGAATTCAAAGGAGGGAAACATCAATTAACACCAGACCAAGCCAAATGGCTTTAAGGCCTCTGTGGGACAGAGGAGGGGATAAAGGATGGGAGGGGACCCTCTAAGCAACAAGCCAACCAAAATCTAGGCAAGAAAGAGCTGACCTGGCATTTGTTCCTTGAGTCTGGGGAATTCTCAAAAGGCTACAGCTAACACTTATTTCCTCCCTCTTCTCCTTCTTCCCCCTCCCCCAACTCTCTCTCTCTCTCTCTCTCTCTCTCTCTCTCTCTCTCTCTCTCTCTCTCTCTCTCTCTCTCTCTCTCTCTCTCTCTCTCTCTCTCCCCCCCCCCCCCCCCAGAGTTCCCTACAGAGTTTGATTACATTCCTCCTCCTCTAAATGAGCAGTGAGTGTTGGGAAGGGGGAGGAAGGTGAACACTGGCCAGGAACCCCCTCTGCACATTCCTTTGGGGTGATATGGATCACTGAATGGGTGACTGAAGACAGCTTCTTTTTTCTCTTCTCCCTGTCCCAGGTTACAATCAGGTAACCGCTAAGTAATATGGGACTCTGCTTTCAGTGGGGCGTGGGGAGGTGGGGAGTATTATCCTGACTTAGATTTAGGTACAACTTAATTGCCAGAGGGATAAGGGGAGAAAGATTTCTCTTGATCCACAGAAATTTAGAGCAGGGATTCTAAATCTGGGATTCACAAACAACAAAGAGATTCAGAGATATATTTGATAGAGGTTCATGAACTTGAATAAGGAAAAACAAATTTTTTATCAGTCTTTGATTTCCTTTGTAATCCTATTCATTTTATTTTATGCATTTGAAAACATTATTGATAACTGCCATTTATATATCACTTTAGGGTTTATAAAGTACTTTATACATATAACCTTAATTGATCCTCACAATAATCCTGTGACTAGATACTGTTATTATCCCTATTTTACAGATGAGAAAACCAAAACGGAGTGGGATTAAGTCTCATGTTAAGTATCTGAGACAGGATTTAAACTCAAGTCCTCTTAAACTCTCTTGTCCAGTATCCACTCTATCCCCCTCTTTTGAAAATAGGTCCTTGAGTTTCACTAGACTGCCAAAGGAGTCCAGAAGGGGGGCGGTATAAGGACCTTTGCTTTTGAACATCCTTCTAGGTATGTGTACAGTGTTTACTGATGTAATCAGTTTTCTACAACCCTAGCCTTCCTCAATATTTCCCAATTAGAAATATGCAAATAATGCACTAAATAATGCACTATTGTTCTTTTTTTTTATTTTTATTTTTTTAGGTTTTTGCAAGGCAAATGGGGTTAAGTGGCTTGCCCAAGGCCACATAGCTAGGTAATTATTAAGTGTCTGAGACCAGATTTGAACCCAGGTACTCCTGACTCCAGGGCCGGTGCTTTATCCACTGTGCCACCTAGCCGCCCCACACTATTGTTCTTTATCCCAATACATCATACAGATTTGCAGGCCTATAAAATGGTAGAATGTGTCTTTGTGGGTCAAAAGGAAAGCTATCAATACTAGTATTTATTAATTCATTTCAAAACACCAATTTTTTATGGCATAGTTCTTAAGATTTAGATCATGAATCAATTTTGAATTTATTATGAAATATGGCATAAAATGGAAGCCTTAAATGACACTAGATGGCTCTAGATGGCTCTGTGAATAGCACTCTGGACTTGAAGTCAGGAAGATCTGAGTTAAAATTTGGCTTCAAACACTTAGTAGTTGTGTGACTCTGGGCAAGTCACTTAATCACTGCTTTCCCAATCCACTAGAGAAGGAAATGGCAAACCATTCTAGTATCTTTGTCAAGAAACTCCCATACAAGATCATGAAGAGATGGACATAATTGAACAACAAAAACAATGATCCAAGATGCTGCTCTAAACCTGTTGTATCAGACAATTTACCATTTTCTCCAGCATTTCATATCATAGAAAATTCTTTCCTAGGTAATTCATGTTTTGGGATTTATTAAACATTAGTTTATTGAGTTCAGTCATTTCTAATTCTTTATGGCCCAAACTGTTTTATTGATCTACTTTTATTTTTCTTACCCAATGCAAAATGGTTTTGTTTATATTATAATAAAGTTTGAGGTCTCCTAGAGTTATTCTTTTCTCATTCATAACGTTTTTTCATTATTTCCCTTGATATTATATATATATATATATATATATATATATATATATATATTGTCCCCATAGATGAATTTTGTTATGATGTTATATAAAATATCCCTTTGGTAGTTTGATTGTAATATCTCCAAATCTATCAATTACCTTTGATTATTTTATTGGTAAATCTCTAAATTAACTTTAGTGGACTTCTTACTTATTATGTTTGCATATCCCACACATGGTCACTTAATATTCCATTACTATAAAGAGGATTTCGGAATTCTATCTAGACATATTTTAAGAGAATTTTCTTCATGTACCTTCAGGCACCTTTCTGCCCTATATGTTTCTTCTTCATCTTCCCACCTCACCTTTTTGCCCAGACCAGAGAACATGTCCTGGAGTACTTAACTCTTTCAGCTCTAGAATATTCATCCTGTATTGACATTTTTAGGTCAGATCCAGTCTAACTTCACTACTCTTCCCATCCTGACCATCTTCTTATAAATCATCTGCCTGCCTGGTCAAACCCTCCTCCTTTTTCCAGTTCAGGAACAAAAACCAAATCAATGCTGCCACTGTTATGGGGAAGCAATGTGTTAATCTACTTCCCTTTGATTTTGTTCATGATCCTCTAAATTTCCAAACCAAACTACCTCTCCTTGGCTATCCTCCCCTTTCGGTGTTGCCTCTACCTTTAGAATATAATCTTTTTTGGTACTGGTTGTCTTCACTTGTGTATTTTTATACCCAGTACACATAATAATCATTTAATAAATGTTTTTTAAATGCATCCCAATCATTGTAGTATCTTCATTCACTTTTAAAACACCCTAGAGAATTATTCCTGTCACCTTTGGGTTTTGAAGGCAGGTAAACTGTCAACCCAGAGACTAAAGTGTTAGATTTAGTCACATTTAGAAATCTGAAGCTGAATTAAGTTACTTTTGTCTGTTACTAAGGCCATGGGTTAAAAAGTGAGAGGAGGAGATTCCACAAGGGAAGTTTCACTTTTTTTAGAAACTTCAAATTTCAAAATTAGTGAGCTAGGAGTAGAAATGAATAATTATCACTTGTATTCATACAGGAATAATAAGAGTAAATAGGAGTAAAGATAAAAGATTAGTATCATTAAAATCCTCCACTATATGTCACACACATTCTTTTCCAAGCTGATTTTACAATACTGTACTCCCCTCCAAGTACCTATCATTTCAATCAACATGATCCACTAACTCTGGGAGGCAGAACAAAGCAAAGAAAAAGGCCCTGTGTTGGAAATAGGATTTAATTTAAAGCAAAGGAAGGGAGGAAAGAAGGAAAGAAGGAAGGAAGAAAGGAAGGAGGGAGGGAGGGAGGGAGGGAGAAAAAAGTATTTAAGTTCTCACATTTGTGAATAACTGAAAAAAATTGTGCTCCAAGCTAAATGCTTAGGATACAAATACAAAAAAAGAAAAAACATCCTCAGCTCTCAAGGAGTTTTATATTATGTCAAGGCAGCTGAACAATGCAGTGGATAGAGCTTGGACCCAGAGTCAGGAAAAGAAGTTCAAATTTGGCCTTGGATACCTCCTAGCTGTGTGACATTGGTCATTCTGCTTCCTCAACTATAAAATGGGAATAATAATGACACCTACTCTATAGAATTGTTGTGAGCATCAAATGAGATACTCTATTGCTATACTATGTAAATAAGTTGACCGAGCAGTTTGGGACATATTGTTTGTCCTTTGTTCTTGAAGAAGACTATGACATCAGGGAGGTGATGCCATGACAAGCATGTAAATTGGATTTGAGTGAAGAAGGTACTGTACTAAGTCAACGGCCTTATTTTCTCCTCTAGAGTGATCTGGGTCCAGGGACTAGATATGAATGAGGATGGCTCTGGATGCAAGACAATCAGGGTTAAGTGACTTGCCTAAGATCACACAGCTAGTGTCTGTGTGTTAGACTTACTAGTGTCAAATGTCTGAGACTGCATTTGAATTCAAGTCCTTCTGACTCCAGGGCTGGAGTACCACTTAGCTTGCCTTAAGTGCACATAGTATCACTTTAATAAATGCACATTCTCTTCTTTCCCCCTTAAATTCTAATAAAGAGAATATATTGAGAAGCAGTATTGAAGAAAGAGTTTAGAAAGTATATGGAGAGAGTTAGACAGACCAGATGGAAATAGGCTGACACCCCTTCTAAGAAAAATGACAGCACTGATTTGATCATGGTTCCAGAATTGTGCAGTAAAGGGAAACATGACTGGGACCTGCCCAAAAGAGCAAGTTAGGTGAAGTAGACCCCAAGTGTTTCTGATCTCTGTAAATCTGGACAAATCACAGCCTCCCAGGGCCTTAGCTTCCTTATCTATAAAATGAGAGAATTGGAATAGATAACCTTGAAGGTCTCTTACAACTCTAAAGCTAGAATCCTCCTACAAACAGATCCCCATACAGGGAAGGTACTTCCTCCTCATTTCTGAGTCCTCAGCTGTCTTCAAGACCCAGCTCAGCTGCTATCTTCTACAAGAAGCCATTTCTGATACTGCTCCACAATGTCAGTGCTTTTAACTCTTGAAATTATATTATTTGTATATTTTTTATCTATTTAATGTGTATATTTAAATCCACCAAAGAGAAGGTAAGTTTCTTGAGGGCAGGGACTATTTTGTATCTGTCTTTGTATCCTTTTTTTTAAATGTAACAGTGTTTTGAACATACTTAATAAGACTTTGTGGGATAGAGTTGGATTAAAAGGAATGAAAAGATGACTACCACTCCCTTATTCAATAAATTTTAGTGATTCTATATTACCTCTAAGAGAGACAGCTAGATAGCTCAGTAGCTGGGTCTGGAGTCAGGAACACAAATGCAAGTCAAAAGCTTTGTGACCCTGGGAAACCTCTGCTTGCCTTATGCCCTTGGAAAATCCACTCCAGGATCTTTAGCAAGAAAACTGTATGTCCAAAGTCATGAAGAGTCCTATATGACTGAACAATAACAATATCACCTTTAGTAACAAATACAAACTTAATTGTTCTTCGGGACAATGAAACTGGCTTTTTTACAGTTTCTCACGTGACATTCATTCCGTCTACTGTCTCATCTTTACATGGATTATCCCTCAAGCTTGGATTAATCATACTCTTGTCTTAGATTCCTTCTATGCTACCTCTGATAGTAAGACTTTTTTCTTATGCTAGTGCCTTTTCTCCCAAATACTTTTTACTAAGTTTGAAAATGTTTTAGATATTCTTCTTAATATACAAATTGCTTGCCTTTCCCTGAGGATGGGAACTGACTTATGTATCTTTTATTATCCCTTGTACCTAGCAGAGTTCTTGGTACAAACTGGCAAGCCTATTGATTGACACCCACTATTTATAGCAAAGTAAGAAGTATATCAGGTATTAGGGGCAGAGTTCTACATCCAGAGTCAGTCCTAGTCTTCAAGAGACCTGGTTTCTCCTAAACTTAGTTTGACCATTAACAAGTCATGTGATCTTGGGCAAGTCACTAAATCTCTTTGAGTCATAGGTTCCTTATCTCCTTGGTTCACCTCCTAACATTGTTCCAGTCAGGACCAGAGGTTCTGAGAATAAAGACAACTCTGTTTATCACCTTAATAACTTAGTAACCTCTTTCTCATTCTATTGTTCTTATTAGGGTATCTCTCTCTCTAAATCCCTTCCCTCCAAGGAAAGAGTCCTTCTTTTCTTCCCTCCAGAGGCCCAAGACTGCCTTTGGGAATCTCACGGTGGAACTGTTTACATTCCTGGGAAAAAATATTTCCAAGATACTCCTTCTTCAGAGCAAATATTTTGTTAATGGTGTAACATTGGGGGCAAACAAAGCAGGGAGACTGGGGGAAGGGCTGGGAGAAGCTGTCTGCCTCAGGGAAGGCTAAGAAGAGGCATGGGTGGGAGAAAGGATGCCAGAAACTTCCTAGTCTTGGAAGACTTAGCCTCAGCTTCATTGCTGAAGTTACACCCTAGATGTGCTTTATTGCTTCCACACGAACAGGACTTCAGGAAAAACAATGTGATGTGATGAGGATCAGGCTCCTCACAGAAAAGAAGGCTATGCCAAGAATCATCTGGATGGATAGTTCAAAAAAACAAACTAAGTAGATATTCCATTGACATAGTGTAGAGCTGGAGGAAAAATTCATCAAATTTGGTAATGTATTAAAAATGGTATTGCCACGGTGGTATATGTATGTCATGGAACACTATTGTTCTATTAGAAACCAGGAGGGAACGGGATTTCAGGGGAGCCTGGAGGGATTTGCATGAACTGATGCTGATTGAGATGAGCAGAACCAGAAAAACATTGTACACCCTAACAGCAACATGGGGGTGATGATCAACCTTGAAGGACTTGCTCATTCCAGCAGTGCAACAATCAGGAACAATTTTGGGCTGTCTGCAAAGGAGAGTACCATCTGTATCCAGATAAGGAGCTGTGCAGTTTGAACAAAGTGCAAGGACTATTCCCTTTAATTTAGAAAAAAACAGGTATCTTATTGTCTGATCTTGTTACCTCTGAGAATTCTCTTCTTTAAGGATATGATTTCTCTCTCCTCACCCCCAATTTGGATCAAGGTACAACATGGAAACAAAGTAAAGACTGACAAAGTGCTTTCCGTGGGGGTGGGGGGTGGGGGGAGGGAAGCAAGATTGGGGGAAAAATTGTAAAACTCAAATAATATCTTTAATAAAAATAAATTTAAAACATGGTATTGCCAAATGATGAACCAGAGGGTCATATCCTAGACCCATATAAATGACCTTAGGTAGGTTACTTAATTCCTCCATGCCTATTTCCTCATTTAAAAATGAGGTCATTGTATTAAATAATAGCTAGCATTTATGCTTCAAGTACTTTACACATATCGTTTTTTTCCTCATAACAATCCCGGGGAAGGGGAGGAAGCTGGAAATGCTATTATCATCTCCACTTTACAGATGAGAGTACTGAGTTAAATGACTAACCCAGTCTCACATTGTTAGGAAGTGTCTGAGGATGGGATTTGAACTCAGGTCTTTCTCAAACCAGATCTAATATTCTTATCCACTGCACCACCCACTACCTCTAAGGTCATTTTCAGCACTAGATCTTTTATCTTCTTATCTTAAAAGAGACATTAATGGAAGAAAATGGGTGTATTTCAAATTTTCAAACATGGCTTCCCAACTATATCTCCTACAGGAATCTGTAAGACTCTTTACATTTAGGAAATTAATTCTATTCTACAAAGTTTTTACAAAGTATCTATCACAAGACTGAAAAGATCTTGGAGCTGGGAGACTAAGACAAATACAAAACAAGCCCCCAAGAAAGATTTCTTTCTACTTGGGAGTAGGGAAGGAATACAACTTGCATGAAGATTAAGTGAATACCAAGTCATTTGGGGTGGAAGAACTAACTGGGAAAATCTCACTCAATAACTGGGAGAATCAGTAAGTCTATTGTGGGAGTTGACAACTGAACAAAATTTGAAGGAAACTGGAGTTCCAGGAGTTGAAAGTGAAGAAGGCGAATATTCCAGGTATGGAGTCAGACCTATGGCAAAACTAGAAAATGGGATGGACCATATGGAAATAGCAAGAAAGTAAAGCCTGTGCTAGAGAATACTGTAATGGAAACCTAGAAAGGGAGGCAAGTGCCAGGACGCAAAGAGCTTTACATGTTGAAAGAGATGAGAAGATATACAGAAGCAGATTTTGCAGACCCTTTTCTTTCCCCTGATTTACTATCACTTCTCCACAGCAGCTGTTGCAAAGCTCCTCTTTTCTCAAGCCTATAATGATACCCAAACCCCCTTACCACATGACCTCTCATCCTATTTTTCAGAAAAAATTGGGACCATCTGTCATGAGCTGCCACATCTCTCCTTCTACATTTTCACCTGTCCTTTCCTCCTTTATCACACTCTCTGAGAAAAAGGTGACTTTTCTTGCCAAGGCTAACTCTTTCTCTTATGCTATTGATTTCATTTCCTTGTCTCCTCTGGAAGCTTGCCCTTTCAATGTTCAAACTTCCCCAGCCTCCTCTATCTTCAATTTCTTCCTATCTACTGCATCTTTCCCACTCTTCACCACCTTTCTCAGATACTTGCAAACCTGACTTTTAGCCCTATGGCTCTACTGAAATATTTCTCAAAAATTACCCAAGTAAACTGCTAAATCTGATGATCTTTTCTCAAGGCTTCTCTTTCTTGACCTCTCTGAAGCTTTTAAGACTACTGATCATTCCGTTCTCGTAAATGCTCCTCTCTCTTCATTTGGTTTCCATGACACTGTTTTCTCCTGGTTATCATCCTGTCTGGCTCCTTTCTCATAGCAGTTTTTCTGTATTTTCATCCATTTCCCATCACCCCCAAGGAACTATGTTCTGGCCTCTTTCTTTTCTTTTCCAATACCCTTTCTCATCCATTTCCATGAATTTAATTATCCACAGTATACAAATGATGCTCATATTTATATATCTAGCCTGAATCTCTCTTCTGAATCACCAAATACCTGCTGGGCATGTCCACCTGAATGTCCAACTAACATATTCACTATGAGTAAAGTTAGGAGGGGTGCTTCAAAGGGGCATCCTAGACCCCATATACAGAGTGCTAGGAATTAGGTACTCTCCTTTAATGGGACTGATGCTGTGCTAAATATCATTGAAGTGATATTCATACACTTGAAGTAAATCATACCTTGCTTCTAGTTTATCTCAGTTTAACATAGGGTTTTAAATGTGACATCATTCTGGAAAGCAATTTGGAATTATACAAATAAAGTGACTAAAATGTTCATTCTCTTTGGCCCAATGATTCCACCCAAGGAGGTCACTGATGGAAAGAAAGACTCTATGTACTTCCAAATGTTTACAGCAACACTTTTTGTGGTATCATATAACTGGAAACAAAATAGGTGCCCATTCCTCAGAGGAATGACTAAACAAATTGTGGTACACAAATATTATGGACTATTATTATGTTGAAAGACTGAAAGAACACTACAAAAATATAATAGCACGGAAAGATGAAGACTGGAGCTGATACAAAATGAAGTAAGCAGAAACAGTAACTGTAGCAATATAAATGGAAAAAACTACCATAAATGATTGAAATGAAATGTGAAATTATAAAGACCAAGCTTAAAGAAGGAATATAAGACATTTCCCACCCACCCTTTGCAGAGGTAAGTTCTATTTGTGGAGTACTACAAATAACAACAGATTTCTATAATGTGTTCAATGATTTTTCAAATTTTTTTATACATTTTTAAAAACGTTTTACAGTAACAATATTGTATAGTAATCAACTGTAAATGACTACACTATTCCCAGCAATACAAACATCCTAGACAATTCTGAAGAGTCTATACTGGGGGGAAAAACTAGCTACATCCAGAAAAAAAAAGAACTGATGGAATTTAATTGCAAATCAAAGCATACTTTTTTACTTTGTTTTTCTGTTTTCTTTCACAATATGACTAATGTGGAAATATGTTTTTCATGACTGCACATATATAGCCTTTATTAAATTGCCTGACTTCTTTTTTTAAAGATTTTATTTTGAATTTTACAATTTTTTCCCTAATCTTACTTCCCTCCCCCCACCCCCCACAAAAGGCAATTTGTCAGTCTTTACATTGTTTCCATGGTATACATTGATCCAAATTGGGTGTGATGAGAGAGAAATCATATCCTTAAGGAAGAAACAAAGTATAAGAGATAGCAAGATCAGACAATAAGATATCAGGTTTTTTCCTAAATTTAAGATAATAGTCCTTGGTCTTTGTTCAAACTCCACAGTTGTTTCTCTGGATACAGATGGTATTCTCCATTGAAGACAGCCTCAAATTGTCCCTGATTGTTGCACTGATGGAATGAGCAAGTCCTTCAAGGTCTGATCATTGTCTCCATGTTGCTGTTGGGGTGTACAGTGTTTTTCTGGTTTTGCTCATCTTACTTGGTATCATTTCATGCAAATCCCTCCAGGCTTCCCTGAATTCCCATTCCTCCTGGTTTCTAATAGAACAATAGTGTTCCATGACATACATATACCACAGTTTGCTAAGCCATTCCCCAACTGAAGGACATTTACTTAATTTCCAATTCTTTGTCACCACAAACAGGGCTGCTATGAATATTTTTGTACAAGTGATGTTTTTACCCTTTTTCAGCATCTCTTCAGGCTATAGACCCAGTAGTGGTATTGCTGGATCAAAGGGTATGCACATTTTTGTTGCCCTTTGGCGTAGTTCCAAATTTCTTTCCAGAAAAGTTGGATGAGTTCACAGCTCCACCAACAATGTAATAGAAGACTGACTTCTTAATGATGGGAGAAGGAAAACTGGGAGGGAAATACATGCAAAAAATCTAAGTATTATAAAAACAAAAATATCAATAAAACCTATTTTAAAATAAAATGTTAATATCACATCTAATATTTCACATATTTATCTCAAATTGGTTTGATATTTTGATCCCATCATATTCAAGGGAAATTTCCAGTTAATACTTATGCTTCATTTGTGCATTTTGTACATCCCAAAGGGAAAATATACTGATATTTTAGTTTTAAAATTCCTCTACTGAAAGAAGTTAAAATTTAAAAGATAACACTAATTTTCCAATGGCTCAAGTAACAGGATCTATCATCCTTATTCCTAGCAGAAGCAGTTACTCTCCAACTACCTCTCTCCTCAACCCCCATGACTAAGTTCACAACTTCAGTTTTTCCAAAAGAACTTCATCAAAGTGATCTGAACCCAAGCCATCGACATTAATTATCAGCTTAGAGCTAATGCTTTTATTAGGGAAGAACTCTCTACTCTCAGGTCAAAGTCCCAATAAGATAAAAACCAAACCAAACCTATCTACCTGTACCAATCTTCATTTTAGGCTCCTAAGGTTCAAGAGGACCTACAAACTGATGCTGCAAGTTATATTGTGTCTCATGTGGTGTTTCCTATATAGGTGGCTATCCTTTGTTCCCTACCTTGTCAACATTTTATAAAGTGCCAGTGTTGAAGAAATTCAGAAAAATGGAGAAACAGAGAGCAATGGAGGGTGTATTTCCTAATGAAGGGTGTATCTAATTGCATGAGGTCTCTCTCAAGTATGCTCCCTAGCCTGGCAGCCTTTCTATAGTGTGGGTCCCTAAGGCAGTTCTTTCCATTGGGTTTTTAACTATTTTATTCAGTGTGATAATTTTTTTTAACAGTGCCATCACTTTACTACTTGTGGTACTTCCCATGATCCCTATTTCTTCTCTACACAGTGCTCTGGTCTAGGTAGAGCCAGGAGAATGTAAAGGAACTATCTGTGTCCCTGAGCAGCAAGGTGGTATGGCAGATAGAGCACTGACCTTAGAGTCAGAAAGACCTGAATTCAAATCCCGCCTTAGACACTGTGTGAGACTAAGTAAATAACATCTGTCTGCTTAGTTTCCCCATATGTACAATAGTATCATAATAGTACCTACCTCCAAGGTTATTGTGAGGATCATATGAAATAATTGTATAATGCTTTGCAAATCTTAAAACACTATATAAATGATAGCTATTATTATAAGCAGGGACCATTGACTCCTCAGATTCAACATCTTCAAAATAGAAATGCTCATCTTTCTCTCTAAATTCATTCCTCCTCCAATATATCCTATTTCTGATAAGAGTAATGCTATTCTTCCTGTCACCTAGGTCTTTACTTTGAAATCATTCTTGACTCCCTTATCATTTCTATCTCATTCTCATCTTTTTTGATGGAATCCAAATAAAAAAAGTTTAAAGAAAAATGCTATCCTATTATTCTTTTATATGTAGCATTCTTCACATTATCATAGAGGTAGACAAAATGATCTTTTTGTCATTGAATAAGATTAGAATATTAGAACAACTTCTGTAGACCCTCTGAAAGTTTCCTCAGGACAACTTCAGAGGCATTCAGGCAAAGAGGGAAAATACACTTCTTAATACTAATTTTTTAATTTCTTCTGGTAGATCTGTATATTATGAAAACCTTTAAATTCATGTAATTTGAAAATTATGGATATTGTTCCTAAAACATTGTTCCTAAAACTTTTTTAAAAATTTATTTAAGTCAATGTGGTTAAATGACTCACCCAAGGTCACACAGCTAGGCAATTATTAAGTATCTGAGGTTGGATTTAAACTCAGGTTCTCCTGACTCCAGAGCCAGTGCTCTATCCACTACACCACCTAGCTGCCCCCTGTTCCTAAAAGTTAATCAATTAATATCATATCTGGAAAGTGGTAAGCAACAGATTTATCTGTAATGATGCTCCAGGTATTGTGAATTTATTAATTGGATTCCCAAGAATATCTAGAGAATTGTATTTGAAACAGGGAATCCAAAGTATAGTTGGATTCTGGTGTTTAATTCTAGCCATCTGGTCTTGTCTTTACTAAATTTTAGTAAACTATCATAACATGACACACAGTTTCCACTGCTTCATTACATAATATAATTAATCACTAAATTTAGACTCCTTAAGATTAACCTTTCTTTAACTTCTGCTGTCAGTTCCCTGAATCACTGTCATAAACTTCTCACTTTCTGTAAACAAATCTACATGATTCAATCATTTGCTCAATAATTCTTTGTCACACATTATTGTTATCAACCTTTACTACTGCTTTGTCAACAAGTGGAAAAAATATTTATTAAGCCCTTAGTGTGTGCTATGTACTATATGTATGGAATACAAAGAAGGAGGAAAAGAGTTCCTGTCCTCTAGAAGCTACAATTACAATGGTAGAGACAAGGCATAGATAACTATATACAAGAGTTACAGAGTAGGGGTCATCTCAGAGGGTAAAGCCCAAGCAAATGAGGAGACTAGGAAAGACTTCCTACAGAAAGTAGGACTGAAACAGAAGTGAGTTCTGATGTTTAACCATGTCAACATATATTTCTCTTTGTTGGTTTTTTTAGGTTGTTTTTTTTTTTGCAGGGCAGATGGAGTTAAGTGGCTTGCCCAAGACCACAGAGCTTCGTAATTATTAAGTGTCTGAGGTTGGATTTGAACCCACAACTCCTGACTCCAGGACCGGTGCTTTATCCACTGTGCCACCTAGCCGCCCCTTGTTGGGTTTTTTTTTTTGAGGTGTCTGTTTATTGCATGTTTGAAGAACATTAATCAATCCCCTTACTCCTTTTTGACTGTGAAAAATAATCTTTCCATAGATGCTTCAGGCTGATAAGTCTTGTGTTTTTGTTAATATTGTGGGTTACTTTTGTTAGGATATTTTCCAAATCCATTGTGGTCGATTTTATGGATCTAAAAGTATACATTGGGCCAGCTAGGTGATACAGTGGATAGAGCACCGGCCCTGGAGTCAGGAGTACCTGAGTTCAAATCCTACCCCAGCCACTTAATAATTACCTAGCTGCATGGCCTTGAGCAAGCCACTTAACCCCATTTGCCTTGCAAAAAAAAAAATCTAAAAGTATACATTAAGAATAGGATTACATAGCTATTAACTGACTTAAACAGGTTCTTCCCATTGAACTTTGATGCCTGGATGCTGCTTCAATAAGTTTTTTAGCACAATCAACCATAGATTTCTTGATAGCATTATGCTCAGTCTTGATTGAGAGGAAATAAATGTTTTTGTAAATATCATCTTCTTTATGACTTGAAGTTAACCTCCAGATTCAGTCTCTATCTTTCCTTGTACTATATCAAGTATTTTGTATTTTGTAGTTCAAATGGAATTTTAATATCACTGAAAAAAGTATTCATGGGATTAAGAACGATTTAAAGTGCTTTTCAGGGAAATCATATTGCTTGATGTCAACTGTATATCAAGTGATAAATTAGATATTTTCTTTCATTTCCTCCTTTAATTTGGAAGTCATATTTAGTTCTATTTTGAAAAGATGCTAATAAATTTAAGGCTAGGCAGAACCATAATGGTTTTAAACTGTCTTTGAAAATGGGCATTGTGCTGATTGTATTTTTTAGATAAACAATTTCCACATGGACATCAAATACTCTAAAATCCTCACCCTATTTGAGACTGTTTTATATATTTATATTATATATATACATATATGTATATATATATATATGATATTAACAATCCATTGATGGGTATAAGGAATTGTGGCCACAGCATCAACTTCTTTCTCCCCTAAATGGTCACTCTGCTCAGAACCTCTACATGAGATCCAGACCTGAGGGAAACTGGCCTCTAATAAGAGGGATTAGGCTCCTTTTTCTTGAACTCTTTATCTTGTTAGAACCCCAAATGGCAATCTGATAAAAGTAAAATGCATATGGCTTATATTTTATCTCATGTCCAGGATCTCACCAAAAAGGAGAAAAGTAGAAATAATCATCATCCATTAAGTAAGGGACAGATATTTATTTCCAACACAAAATAAATAATTAACACAAAATGCTCACAAGCATTAATACATTTAATCAATCAGTAATTTAACAATGTACTCGGGGCAACTAAGTGGAGCAGCACCAGCACTGGAATTGGGAGGACCTGAGTTCAAATCTAATCTCAGACATTTAATAATTTCCTACTTGTGTGACCCTGGGCAAGTCACTTAACCCCACTGCCTTGCAAAAAACAAAAACAAAACAACAACAAAAAATGTACTGGGAGGCTGAGTTATAAATACTTGAACAAAAAACAATTCACATTACTACTGAATTTTCCCCTCTTATAGCAGGTATCTTCTGATAAGTCAGGACAGGTATTGGGTATATCCTTCTGCCAGTGGTCAGGTTCATCAAGAAGCACTGGATTAGTTGTTGGGGGCTGCACCTCTCCCATCCATCAGCTCCAACCAAAAGATTCAGGATCTCTCAATTTCTCAGATTCATAAAGTGTCTCTAAGTCTGAGCATGTCAGTTTAGGGATGGATGCTCATTCATCTAACAAAAGAAAAGACCAGAGAAGAGGGTAGCCCCAAATCCAGGATCAAATTCACCTAGGAAGGCCTGGGATTTATTTACCAGGTGCTCATAATGCATGATGATGACCAAGATAGAAGAATAGAGCAAATTGCCCTTTTCTTTCACCTATTCCTGGGATGCCAGTGGAAAAACCACTAAAATCATAGGAGAGTTGAAGGAAGAAAGAGAGTAGAAATAAATCTCCTTTTCAAATGATGAAGTATCTAACTTTCCCCTCTACCCTTGTCATGGTAGGAGGGAAGTAAAAAAAAGAACTATCCAGGATTTGTTGAATCATACCAAAGTATCAAGTCCTTACAGGGCTGAGTCACAATATGGTCAGAAATAGGCAGGGGTTCATGATACTAATTTATCCAAGTGCCAAATCACAGAATGGGTCATCTAAATATGGGAAAAGCAGTTTTGCTTATATTTCATAGTATGACCCTATTACAAAGAAATAAGCCCTGCATGAACTGAGTCAAAGACTTGGCCACAATGACAAAGGAAACATAAGTGTTATAATGCTTTCTATCAATTTTTTGAATAATTAGCAATAATAAGTAATTCTTTATAACTGAGATTTTGAATTTTTTTATTTGTGGAAATGGGTTTAAGTGACTTACCCAAAGTCACATAGCTAGGCAATTATTAAGTGTCTGAGGTCAAATTTGAACTCAGGTCCTCCTGACTCCAGGGTTTGTGCTCTATCTACTGCACTACCTAGCTGCTTCCATAGCTGAGATTTTTGTCACACACCTGTTGTATCCCATCTAGTACATTGTTTTCTTCTTAGCATTAATAGATTTTGGGGGGGGGGTAATATTAGGAGCTATGAGTCCTTGTATAAACCACATAAACATGTGATTGACTGCTAGTATTCACATCCTTGGATAGCAGATATGTGATACCTTCTGTTAAGTGAAGTAAGATCAGTCTTGATCTGAGAGGAACCTTGGTAAAGTGCTGTGCTAATAATTCATATGTCACTTGGAAGTGATTGTTCCAATAATCACAGATCTTTTCCAGGCTAAGCACTTTCCAGTTTTACAGAGAATCTAGGGTTTCATTCAGAGATGTAAAATTCACTGCCTACCTATTGCATGCCTGAAGAAGATTAAAATGTAATTTGTAAATGTTTAACAAAATAAATAAAATATGATATAATATAGATAATGTTAAAGTGTGGTTTCCTAAGTCAATAATGGCCCTTCAGGAAATCCCTTTCTATTTGAATTTCCCTTGTTATAATTGTTCGGTTATTCTATTGATGATGAAACTTTGTGTTTCTCATTTTATTCAACTTGCCTTTTCAATGTGTTAGACTTCTTACAGACATATTTAATTAGAAAATTTCCACTTCCTCTTCTTATTCAGGGATTCTCTCTTCTAATTGTTGTTATGTGTTGTAGTTGCTATTGTCATTGTACTCATAGCCAACCTCTTTTCTCCTTGCACATGATCACTATGCTAAGTCAAATAGTCCTATTTCCTGACTGGACTGTTGTATTGGCTCCCAATTGATCTCTCCTCCAGTCTCTACTAATTCCAATTTATTGTCCACACACATCCAAAATAAACTTCCTAGGGCATATATCTGACCATGTCATTCATAATACCAAAAAAACCTTCAGTAGCTTCCTAGTTCTTCTGAAATACATTACTAAGTTCTCAGCCATGGATTTGAGGCCCTCCACAGCTAGGCTTACACCTCCCTTTCCAAAATTATTTCACACTTCTCTCTTCATACCTTTTAGGTTCCAGCCAAATTGAAATTCAAGACAATTCTCCAGATATGACATTTCATCTCTTATCTACAGGTCTTCATTCAAGCAACTATCAAAGGAATTCAGTCCTCCTTCAAGGAGTTCATAATCCTATGAAGGAGAAAGTTTGCAAACACTATATACAAACAAGTTATCTCAAGATAAATTGGAGCTAAACAAAGGAGGAAAGATACTTGCAGTAGAGGGGATCAGGAAAGGTTTTCTGTAAAAGGTAGGATTTTAGCTGGGACCTCAAGAAAGTCAAGGAAGTGGGAGGGAGGTAGAGATGAGGAGGCAGAGTGTTCCGTGAGTGGGGAGAAAGTCAATAAAAATATCCAGAATCAGGGATGAAACAACATGTGGAAGAAACAGCAAGGAAACAAATTTCACTAAATCACATGAGTGGTATGATGTATTGGTAAGTAAAAGAAGACTGGAAATGTAGGGAGGTCAGGTTATGCAGAGCTCTGAATGCCAAACTCAGGATTTTATATTTGATCCTGAAAATCAATTAATATGAACTTGGAAAGACTTAAGGACATACTGGATGATAAAAGGGTTTGGTTTATTATGGTAAATGGGGTTAGTGAGAGTCAGACATGACTGAAAATTGAACAACAAAGAAATGTTAAGGAATCATAGAGTTTAACAAGTAGATGGGTAGCATGGTGCTTTAGGAAGATTTCTTTGACAACTGAGTGGAAATTAGACTGGAAAGAGCTATGAGTAGTAGATGGAAAAGAAGAAGAGAAACTGAGGACAAATGCAGAAATGTATGCTCCTGTAAGAGTGCTATCAGGAAAGCTAAAGTCCAACGTGATCTGAGGTTTGTGATAAATGCTGATGAAAATATAAAGGGTTTTAGTGGGGAGTGTGACAAAGGGAGGGAGTAAAGGAAAGAATACTTGACATGGATTGGGAGATGATAACAGATGGAATGGAATGGAATATACTTGTGCTAATACCAACTTTGTTTCAGACTGTCCTCATCTCTGTCCTCTTGGTCTCTTATCTTTACCCATAGGACAATTTTTGTCTCCACTTTCATCTTTCAACAGGTTCTCATGAAGCTTTTGTCTCAATCAGTCTCATCACTCAGTGAGATTCTCTTGCTAGGTTTCTTTAGTCCACTTATAAAAATATATTGATTTAATTTTCCTGAATTTATCTACTTACCACATTCTCAGTTGTTAATCAAATATTTTTTACTTTATTAACTGCCCACAGGTCAAATAATTTTTCTTTGACAGAACATTTGTAGAATATGTTTTTGGCTCAGGTCATCCATGAAGATCTCAGCCCCTGTGAGTCATAACTACATTTTTTTCCCCTTAGGTCACATTCCTCCTTTTTTCTACCAATCTTAATAACTGCATTGGTGATAGTGGATAGAGCACTTAGAAGAACTTTTTTAACAATTGCACCTATATAAAAAATGGAATTTGCTGCCTCTGAGATTTCTCCCTTAATAGAGATCTTCAAGCTAAGGCTAAATGATCACTTAGCAGGAAAGTTAAAGAGGTGATTCCTATTTAGATACAAGTTAGACAAGCTAGCTTCTGAATTTCAACTATGAGTTCATGATTCTGTGAAAGTCTATCATGAGATACAACATGGAGAAATGGGAACAGAATGGCAATATACTTAGGTAAATTCAGAACTGGTAGATTAATCTATGTCAATCTTGTGAGAAGCATCTAGCAGTGTCACAGGGCTCTGTCCTTGGCCCTGTTCTGTTCCATATTTTCCCCATGACTTGGATGAAAGAATAAATGATTTTTATAAATTTGCATATGTCAGGAAGTAGGGAGGGAAAGTTAATGTATTGGTTAACAGTTCAATTTCACATTCCAAACTCTCTTAATTCTAGTGTCTTCCCACTGTTAATTAGTTCTCATTTATCCTATATATAGCTTATGTGTGTGTATATATATATATATATATATATATATATATATATATATATATGTATTTGTTTGTTTGTGATTTTTTCCCATTAGATTGTGAGCTCCTTGAGGGCAGAAGCTATCTTTTGCCTTTTTTTTTTGTATCCCCCAGAGCTTAACATGGGGTTTGGTATTTAACAGGTGCTTAATTAATATTTATTTATTAATTGTCTGACCTCTAAAATCAGGATTCAAAAAATCTTAACAAGTTAAAATTATGGGCAAAAATTAACAAGATATAATTAGTGACCATAAATATCCCTGCCCAACCTGTAAGCCACCGGTTGATTAAAGACCAAACAAAAATGCATCCTGCCCAGCACTCTAGCCAGTCATCTTGGATACAGTTCTAATCCCTGAAACCCAGTCAGGAATCATTCTCCACCCTCTCAAAAAAGTACCAATGGACATGCATGCCCATACTTTCTAAACCGGGAAAGCTCCAAGTATGGCTTAATGATGGACTACATATTTATTATGTTAGTATAAGTCAGTTAAGCTTGGAAAGCTTCATTAGTCAAAGCTTGACTTCTGGATAATAATTATTTTTTTATTTCTAATGATACATCAAGATTACCTGCTAATGGCTATTAAGCAGCAGGGGATAGAATGTGGGACTTGGAAGTAAGAAAAATCTGAGTTCAAATCCTATCTCAGATATTCACTAGCTATACTAGGATACTGGAAAAATCACTTAACCCTCTATTTGCCTCAACTTCCCTATCAGTATACTAAGGATATTGGTATTCTGTCCTAGGGTGTGAAGTGCAAATGAGATAATATGTGTAAATCACATTGTAAACCTCAAAGCAATATATAGCATGCAAAAAATTGTGATTTATAACATATATTATAAATATGTCTGTGTAGTGTGTGTTCATGTTTATGTATAAAATTTTGAGAATGAAGGATGAACAAGTATATGTGTGTTCACACACATACACACATATATGCTGCTATAATGTGTTGAAGACCTATGTCAATTATTATCTCTATGTCAATATTATCTCTTCTGCATGCTCATTTGTATATTATATACATAAAGTATTTAAGTAAACAGAATTTAGTAAATATGTGTGTATTTAGACCTTAGTTCTGTCATTAAATTCTTAAGTGACATGAATAAATTATCATCTCTGAGTTCTAGTTTCATCATCCACACCATAAAGTGAAGAGTTTGGGATAATTGATTTTCAAGGTCCCTTAACTCTTAATATCTTAACTCTTAGATATTTATGCATCTATGCATATATACACATGTATATGGTATAAGTATATATGTATGTACTATATATTTGCATATATGTATGTTTATATATGTCCTAAGGTCCTTTCCACTTTGATATTCTGTGCTTTGTATCCTAAGGTTTCTCTTAGCCATTGTATTCCATATTCCTCACGACAGTCCATCTAATGCTGGCTGGAGCTAATAGTAAGGAATATAGTCCTATACCAATCTGGAATTAACTGTACTGCTTTTGAATCCTTGGAATACATTGCACAATTGGGTATGCTCTCCCCATGCATTCACACTTGGTGAAATCATTTTACTGGTTTGATCAAGGCAGAGAGAGAGAGAGAGAGAGAGAGAGAGAGAGAGAGAGAAAATAACAGAAAAGTCAGCCCAAAATAGTATTCACAATATTTAATTGGTTCATCTGTGCAGAGAGTCTGTCTTGCTCCAGCAAGTCTAGAATGTCCTGAAGGCAGAGACAACTGGGCCTATTGGCCTTAGCACCCCTGTTCAAAGGGTGGAGCAAAGTAGGCAATCAGAGACCCTTTTATTCCTTCTGAGGGCTGCTGAAGGTGGCAGCTTCTTCTAGTATTCTACAACAGGTGCCCCCCCACACACCCTACACCCCTGCTAGAAACCTGGCTAAAAAAGCAACGATAGCTTAGGGCCAGCTTGCTAATAACTTCGTGCTCTCTCCTGAACAACCCATCATACACTATCCCCAATCCCCTGCCCCCAACCACCTCAAACCTATGGAGAGAGGATCTTGAATTCCCTGGAGGGAAGAGGGAGGGGGGCTAAAGTAGGTACCTCCTACTGGATGGGTGCCAGGGTTTGGTGGCAAATGGGAAGGGGCAGCTGTCCCTCCCAGAAGGGACCTTTCCCAGCTCCCACCTCTCGAGTGCTTCAGGCTTGGGACAGAGAACCAGAGTTTTCATGACCCAGAGCTTGTGCCCAGAGAGAGCAACCCAAGGGGACAGCATTTCATTTACCATTTGAAATCCCCATGGCTCCTGAAACAAATTTCCCATTGGAAAGGAACATTAAGGAAAAGTATCTGTTCAGGCACATCTGTGTTTACATGGTGGGTGATGTCTGTGAAATTGTTAGATAAGCACAGAGACATAAGCCTACTTGGCTCAATGGGCCCGAGCTAGAACCCCATGCTGATAAAGAACAGTCTCGACTTGGGTTTAAGTTCTACATAGACCACTCATTCAGTAAGCATTAATTGAGTTCCTGCACTTGGCCTTGGGAATAAGACAAAATGAAAAACAGCCCCTACTCTAGTAGATCTTACACTCTACTGGGAGTTGGTAAGGATGAATTGTTTCATTCCTTTTGGTTACAAAAAAAGTCTGGATTTCTCCATGCAGGCAACAAGTTAAGTCAGCAAGTATCAAATATGCATTTAATATGTAGAGGTAGACTTTGTGTATAGAGTGCATTAACAATGCTATCTTTTTATGAAATAAAAGCTTGGTATGGATATGCTATGTGTATAATAACTTGATATTGTGGAGAGACCTAAGAGTAGAGCCAGAAGAAGACCTGAATTTGCAATCCTGGACAGGTAATTTACTTTCCCTATTCCTCAGCTGTTATTTTTTTGGATCTATAAAATGAGTACAATAATATTTGTACCTAACTCACAAAGTAGTAAAGAAAATGCTTTTTAAACCTTAAAGCAATTTGTAAAAGAGGATTATTACTATTTACATATAAACAAACATTTATTAATCGCCTAGTGTTTGCAGAATACTTTAGAATTCTGCTAAGGAGCTGAGGGAGTATGTTCTGCACTGGTAGAAGAAATACCCACACTAATAAATCATGTATTCTTGAAGTCGAAGATGCAAGATGTATATGTAAAAGTATCATGAAGTTTAGAAAAAGAAATGTCATTACCCACTACTGAGATCAAAGAAGACTTTATGGAGGAAGTGATGTTTCAGATAAGTTTTACAGGATAGATAAGAATTCACCAGGCAAAAAGTGGGAGGAAACATATTGCAGGCATAGGAAATAGGAAGCACAAAGACATGGAAGTAGGAGATAAAAGGTCATATTCAGGGGGAGGTGGATCCTCCAATTTGGCTAGGGCAGAGAGTATGGAAAGGGGAGAAATATCAGGCTAGACATATAGGCTGGTGATAGATTGGGAAAAGCTAATGGGTAGAACAGACAAATTTAATGTGGTAGAAAGAGCACTGTATTTGGATCAAAAGTCTTGGGTTGGGGGGCAGGCAGGCAGCTCCCACCCCAATAAACCACTTCACCCCCCCCCAAAAAAAGTCTTGGGATAAAATCCCGTCTCTGTCAAGTATTAGCCATTTGCCTTTGGAAAAGTAAATCATTTGACTTTTCTGAGACTAAGTTTCCTGTCTACAAAATGAAAATAAAACCCATCATATCTACTCAGGATTGTTGAGAGGTGAAGTGAAATTCTGTATAAAGTGCTTTGAAATCTTTGTTACATAGATATCACTTGTTATTTTTATGTATAACATGCATAGTACCTAGGGGCACTCCAAAATGTACAGATTACTCAATTAGTTGCCCTAGATTAAGGTAATCTGTGGACGTATATCACTTAAAACTAGTTTACAAACCCTAATCAATGTGTTCACCTTTGATATTCAACCAGAAGACACAATTAGTTTTTTATTTTAGGTTTTTGCAAGGCAAATGGGGTTAAATGGCTTGCCCAAGGTCACACAGCTAGGTAATTATTAAGTGTCTGAGGTTGGATTTGAACTCAGGTCCTCCTGACTCCAGGGCTGTTGCTCTATGCACTGTGCCACCTAGCCACCCTAACACAATTAATTTTAATCAAAGGCTGTTAATGATTGACATTGTAAAGAAAAAATAGCAATAAAACTTCTCGTTGATCAACTTAGGTACCGTTCCATAAATTCACATTATATCAGTTGGTAGAGTGGAGGTGCCTAAGGTGGAGGTGCCTATTAAGAGAGATGATTATATCACCAAGTCGTGTGAAGAGGCAATTCATGCCTTCAGTCATTCATAATGATGTCATCTTTTCTGATGTCACTGTGTGGTTCTCATGGTCTCTGTTTAAGGACCTGTTCTCGGCAATCTACCTCTACCCTTACACAGCCCCTTGTGTTGCTGGTCGGTCCTAGTGATCTTCTCAAGATATTACTTCAATGCAGTCTCCACCACCTCTAGTTTCTGATTCAACTGAAATTCTTGGCTATCTCCTCTTCAGGAAAGAATGAGCTTAAAATTGATAAGCTTTTTCTTGTTTGTTTGTTTGTTTTTTTTAAGGCAAGAAAACTCTTGCCCTAGGACCAATAGAAAGCTTCCTCTATGTGATTCCTTCAGAGTCTTTGATATTACTAAGACCTTCAACCCTCTAACAGGAGGTTTTCAGCTTTAGGGGAAAAAAGAGCAATGCCATTAGAGCTAATTAGAGCCTGAAGCTTACTTTGTCTTTTTTTTTTTTTTCAATTTCTTTTCCTAGCCTAGAACTTAAGTTCCTCAGTCAGAGACCTCCCTCTGTCTTATGGCGATTATCCTGTGTACTTCCATAGCTTTTGAATTGAACTGGAGCTACAGCATTCCCTAGGATTTAAAATCTTAAGCCTCCTCTCTCCTATAAATGAGCACAAGAAGCAATTGGGGAATATCAGGGGGGAAATGGGGAAGGAAGGTCGTTTCCTTTACTACCAGCTCATGTTTGTTCCTGAACAAACATATAAAGATGCTAAGCCTAAGAAAAAGGCTTTGCCTCATAGACTTAAACGCATGTGCATGAAATCTGTTTGAAATTGGTATATGTTCATGACTAATAGTCCTCTCCCTTCAGTTCCACAGTTTCTTTTCTATGATGTCAGAAGATCCAGGGATCTGCCTTCCTCAGTCACTCCACCACCCTCTCTCATATTTTATGCATGCAGCCTATAGAGTTGAAAGATTAGTTTTAGAGGGTAGCTATATCTTATGCATTGTGAGACAGAAATCAGAGTACCATAGGATTTAGAACCCTATTATTTTACAAATAGGATAAGTGAAACCCAGAGAGGGGAAATGACAAGCTCAAAGTCCCTGAATTACTAGGAAACAGAATCAGGTTTCAAAACCAGATTTTCTAGCCCAGATTGTGTGCTTCTTCTCATGTAGTATAGATAAAAGTATGAGAGAAGGGAACAGACATTCTTTAAACATCTACTGTGTGTATGTATCACACACTGACTAACCCACTTGAAATGTTAAGCAAATTGTTCTTCAGGATCTGACCTTGGCACCAGAGAGTATATAGAGGAGCAGCAGGGTTTATGTCATTGGCAAGGTCATTTGAAAATATCTATCTCTTCCCTTGTATTCAAAATTTATCTCTGATTGCTGATAACCTATCAACCTTGAATGCCATTCAACATCCCTGAGCCTCAGTTTCCAAAACTGTAAGATTCAGAAGAATCAAATGGCCACTGAAATCCTTTCTAGCTCTATTCTGTTAATCTTTAAATCTCTCTCCTCTCTTTCTAAAACAATCCCACTCTTAGGGCATTTGAAATTTCTGCAGACCATGGGATTACTAAACCAGGCCTGCCTGTCATGGATAGACAGATTCCTTCCCCTTTGAAGACCTGCTCTTAATAGGGGGAGGGGAAAAGAAAGGGAGAGGCCAGTCCTGCATAGTTTGCATTTTTGAAATGTTGCATCTGTGCCAGAACAGCTGGCATTTCTCATAGCTACTGCTCTTATTGTATGGGGGTGGGTGAGAAGCTGGCAGGACTAGGAAGGGAGTAAGCTCAGAGAAGCCAGGACCTGAGACGGATATAGAAGATCCAGATCAAACTATGGAAAAGATAAACTGTGGGGATCTCAGAATATAAAAGATCTTCTAATCTGAGACTGAAGGGACAGGTGCTGCCATAAGTTGGCCTGGGGGAAAAAAAGACTGTTGTGGGGAATCAGATGATTTTTCATTCATTTTTCACCCAAATGAAAATTAGGGAGAAATACTTAAAAACTAAAAAATCCTATGAAAATAATAGCAATTATTATAATTTTCCCCTGGACTATAAGGTCCCTAAGGATAGAGATTTGTTTTTATATATACTTTATAATCTTTCCATTTAGGTAGCAACATTTTGCACATAAGTTCTCCATAAAAACTTGTTGATACACCCAAAGGGCAACAAAAATGTGCATAACCTTAGATCCAGCAATACTACTGCTGGGTCTATACCCTGAAGAGATGAAGAAAAAGGGTAAAGACATCACTTGTACAAAAGTATTCATGGCATCCCTATTTGTGGTGGCAAAGAATCGGAAATCAAGTAAATGTCCTTCAATTGGGGAATGGCTTAGCAAACTGTGATATATATATATATATATATATATATATATATATATGTTATGGACACACTATTGTTCTATTAGAAACCAGGAGGGATGGGAATTCAGGGAAGCCTGGAGGGAATTGCATGAACTGATGCTGAGTGAGATGAGCAGAACCAGAAAAACATTGTACACCCCATCAGCAACATGGGGGCAATAATCAACCTTGATGGACTTTCTCATTCCATCAGTGCAACAATCAGGGACAATTTGGAGCTGTCTGCGATGGAGAATGCCATCTGTATCCAGATAAAGAGCTAAAAACTAATATAGACTGATCTTGCTATCTCTTATACTTTACTTTCTTCCTTAAGGATATGATTTCTCTCTCATCATATTCAGTTTGGATCAATGTATACCATGGAAACAATGTAAAGACTGGCAAATTACCTTTTGTGGGGGGGTGGGGGGCGGGAAGTGAGATTAGGAGAAAAATTATAAAACTCAAAATAAATAAAATATTAAAAAAAGAAAAACTTGTTGAATCAAATTGAATTACATGGAACTAGCTAAGTTCTTAGCCTGGCTTCTATTTATTAGGGACTCCAGGTAGAGCAGGCTTGGGGGAGAAATAGAAAGAAAGTACAATATACCCTATTTGTTTGTCCAGTTCAAACTATTCTTCAGGTAAGATCTGCAATTATTTGGTCAAGGTGCTTAGTTACAGTGCAAACTGTGAAAGGGAGATGTTTCAATAATAAAACAGAATGGGATAAATCTTAGTGATGAGATTTTTGTAGGGTGATTATATTTTTGTTAGTCACAGGTCTTTTCTGGCTTTCAAATCTTGAGGCACTAAACAAATGTGAATCGTGCTGCTGTTATGAATACTGTTGCTGTGACTGATGCTGTCAGTAGTAATAATGAAGAGGAGGAAAAGAGGAGGAGGAGGAGGAGGAGAAAGAAGAAGAAGGAGGAGGAGGAGGAAGAGGAAGAGGAAAAGGAAGAGGAGGAGGAGGAAGAGGAGGAGAAGGAGAAAAGAAGAGAAGAAGGAAGAGGAGAAACCTTCCTGAATTACTAGACAGCCTCCTTTTCTCCCCTTCCACTCAATGCCCAATTTCATTTACTTTTTCTCCAATGAGGAACCTACTCTTTCATCCATCCTAGGGGATTTATCAGTGACTGAGAACTAAGAGTAAGACCTAGAAGTCATAGGACATCAGATTCAGAAGAGCATGTTGAGACTACTGGGTTCAACCCTATCATTATATAGTGGGAAAAATAAAGACACCTGGAGTCAGAATTAGAAGACCTGGCTTCTAAGCCTTGACTTGAATGTGGCAGTGAGAGGGAGAGAAAACAAGCACCTACAGTGTGCCAAACACTTTACAAACATTATCTCTTCCCCCCCTCCCCATATACACATACAACAGCTCTAGGTTGTTACAAATACTCTTATTACTCCCATTGTACAACTGAGAAAACTGAAGTAGATGGAAGCCAAGTGACCCAGGGTCACTTAGCTAGGAAGTGTTTGAAGTTGGATTTAAACTCTGGTCTTCCTGATTCCAGTTACAGAGCTCTAACTAGTGTGCCATCTAGCTACCCAGGCATTGGGCAACTTCTGCTTAACTTCTCTTTTTCCCCTTACTTCCCAAATCTATAAAATCAAGGGACTGAACTACATGACTTCTAAGTTTCTTTCTAGCTCTATATCTTATGATAGGTGATTTACCCAAAGTCCCAAATAGAAGCAAATGTCTGACTTCTAGCTCACTACTCTTGTCACAGTGCCAAATACCCAGATGGGTGGGCTTTTTAAATAGAAATTAGCATTCTGTAGTAGAAAGAGTTGGAGTCTTGAGTTCAAATCCTAATAGGATGACCTTGGTTGCTTTATATCTCTTGGCCTCACTTTCCTTATCTGAAAAATGAAGGGGCTGGACTAGATAGCCTCTAGTCCTAGTCTGCTAGCATGATCCAGTATAATCCAATAAATCAGGAGTTTTTAACCTTTTTTGTGTGTGTCATGAACCACTCTGGCTGGCTATCAAAGCCTATGGATCTTTATTCAGAATATTTTTTCAATATATTATTTATTTTAAACATTCTTTTCTTTTTAAATTTTGAATTCCAAATTCTCTCTCCTTCCCACCCCTCTCGCACCCACTGGGAAGGCAAGTGCTATGACATAAATTAGAATATCAAATCATTCGCCATTTTGCAATAGTTAAAAAAAACAATAAAAATAATTGAGAGAATTATACTTTGATCTGACTCACCGTTCTTCATCATCATCATCATTCTCATTCTCATCCTCGTCCTCCACCCCCCCCCCTTTCTTTCTGTCTTCCTCTTTCCCTCCTTCCCTTCTTTGGAATCGTCTTGACATCATTGCATCAGAGTAGCCCAGTCTTTTATGGCTGATCATTATTTCATGAGTTTTTTCATTTTCTTTTGCCTCAGTTCACCTAAATCTTCCCATGTCAGAATATTTTTAAATGTATAAAACACAACACATGGGGTTGTAAAGGAAATTGATTATATTGAAATGGAATTATCAAAATATTTTTACAAACAAGTTCACAGTCCCCAGGTTAAGAACTTTTACTATAAATGTTTCTCTATTGGTAGAATTTTAAGCCTAGGGATATGTTATGTTTGTAGTCTTAAGGATTCCACCTTCCTTCTTCTTGGGGCAGGATATAGGCTGATTCATCTTGCTATGAATTGATTGTGGCTGCAGTTACCTAAGTCTTATTTGAAACATGTCATATTCTACCAAACATTTAAGGAACAATTGGTTCCAATCCTATATAAACTCTTTGGAAAAATAGGGAAAGATGGAACTCTGCCTAACTCTTTCTATGAAACCAATATGGTACTGTTACCTAAACGAGGAAGAGTTAAAACAGAGAAAGAAAATTATAGACCTATTTCCCTGATGAATATAGATGCAAAAATCCTAAATAAAATCTTAGCAAAACGATTACAACAAGTTATCACTAGGATAATACATTATGATCAAGTAGGATTTATTCCAGGAATGCAGGGTTGGTTCAATATTAGGAAAACTGCTAGTAGACTCAATTATATCAACAGCAAACCTATCAGAAATCATATGATCATATCAATAGATGCTGAAAAAGCTTTTGACAAAATACAGCATCCATTCCTATTAAAAACACTAGAGAGTGTAGGAATAAATGGACTGTTCCTTAAAATAATTAGCAGTATCTATCTGAAACCATCAACAAGCATTATATTCAATGGGGAGAGGCTAGAGGCATTCCCAATAAGATCAGGGGTCAAACAAGGGTGCCCACTACTATTCAATATTGTATTAGAAATGTTAGCATCAGCAATTAGAGAAGAAAAAGAAATTGAAGGAATTAGAATTGGGAAGGAAGAGACAAAACTTTCACTCTTCACAGATGACATGATGGTCTACCTAGAGAATCCCAAGAAATCATCTAAAAAACTACTGGAAACAATTAGCAATTTTAGCAAAGTTGCAGGTTATAAAATAAACCCTCATAAATCCTCAACTTTTCTATATATGTCTAGCAAGAAACAGCAGGAAGAGCTAGAAAGAGAAATCCCATTCAAAGTAACCTCAGACAGTGTAAAATATTTGGGAGTCTATTTGCCAAGACAGACTCAGAATCTTTTTGAAAACAATTATAAAACACTTCTCACACAAATTAAATCAAATTTAAATAACTGGGCAAATATCAACTGCTCATGGATAGGGAGAGCGAATATAATAAAAATGACAATTCTACCAAAACTAAACTATCTGTTTAGTGCCCTACCAATCAAAATTCTAAAAAATTACTTTAATGAGTTAGAAAAAATTGTAAGTAAATTCATATGGAGAAATAAAAAGTCAAGGATTGCCAGGAGCTTAATGAAAAAAAAAAATGCAAACGAAGGTGGCTTAGCACTACCCGATCTAAAATTATATTATAAAGCATCAGTCATCAAAACTGTTTGGTATTGGCTAAGAAACAGAGTGGTGGACCAGTGGGATAGACTAGGTGTAAAAGCAGGAGAGGATTATAGTAATCTGCTGTTTAATAAACCCAAAGAGTCTGGCCATTGGGATAAAAACTCCCTCTTTGATAAAAACTGCTGGGATAATTGGAAGTTAGTATGGAAGAAACATATTAGACCAACACCTCACACCCTTTACCAAGATAAGATCCAAATGGTTACAGGACATAGACATAAAAAACAACACTATAAGCAAATTAGAAGATCAAGGACTAGTCTACCTGTCAGATCTATGGAAAGGGGAACAGTTTATGACTAAGGAAGAGTTGGAGAACATCACTAAAAACCAATTAGATGAGTTCAATTATATTAAATTAAAAACCTTTTGTACAGATAAAAGCAATGTAATCAAGATCAAAAGAAAAGTAGTAAATTGGGAAACAATCTTTACAACTAATGATTCTGACAAAGGACTCATTTCTAAAATATACAGAGAACTGAGTCATATTTTTAAAACAAAAAGCCATTCCCCAATTGACAAATGGTCAAAGGATATGCAAAGGCAATTTACAGATGAGATCAAAGCAATCCATAGCCATATGAAAAAATGCTCTAAATCATTAATTATTAGAGAAATGCAAATTAAAACTTCTCTGAGGTACCACCTCACACCTCTCAGATTGGCCAGTATGACCAGGAAGGATAATTATCATTGTTGGAAGGGATGTGGGAAATCTGGGACACTATTACACTGTTGGAGCTGTGAACTCATCCAACCCTTCTGGAGAGCTATTTGGAACTATGCCCAAAGAGCAACAAAAATATGCATACCCTTTGACCCAGCAATACCACTACTGGGTCTATACCCTGAAGAGATGAGGAAAAAGGGTAAAAACATTACTTGTACAAAAATATTTATAGCAGCCCTGTTTATGGTGGCAAAGAATTGGAAATCCAGTAAATGTCCTTCAATAGGGGAATGGCTTAGCAAACTGTGATATATATATATACGTATGTCATGGAACACTATTGTTCTATTAGAAACCAAGAGGGACGGGATTTCAGGGAACCCTGGAGGGATTTGCATGAACTGATGCTGAGTGAGATGAGCAGAACCAGAAAAAACACTGTACACCCTAGCAGCAACATGGGAGTGATGTTCAACCTTGAAGGACTTGCTCATTCCATCAGTGCAACAATTGGGAACAATTTTGGGCTGTCTGCAAAGGAGAGTACCATCTGTATCCAGATAAGGAGCTGTGGAGTTTGAACAAAGTACAAGGACTATTCCCTTTAATTTGGAAAAAAAAAAAAACAGATATCTTATTGTCTGATCTTGTTACCTCTGAGAATTTTGTTCTCTTTAAGGATATGATTTCTCCTCACACCCAATTTGGATCAAGGTACAACATGGAAACAAAGTAAAGACTGACAGAGTGCTATCTGTGGGGTGGGGGTGGGGGGGAGGGAAGCAAGATTGGGGGAAAATTGTAAAACTCAAATAATATCTTTAATAAAAAAAGAAACATGTCATAAAGTATCATTGTCTATGTGGCAATAAGTGCTCTTATGTGCTACTATTGGGAAGGAGAAACTGTCTTTTATTGTTACTCCTTAGCCTAGAATTTACAAATGTCTTAATTTTCCTAAACTGAAGCTGCCCTGTAAGAAATTAATCCTCAAAAATTCTTTGCCCCTAGTGCAGAGGAATCATCTAGACAAATCTTACTTTCACAGCTGATTGGTTCTAGTCATAAAGCCCATAGCCTACATTCTAGAAAGCAAAACCACAGGTTCAACCAGGGGCAAGGGTGGTGACCCCACTTTCTGGAGTTCCGGGAAGCTGTTAAAACACTCTTGGAATATTTAGGGCACTGGGCTTAAGTGAGAAAGAAAATGGATAAGGAAAGAAAAAGGACAAGGAGAGGAAAAAAGAGAAACCTAGAAATAGAAAAAAGTTAAAAGGAGAGAGAGAAAAACAGCACAGGAAAGAGAAGGGGGGAAAGAGAGAGAAAGGAATGAGATGCAAATATTAAGAAAGGGAGAGTAGAACCAAATCAAGGAAATTTTTCTACTAGGCTAAATACTACAAACCACACCTAGGGCTTGTGGATGTAAGCATATTCAGTTTTGGAAGGTTAGGATGCTGGTACAAAACAACTATTGGGGAGATTGTTCCATATAAAGAACTAGGAGACAGGACAGAAGAGAGGAGAGGTCCACTTCAGCTCATTATTTGCTAGCTTTTAATTTTAACAATTTATTCTTGTTAATTGGGTGCTAAATTGTGTTGTTTGCTTCTAAGTGTTGAAGGATAGAGCTCTGTGAATACTTCCTAATCTCAGCAACATGGGGCAAAATCCTGATAATCCCAATTTAGTTACAATTCTGAAGGAAAGAAGCTAATGGTATTTAGAATTAGAAGGAAATTTACAAGTCATCTAATCCAATCTTGTTATTTTACAGAGGAGAAAAATTGAACGTGAAGAAAGGATTTGACTAGCTCAAATCTGCATCCATTGTAAATGGCAGAAGCAAGATTTTAAACTTTGGACTCCCAAACTCATGTCCACACAGAGCTGCATGATAATGTCCAATGGAACATTATGGCAAAGATGGGCTGCTACCCTTGGACTGGAATAGTTGGCTGGGGGAAAAAACAACAAACAGAATCATTATGGTATCTTGGAAAGAGTTGTTAATTAGGAGTCCTGGTCCTAAGATAGCTCAATCACTACTTTGGGTTTAAATTTGGAAAATTCACTTCCCCCTTCTGGATTGACACCCTTATCTATAAAAATATGAGTTAGAACTTGGTCTTTAAAAATACTTCCAACTCTAAGCTTCTTTGACTCTGAGACTGCTTTTGATTTGGAAAAGGAAATCCCAGAGTTGAGGCTTGAATTGGATTTTACTTTGGAGGCAGACTACATTTTCTATGTAGGGTGCAGTGGCCTCACTGGGAGAAGGCCCTCAAAGGGAAGTATGTTGGGCCCCTGCCAGGTAGACAGACACCATGAATGAAACACCTGTTGGGGCTTTGTGAGAGTTTGGAAAGCCATTTGATTACGGAAAGGTACAGACTGACCTCAAAGCTAATTGAATTCCCTGGTGTTGGGTAACATATACTGTGCTCTCTCAGGACTGGGTGGGGAGGAAGGGGAGACTTTTCATCCTCTGGATGAATGCAGAAAGACAAAAGATAAGCAGCAGATGCATTTCCCCTTGAATTTCTGCAAAAACAATGACCAGACATTTCATAGCCATCAAGGATATCAGGACTCAGCCCTTTGCCTTTTATTAGATTATTTATCCAGGAAGCCAAAATTTATCAGGGAAATTAAAATGAGGTATCTTGAAAAAGCATCTTGTAGAAAAAATAATAATAATGAAGGAGAAACAAACTGATCTTGTCTAGCCCAGTGAATCAGCAGTCTGTTTAGATCTCTGCCAAAAGAGGAGGTTCCATTGTTCTTGGCTTAGGTCTCCCTAGCACCTAGCATTAGGCCTTCCTTCCTTCCCAACTACCTTGAAAAGTTGGGAAGGTATGGGGGTAAGAATGAGACAACCTTCTATGTTAGTGCTACAACAACTAAGGTTGAAAGGATTTGTAATAAAAAGAACTCTGGATTTGGGATTAGATGATGATGATGATGATGATGATGATGTTTGTCCTTCATTCCTGAAGAAGACCATGACATCAGGGAGGTGGTCATGACATGCACATGAACTGGATTTGAGTGAGGGGGTACCAGTCTCACTTTCTCCCCTAGAGACATCTGGGTCTAGTGACCAGATATGAATCAGAATGACTAGAGAGGCAATCAGGGTTGAGTGACTTGCCTAAGGTCACACAGCTAGTAAGCATCTGAGGCCACATTTGACTCAGTGACTTCTGATTTCAGCACTCTACCCACTGCACCATTTAGTTGCCCTTATTTGGGGTCAGAAGAAGTATTTGAATCCCAAACTTGTGACTTGCTGTGTAAGTTGAATCACACAGATGATGCAACAGTACATATTTTCTCACTTCTCTGTACCTATTTTCTCATCTGTAAAGTAAGGAGATTAGACTAAGTGATCTCTAGCATTCTACCATCTCTAAATTCTATTCATTCTCTAAAGCAATTGATCACTTTTTATATTGGTTTAGGGCAAGGAGGAGACAAGAGATAGACAGTGCTCAAGATTTTATTTCTATTCTTGGTTCAAAGGCATAGTCTGAGAAAAGTTTCTACACCCAGTAATCAATCTCACATCTGGTTATCACAGACTGACATTGAAAAACTACTGAAATACTGGCACTCAAGTTTACCAGGTTACTTAAGATGGCAGACAGGAGAGATGGAACCAGCACTAATTGGTGTCAAGAAAGATTAATTGCAGAGGCAGCTAGCCTCCTAGAAAAGCAAATAAACCATCTTCCTTCACCTGTCCTCTGTCCTCTCCTTTGTGCCCTGGCCAATAAGAAAGTGCTGTTACCCTCAAAGAATTCAAGGGTTTATGGAATTTAAGAGAGAAGTGGGAATTTAGGCATCACCTAATCCAACCTTCATGTTTTACAGATGAAGATATTGTGGTTCAGTTTCATGGTGGTACCCCAAATGAAGGAAGAAAGGAAGGAAGGGAGGGAGGGAAGGAGGGAGGAAGGAAGGAAGGAAGGAAGGAAGGAAGGAAGGAAGGAAGGAAGGAAGGAAGGAAGGAAGGAAGGAAGGAAGGAAGGAGGAAAGGAAGGAGGGGGGAGGAAGGGAGGGAAGGAGGGAGGGAAGAGGAGGGAGGGAAGGAGGAAAGGAAGGAGGGAGGAAGGAAGGAAGGAAGGAAGGAAGGAAGGAAGGAAGGAAGGAAGGAAGGAAGGAAGGAAGGAAAAATCCAAGTTCTGATTTGTAGCATTTTCCAATTTCTGAGATTTAGTCACATTAAAATTTAATCATTGGTTCTCAGAGATCTGATAGAAACTGGCTCCAGCACATTCCTGAGAGTAACCCCAATGTTTACCCAAGGCAAACTATGTTACTTTGGATAATTCTAATTAATGCAAAGTTTTGCCTCTACAGTAAGGATTTTTATTTAAACAACTTCATTTTACTTTATTTTAAATTTTTTCTTTTTTCAATTAAAAAGTGTTTTTTTTATTACACTGTTCTTACCTAACCACCCCTCTTCCAATTGAACAAATAAGTTTTTCAGGGTTTTTTTTTGGAAGGCAACAGGGTTAAGTGGCTTTTCCAAGGCCACACAAGTAGGTAATTATTAAGTGTCTGAGGTTAGATTTGAACTCAGGTCATCCTGACTCCAGGGCCAGTGCTCTATCCACTGTGCCACCTAGCCACCCTGAACAAATAATTTTTAAAAAAGGATCAAGTCCTCAATATATAGCTACAATGGTCCAGCAAAATGAATTCCCACATTAGCCATGTCTAAAAATGAACAATAGCCCTGCATTTCAAGTTTATCACCTCTTTCTCTGTCATGAGGTGAGTGTTGTGTTTCATCTTCATTCTTCTGCACTCAAGGTTTATCACTGTGTTGATCATAATTCTGAAATCTATCAAAATTGGTTTTCTCTGTAATGTTGTTATCATTGTATAAATTGTTCTCCTATTTCTCTCACTTCTTTCTGCATCAGTGTAAATATGGCTGAATGAAATATCTGTCCATTGTTTCCTGTTCTGATGATCAGAGAAAACCTGATCCCACATAGCAATCCTTCAAAATATTTCAAAACAGTTTTAAGGCTCTACTCCTTGAAATAGTCTCTTCTCTTAGTTGTACACCCTAGTTCCTTTCATTATACTTCATATTGGATGAATTTGAAGTCCTAACTATACTTTTAGCCCACCTCCACACTTCTCTAACCCATCAATGTTCTTCCAAACATTTGGTGGTCATAATTGAATACAATATTCCAGATGTGATCTGACCAGTCATACCTCCCTAGTCTAGCATGCATCTCCAAATGTAGTCTGAGATCATAGTATTGATTTTGTCTACCACTTCACAATGTTTCCCTTTGTTGAGTTCATAGTCTCCTAGAACCCTCCAGTGCTTTTCCATCAAGCACATGTGAAGTTGATTTTAAATTTCATCTTATTAGATTTTGTCCCTTTCTCTAGTCTGTCGAGATTATTTTAGATATTAATGCTGTCACCCAATTTATTGGCTACCCTCCTAGCTTTGTACCATCTGCAAATTTTATAAGTATGTTATCTGTGCCTTTGTCCAAGATATTGGTAAAAACATGTTGCATAGGACCGATGACAAATCTGGACTCCCTGAAATTTAGACTTGGGAATGGCAAAGTTTTGAATCAAGGGAACCAAGTCATTCCAGGGCCAGGAAGATTTGGAGAGTGTAGCTCAATCCTGCAAGCTGGGGTTCAGGGATTTGCATTTAGAGTAGAGAGAAATAACTTCGAAATCAAGAAAATTTCCTTTGACAAAGAAGAGCCCCTGGGAAATTGAAAGGGTGTTAATTAGACCTAAGTTGCATTTCATAGAATATTAGGGTTGAATGGAACCTTAAAAATCTTCTAGTCCAACCCTCTCATTTCATAGCAGAGGAAACTGAGTTCCAGGTGAGATTCTGGTATCATTTCTATCACATTTCTTTAGATAAAGAGGAAAAATATTTTTGAATTTCTGGTTTTGTTTGCATTCTGGATACACCAGACTCCTTTCCCTTTTTCCAAAAACTTGAAACACTATTTTTGTTTGGTATATTTCAGATAATGAAACATAAATTTTGATGCATTTCTCTTGATTTTCTGATAGGAAAGATGTTGCTTTGTATTTCTTTCTATTGATTTTTATTTTTTGGATGAGGTCATCAATGAAATATCTCAAGACCCTCATCACTCAGACTCCCCCTTTCTCCAAGGACAATAAGTTTGTTATCAAATACTACACCTTACCTACAGCCTATTCCTTCCCTGAGGGGACTTTATTCTCGATTGGACTGCAAGGATAATGAGCCCAGAATCTATTCTTAAAACCTTAAGTAGGAAAAGAATTCCAAACGACAGCACAAAGAGAGAACTTTTAAGCTATCTTCTTATTCTTCAGATGAGAAAATAGACAACCAAGAAATAACTTATGTAGTTCACACAGTGGTAGTTAGCAGCAAGGCTGGGACTGGAACCCAGGTATCCTGACTCACAATCCAAGTTCAAGTATCACACCTGTGCTAACTTTCTTCTCCCCTGATGTCTGGGATAGGATAGATATACTGCACTTAGAATCAGCAAGACCTAATTTCTAATCCAATCTAAAGCCACTTGGTATGTATGTGACCTTGTACAAGTCTCATAACCTTTTATTTTAAAGTAGTAGTTTATTCCTTTATTTTTATGTTTTTTTTTCAAGGCAAATGGGGTTAAGTGGGCTTGCCCAAGGCCATACAGCTAGGTAATTATTAAGTGACTGAAGCCTGATTTGAATTCAGGTACTCTTGACTCCAGGGCTGGTGCTCTATCCTCTGCACCACCTAGCTTCCCCTACATAACCTTTTGAGACTCAGTTTTTTCATCTATATAATGAGGGAGTTGGGCTATATGACTTCTAAGGTCCTTTCGAGATCCAAAGGTTTGATCATTTTGAACCAGGCCTCAATGCTGTGCCCTTAATGTTGTTACAGGGATAGAAATAATCGGATCTTGGACTTTAGTCCTTTCCCTTGGAATTCCCACAGAGGCTTTAGCACTAATTCCTGAGCTTCAGTTTTCTTATCTGTAAAATGAGGATAGGGTTTGGGGGAGAAGTAATGAGGACCAAAGGGTATTTTGTAGTTGTGATAATCTAGCATCTTAATTTGTCACTGTCATGGGTCAGAATAATGGTAGAACTGGGACATTTAACCTCTTATTCTCCTATAAAACCATTGTTAACAAGGAAGTTGTGGTACAGACCTGGGACAGTAAAATTAACTTTACCAGGAAGTAGATTGATTTGGCTACCATCAATGGGCCCTTTGGGTAAGAAGACTATAGTAACAGTTATTAGGGCATTAACTCCAGAGATCCTGACTTCTTTTTAACTTTCATGCAGGTTTTTCCCCCCCTATTTTTCTTTCTAAACTGCTTCAACATATGAATATTGGAATATGTTTTTAGTAAAAGGATTTTATTTGAGGCCTTGGGCTCTGAGTAATCCATAGCCCCAGAGTTTGATCCTACCTGCAACAGACTCCCTGTCAAAGTGATTTTCACAAAATAACCATGTCTCCCCACAGTCAAGTAATTCCATTGGCTCCCCATTATTTTGTGATCAAGTATGAAATCTTTCGTTTGGTATTTGAAACCTATTATCCCTCAGTTCCATTTCTACCTTTCTGATATTCTGCTTCCATCCTATCCTACCTGCTATTTTTCAAATTTGTTCAGTCATTTTTCAATCAAGTCCATCTCTTCATGATCCCATTTGGGGTTTTCTTGGCAGTTTTGCCATTTCCTTCTCCAGCTCACTTTATAGATGAGGGAAACTGAGGTAAACAGGGTTAAGTGACTTGCCCAGGGTCACATAGCTAGCAAGGGAGGCCAGGTTTGAACTTAAGAAGATGAGTTTTTTTGACTTCAGGCCTGGTGCTCTATCCATTACATTATACTCCATTTCCTGAAATGTACCTTTGTACTAATTCCCCCCACCATTGGAATACTCTTTCTCTTCCCTTCTATATTTCTTAACTTCTTTCAAAAAATTCAGTTCAAATTCTAACTTCAGCTGGAGACCTTTTCCACCCTTCACATCCAACCTCCATCCCAGCAACTTCTGGCTAAATTACCATCCATTTGCATAGTGTATATCATATGATATGTTATTATTTGATTTTTCTCCCCCCCATTAGAACGTGATCTCCTTGAAAGTAGGAAAAGTGTAGTTGACTTTTTTGTATTCTGTGTGCTTAGCATAGTGCCTGGAAACTGAATCAATGTTACTTACTCATCTGTATACCTGATGGAGAGGAAAGGATTATATCAGCAGAATAAAACCCAAAATGATGTTTTAGCTTCTATTGGGCACTTTTTGTACAAGTTTACCATGGTGTGAGAGAATTTATAAGCATCCATAGATTCTGGCAGGTTCAGAAAAACACAAACTATTAGGGTTTGCATCAATATGGAAGTCATCTTAGACTTGCTTTTTTCCTCACCGTTTGAGAATAAAGGTTTTCACTGAGAATTGACAAGGGAAATGAGTTAATTGAATGTTGACTCGTTTTTTTTTCTTTGAGTCCAAAGGGAGGTGAAGCAGAAACTTCTATGCTTCAGCTGTTAATTAACTAATGGTTTAGGATAAGTAAACTGAATATAGTGTTTCCCCCAGGGAGCTCAGCAATGTGAACTCAGTCTAATTTATTTTTTTCCCCAGTCTTCATGAAACTCCTTCAGTTGGGTGAAATGCTACTCTCTAACTAGGTTTCACATTGGATTATTTCCCAAAGACCCCAGAGTATACAAGTTTAGGGCTATAAAATACAACTCAAGACTCGGTACAGGGGAGCATAGTGTGGCAAAATTAACATGAGATTTGTCATCAGGGAATCAATAAATGAATCCACGTCCCTTGGCTTGTTACTAATACAAAACTGAGCAGGGCCTGAGTTCTCTCATATGTTAAACAAAGGGGTTGGACTAAATGATCTCTGAAGTCTATTCAATTATCCGGAGAAAGAGGATTTGGTTTCTAGTCTCCATTCTGTCATTTATTAACCAATCAACAAACATTTATTAAGCTTTATGACCTTGGACAAAACTCACAGGTAATACTTATTTTTCTGCACCTCAGTTTCCTCATTTGTAAGATGAAATTAAATACTATTTGTCCTCTCTAGGACTACTAGGATTATTGTGAGAGTCTTCATAGATAAGTATATGAAAAACTTTGTAAATCAGAAAACCTATGTCAATGGCAACTATTGTTTTTAGTCTATGTTCAATGAAAAAATGTCACAAAGGGACACCAGGTAACCTATTGTGTAGGGGTTAAACTTAGATCCCTTACTCTTTTTAAAAAAATCTGATGGGGGCATCTAGGTGGTGCAGTGGATAGAGCACAGGCCCTGGAGTCAGGAGGGCCTGAGTTCAAATTTGGTCTCAGACACTTACCTAACTGTGTGGCCTTGGGCAAGCCACTTAACCCCACTGCCTTACAAAAACCTTAAAAAAAATCTGATGAAAATGCTAGAGACCTCAAATGTTTCTTCTTTCTGTCTCTCTCTCTGTCTATATGTGTGTGTGTGTGTTCTCTATCTCTCTTTTTCTGTCTCTCTCCCTCTCTCCTCCTCCCTCCCTACTATTTCCCAATCCTAGAGCATACATACTCTATAATACATACTGCCTCTCGATATTTACAGCAACTTGTCTCCCAAGTTCTAAGACCAAGATTACACAGTATGGGAAGGAGGGAATTGTGCCCTTGGAATTTTAGGTATCTGGTAAAGTGAAAAAAGAGACATTTTTTAAGTCTGCCACTGATGAAGCAATCTCTAAGAAAACTTCTTGAGGCTTTTTCATCCTGTTTTATAGAGAAGATTAAGTATACTGATTCTACTCACTTTCTCTAATAGGCATGCCCCCCTTTTTCCCCAATCTCATATCTAAGTGGATCAGTGATTAATGAAAATATCTCTGCCTTTAGAGGATGAGAGTATAAGGGATTAATTCAGAGAATTTCTGATCACTTTAGTTCTCCATCTAGCTAGATGACCAGGGTAGTGAAGCTTTGGGGTATCTAGTGAGCATCTCCCCATGGAAGGTGGAGATATATGAGTTAGTCTTGTCTAGAAATCAAGGGATGGTTCCTGATTGGGTTTGCAGGGACTCAGGTTGCCTTTATAATGGCTGGCTAGCTAGGATACCAGAAGGATGAACCCTTGCTGGAGAAACTCACTTTCTCCAACAATCTTTAAAAATGAACTGGAAGGAGCAGCTAGGTGGTAAAATAGATAGAGAACCAGCCCCGGAGTCAGAAGGACCTGGGTTCAAATGTGACCTTAGTAACTTGACACTTCCTAGCTGTGTGACCCTGGGCAAGTCATTTAACCCCAATTGCTTCACACACAAAAATGAACTTGGAGACCTACTACTCTGCCTCCTCCCACCCTTTCTTTTTATCTTCACCTTTATCCGAGTTAGAAGAATGGCTGAATTTATCAGAATGAACTTCTGTCCTGGATAGGGGAAGCCTTTATGTACATACAGTCCCCTTCCCTATGAGATATGAAAATGGTTGCCTTTGGGTAGAAACATATGGGAATAAAAAGTATCTTCATAAGACATTTTCACCCACATGACACATTAATAGAATTTCTGATAATGGACTTTACCAGTCCAAGAGATGGCAGCAAATCATAAGTGTTCTTACAGAATCATATAACAGAAGCTCTCATCCTTGCTCACAAAAGGAGAAATTCATAGACAATATTCCTGAACTCCAACCTCCTATGTAGAGGAGGGGGATTTCAGGTTTCTGAATAGTATTATTTTAAACTCTGTACTTTTTTTTTAGTCAAAGAAGGGAGAATTTGGGTTAGAGGTACCTTCTGAGTAGCCTCAAGTTTGAAAATCTTAGGATATATACTTCTAGTTAGGTAGCTTCATCTCCTTTTAGTTAAAGGAGAGAGATTTATTTAGAGCAGTCTTAGGGATTATATTCAAATTTAAAGTTCCGTAACCTGCTCTTCTAGAGAGACAGGGAAATCTTGAGCACTGACACTAGGGAAAGAACAGGCTAATCAATATAGACCTTGTAACTGAAGGAACAGTAATGCTGTATCAGAATGGAAATGGTGATAAAAGACAGTGAAGGTTTTAGGGGAGGGAATTTCCATTCCCAAGATGTATTTGACTTCCAGGGAGAGTTCAAACTACAGTGAAACAGAGATTAGGAAAATATAAATACTCTTGTATATTGTGGGAACTAGGAATTCCCTTGAATATTAGAAGGATCACTAGGATCATTTCCTTTCTGAAAGAATCTTACTGGCTTATAGGCTATATATAAAGTTTTCTTTATCTGCTAATGGGATCCTATGAGTCCTTTGACTCCTATAAAGTCCCTTTTCTATGTAATGAAAGAAAGGCTATTCTCTACTCCTATACATTTGTTATCTTGAGTGCTTGTATAGGAGCAGGGGACCCCTATGACCCATAATTTTGGACACAAGTAATATTGGGACATTTTCCTGAAGTAAAAAAGTTCAGGTGAGGACAACAAACCAAAAGAGAAAAAATATGTTCCTTCTATGGGAACCCCTAAACTCAGACCTACTTCATGTGAACCCAGAGTCTTAACTTATTTCCTCTTTTTCAAGGACATTCATTCATTCATGTTTTCAATAGATTTATTTAATATCTAATGGGAACAGACACTATACAATTTAATTAAGTTCAATTCAACATTTGTTTAACATTTATTATGCATATGGTGCTATGTTGACAACTTGGGATAAAAAAGACAAAAATGAAACTGTCCTTGCCCTCAAAGAGTTTATATTCTACTGGTGGGGTCTAGCAAGTATTCACATAAGTATAATATCAAATTGGGGTACAAGGTGCAAGTGAGAAAAAACAAAATGCTCAAGGAATATTTGAGTCACAAAAAGAGAAGTAACAGTTGGGGAGATCATGGAGAATGGTAACATTAAATTGAGTTGTAAAAAAGAAATGAAATCTGAAACTCAAAAGGAACGAAATAGTGTATTCTAGAGTGGAGAATAGTTTATGAAGAGATATAGTAGAGGGAGGTGATAGAATGTTGATTTAATGAAATTGTTCAGAAAAAATGAGTTACTTGAAGGGGAATAATATGAAATAAAGCTGGAAAGGTAGATTGGAACCAGATTGTGAAATAGGATGCACTGATAATGTGATATCTGATGTACTGGTTATTCACAGATGAGACATCTAGATGGATCTATCTGCTGATGGGCCAGATAGCTCAGCTTCTACTCTTTAAGCTCTCTCAGTGTCTTGAGCTCATAAGCACACTGCCTGGGCACATCTCTCTCTCTCTCTCTCTCTCTCTCTCTCTCTCTCTCTTTAGGTTTTTTGCAAGGCAAATGGGGTTAAGTGGCTTGCCCAAGGCCACACAGCTAGGTAATTATTAAGTGTCTGAGACCGGATTTGAACCCAGGTACTCCTGACTCCAGGGCTGGTGCTTTATCCACTGTGCCACCTAGACGCCCCCACATTTATCTCAAAGTTGCTCAATTACTTCCCAAGGCCTGGGGCTATTTCTATGACTGTGTTGGACTCTGCTCCAGATCTGGGTACCAATGGCACCACTGCATCTCCCAGACTTACAGGATCATTGCCTGAACACATCTACATTGGAACACTTAATGCTTGAGATTAAAAAAAAATAAATACCAGAGACAGCGGTAGTTGTATGCTCACATCCACCATGATCACATAGGATATAGGGTAGCTGCCTTTTCCTCTGCTCTGCAGTTCAAAATAATCCTATCTGTTCACAACTGCAAAGGAAAGAGAGTGAGAGATGGGAGGTCATCCCTTCTCTTTTCTCATACAGTTTTCATTGGTCATCAGTTCCTCTGATCAACACACAATACTAATGTCATCATGGCTAGAAACAGCTACCTCTAAATCTTCTATATGGTCAGGTTGACTGAAACCAGGTGAGGGATATCTCTTAAAGTGCTTTAGAGACCGAAACCAGCCAAGGAACATCGAGGTGTACTTCAGGAACTGAAACCAGGCAAGGAGTATTTGCATAGACTTCAAGGACTGGCTCTCAAATGCACTATTTCACACTATTGCACAATACATATATGTGTATACATAAAGTAATTTTGGAGGCAGAGAATGTATAAGCAGCAGAGAAGATGTAGGCATTTAAGCTGATTTTTTTGAAGGAAATGAGGAATTACAAGAGGAGGACATTCTAGGCACGTGGGACAGCTTATGCAAAGATACAAAGTCCAGAAATGGAATGTTGTGTGTGAAAAAAAACAAAAAAAAATCTATTTTGGCTGGATTGTAGAGTTCATGAAAGGGAGTATTATAGAAGGCCAGTAAGAGGGCTGGGTTGTGAAGGGCTTTAAATGCCAATCAGAGGAATTTGCACAGGTAAGATAAATTCAAAGAGGTCTACTCTAAATGTTATAAGTATTTGAGGAAAAAGAATCACTAAAAATAAGAAATATAAATGTAAACAGCTCTGTTGGATTAACTCATATCCATCAGAGTAGCAAAAATTTATGATTGATTTTGCTTGATTGTACTTGATTGCTACAAGAAAGGCTTTGATTTATTTTTGTTTGTTTTGTTTTTAGGTTTTTCCTGGGCAATGGGGTTAAGTGGCTTGCCCACGGCCACACAGCTAGATAATTATTAAGTGTCTGAGGGAGGATTTGAACTCAGGTCCTCCTGACTCCAGGGCTGGTACTCTATCCACTGTGCCACCTAGCCACCCCAAGGGTTTGATTTATCATACACACACATACACACATATATACATACATACACACATATTCACACACATAAACAGAGTGATGGAGAGGAGAAGGTACTAGCAAATGAGGAGATCAAGAAAGTCCTCCTGAAGAAGGCTAAAGAAGGTGGTGCTTAATCAGTTTTGAAGATGAGGTGATGGGGGGTGAGATGGAAGAACATTCAAAGCATGGGGGGGGGGGGGAGATAGTGAAAAGTGCCAGACACAAGAAATGGATGAAGGACAGTTGGAAAGTCAATTTGGCTAGATTGTAGATTTTGTGAAAGAGAGTTAGTTGCAATAAAACTGAAAAAGTAAGTTGGTAGGTTGGACCCTAGTTGTGAAGAGTATTAAATGTCAAATTCAGGTATTTATATTTGATCCTTAAGGTTAAAGGGAGTCAGTAGAATTTATTGTGAAGAGTATTCATATAATTAGACTTGTGTTTTTAGGAAAATCACTGGCAGCTATGTGGAGGGTAGACTAGAGTACGTAGAGACCTAAGGAGATAAATTATAAGGTGATTGCAATAATCATGGCCATAGGTGGCAAGGACTCGAGCTAAGGTGGTGACTGTGTTGGAGATGAGGACAGAAATGACCAGATTTGGAAAGTGATTGAATATGTAAAATGAGTGAATGTGAAGAGTCAAGGAAGCACAGACATTCCAAACATAGGTAAATTGGAAGGATAGTGGTACTCTGGATAGAAATAGAGAAGCTTATAAGGTTATAAGAAATAGAGAAGATTATAAGTGGAATTGGGAATAAAAAACAAACAAACACACAAAAGAAGCTATTCCAGCAAGTACAGTAGAGCACTGGCCCTGGAGTCAGGAGTTCTTGAGTTCAAATTTGACCTCAGACACTTAATAATTACCTAGCTGTGTGACCTTGGGCAACTCATTTAACCTCATTGCTTTGCCAAAAAAAATTATATTACACAATTTCAACTAGGCCCTCACTGATCTCCCACAGTCTACCACTTTTGCTTCTTTTCAAATACTTCTGAATGGAGCTAGAGAAATTTCAAAGTTGTGTTGACTGGGTCCAATACAAATTTATATCACATAATCTAAACTGGGCCCTCATTGAAGGAAGTCAATTAGGCAAAACTTCCCTAGACAATTCATTCTTCTACTCACAGAACGTCTATTGCAAGCCTTTTTATTCATCCTCTAGCTTCCTCTGGCACTCTCTCCAACTTCCCTATTCAGCTGAGAAGCTTACCTCATACTTTTTTTTTTTTTAGGTTTTTGCCAGGCAATGGGGTTAAGTGGCTTGCCCGAGGCCACACAGCTAGGTAATTATTAAGTGTCTGAGGTCGGATTTGAACTCAGGTACTCCTGGCTCCAGGGCCGGTGTTCTATCCACTGTACCACCTAGCCGCCCCTTACCTCATACTTTAATGGAAACTGAGGCCTCTACCAAGAATTTCCCATTGTCCCTCCTCATCTCTTATTATTCAAATGCCCCCCTTACCTTCTCACAAAAAGTGATCTTTCCTCTTTTAAAGGTAAAACCCTCTAATGAACCCTTGATCCTAATTCCATATCTTTTCAGCTAGTTGTTGTCTTCCCCTATCATCTCTACTCTCTTGTTAATTATCATCTTCTCCTTTATAAATTGGTTACTTCTTTGTTGCCTATAAACATGCCTAAATGTCCCCAATCTTAAAAAAAAAAACAAGCCTTCACTTGAAATTAACATCCCTAAGCTGGGACACTAATGCTCAACTGTGGAGTTGTGAAATGATTCAATTATTTGTATATTTTCCATATTATCCATTTCCTTTGATCATGAAATATCACTATTAGGTCTATATCCCAAAGAAATTTAAGAAAAGGGAAAAGTATTCACATGTACAAAAATATTCATAATAGCTCTCTTTTGACAAAACATTGAGAGTATGCCAATCAGTTGGAGAATGACTGAACAAGGTGTAGTATATAAATGTAATGGAATACTATTGTTCTATAAGAAATGATAAGCAGGCAGCTTTCAGAAAAACCTAGAAAGAATTATATGAATTGATGCTTAATGAAGTGAGTGCTAACACAGTGGCAGCAATGTTGCCTGATGATCAACTATGATAGATCTGGCTCTTCTCAGGAATGCAGTGATCCAGGACAATTCCAAAAGACTTGTGATAAAGAATGCCATCAACATCCAGAGAAAGAACTATGCATTTAATCTGGATGCAGATTGAAGCATACTATTTTTCACTTATTTAAATATGTTTTTCCTTTCTTATGGTTTTTCCTTTTGTTCTGATTTTTCTTTCACAATATTACTAATATGAACATGTGTTTAGCATGATTATATATTTATAATCTATGTCAGGTTGCTTGCTGTCTTGAGGAAGGGGAAAGAGAGGGAAGAAGAAAAATTTGGAACTCAAAAATTTACAAAAATGAATGTTGAAAACTATATGTAATTGAAAAAAATGCTATTAAGAAATTAGCATCCCTGTTAGCTATTATCCTAAATCTTTCTTTCATTTCAGTGCTAAATTCTTTGAGAAAACTGTCTACAGGGGGCAGCTAGGTGGCTTGGGGGCAGTGGATAAAGCACTGGCCCTGGAGTCAGGAGTACCTGAGTTCAAATCTGGTCTCAGACACTTAATAATTACCTAGCTGTGTGGCCTTGGCCAAGCCACTTAACCCCATTTGCCTTGCAAAAAAACCTTAAAAAAAGATACCAAAAATGAAAACTGTTTACAGTTGGGATTCTACTTACTCTCTTTTCACTCTCTTCTAAATATTCTGTAATCTGCAAAAGAAATAATTGTGAAATCATGTTGACCAGAACTTCTACAAATTTAGGTCATCTTATTTCAACTTTGACTTCACAAGTGCATTACAATCCTTTTAGTCATCTGACTACATGGTGTAGTAGAGAGAACAATTTCCACTTTCAGTTCAAGATTTTGAATCAGAAATCTTGAATCCTAGTGATGAAGAAAATTATGAATGTAAAAATTTATTGTGAGAAACAAATTCTTCAATCTTAAATGCTGTTAAATCTTGTTAAATGGATGGAAGGTGGCATGACAGGAAATGTCATGTTGAATTTAAATGTTGCACAGCTTGGAACAGGAAGGGTCCTGCATGTAGCCTGCCTGTCATTGGAGGATACCTGCCTCAAGGTGCAAGACCACTCCCCAAGGGCCACTCCTTGCCCAACCTACCACAGAAGGGTATTTAATAGGAAGTACTAGCCCTTCTGGGATCTTCTTGATTCCATCCTTTGATTTTGCCAAATCTGATGGTTGTTTCTTGATCCACACCCCTCCTCTACAGCCTCTGACACTGCTGATCTCCCTCATCTGTATACTTTTTCCTACCTATGGTTTTGTGATACTGCTTTCTCATGGTCCTCCTTCTACCTAGCTGACCGTTCCTTCTTAATCTTTTGTTAGCTCTTTCTCTAGATCATGTCCATGTCCTCAAGGACAGAGGTTCTGAACCCTCTTCTCTTCTCACTCTATATTATTTCTGCTAATGTTTCATCACCATAATGGGCTTAATTATATCTTTATGCAGATAATTTTAAGATGCATTTAGCCCTACCCTTTCTCCTAAGCTCCAGTCTTTTGTCACCTCTTGTCTATTTGATATCTATGATATGTTCCATAAGCATTTCAGACTCAATATTTCAAAATTTCCTAACCTTCCCTTCCTTCACATTTTGGCTGCTATTGCTGACAAAATAAGATCAACCATAGTTCCTTATTACTGTTCCCTATTATCACCTTCCTCTCAGTCACCCAACTTCTCAATCTAGGTATCCTACTTGACTACTCACTGGAAACTCCCCATACCCTACACACGTATCAAGCCTGGCTATTTTAACTTTCAAGATATCTCTCCCCTGTATCTCCTCCTTCCTACCCAAATAGTCATACCTCAGTAGCTCACAACTGAACCATTGTAAGAGTCTGATAGTTGATCTCTCTGTCTCAAGTCTTGCCCTACTTCAGTCTGTTATCCTCTTTTAAGAACTCAAAGGATTTTACAACTGGGCCTTTCTTATGTTTATAGTCATCTTAAGGAAAGAAAAATTGCAGTAAAACAAAAGAAATGTAAAATGTGAAATTTTAATACTATCTCCACTCTAAATGTTCATATGGGCTATCTGTGCCCAATCTATGGAAGTCTTCTGAACTCACATCAATCTAATCAGTCACAGTCAAACTCACTGTATCTTGATCCTAATATAGTGTTGTCATTTTGGTTCTCTTGAGGATGAAAAGACAACAACCAGTCCTATTACACTCTAATCCCCTTCACACACTCCTTGATTTAGGATCCTGGTCTTTGGGTTATTTCTTATGAAACATAATCATAATCTATCTCCTGATTCCTTGAATCTTTTTGCTGTGGGAGAGCTAGTTTGGTAATAAGAATTATCCCATTTCCAAGTCTCTGTCTCAGTATGTGAGGTTTTCATTGACACAAAAAGCAAAAGTGGAACCAAATAAGGGTCAGGGACTAATTGGTTGAGTGGTGAGTTTTTATGGGCTTGAAAAAGGAAGAGAAATGAAAATCCACCCCATGGGAGGACTTGAGAGGAGTTAGGGATGGAAGTTCTTCCCAGGGGAGAAATTGGAAGCCGAATGGGGAGTGTTCCTAGGCATGTCAGAAACTGCATGATGAAAAGCATATATTTCCATCTGTAATAACAAGTTAATGAAGGGTGAAACATCACAAAGGTAACTATTGGTTAGGTTGGAAAGCAACCCTGCTTGAATTGGTCTAGGAAAAAAGTCCCTTACCGGCAAAGACTTTGGAGATTGATTAGATGTCATCTCTAAACAATGAGGGGAAAGAATTTTTCTAACCACCCTTGTTTGGAGGGTTTCTAGCTATTGTTTCTAACAACACACTATTTGGGAGTAGGGTGGGATGTGGTTTCTACCTTCAAGAGGTGTGGGAGTGCTTCCAAACTGCCCCATATTTATTGGGGCTCTCCCTATGAATGGAATTCCTCCCTCTTCACTTCTGGCCCCTGGCTTTCTTAAAGACTCAATTCAAATCCCTCTTCCAAGAAGTCTTTCTTTCCTTTCTCCTTTCACCTATATGGTGCTTAATACAAAATATTATTTTCTTTCTTTTTTAAGTTTTTGCAAGGCAATGGGCTTAAGTGGCTTGCCCAAGGCCACACAGCTAGGTAATTATTAAATGTCTGAGGACAGATTTGAACTCAGGTCCTCCTGACTCCAGGGCCAGTGCTCTATCCACTGTGCCACCTAGCCTCCCCCAAAATATTATTTTCAAAGCATTTTACCTCTATCTAATCCATTTTCATTTCTATTTTATATAAATTTCATCATATAATTACTAGAAGTGCAGTCATACAATTTATGAATATTATATATATGCATATATGTACATATCTGCTCAAAAATTATTGACTGATGGAATGTACTTCTTTAAAAGTTTAGAGACCAGGGGTGGCTAGGTGGCACAGTAGATATCGCCCCAGCCCTGGAGTCAGAGGATCTGAGTTCAAATCCGACCACAAACAATCGATAATTAACTAGCTGTGTGACCTTGGGCAAGTCACTTAACCCCATTGCCTTGCAAAAAGAAAAAAAAGTTTAGAGATCAGAGGTCTAAATGAGTAGAGGTGAAGGATGGGTTGTGGTGGGAATTAAGAGGGAATGATGGTGGTGGAGTTGATGATCATTCTTAATGGACTTGCTCACTTCATCAGTGCATCAGGGACAATTTTAGGGTATCTGTGATGGAGAATACCATCTGTATCCAAAGAAAGAATTGTGGAGTTTAAACAAAGACCAAAGACTATTACCTTTAATTTCTGAAAAAAGATATTTTAATATGTAATTTTGCTATCTCATATTTTATTTTTTCCTTAAGGATATGATTTCTCTCTCAAGACACTCAATTTTGATTCATCTATAGCATGGAAACAATGTAAAGACTATTAGATTGCCTTCTGGCGGGGAGGGAAGTGAGATTGGGGGAAAAATTGTAAAATTCAAAAAACAATAAAAAAGAGGGAATGTTACTGAGCAATTAGAAATCATTAGCACTTTACAACTTATTGGATAAATAGGAAAAGGGAGGCAGACTTTTAAAAATCATCCCAATGTTTTAAGTTTAGTGAGTAGGAGAGTATCAGTATTATCAATAGAAATAGAGAGATTAGGGGATAGAACAAGTTTGGGAAAGAAGATGATGAGTGTAGTTTTGAGCATGTTGAATTTGGAGACATCCAAGTGTAGTTATATATCCAGCATATAGTTGGAAATATGGGACTAGAGCCCTGGGGAATAATTAAGAGTAGAAATAGCCTTGGGAATCATAAGAGTAGAAAAGATAATTGAAGCCATGGGAGTAGATGAGATCATCAAGGGAGAGACCTTAGAGAAAAAAAAAGAGTGCCAAGGACAAAAATCTTAGAGGACCTTAACATTTAAAGGGTAATAGGAAGATGAAAAATCAGTATGGAAAATAGAAAAGGAGAGGTTGTCAGAGACACAGGAAAAGAAGAATGTACAGTGTCAGAGGATTTCAAAAAGGAAAGAGTATCCAGAAAGAGGGAGGGTCAGAAAGGCCAAGAAAGAGGAAGAGTGACAATAGACCATTAGATTTCAAAATAAGGAAGTCATTAGTGACCTTGGAGAGGGTTGTCTGAGGAGAGTGGTGAGAACAAAAGCCACATTGCCAAGGCACTGAGGCTGATTGAGTAGGTGGTGGTTAACAAGAGGGGGCAGTAAGTAGATACACTACTCTTTCTAGTATTTTGATATTTAAGAGGAGAGCAATGGGACATTAACTTAAGGGAGTGGCAAAGATAAGGGGATGAATTTTTTAGATCAGAGAATCTAATTTTTTGACTGGTTGGTTGATGAGGCAAGGTCACAGAAAAGGTTAAAAGGAATGGAATTGAGGGTTTAAGTGGACTGGTTATTTCTGGCAAAAAGGGTTATCACATTCACTAATACTGGAGTAAAAGAGGCAAATTGAGAGAGTTCACACTGGATGGTTGGATTGGATCAGTTAAAGTAGAAGGCAAATCATTTGCAGAGAGAAAGGAAATGAAGTTGTAGATTTGAGATAAGTACATGGTTTAGAATTGCTGTTTATGGGAAACTCATAGAATTACAGGATCACAGGATCCTAGACACAGAACTAGAAAAAGACATTGTAGATGATACTGAAATGAAAAGAAGACTGAATTCAGAACCATAGAAGCTAGGGTCAAATCCTAGTTCTGCCATTTATTATATGAGTGACTGGGAAAGATTTTTCCTAATGTGAGCCTTAATTTCCTCATATATGGAATGATGATATCTGAGGCCTCTTTCATCCCTATGATCTTATAATCTATACCAGGCTGCTGTTAAAGGCCCTCTGGAGTGCCATGATCTACCTGACCCATGATCAAACAAAGGGAAGGGGTAAAAATGGACCACATCCCATCCTCTTCACAACAGCCAATAGCAGAATTTGTCTCCCACAAATTGTAACTTTATCTTCTAACACTCCCCACTCTGTCCCTTCTCTCTGCTATACAAACTCTCAATTTTCTCCTTCTAAACTCAATGTTAGCCCCTACCAACAGTTAGAACTGAAGAGGGCTTAAAGGTTCCCAGAGAAGCAGCTCAATTCCTTTTCTCTTCTCTCTTCATCTTAGTATATATCTATTACTACTTCTCCAGATCACCTGTGGTTTCAGTGGTCTCTGTATTCTAGGGCATCAAACAGATGAAAAGAGTTCCATATCCCTTCTTTTTCATTATTGAGTAGGACACAGTGTGCAACACAGAATGAGCAAGCATTGCAACAGATCAAAGATATCATTACATTATTATTGCCCCCATTTCCCCTATTATTATCAAGAGCATTACCATCCTTTCAGTTCTGCAGATTCACAATTTTAATGTCATCTTCAAGAGCGAGAACTCTCAAAAAAAAAAGAGAACTCTCTTTTCATATATCTAATCAGGTTCCATATCTTTATCACTTCTATATCTCTCATCTATATGTCTCTTTTTCTCTATTAACACAACTACCACCCCAATTTAGGCTCTCATTTGTGCTGGCCTGAATTATTGGAATTTTCTTTCTATAGCTCTTCCTATTTCATCTCTCCCTGCACCCATCCATCCTTCACAGTTGCCAAAGTGGATTTTTACTACAGTTTTATCCAAATCACTTCTGTTTCTAAATGATTCTAGGAACAAAAACTATTTCATCTTTTTCTTATTCTTTTAAAGTGTCTACTTTAGTATAAATTTTATAATGTATTATTACCACACTATTCTATACTCTACCATGTAAACATATATACATGTAATTTATAAATAGGTAAATGTACACAAATTAGAGCAGCATGCTCAAAATGTTTTACTGATGCTGTGTATGATCAAAAAAGTTTGGAGAGGACTAATCCAGAAAAAAAAATGGCTCATTTAACAAATGAACTGAAACAGAGAGGGAGTTTACTTGACGAGTCACATGAGTTATAATTAGAAGCCCTAGTGTTGCCGCTGGAATTTTTTGGGGTCACCAGATAAGCATAGGAATTTGGGGGCCACTGAAAAGCAAAAGAATTTGCACACTCTCTGGGATGTTAAAACTGCTCAGGATTTTATTATAGCAAATTATTACAAATATACAGATTAAAACTCCTAGAAAAGCAGTAACCACTTTAAGAATAGTTTGGGTGAAGTTTGAATGAGAGTGAGAAAAGAGAGAGAGAGAGAGAGAGAGAGAGAGAGAGAGAGAGAGAGAGAGAGTAGACATCCTGCAAGATCAAAGGATAGAATCAAGAAGAGCCCAGAAGGGCTAGTGCTTCCTATTAAATACCCTTCTGTGGTAGGTTGGGCAAGGAGTGGCCCTTGGGGAGTGGTCTTGTACCTTGAGGCAGGTATCCTCCAATGACAGGCTATATACAGGTACCTTCCTGTTCCAAAGTGTACAACATCTAAGTTCAACATGACATTTCCTGTCATGCCATCTATGGGAAGCTGAGATGAAGGGGAAATCCCCCCCTCCTCTTATATCATCGAAACCCAGGGGGAAGATTGGAAGTTGGGGGTTGGGAATGAGGAGGTCAGGACACAAATTTTACATTTAGCAATGAAACAATAGGAGTCAATTTACATCTCAAGAGCAAAGTCCTTCCTTCCATTTAACAAGATTTAACAGCATTTAAGATTGCAGAATTTGTTTCTCACAATAAATTTTTACATTCATAATTCTCTACATCACTAGGATTCAGGACTTCTGGTTCAAAATCTTGAACTGAAAGTGGAAATTGTTCTCTCTACTACACCATGTAGTCAGATGACTAAAAGGATTGTAATGCACTTGTGAAGTCAAAGTTGAAATAAGATGATCTAAATTTGTAGAAGTTCTGGTCAACATTATTTCACAATTTATTTCTTTTTTCCCAATTTTTTAAACATTTTTTATTTACATTTTGAGTTTCAAATTCTATTCCTCCTTTTCTCCTCTTACCTCCCTCCTCTCTGAGATGGTAAGCAATCAGAAATAGTTATACAGGAGTAATTATATAAAACATTTCCATATTAGTCATTTTGTCCAAAAAGATTAGAAAAAAGTGAAAAATAGCATGTTTCAGTCCGTATTCAATCAGTGTCAGTTCTTTGGAGGTAGATGGCATGCTTCATAAATAGTCCTTTGGAATTGTCTTGGATCATTGTATTGCAGAGAATAAATAAATCATTCACAATTCTTCATCAAACAATATTACTGTTAATGTTCTCCTGGTTCTGTTCATTTTATGATGCATTAGTTCATGTAATCCTTTCCAGGTTTTTCCAAAATCATCCTGCTTGTCTTTTCTTATATCACAATTATTTTCCATTACAATCATCTATCACAGTTTTGGGGGGTTTTTTTAGGGTTGTTTTGCAAGGCAAATGGGGTTAAGTGGCTTGCCCAAGGCCACACGGCTAGGTAATTATTAAGTGTCTGAGACCGGATTTGAACCCAGGTACTCCTGACTCCAGGGCTGGTGCTTTATGCACTACGCCACCTAGCCAGTTTGTTTAGCCATTCCCCAAGTGATGGGCATGTCCACAATTTCTGATTCTTAACCACCATGAAAACAGCTGCTATAAATATTTTTGTACAATTGGGTTCTTTTCCCCTATTTTTGGATGTCTTTAAAATAAGATCTAGCGTGATATTGCTGTATAAAAAGGTTTGAACAGTTTTACAGCCCTTTGGGCATGTTTCCAAATTGCTTTCCAGAGTGGTTGAATCAGTTCACAACCTCACCAATAGTGTATCAGTGTTCCAGTTTTACCACATCTCCTTTAACATCCAACATTTTTCATTTATTGCTATATAAAAAGGCATGGACAGTTTTACAGTGCTTTGGGCATGGTTCCAAATTGTTTCCAAATTGGTTGGATCAGTTCACAACCCCATCAACAGTATATTAGTACTCCAGTTTTATCACATCTCCTCCAACATTCAACATTTTTCATTAGTCACTCTGATAGGTTGAGATGGTACCTCAGAGTTGTTTTAATTTGCATTTCTCTAATCAATAGTGATTGAAGAATTTTTTTCATATGACTATAGATAACTTTGATTTCTTTGTCTGAAAACTGCCTATTCATATTATTGCAAAATTTCCCCCCAAATTTCTGTTTTCTTTATTATCTGAGTTGTCAATGACTTTTGCACAACTTCATGTATCTTTTTTTGCAATTTCTCTATATCTTTTCTATATCTCCTAAATTCTTCCCTTATCCAAAAATTTGACAGATAAACTATTCCATAATCTCTTAATTTGTTTATGACATCATCTTTATGTGTAAATCACACATCCCTTTTGATCTTATTGTGATATATGGTGTAAGATCTTGGGCTATACCTAGTTTCTGTCATACTGTTACCCAATTTTTCCCAATAATTTTTGAAATAATGAGTTTATTTTCCAAAAACTTGGATCTTTGAAACTTTCATATACTAGATTATTACCATACTGCAATTTGTATTTAATATATTTCATTGATCCAACACTATTTCTTTTTTAATATTCTATTTTTTTCAGTTACATGTAAAGTTAGTTTTCAACATTCATCTTTTTATAAGTTTTTGAGTTCCACATTTTTCTATCACCCTCTCTTTCCTTATGTCTCCCCATCTGATATGGATTATACATGTAAAAATCATGTTTAATATGTTTCCATATTAGTGTAAGAAGAATCAGAATTAAAGGGGAAAAACAGAGAAAAAGAAAAGCATAAAACAGGTTTAAAAAGCAACACTATTTCTTAGCTATTTCAGATTGTTTTGATAATTACTGCTTTGGCTAGACCACCTTCTTTCACTTTTTTTTTAATCAATTCCCTTGATATCTTTGAACTTTTGTTTTTCCAGATTAATTTTGTTGTTATTTTTTCTAGCTCTATCAAATAACTTGTTGGTAGCTTGATCTGTATGATACAGAATAAGGAAATTAACTTAGCTAGAACCATTTTTATTATATTGGCTCAGTCTATCCTTGAGCAATTAATATTTTTCCAATTGTTTAGATCTTTCATTTTTGCCAAAAGTGTTTTATAGCTGTGTTCCTATAGTTCCTAGGTTTGTCTTGACAGATAGATTCTCGAGTATTTTATGTTTTCTACAGTTATTTTTTTTTGGTGGGGGGAGTTGTAAGGCAATGGGGTTAAGTAACTTGACCAAGGTCATACAGCTAGGAAGTTATTAACTGTCTGAGGTTGGATTTGAACTCAGGTCCCTCCTACTCCAGAGCCGGTGCTCTGTCCATTGCGCCACCTAGCCACCCCTACAATTATTTTTCAATGGAATTTCTCTTTCCATCTCTTGCTTCTGGGCTATATTGGTAATATATAGAAGTGCTGATGATTTGTGTGGGTTTATTTTATATCTTGCAACTTTACTAAGTTGTTAATAATTTTAAGTAGCTTTTTAGTTGATGCTTTAGGATTTTCTAAGTATAACAGCATGTCGTTGCCTATTTTGAATTCCTTTCATTTCTTTTTCTTCTAATTGCTATAGTTAACATTTCTAGTACAATGTTTTATAATAGAGGTGATAATGGGCATCCTTGCTTCACACCCTGATTGTATTAGGAAGGCTTCTGGATTATTTCCATTAATGTTGTGGATAGTTTTAGATAAATTATTACTTATCATTTTAAAGTAAGCTCCATTTATTCCTATGCTCTCTAGTATTTTTAATAGGAATGGGAATGTTATTTTGTCAAAGGCTTTCTCTGCATCTATTGACATAATTATATGATGTTCTGTTATGCTGAGTTTTACTGTTATTGAATCAGTCCTGAATTCCTGGTATAATTCTCACCTGGTCATAGTGTATGATTCTTAATATATATATTTTTTTTTCTTTAGGTTTTTGCAAGGCAAATGGGGTTAAGTGGCTTGCCTAAGGCCACACGGCTAGGTAATTATTAAGTGTCTGAGACCGGATTTGAACCCAGGTACTCCTGACTCCAGGGTCGGTGCTTTATCCACTAGGCCTCCTAGCCGCCCCGATTCTTATTATATATTGCTGCAATCTCTTTGCTAACAAACAATAGTTGTGAGTTAATACAAGTTGCCCATTGGAACTGGCCAGTTAGGCAACACATCTCCTTTCTTCTCCCATAGCAATTGTTTCTGTTTTGGCCAGAAATTCTGAGGGTCTTCATCTCCCAGATTGATTCTCTGCCCCCCCCCAAGCTAAAAGAGGTCAATCTGGGGCAGCTAGGTGGCGCAGTGGAAAAAGCACCAGCCCTGGAGTCAGGAGTACCTGGGTTCAAATCCGGTCTCAGACACTTAATAATTACCTAGCCGTGTGGCCTTGGGCAAGCCACTTAACCCCATTTGCCTTGCAAAAAAAAAACAAAACCTAAAAGAGGTCAATCTTTGCCTCATTTTTTATGTAACTTTAATCACTGAATGGATGTTGTATCAGTGGAATTGAGTCATAGCTTTAAAAGAGCAAGGTCTCCATCCAGGTGCCATATGTCCAGTCATTCTGATTGATATATTGTCTCTGGACCCAGATGGCTCCAGAGGAGACAGTAAGGCTGATGACTTTGCACAGTCCTCTCTCACTTAAATCCAATTCACCTGTAAATCATGGCTTCATTTTCCTGATGTCATGGTCCTCTTCAAGAATGGTAGAGGGAGGGGCCACTAGGTGGTGTAGTGGATAGAGCACTGGCCTTGGAGTCAGGAGTACCTAGGTTCAAATCCGGCCTCAGACACTTAATAATTACCTAGCAGTGTGGCCTTGGGCAAGTCACTTAACCCCACTTGCCTTGCAAAAAACCTAAAAAAAAAGAATGATAGAGAAACATTTTGCTAGTATTTTTTATTTAACATTTTTGCAACGATATTCTCTAGGGAAATTGGCTGATAATATTCTTTCTCTGTTTTGGTTCTTCATGGTTTGAGCATCAGCACCATATTTCTGTCATAAGAATAATTTGGTAGGATTCCTTCTTCACCTATTTTTCCAAATAGTTTATATGATATTGGAATTAATTGTTCTTTAAATGTCTGATTTTCACTTGTGAGTCCATCTAGTCCTAGGGATTTTTTTATGCAGTATATTGATGGTTTATTCAATTTTTTTTTTTAGGTTTTTGCAAGGCAAACGGGGTTAAGTGGCTTGCCCAAGGCCACAGGGCTAGGTAATTATTAAGTGTCTGAGGCCAGATTTGAACCCAGGTACTCCTGACTCCAGGGCCCATGCTCTATCCATTGCACCACCTAGCCGCCCCTCAATTTCTTTTTAAATATGGAGTTATTTAATTATTTTATTTCTTCTGCTGATTTAGGCAATTTGTATTTTTGTAGATATTCATCCATTTCATTTAGATAGTCAAATTTATTGGCATATAATTAGATAAAATCTCTTCTGTCTTAATTTCCTCTTCAGTGGTGGTGAATTCACCCCTTTCATTTTTTATTCTGGTAATTTGTCTTTCTTCAGTTTTTTTTATTTTATGGACTTTTTCATAAAACCAAATTTTAGTTTTATTTATTAGTACAATGATTTTCTTTGTTTTTATTAATTTCTTCTTTGATTTTCAAGATTTCCAATTTGGTATTAAATTGGAGGTTTTTAATTTGTTCTTTTTCCAATGTTTTTTTAGTTATATGCTCAATTCATTGATGTAAGCATTTAGAGATATATATTTTCCCCTATTTGCCACTTTGGGCTGCATCCCATAAATTTGCTATGTTGTCTTATTGTCATTTTCTTTAATGAAATTATCTATTGTTTCTATGATTTGTTCCTTGACCCACTTATTTTTTAGAGTTAGATTACTAATTAATTTTAATTTATCTTTTTCTTGTCCATTATTGAATGTAATTTTTATTACATTATAATCTGAAAAAGATGAATTTATTATTTCTGCTTTTCTGTATTTGGTTGAGGTTTTACATTCTAATACATGTGTACTTTTTGTTTAGGTGTCATGTACCACTAAAAAAAGTTATATTCCTTTCTATTCCCGTTCACTTTTTTCCAGACAGCTATCTTATCTTTTTCAGAATTTTATTCACAGCCTAAACTTCTTTGTCCTTTTGTTTTTGGTTAAATTTATCTAGTTCTGAGAGGGGAAAGTTGAGGTCTATAGTTATATTCCTGTGGTAATACATTGAACTTCTTCAAATATTTAGATTTTATACCATATGGTACATTTATATTTAGTATTGATATGACTTCATTGACTATGGTATCTTTCAGCAAGATATAATTTCCTTTTTTTAAAATCTCTTTTAATTAGATCTTTTTTTTTGTTTTTGCTTTATCTGAGATCATGATTGTTACCTCTGCTTTCTTTGCTTTAGCTGAAGCATAATGTTCTTCTCTAGTCTCTTATCTTTACCCTATATGTATATTTCTGCTCTAAATTGTTTCTTGTAACATAATGGGTAGGATTCTGATTTTTGATACATTCTACTATCTGCTTCCTTTTTAAGGTGAGTACATCCCATTCACATCTACAGTTATAATAACTATTTCCTTCCATTCTATTTTTCATTTTTTTTATCTTTCCTCTCTCTTATATTCCACCCTTTCCCTGCTCACAAGTATTTTACTTCTGATTACCACCTTCCCCAATATACCTTCCCTTTTATCAGTCAGTCACCCTTTCTATTTCCTTATGAAGTAAGATAGGTTTCTATATCCAACTAGGTGTGTATGCCAATCCCTCTTTGAGCCAAATTTTATGTCAGTAAGGTCTAAGTTTTGTCTGCCACTCCTCCATCTTCTTCTTCTTCATTAAAATAGCTTCTCCATGCCTGTTTTATGTGGGATAATTTCACCCATTCAATCTCCCCTTCTTTCTTTTAGTGTAATTTTCTCTCACTCCTTTATTTATTTATTTACTTTTTCTGGAATATCATCCCATCAAAGTTATATCCACAACCTATATACAAATACTTCTAAAGTTGCTAGGAGTCACAAACATTATCTTGTCATACAGAAATATAAATAGTTTAACTTTATTGAATTTCTTATGTTTTCTCTTTCTTGTTTCATTTTTAACTTTGAGTCTTTGTATTTGGAATTCAGATTTTTAATTCAGCTCTGGTCTTTTAATTTGAAATGCTTGAAAGTCCTCTGTTTTGTTAAATGATTTTCTTTTTTCCTTAAAAGATTATATTCAGTTTTGCTGGGTACGTGATTCTTGGTTATAATTATTATAATTATCTCATATACATCAACAAAGATGATAGATACAGAGGGAAGGGGGGAAAGAAAGAGATTAAATTCCTAAATCTGTGAACTTTGAGACTTGGAGAGGGATTATATATCTGGCAAGGTGCTTGGGAGGTAAAATGCTATATAGAATTGCAATAGCATTTCCCTTTCTAATCTGGAAATATCCCAAGATTTAGCCTCTGAAGTCCTGGGTTTGAATCCAAGCTTTGCCACTGGGCAGTCAGTTAATCAGTGTATCTCATTTTTCTTATCTGTAAAGAGAAGGCTAGATTTAGATCAGAGACATCAAATAAGCTACATGAGACCCACAATATCCCAATCTGATTTGATGTTGTTCTATTAATAATAATTAAAAAAAATATAAAAATGTGTGTTTTTCTAAGTCAATAAGGAGCTTGCAGGTATCCTTGTGTATAGTTTAATAGCCCCATATCTTTTTGAGTTTCCAATACTGACTTAGTTGATCTTTTAAGGTTAATTTCCACCACATCGTCCTCTCCTTCCAAACAATTCACAATGTTTCTGCTGAAGCTCTCTTCCTTGCCTGAAGCTCTGGGAATAGGGTTAAATGACAGTAGTCAACTGTGCACTTTTGAATAAATCAATCTCATATTGCAAGAAAATATAAATAATCCTCCAATCTCCCTCCCCCTCCCCCAAGGAGCAAGTATAAAGAAACAAAGTTTTGTAAAACCCAAGATGCTTGTAAACTGCCATGTGAAACAAGTAAAGTTGCCTCTTTCCCAGCAGAGGCAGAAAGATTTTGCAAAAGACCAGTCTCTGGTTTGGCCTGTAGACTCCAAGGAAATGCAGCTGGCCAGACAGATGCTTCTAACAAGGGGATCCCTCAAGGATGATGTTTGGCAGAAGTGAAGGGAAAGAAAAAGGAAAACCAATCATAGGAGCCACCCAAATGCAAAAACATCTGGGACACAAATCCAGCACTAGAGTAAAGGTCTTGCCTTGTTTATGAGGCCTTTCCAAAACCATAACAATGTGGCTGAAAGACTGGAGGGATCAGTTTTGGGAAGGTGTTGTTTTAGAAGGGGGGTATAAATACACAGGAATCCAATTCTACTCCAAACTGCAAGAGTCCCAGTGACAAATGTATACATAACTCTGTGACTGCCTCATTCTGGTTCCTGTTGTGGTTTCTGAAGCATAATTGACCCTGTCTGATCTCCATGATCATATCTAGGTGCAGGATGATCTCTTCATGAATCAGACTTCATGGAAGAGAATATTGGACAGCCTCTAAAGACAGCCTTTAGAGGATAGGAATAACTTTACTGAAGCATTGGCAGTTGAAGAATAGTGGAAAAGCACAGGACTTGTCCCAGGAAGACCTAGATTCTTATCTCTTTCCTTATTTTTTTTAGAGAAAAACTTTTTAAATTTAATTTCATTTATCAATTAGCCAAAATCTAATTTTTCTTCCCTGCCTAAGGAAAAAACTGTAATAACTAATAATACATTGTCAAGCAAAACAAAATTCCACATTGGCCATATCCAACAAAAAAAGTAACAATCTGTATCCATTATCTCTCTGTCAAGGGGTAGGTAGCATGTTTCATCATGTATAGATCCCTCTTCTTATTAGTAAAGTGACATGGGAAAGAGCTATTTAAGTTCTTGGTGCCAAAATGAGGGATTTAGTACTTATGATTGTTTCTCCATGAAGTCTTCTGATGCTTCATCATGACCCTGAGATGACCCCAGGTTCTAGAAAACTATAATCATTTCCAGGACAGGCCCAAACATAGACCATCAGTTTTTGTGTCTGAGGATCAGTCTACCTAAGTTTTGTTGTTTTGTTTTTGTTTGTTTGTTTGTTTGTTTGTTTTTAGGTTTTTGCAAGGCAATGGGGTTAAGTGACTTGCCCGAGGCCACACAGTTAGGTAATTATTAATTGTCTGAGGCAAAATTTGAACTCAGGTACTCCTGACTCCAGGGCAGGTGCTCTATCCACTGCACCACCTAGCCACTCCCCTAAGTTTAAAAAAAAAGGATAGATATAGGCTACCAGGAGATGATTTATTTTTGACTATAGTTACTTGAGAAAACTTCCTAATAAGACACAGAGGGGCTGAGATCTATCAAAGGCATTGCCCACTAAAGAATTCATGCATCTGATATATAAGTTTATTATTATTTATTATGAATTTTCCCCTGGTTTTATCTTGATGCCTCATCCTAGTGTGGTGAAGTAGACTTGAAAAGTTTCTAGCTGTGTGAGAATGGGTCTATCCCTGAACTTTTTTCCCTTATCTACATAAAATCAGTAATAGAACTTGTATTGTTTCCCAAAAGGGTTGTGGGGAAGGTGCTTTGTTAGCCTCATCATTCCAAATAGATACATTGTTATTATTATAAAGCTGGGAAAAACTCCAGGTACAATCTGGCAAAATACTATCATGTACATCTATTGTCTGAGGACCACTGTAGTTAAGTTCAAAGAAGTTCACTCTAAGCAATCTAAGGGGTATTTCTGAATAATCATTTACCCATGAACCTATCAATGATCTGGAAAGGCATGAAGGGTCTGCCACCTGCGAAGGAGGAGGGAATAGCCACTATGTTAAATTTTTGATCCCGTGATGTGTTAAGATATTACTCTTTTTTTATGAACAATCAAAAATGTTTTTATTTGTATAATTCCAAATTGCTTCAACTATCATTTGATAACATAAAATATTGCTCTTAATAATAATGTAGGCTTTTAACATTATAAATTTAAAACTGAACGGGATTTTAAAGTCGGTTCTAAAATGTGCAAAATAGAGAGACCTAGTCTCCTAGAGTTGCCACTGACCATAACAACAATCTGAGGAATTTTCTTGCTTTAAATCTATCCAAAGAGAAAGAGGAAGGAATGGGATCTGTTTGGTTTGACAATGAACAGAAAGCAAAAGGGCAGCTCTTTGTTCGAGAGGCACCAAATTTATTAATGAGGGAGGACAAGACTGGGTAGGAGGAGAACATTTTTTCGTTGAAAAGCCTTGTTCTCATCAGTATGACTCCGCTGAAGTAACTTAAGATTTGCCTCTTACGAGGCATCAGGTAACATATAGAGGCGCATTCGCGAAGTGCTTAGAAAAAAGAAGGGTTGGACTGGATGACTTCTAAGGTCATAGTATGATCCCCAAATATTTATTTCTGGGTGAAAGAGAGGCGCGTCCTTTCTTCTGGATCGGGCCACAGATGCGGGCAACTAGTTGTGTGTGGGACAGGAGTGGGTCAGAGCCGCCAGGTGACCGCCTCTGGTACCGAGCGCACTGAATGCAAGTGGGGGGAGGGGGTCTGAGCGATGCTGGAGGGGGGCCGCCGGGCGGCGCCTCCAGGCTCTAGCTGGAGGTCCCCCAGGGCCGGAACAAAGGGCACGTGCACCCCCCAGTTCTGGGAGGCGGGGTGCCCCCGGGCGTTCTCGCCCGCCCGCCCGGCCCGGCCCGCCCTCGGAGGCGGGCTCCCGCAGCTAGCGGAGACCGGGCGGGGGCGGAGGGGGCGCCGCAACCCCCGGAGGGAAAACTTGAGAAACAAATTTCACGAGAAGGACGAGGGGAGGAGGAGCCCTCCCTTTGCTAGCAAAGCCGGGTTTTTCCCACGGCCTAGCCCCGCGACACGCAAGGTGGGGGAAGGAGAGGGCCGACCCGGGAATAAAGGCTGTCTCCTCCCCTTCTCTTTCTCTGCCCCCCAGCAGGTGCCCCGCTCGCCTCGGGCCTGGAAGAGTTAAAGGCTCTTCTGCCTGGGGCCGGCCCCGCCCCCGCCCCCTTCCCCACCGGGCCTGCCTTTCTGGGGGCCGGGCCGAGCCGCGCGGAGCGGGACCGAGCGGGCCGGGCCGGGCCGGGCCGGGCCGGGCGAGGCGGGGTTGGGCGGAGCCCGAGAGGGGAGAGGAGAAGGGGGCGGGGCATCCCGCAGTCTCCGCCCCGGATCGAGCGACCCCGGCGGAGGCCGGCGAGCTGGGGCAGAAGGCGGCGGGAGGGAGCGCAGCCGGGCCGGGCCGGGCCGGGGCCGGGGAGCGCGCTCATCCGTGTACGACTCGACGCCCGCCGGCGATGTGCGCCGCTGCCGCCGCGCTCTGAAGCGGGCTCCGTCTCCACTGCGCTCGCTGCCCCGGGAAGATGGCGAGGCGGGGCGCGGGGCGCTGCGGGCGGCGGGCTGCCCTCCGCGCGCCGCTGCCCGCGCTGCTGCTGCCGCTGCTGCTCCTGGGCCGGGGCGCCGCGGTGCCCGAGGCCGGCGGCGGGGGCGGCGAGGGCTTCAGCCTGCATCCCCCCTACTTCAACCTGGCCGAGGGCGTCCGCATCTCGGCTTCCGCCACTTGCGGCGAGGAGGCGCCGGCCGGGGCGCGGGCCCCCCCGAGGCCCACCGAGGACCTTTACTGCAAGCTGGTGGGGGGGCCGGTGGCTGGCGGAGACCCCAACCAGACCATCCAGGTAGGCAGCGCGGGGCGGGCGGGAGCGGGACAGCGGGGCCCCGGGCCCGTCGGGCCGCTGCTACCTGCTCGCCCCCGGGACAGGGGCGCGTGCGGGGCTCCTTCCCGGCCCACCGGGGCACCGGTCCCCAGCGGCCAGGCGCGGCAGCGTTTGCTCCCCGGGGGGCGGGGGGAGAAGGGAGCTGCAGGGGCTCATCGAGGACGGACCTCGGGAGCCGATTCAAGGCCCCGAGCTTCTTGGCGTCCGTCCCCCTCCCGGAGCTGGAGGCTCGGGCAGGGCCGCTGCCCCGCGCGCTCCTTCTAAGTCCAGTCGGGGCCGGGCGCGGGGGGCTCGGGAACCGCTTGGCTCTCCAGCCCCAGCCGGAGTCTCGGAAGGACTGGAGCTGCAGAAGCTGCCCCCGGCGCAGCCCTCTCTGAAGTTAAAAAGGGCGGACGGTGCCCGAGATTAGGGGAGAGCGAAGGGCTTCCCCGACCAGACCAGTGAGAACTTTTGGAAGCTGATGTCTTCCAACAAAGGAACACTTCACCCCTCCAACGTGGTAACCGGGTGGTGGACCGGCGGCCCGAGGGCTTTGGTCTTTTCTTAGTATTGGCAGAGGCCGCCGATTTCTGTCTTGGATTGGGACTTCCTACTTTCGTGCAAATCCCAGGAGAACGAGAATCTGGCCTGGAATCTTCAGTCTTTCCCGGCATGAAGGAGTGTGGGGGCCTGAGCCTGCTCTATGACACCGAGCTCCCTTCCCCCAGGCTCGTGGGCCGAGGGTTGCCCCGAAGTCCTCCGCTCTTCTCACACCCTTTCTTTTCTCCCACCGTCCTGCTTTGGAGTAGCAAATGAAATGGGAAAAAAAAGAATTTAGCGTCCTACTGCCTCTCTCCCATTCACACTCCTTTCCCCCTTCCGGAGAGGGGGTTTGGGAGTAGTAGATAGCTCTAGCCTCAGAGGGATAATGGAAGCATTTAGCCTCTTCAAAGGATCTGCGGGAGGGGGGGAGGTAGAAAGCTAGGTTAGAGGAAAAGACCCAACTCTTTCCTCTTCGTGATGTTCAGTCTTTGACTTTGGGTCTATGCAAAATACTCACCTTTCTGCCTCGGACCTCTAAGAATCCTTAGCTCCTTTCAGAAAGCAGCTTAGGTGTTATCTCCCTTGGAGATATTTTCTCTTTCCCCTGTTAATTGTATTCTTTTCTCTAACTCTTTTTTTTAACCTTTGTAAGTATTTTATGCATCTGCCTATCTTCTCCCGGTTCTGGGGAGGTAGACTTTTTAACCTCTGGTACTGCTTCCTTTTTTTAATTTCTTTACCCCATTGCCTAACTGTTTGACCGTTGAATTGAATAGGGAAAGTTGGAGTAGTTAGCTGATAGAGCCACAGATCTGGAATCAAGATAACTTGGGTTTGAATCCTACTTCAGACACTGGCTGTATAGCCTTAGGCAAGCCACTTAACTGCTTTGAACCTGTTTCCGCTTCAGTAAAATGAGAAACAGACTAGATGATATGTACCGAAGTTTGAGCTTTACATCCATAATCTTGTGAATTTGCTGCAGTATGGTAGTATGAGCAACATATTTTATTGTTAAGGCTCAGGATCTAAGCTAAAATCCCATTTCTCCCACTTAACTGTGTTAGCTTGAGCAAGTTATTCACCCTCAACAGACCTCAGTTTCCTCATTTTGAAATGAGGGAGAATGACTAAATGATCCCTGAAGTCAACTAACTATAAATCCACAATCTGTGTAATGTATCATTATGAACTGCAGGACTGAGTCGTTCAAAGATGTGCCTTCCCAACTTCCAACATTCTCTTCTAGGAGTTATGTGATGATCATCAGGTTTTAGTACTGGAAAGGATGTTAAGAGTAATCTGATTCAGCAGCTTCTTTTTTTCTTACAGATGAGAAAACAGTCCCAAAGAGGTTTCATCTCCATCAGCTAGTCATTTCCCTCACTATTCTTCCCATTGGCTTAGGAGAATGTATTTGATTTTTAAAGTCCTTTTCCTCTCCTAAATATGTCAGATGGTATATATTTCAATAATTCTGCAATTTAAGATTATTGGAAACTGATCAGTACAAGCATTTTGCCATTCAAAAATATTCAGGTCCTTATTAAGTTAAATGCTAAAGGATCCAAATGATAAAATGAGAGTTACTGTTGTCAAGGAGTTTACAATATGTTCAGTGGCATGTACACATTTAACAGTTGTGCTAGGAGAGACTAATGAACCCTATGTCAGGATTTTTAAAGAGCTATCCACAGAAGGTTTCATCTCAGCTTTTCTTTTACTTTAGGGAGAAGCTCTAGGATTTCTGTCCTTGGGGAGAGTAGATAGAACCTGGGAAACTATTCACTATCTAACACTTAGGTAATATTGGAAGACCTTCTGAGGAGAGCAACCCCCTTTGAGCTGGAATGGTCAGAAGATATAGGTTTCATGGGACAAATGTAGTTTCATTGATTTAAACTGGAAAGCACCTTACAAATACTCTAATTCAGCTCATTCCCGATTGAAATTACCCTAAGCAAACTGAAGCCCAGAGAGGGAAAATGGGATTGAACACAGATTGGGATCACAGGATCCATGTTTTTTTCCCATAGTCAATCTCATCTCTAAAAGCATCTGTAATCTCAGCTCTAGAAACTCTTTGGCTGGTGGGTAAGAGGGGAGTTTAAGTGAGGTCAGAGCTTTTCTTTTCTTTTACTTTATTTTTTTTTAAATTTTGTTATATCAGTCATTTCTAAGTTACTTTGACCCCTTGATTGTACTGAAGAGAAAGAATTAAGTGAAAATAACTCCTAGTCCACTCATTTGACAAAATCTACAACATCCTTCCCCTTTAGATTCCTGCTTTTATCAGAGGAGGGAGCTAGGTTTCATTATCTCTTGTCCAGGACCAAGATTTATTAGTATAATTACTGAAATAATGTGGCTTCCTTTTATTTTTCCCCCCATTCATATCATTGTTGTCATTGTGTCTATTGTTCTGGTTTTACTTAATTCATTCTTCATTAATTTTTACAAATCCTTGCTTCTTTGAATGCTTCCTAATTATCCTTCTCTGGCTGTTGTCCTTCGTTCTCAAAGAGAACCAAAATGACATCACTATGTTAGGGTCAAGGAACATTGTGTCCTACTGTGACTGATCAGTCCAATATGAACATAAAAGGCTCTACCTCAGGTCAGGCAAAAATAGTTCTTACGAACATTTGGAGTGGAGATGTCTCTAAATGTGCACATCTCATGTTTCTTTTGAGCTATTGCAATTTTGAGTTGCTCACAGAATACAGCAATCATATTCTATTAATTGATATGCAAATTCTGACTTTCATGGTCACAATTATGCCCAACATTGTGTGGTATAGACATTCAGGAATATCAGAGATTCAGAGAAGAGAGACAACAGAGGCAGCATAGTGTACAGAAAGAACACTGTCCCTGGAGACAGAGGACCTAGATTCAAATCTTGTTCCTCTTATCTCTGTGGTCTTGGACAAACCACATAACCTCTCTAGCTGTGTTTCCTCCTAAGGAAAATGTGAGAGTTAGACTAAATGATCCCTTAAGATGTCTTCCAGCTCTAAATCCGCAATATAGTAATCACCCTGAAGTAGTCAAGAAGAGTTTCTTGGAGGCAGTAAGGATTGAAATATGGCTAGGCTTCCAGTTTATATATAGAAGACAAACAGGGTAGAACCATGTGAGCAAAGATTTGGAGTTAGTTCAAACATTCCCCAATTTACAGGCTTTGTTTCCAGTTCTTTGCTGCCTGAAAAGTGTTCCTATAACTATTTTGGTTATCTATTAGACTTTTTAGTCATTAACTTCCTTAGGGACACATGCCCAAGAAGGAGATCTGGGGATCAAAATATGTGTGTGTGTGTGTGTGTGTGTGTGTATGTGTGTATACATATATGTATGTATATATACATATATACATAATTTGTGATTAGTAACATATATAGTCATTAGTGTGTATATATATATATTCACATAATTTAGTGATTTTTTTAAAACTAAAATTCCAAATTGTTTTCCAGAGTGAATGGACAGATTCACAGCTTCACTAACAGTTCAGCCATGTGTCTGTCTTTCTACAGCTCCCTTGATTCATTTGTTATCTTTACTACCTTGCTGGATATGAGGAGAAATCTTGTTTATTTTTATTTGAATTTCTCTATAGTAGATCCATGATAATGTGTTTTTTTAAAATATTCAGATCATTTGGGGAATGGCTCTTGATCTTCTATATTTCTGTCACTTCTCCCTATATCATATATATGTATATATATATATATATATAATTCTTTTATTATTGATTTTTAATCAGTTCAATGTAACAGTATGAACATTCTCTTCCCGGTTTGTCATCTGAGAACTCTTGGCTTCCTAGAATTTAGTTACTTTATGTTAAATTTCTCTTGTAGTATGAGGGAGGGAGTCAAGGGATCATTTATTTCATTGCCACTCTTTTATAGACAAGGAACCTGAGGCCTAGAGAAGATACCAGTTTGCCAAAGAAAAAATTTGTGGAAGCAGTTAGTAAGATTCCAATTTCAATGATCATTCTCCTCTCCTGTGTTTTTTTCATTTTTTCAAGGTAGTGGGGTTAAGTGGCTTGCCCAAGGCCACACAGCTAGGTAATTATTAAGTGTCTGAGGTTGGATTTGAACCCAGGTACTCCTGACTCCAAGACCAGTGCTCTATTCACTGCGCCACCTAGCTGCCCCTTCCTCTCCTATGTTCTTCTATTCCTCTAACGAATTTTTTTCTTCTTCCCTCTCACCTCTAAAACATAGTTCCACAAAAATCATTCCTTAGACCTATGAACTTCTCCAATGAGAGAAGGAAACTTAGGGGTTTAAAAAACACTAACCTCCTAGAAATGGGATATTGATGGGAATCCCTGACTGAAATGGGCCTCTTTCTTTGCTTTTGGCCATCACTGAATTCTTTCTGAGAATTTGACTTTATATCAGAGTCTGCCCTGGTCAGCATAGCTTCTTTAATATGAATGAAATGGAGATGGTGAACCATCCTTTTCCTAAGATTGGGTGGGCCACATTCAGAAGGTGGCGTAGATCCTCTATTCTCTGGAGTAAAGAAAAACATTGACTTACTTTATCCAAAGATAGAAGGGTCTGGAGATAGCACTGCCTAACCCCTGTTATTATCAACAAGTATTTTATTAAGTGCCTTTTAAATCTTGTACTGAACATCCCAGGCAGCCTCTTGCTCAAAGTCACCTCAGGCAGTTAACTGAGGCTCAAATCCAAATTTTCTGTCTCCAAATCCAAAGAGCCCAAGTAAAAGCTAAATATCCTTCCTGCCTGATATTGAGATAGGCAATGATTCTCTGATATAATAACATAGCTTATGGTCTTTTCACTTCCTTAGTTTTATTTTGATTCAAGCTAATATTAAAGTGAGAGAGATACTATTGTTTTTGTTGTTCTTTTCCTCTTTTCCCCTCTTTTTCTTCTTCCTATAGATCATATTGCCTAGAATCAGAGAAGTGACCCAGATAGATACCCTGATGTGGGCAAGGAAAAGTTAGCTTTGGATTAAGTAGATGTTATAGATAAGTCATACATGGATAACTAACTGTTGACTCTTTGAGCTTCTCATAAGTCTAAGTTAATAAATCCAAGTAATGGAACATAAGAGATTTAAAGCTGGAAGGGACCACAGAGATTATTGAGTCCAGTCCCCTCATATTAGTTGGGGAATCTGAGGTCTAAAGAGGTTAACAGGTAGGTCTGCAAGTGTACATTAAATGCTTAACGTGCATCTATGGTGTAGACACTGTGCTAAGTCCAAGAGATTCAAAGAAAGACAAAAACTTCAAGAAGTTCATATTCTAACAAGAAGACTTGTAAAATACTGTGCTTATCAAAAATGAACTGTGTAAATTAAAGGTGATCTCAGAGAGAAGACACTAGTAATAGGACTGAATGGTCTCCTTTAGAAGAACCTGGAGGCAGTATCATAGAATATTGGGTAGGAGTAAAGTCTAAGACAGACAGGTAGGAAGATGCCCACATAGTGAATAGTTTAAATGCCAAATAGTGACTTGCCCAAGTGCATACAATTTGAAAACCCAGGTTTCTAGCCAGAAATTCTCCTCATTCAGCCTCAGGTCATTCCCTGTGATATGTGCAATTTGCAGTAATTCACAGGTATGAAACAATTAAGCATGCTGCTTTTCCTGTTCTAATGACACCCAAGAATTTATGGTATAGACATTCAGGGATGTAGGGAATCAGAGGAAGATGCAATTATAAGTTGGAAACTTTGAAGAATGAATAGGGTTAGGATATAGAGGGAGGACAAGCAGGAAGGAACTGTTAGAGGAAAGACTTAGAATCAAGAATGAGTCTAACTACGTGGAGTGGGGAGAGAGGTGACTGGAAACCTGATCTGGCAGGATCCCAGAGAGGCGAATTGGTGGAGGTGGATACAGAGTTTAAATGCAGAATCTTGAATGCAAGGGGAAGCAAGTTGGGCTACAGAGGGGCAGAGGAGAAATGTCAAGATTTCAGAAGTGGGTGAAGTCAGATGCTGAGTGAGCTCTAGGAGCCTTTTGCACCAAGACGATGAATCACCAAGGGGAAGTCCTTATCTGTGATTGTTGCTTCCTTACAGCAGCCTTGGAGCTGGCAAAGCTAAGGGCTTCAGTTCTGAGATGTTCCTAGCGTAATGGCCCTTGGGGAATGTGCAGAGGCTAGAAGGGGAGGAGGGAGGCAGCTGAGAATGGTGGGAAGGAGTCTTGAGGGTGGGGAGGGAGGTGCCTTAGGAAGAGGTCAGACTTATCTTTATTACAAAGGTCTGAAATGATGGGAACTTATGGGGTATAGCTCCCCAAATTTTCCCCAACATCCATACTTGAAGGAGAGATGGGGAGAGTTTATTTTGTTCTCATTCTTCATTTAATCCTCACAGTACTCCACCATGCAGTAGGGAGTAGAAATTACTCCTATTTTATACATGGGGAAAATTCAAATCAGAGGAGTACTAGAAAAACTAGAACTCACTCTCCTTACCTGCACTCTCTTTGGCCATCATGCTGTGTCTTCTGTCCTTCTGCCCCCCCCCCCCCCGTGGCCCTTGAATTACCCCAACCTTATCTATCCTTTAAGGCAAAGCTTAAATTAGTTTCATCTTTCTTGACTAGTATAGTAGATAGTGATCTCTCTTTTATCTGCCTATTGCCTGATAATGTCACATAATTGATTTACACATATATGAATTCTATCTCCCTAGGCAGATAGGGGAGATTTTATTTTCTTTATTTCCCTTAAACACCTGGATAAACTTGTTGGTATTCAGTAAAATTTGATGGTCTGTAACTTTAACACAATGTGCAACAGGTAGGGTAGGGAAAAAAGACAGAAGGGATCTTTGCAATATGATCTGGATCTTCTAAATGCTTGATTGACTTGGCTTGTTTGATCTGAATTTCCAGTCCTGCTGGCTTTGGTTCTCTCCAAATAGCTGCCTCCTTTTTTTTTCAGAGGACTGGTCTCTTCAAAGAGGGAAGAGGGGGGAGAAATTTGGTCATTTTGTTGCCTTAGGCAGGTGGCAGACACCCGAACTAGAAGTAGCAACTGGCCCCAGGGCTATAGTACCTCTTAGGTTATAGACTGTTTTCCTTCTCTTTGTCAAGTTGCTGAAAAGAACATTTAATTTGCACCTTTTGTGAACGGAGACTAGGCCTCAGTTCCTCTAGAGGTGGTCCTGGTTCCTTGGTCCTGCTCTCAGGGTCCTAACTTTGTATACATCCTATACCCCCCTCCCCAGACTTCTAGAGGGGCTACTTAGTTGTCCCTTTACAGGGGGCACTTGAGTGCCTGGGACTTGTAGCTCTGAAAATGTGGAGGGTAGACTTTTTTTTTAGGATTTTGCAAGGCAAATTGGGTTAAGTGGCTTGCCCAAGGCCACACAGCTAGGTAATTATTAAGTGTCTGAGTCTGGATTTGAACCCAGGTACTCCTGACTCCAGGGCCTGTGCTTTATCCACTTCGGATCATTTTTTTTTCAGGAAATTCATACATCTGGAGGACCAGCTAGGCTCCTAAACTGTGAAGGTTAAGTTGTGGACCAATCACATAATGCCCTGTTCTGTTGTTCATAGCTTCATGAGGATGGACCTTTCCTTTTCTAACTAAATCAGGGGTTCTTAACCCATAGTCCACTTGGATAGAAAAAATAGCATCTTTGTTTTCACTAACTTCTAACTGAAATTAAACATTTTTTTCAATTATGAGTGTAGCAAAAAATGTTCTTCTGAGAATGTGTCTATAGGTTGATGGTTTTTTTGTTTTTTGTTTTTTTTTAGGTTTTTGCAAGGCAAATAGGATTAAGTGGCTTGCCCAAGGCCACACAGCTTGGTAATTATTAAGTGTCTGAGATTTGAACCCAGGTACTCCTGACTCCAGGGCTGGTGCTTTATCTACTGCACCACCTAGGCCCCCCCCCCATCTATAGGTTTTTACCAGAATACCAAAGAAGTCCATGATGCAAGAAAGATTAAGAATCCCTGAGCTAGACTGTCAGCCAGCAAGCATTTATTAAACATCTGCTGCATTCTGGGCATCACTGTGCTAAAGTCTGACCTCTTCATTTCCTCATCTGTAAAATGAACCAAAAGGATTCTTTTTTTTTTTTTTTTTTTTTGCAAGGGAGGTCAGGGGAGTGGCAAATATATTCAAAATTGTTCCCCTAGCAGTAAGTCTTTCTTTATGACAATGATTAAAAAAGAAAAAAAAACAGTTCGGTAAAAATAATCCAGAAATGTAGCTAGTTTGACTGGCAGCATATATAACATTCCATACCCATGTTTTCTCCAGGGGCCAAATTTGTTCATTACAATTATATAATGTTCAGTTTCTCAAAGGACTGTTCAGGGTCTTTTCTAGGACTAACTTTCTTCTCTTGTAAGGAACTTCCAACTCCAACAGTTTTATTAGTTTCTCTCTTGTCTTTCCAATGGTTCTTTTCTTAGGGTTGATCCCACAGTAGTTAGTCTTGATCTATATGTCAATTAACTTGTAGCTGTGGTCCCCCACCCAGAGCTATTTTTTTCTGTTCTGACTGAGGCCAAATCAACGGTGGTCTCTCTAAATCCCTATCCCTAGGCACTGAATGTTTGATATAGCATGGGACTCTGAAAGGCTGATGTTCACTTGTAAATGGGCCCCATACATGTTATAGATTTTTGCCAAATAAGAAGGAGATTATCAGCCACAATTATAGTACAGGGGTGACTGGTGCAGGGAAAATGAGAGACTTTTCTTTGGCCTCTTCCAGGAGGTTTTTCTTTTTGTTTGTTTAAGATTGTAACATCTTAATTCTAGTTTCTCTGGAAACCATAATCCCTCACTCCCTTTGCTTTAGGAGAGAGCTCTATTGCCCCCAGACAAGGGGTGGCTGTGCTCAGCAAGGAAATTGTAAAGGCAAATGGAAGATTAGGTACTTAGTAGATATTAATACTAGTTTATCCACCTGAGTAAACAGTATCTTCTAGGTTCCCTCAGGAATCATTTCCTCCTCTTTCAGAGAATCACTGTCCTTGGGTTGTGAGGATTCAGGCTTAGCTCTCCATGTGAGGAAAGTGAGATAAAGACCCTGAGAAGGTAATTATTTGCCTTTTTCCTGAATATTGGCATTAACTATGACTGGAGAGCATTCAGTGTAATGTCCCATAAAACCTGATTTTGAATCTTGAGATTCTCAGCACAGAGTCCCTGGCAGGCAGAAGTTTTTATGAAGTGACCATGCCTGCACTTTAGTTTCTGGAAATAATTAATGATTGACTTTTGATATCGTCTGGTCTATGCATCTTAAACAGGACCAGAATTCCTGTCTTATAGCCTCTTAGATCACTGAATGACCATCTAAGTAAGCCCTTTCATTTTACAGAGGAAGACATTGGGAGAGGGGAAATGATGATGTGCTCAGGGTAACAGTGAGGCCTCACAGAACTGAGATCTCCAGACTCTGATCCCAGGGTCCTATCCAAACAAATTATCATGAACCCCTTTATCTCTGCTCTATATTTGTGTGCTGTTGACGGTGGGGTTTTTTCCCCCTTTGGTGTAAGATGTTTATGAACAGTAGAGTGGGGGTAGCCTTTGGGCTTTTTTGTCCCTTGGACCATGAACCAAAAATATTTGTGGAAAACTATTGCTATCAACATAGTAAGTGAAAATTAACTCTAGGGAATCTATTTGGCATTGTTACAAATGTGCAGTCAGTCAACAAGTGCTTCCCAAATTCCATGTGCTAACCTTTGTGGTTAGCTATGTTATTTAGAAGTTAAGAGAAGGTATCACAGTACCTGTCCTGAATGAGCCCAAAGTCTTATTAGGGCAAGGATTTTGTTTATCATTTGTTGTTGCTAAGGGCCTCTCTGGTTATCCCTATGGATGCCTTTGCATGATAATTACAATAGTTAGCCTTTATGTTATCTCAGTATATTATTTCAATTGATCTTTACCTTGACCCTGTGAGATTATATCCCATTTTATATTTGAGGAAACTATTATTTTAAGAATTATGTTTTTAAAGCAGCTATCTTTTCTATAAAATGGGAATCCTGATACTTTCTCTATCTGCCTCAAAGAAGTGTTGTAAAGCAAATGTTTTGTAAGTCTTAGAGCAAGTCATTATTTTTATTGCCTATTCTGCTTACCTGAAAGAGTTCCTGTGGGAATAACATAAGGTTATGGTCAGTTCCTAAGGGAATAATGAACACAGGGACCTGTCTATGTTGGATACTTGGAAAACCACTCAGAATTTTTAGGGTATGAGGGGGAGTTTGATGATGGGGGGGAAGTATGTGATACTCAGGGATCAGATCTTCTTTTCTGGTTTCTCTCTGATCGTTTTCCTCACTCCTAGGGTCAATACTGTGATATCTGCACATCTTCCAACATCAACAAGGCTCACCCTATCACCAATGCAGTGGATGGTACAGAACGATGGTGGCAGAGCCCTCCACTCTCCCGGGGTTTGGAGTACAGTGAAGTTAATGTCACCCTGGACCTGGGCCAGGTAAGACCAAGAGGGTATCTCCCCTTTTTGGGGCCAGGGCTGATAAGCACAAGAACTACTTCTTCCCAGAGCCAAAATTCCCTTCCTGGGCACAAGTTTGGGGGTTTGAGAAGTCAGGGAGCAAGTTGCAATTCAATTTTGGCCTGCTTGTTCATGCTCCATGCCCTCTTAAGATTAAGCATTGGACTAAGAAGGTATCTGGCATTTCTCCTCCTCACCCTTCCCTTCAGTGACCCAAAGCCTTCAGCCTCTGTCCTCTTCTTGGGGGGGAATGGGAATGTTTGTTCAAACCTTCCATGCCTGGTGAAGAAGCACAGACAAGTCACTCCTCCCTCTTCCCCAACCTCCTCCTAAATCTCCCATAGTTTCCATGGAATTTTGTTGACTTGATTAAGACTTTGCAGCCTGGGAGTAGTTTTTTCATCCTTCTGCCTTAGCAGGAATCTCTCCTCCTGCTTCCATCTCCTTGAAAGTATAGCTTAGTTCCCAGCATGCTTGGCATGCTGTAGGTGGTCAGCAAACCTGGCCAACTTGGCTGACTGAGGCAAAGAACTGTACTACACCAGAGTTGTCTGTTTGCTGGCATGGGAGGCCTGTCAAAAGGGCAGGTGCTAGCATCCCCTCCTCCTCTCTTTGAAATGTGAAGGCAGCTGTCCTGAAGCTGCTGTGACTCTAGCCAGAGCTTTGGGTACAGTGCTGCACGTTCCCCCACTACTAGGGGGATGGGGAGAGGTGCTGCCTAGGAGAGTACTTTTCTACTTATGAGGAGGGAGAACTTGGCTGAGAACCCTGAATAGAGCCTGCTGTCACCACCAAAAGAAGGTCCCCATCCTTTCACCTCTATCTGACCAACTTTAATGGACTCTTCTGGTGTAGACTTGGCCATGGATTTTCTGTAAACTGGATGAGACCCCAGGGAAATGACAGGGGCCAACAGATGGAATGCAAGGTGGGGGGAGGAGAAGCAGCCTGGGGCAATTGGCAGGATGGAGGTGGAAATTCCAGAGATACCTGTTTGTGAGGGGCTCAGGTGAGCCTAGTCTGTGAATAGCAGGGCTTTTATGCAACAAACCTTGTTGGGGCTTCTGGGAGCCAAGTTCTTCCTACAAAGTATTTCTGGGTTTCAGGGCAACTAGATAGCACAGTGGATAGAGCACTGACCTTGGAATCAAGAAGATAGGAATTCAAATCCAGCCTCAGACACTTGCTATTTACTAGCAGTGTGACCCTGGGCAAGTCTCTTAACCCTGGCATCCAAGGCCATTTCCAAGTCATTCTGATTTATATCTGGCCATTAGCTCCAGATGACTCTGGAGAAGAAAGTGAAGCTGGTGACTTAGCACAGCACCCCTTCACTCAAATCCAATTCTTGTGCTTGTCATGGTATCACCTCTCTGATGTCATGGTCTTCTTTGAGAATGAAGGACAAACAATAATGTCTGGGTTTCATGTTCTGTCTCTGCCCTTGTCTGTTGTTCTGGTATAATTTGGAAGGATCACCTGGTAAGTAACTTGGGGATAGGAGGCTCCCAACGAGGCAATTCTTTGTGTCCTGCTTGTAACTTTAAGATAGTATGAGTAGGGCTGTTCTCTCTCCAGTCCTGCAGAGTCTGACAGATTGATTTTCCAAAAGTATCCTTTCTGAATACGTCCTTCCCTGGCTCAAAAAATCTCTTAATGGTTCCCCATTTGCTCACAAGATCATTTCTGGTCCTTCATCTTGATATCAAAGATCTTCAAATCTAACCCTACATTATATACAACCAACATATGACTGTCTTTTCTCCCACTAAATTATCAGTTCCTTAACTGTGGGACAAGACAGGCTAGGTACTCAGTAGACAGTAATCAATTGGGAAGCATTGCATTAGAATAGAAAGATTCGATCTGAAGGAAGTTGGGTTACGATAGATTAAAAGTCAAAAGAACTAAACTCTAGTCCTGGGTTTGATCAAGTCATCTCTTCTTTGGACTTCATTTTCTCGTGAGTAAGATTTCTTTGAACTCTGGCAAAGATAGGGAAAGATGGAAACATGGTCCTTGCTTTTGGACCTCCCTTCTCTCCTCTGTTAAATAAGAGGTTTGAATGAGATGACCAGTCTTGATATTCAGGCAATAAAAAGCAAGGACATGCTTCCTTCATCAAGGGTCCATGCTGCATCCCAATTTTCTCCTTTCACTAGCTATTCCCTCTACCCATCCAGACTGCCAGAGTATGTAACTTTCATCTTGGGTGATTCATCTTTTTCTTCTCCTGGCTTAGATTCTGCACCTGGCCCAAATTGGTAAGAAAAGGAGAAAATAGTTTCATGCCTTGACAAGACAATTGGAATGGAGTGAGGGTGGTGCTCCAGCTACGTAGTTTAGGGAAGGGTGGGGGAGAGATGGGAGTGGAATGCAAACTTCGGAAAGAGTTAAGGTTCCTACATGAGTAGCAGGCAGTATACGTATGCATGCAGGCATCCACGTACCCATACAGTACATGTATGTTTGCATGTATGTCCTGAATGTAGAAGTGTATGGGACAGATGTGTAATTCTGTTCAATATAGCTTGAGTGGCAAGGGACCTTTGAAGTCTTCTAATCCCACTCCCATTTTCAGATGAGGAAACTAAGGCACAGAGTTTAAGTGACTTGGCCAAGGTTTCACAGGTAGGAAGTAGCAGAACTGGCCTAGCGTTTTTTTGTGAAGATCAAATAAATTTATATATTTAAAGTGCTTTGCAAACCTTAAACCTATGCAGATACCAATATTAGTACCAATCAAGTTGATAAGGATTTATGTGCTTGACTCTAGGATATACATGCAAAAATAAAGCATTTATTGCCTTTAAGGGCAATCTATAAACAGAGGAGTAAATCTAAGTTAATTAGGAGTGAGATGAAGCTCACATCCTAGGTGATTTCATCTAAACAGATGGCTGCTTAGCCAAGCCTTGAAGGAAACTAGGAATCTAAGAACGTGTCTGGAGGTGATTTGTACTCTTGGATGTGTTTGCTAGGAGGCTTAGTCAGTATCTGTATGATCACAAGTCAGATCTTTTGGTTCAAATTGTGAAAGCCTTCACAGTGAGGCAGAAAAATAATAGATTTGTCATGCTAGTTTGAGAGGGTCAGCATGAGGGGGAGATATCAATGCTTCCCTTTTTTTCCCTTATTGAGCCCCACATGTGAGTGTGGTAGTAACTATAAAAGGGTTCTTGAAGCATTATGGCTCCTGGGCTAGTTTGCATTGATGGGCATTTCAGTGGGAGCCCCAACTTTCATCATGATTACTATTTAGTGATGGGATATGTAGCATCATCCATACTCCCTTGCCTAGGGCTCTGTAGGATTGAGTCTCTAGTAGTATTTTGAGTGAAAGTTTAGGGGTTGATTGAGCAATGAAAATAATTATCAAATTCTTACCATGTGACAACCTTGTGCTTGGTTGTACTTAGACAGCTATGATAGGGAAACAAGTCTAAAACCCCAGGGAGCTAAAAATGATATAGGCCAGGGTAGACCATGTGGGAAGGCAGGTGCCGTAGGAAACCAGAGAAGGGCGAGCTCTGCGTATGCAAGCTGGGTTAAGCAAAGGCTTGGCCTTGATGGTTGACAGCCAGAATCTACTGCATTGATTTGGTAAGGGCCAATCCCAGGGTCAGTGTGTGTGCCCTTGTATGTTTACATACTAACATTTCCCAGAGCCTACTTTCTTTCAGATCCTGCCCAAAGTCTGATACACTTTTTATATCTGAGTTAAAAGTTTCTAAAACCTTCTAATTTGTGAGGGAGTGTTTTTGTTCTAATTATTTTTTAAAGAATAGACTTTTTAGAGGGAAGGGAGTGGAAATCTTACATTTTGGAAGAGTTTTATTAATCTGTTTAGTGGAGAATTTCAGTCAAATTCTATCCAGAAAAACTCATCAGACCTCTCTTTCCAACTCTCCTGTTCACAATAGGAGCAGGTATGTATAGTCTGTGAGTTGAGCCTCTAATCAATCTTTTGGCACAGTGACTGGAGCAGTGGCCTTGGAATTGGGACATTCAAATCCAACCTCTGACACTTACTAGCTATGTCACCTTTGGCAAGTTACTTAACCCTGATTGCCCCTCATTCAGGACTATTTCTAGTGGTCCTGATTCATATCTGGCCACTAGACCCAGATGGCTCTGGAGGAGAAAGTGAGGTTGGTGACTTAGCCCTGCACCCCCCTCACTCAAATACAATTCATGTGCATGTCATGGCATCACTTCCCTGATGTCATGGTCTTCTTCAGAAGTAAAGGACAAATATTTTATTTAATATTCTTCAATGTTTAAAGGAGAGAATTCTTCTCTGTATATGGTTCCATAAGTTCTATAATAAGGCAGATGAATGGATGATGTGACCTCTGAAGTTATATTGATCCCAAGCTTAGATCATTAGGTTTCAGGGATTTTTAAAGAACTTGCTTTCCCTAAATATAAATTATACAAGAGTTTATTATTGTTGGCTTTGGGAATCAGAATTAGAGCTAGAAAGGATCTTAAGGATCGTCTGTAGTCAACCCATCTTTGGTGCTTCCTCATTTTTTTCTCTCAGGAAAATTATCTAGACTATAGATGATCCCTAGGATCATTTCTAGTTCTAAATCTGGGTTTTTCCTTATCAAAAGAAATGAGGTTAGTCTTGTTTGGAAGACACAGGCTGATCTTAGCATTGGAAGAGTAGTCAAAAATTATATAAGGAACTACTATAGGGTCCTTAATCAGGTCAGGTGCTTTAGGAGACAGAAGTCTTTTTCTATGGTCTATATCTCTGCCCTGTGATATCTCTTTGTGGGAGACTTATTTCTCTGTTTTAAAAGAGTTAAATATATGGCATTTGTTCATTGCCCAGAGTGACCAGGGAAAATTTCCTGGAAAAGGTGGGACTTCACTGATAATGAAGGATGGAGAAGATACGGCTAGAGAACTGGTTCTCAGATTGGGGAGCAATGTTATTCAAGGTATAGAAATATAGATACAAATGCTATACTTTGGGAAGTAGGGAAGAAACTGGTTTGGTTACAAGAAAAAGGGGGTACTGAAGAAGTTGGGCTTAGGTTGTGGAGGGCCTTGAGGCTAAGGAATTGACTTTATCTGGTAGATACCTGGGAACCAGTTGAGATTGCGGAAGTGGAAAGTGACATATTAAAGTAGATTCTTATGCACTATTCTGTAGAAAAGCTTGGAGAGGAATGCTCTGGAGACCAGATTATCATTCTGGTAGGAAAGAGCAATAGATTTGGAATTTGGTGGTCAGGGTTCAAATCCAAGCTGTCACTTTGCTCATTTTTAAAATATGAATGTTGGACTAGATGACCTGAAGGCCTTTCCAGCTCCCAATTTTTGATCTCTTCCAGCTCAGTGGCCTAAGAAGTCGTGATCAGGAGCTAAATTTTGGTGGCCATGAATTAGAAATGAAGAGGAAGGGTTGTAAGAGACATATAAGGGTAGAATGGGCAAGTCTTGGTGACTGATTTAGATGTGCTGAAGATGGTTCTCTAAACCCTGCCCTGACAGCCTCCATCCTGGGCTCAGTCAGAGGGAACTTTCGCTGAGCTGGTAGGTTATTGCTTCTCAATCACACTGGGCTGGGTTGGCTGGGAAGAGAAGGGAGGGAGGGAGGAAGCCTTGGCTGAATGCTTCACAATGGCTTGTCTCCATGGTGATCCTAGGGTGGCTAAAGCAGGTGGGCATGGAGCCACTGGAGTGGGGGAGGGGAGAAGGGAGAAGCTGGTAAGGCCAGACTGGGCTAGTCCCAGTCTTTCCTGACGGAGCTCACCCATTGTCATTCTAACCCCCCAGACAAATCTGTCTTTCTTTCTCTTTTTTTAGAGGAGGAGGGGGGCACACAATAAAGATTGACAGCATATTGAAAACTCTTTCTTGAGAGGCTGGAGTGATGGAAGGAAGAGGCATGAGACTGAAATAGCTCTGGCCTGAGTGATGAGACCTGGGATCTAATCTTAACTTAGCTTCTAATGGACTGTGGGACATTAGGCAAGTCCCTGAACCTTCATCTCCCATTCAGTAAAAAGAAGAGGTTGGATTAGATTAGGAATTCTGAAACCTTTCTTGTGTCCTGGACTCCTGACAGTCTGGTGAAACCCGTGAATCTATTTTTAGAATGATGTTTTTAAATGCACAAAGTAAAATATATTGGATAACCTAGGAAACTAATTATATTGAAATAGTTATCAAAATATTTACAAACAAATTTGAAGTCCCCAAGTTATAAAAAAAAAACCTGGATTAAATGATCTCTAGATTGATTTGCAGTGTTTCCATTCTAAGATTATATCCTTAGTTAGATTTGAGGGTTCAAAGGCGAGTTTATATTTGAGTTCTTCAGAGAAACTTGGCTTCAGATGGGTCTTCACCTCTGATAATGGGTCTCTGCTCTCTGACTTGGGACAAGAGGAGCTTGCAATCTCGGATGTTTGAATTTAGTTTGGAAAGTTTGAACTGATGCCTCTTGTATCCCTGGTCCCTGGTAGGGAGCAGGGAGAGAGTAAATTAGAAAGAGACAGCTGTGTAATTAGAGGAACAATGCAAAATGGGACATAATCCAGTGCCATAACTAGTGCTGCAGGTGGTCAGGAATTTGGGAGAAAGTACTGGGGACTTGGGGCAGACAGTAGGGAGGCTTCTTTGAAGAGATAGGACTTGAGCCTGGCCTTTAAAGATTCTTAGAGTAAGGTTTGGATAGTTTGATGAAGGAGGCATACCAGGTGGTGATGGGATGAATATGGCTATAAGACTAGGCCTAGAAACAGAAATGAGCTGGATGTATAGGCAAAGGATGGTGAATAACCAAAGAGGAAGGGCAGGATAGGAGAATGTTAGGAGGTAAGTAGAAGCAAGATTTTAGGAGAGCTTGCATGTCAAGCCTTATAGCTCTGAAAACTCTGACCTGGTTTTGGGGGCTTTGGAAAAGGACAGAGCTGGGAAGTGGGTGATTTGTGGGGTGGGAGGGAGACTGAGGATGAAAAAAACCCTAGACTGAAGGGGTGAAAGGGAGGGGTCAAGGAAGGCAAGGACTTGGAGCTTTCCATGAGTTGGGTGAGTGAGGAAGAACTGGGTTTTAGGGGCAGAGCAGGCATTGGGGAATTGTAGCAGGTAAACAGGAGCCTTCCTGGAAGGGAAATGTCTCTGAGTGCTCTGTGAAGCCAACTGGAAGCCACTTTGACAAATTACTCATGCCAAGCAAGTTGTAACTCATTTTTACCTCCTTGGGCACAGGATTTTTCACTCCTGGGGATGAAGTAGTTTCCTGAGTTGGAGATTTTCAGAGGAAATTCCACATTTGATCTCCTTTCTTTTTAGGAAAGGCAAACTCTTTCCTCCTTTCACTTTATTTCAAAATCAGTGAGCCCTTAGGTATTTCCTGTTCCCAGTCCTAGGCTAGGGTTAGAATAAGGTACTGTTATTATCTCTTATTTTACAAATGAAGAAACTGAGGTACAAAGTAATTAAATGACTTGCCCAGGGTCACACAGGTATTAAATGTTTGAATCAAGATTCCAATTCAAATCTTCCAAATTCCAAATGTATCTATCCATTGTGCCACCTAGCTGCCGAAAAAGAGAAGACACTATCTTTGTCTCTGGAGAGCTCAAAGCCCAGTTGAGAAAATGGGCTTCCCATGTGTAATGTTTAATAGGGAGTCATGGACAGAGGTAACTTTGTGGCAGTGAGTTTTAACGCTATGGATATTAGAAACAGGGAAGAATCAAAGTGGGCTAGACTGGTGAAGACTTGACAGAGTAGTAGGTGGTGAAACTAAAAGTTAGGATACATCTGCAGGTAATATTTCTGAGTCTTTTTTCAAGGACAATGGCTCTAAGGAAGATTCTGACTTTAGTTTTTCTTTGCTTCAAGCAATAAATTATTCCTGTGCTCCTAGGCAATTCCTCATCCCCCCCCCAAAAAAAAACCCTCTTTTCCTAGAGAAACTTGGGAACTAGACTTTCCTCCCTGATTCATCTGAGGCTACTACCTTCTGCCTCAATTCTGCCCATCTTCACTGAACCATCTAGTTGGTTTTCCAGAAGACGGGTAAGCAGCTAGAATCTGGGTGATGCTCTTAAGCATTTTTTAGGGTGAAAGCTGCGTTCCTTGCTTTCTGTTGGTTCCTAAGTTAAGCCTTCATTGTCCTTCCTTCCTCACTTGGAGTTATGAGGGAGGGAGAAATGATGGGGGATGGGAGATTTCAACAGGATGTTGAAACCCCCGGGTTGGGGAGGGGGAAAGGGAAGGAGTGCCCACCTCAGGTGGCTTGCTGCCAAAGCTCTTTGTTCTGAGAGTCTGAGAAGCGGATACCTGTAATGAAATGGGCACCGGGAGCCAGGAGTATTTCCTTGCTGCTCGCAGTGACTTAGTGGTGGGGGTGAGGAATGAGCTGGGGGAGGGGGAGGGTGTTGGGCAGGACAGAGGCAGTTGTAGCTAGTAGAGAATCGAAGGGAGACAAATAGAAGCAGAAGCAAGTTCAGCCCTGCTCTTGGAGAGGCTGCCCCCAGGAAGGGTGAGGTAGAACATACTTTTAGAAACGGCATAGATAGGAACACCTGCCAAGAAACTATCTGATGAATCAATATACAAACTGTAGTTAAGGAAATATGATTAAATACACTATTGGCTAATTAGCATGGAAGGCTTCCTGGGAGAGGCAGAGCCTGGGAGATGATAAGAATAAATCACATTTTTATAGCTTTACAAAGTGCTTTCCTCACAACCCTTTTAAGTAGTAAACAATACAATTCAGTATTTCTCGAAGTTTGAGTTTCAGGAGTTAAATGACTTGTCCATAGTTATGCCTCTACTAGTGTCAAAGCTGAGACACACTCTATAGTACTGCTGTGTGTGATGATATATGCTGAGTCCAGGACAGCATGTTTGGGGAGACTTACTAATCAGACAGAAACAGACCTCAGGATTTTGAATCAGGACTCATGAATTTGAGTTCTAATCCATATAAGTTTTGGCACATTTCTGTACTTGACCCTGTTACTTCTTCTGCAAATACTGGACCAGTAGTCTCAAGGCCTTCTTTCCCTCCCAGGCAGAACTGAACTTTTATTTGAGACTTTACTGGGCTGTAGAAAATAATAGAATCTAAAACTAGAAAGCACCTTAGAAGATGATCTATACTGGTGATATCAAACTCAACTAGAATTGGGGGCCACTAGTCTATACATAAGGATCCCCATGGGCCACACATTGACTTAGTTTTAAAATGCAATATTATCTATTTTATTATATTTTTTATAACAAATCTACCTATTTTGTTTATGTTTTATTTATTTTGTAAGCTATTTCCCAGTTACTTTTTTCTCTGCTTTACCTTCACTGAAATGTGTGGTGGGCCCTGTGTTGGACACCTGGTTGATTTTCAACTGGGTTTTTTATAGATAAGAAACTGAGGACAAATGAACTGCCCAAAGTAGTAAAAGACAGAGCCAGAATATAAATTTAGGTCAGCCTAATCCAATGTTCTTTGTACTATGCTACTTTGTTACTCTTTAGAGGAAAGTGCATTTAAAAACTACTTTTATATAGCATTTTTAAAGTTTTGAAGTATTTTTTCCTGTTATCTTAATGGTTCCAGAAGGGTGGGAAGGGAAATGATCATCCCCATTTTACAAATAAGAAATTGAGAGCCAAAGCACTAAAGTGTATATTTCAAAGTCTTAGACAACTTTAGGGGCTTTTATTGATGGTCAGAGGTTGGGAAGTATATCCACTTCATGTTTCCTCAGGCTTTCTTTTGGTGGGGCATTGGTTGGGTTGGGGAAGTAGACCACAGGGGAAGGAGACTTTTGCTGGTGATTAAGTGGGTGGTGTTTCCTGAGTCCTAACATCCAGTATCCTAGAACTTCTTTCCCATGGATTCATACTTTTACCTCATTCTAACTTGCCTTCTTTAGGGCTTTGAAGGGAGGGAAGATCTGCAAGACAGTAGATTAGAAGAACACATCTTATGATTGGATTTGAAAGTTTTGAATACTGGAATTCCATACCCCAAAGGAGGCCCCTCAATAATAACCCCATCCTTCTTCCACTTGAAAGTTTTCTCTTGCATCCTCAGACAACCCATCCTGCTTTGGACAGCTCTGTTATCTCACAGAGTGCCTCTTACAGAGTGGGTACTTCAGATATTGAGAACATTTCCCTTTCCTTTCAGCTGAAATCTTCCTCTCCACCTTCTTTTTAAGTGGTGCTCCTAGTTTTATTGTTTGAATTTAGGCAGAACAAATAGAATCACAATCCCTCTGCAGCAAGACAGCACTACAGATACTTGAAAACCATCATCATGTCTCTGCAAAATATATAGTTTTTACCTTCAAAAAAAACCTATATAGTGCCTTCTTTACACACATAGATAAGATTTTTATTATTTCCAATTGGTTTATCCTGGTCACCTCCCCAGATGTCTGACTTATTTTACTTCTTAAATTGTGGTATTTAGAGTCGAGCATAATACTCTTTTCATGTCCTCTGATCAGAACAGAATGTATTCATGCTAGTACATCTCTTAATTTTGGCCACTATTTTTCTATTAATGTATCTTAAAATTGTATTGACTCTTTTGAGTGTCTGTCATCCTCCTCCAACCCAGGGAGGAAGTACCTTAGAGGTAATGTCAATCAGTTTAGGTAACATAGGGCTTGAGATGGTCACAATCACTGACTCAAATAAAGACCCTTTGCAGCTATGTGATTTCCTTCTGAGGAGTGGGTCCTGGGCTTGGGAAGAGAAACATTGAGGAAAGCCCAGTGATTTGGGTTCTACCTTCTTCCCTCCTCCTCAAGCAACCAGTACCCTTCCATTCATCTTCCCTATCTCTGGTATGGCCGGAAGGGCCTGGCTGTGACTCTCATTTCCTGGGATGGTGAATAGACAAGCCTCCCTCTGATTAGCTCAGACCTTCCGCTACAGGGAAAGTGGTGTTCCGGCCTCCTGGGAGGCTGAGGTGCTGCTGGAAGGGCCAGTTGTTTTTTCCATACTAAGCTACCTTATAACAATCAGTTTATGTAACCCTGTAACCTTTAAAGGAGAAATCATGTGGCATAAAGATTAGAGAGCTGGACTCAGACACAAGAAAACCTGGTTCTGACATATCTCTATCCATTTCCATGAATTTATCATATATATAGATCATAATGTGCAGATTGAAACAATGAAAAAATAGGTTTGATTTGAAAACTGACCCCCCAAAATCTCTTAAAGCCCTTACCTACCTGTGATCTCTTCACAATGACCCCATAAGATAAGTAGTCACATTTTTAACCCCCCACCTCACCTTGGAAAACCCTTTTTCTTGTTTTGTTTTTATAAGCAATGGGATTAGGTGACTAGCCCAAGGTCACACAGTTAGGTAATTAAATGTCTGAGGTCAGATTTGAACTCAGGTCCTCCTGATTCCAGGGGCCAGTGCTCTACTGCACCTGCTCAAATAGCTTCTTTTGTATTTGTTTGCTCTTTTTATCCTCACCTAGCTTGTGTTTATCCTGATTACCAGGATTCTTCTGAGGGATCCTTGGATAAGTATTCACCAATGAGATGCTGAAATCATTTGTTTGGCTCTACTGTTTATGACACTAGAAGGTAAATGGAATCCAAAGCAAACAGTGATTGGTAGGGTACTTAACTTTTAGCCAGATGAAGTGAATGAGTCTTGGGGCTCCTTCCAGACTTTGGTCCATGTGTTCATCTATTAGTCTCAACTTCTTAGGATCGTGATCTTATAGGCTATATTATCTTATAGAATGTAGTTTTAGGAATGAATGGGGACTTAGGGGTTAGTGGAAGACCATAGCCAGAGGCCCTGGATTCTAATACTCCCACCCTTGATTCTTATTACTTCTGTAGCAAGTTCTATGGGCATCAGTTGCTGCATCATTGAAGGAGTTGATCTTTGAGATCCCTTTCAGTTCCAAGGCTATGATTTTAGGATCCCCTTCTGTCAGAGTAGAACAGAGAAACTCAGAGACACATAGGGACTTGACCACAGTCAAAATTGGCCCGGAGCCCAGGTTTTACGAGGAACAATCTTACTACTTCATGTTGTCTTCTCCTGCCTGAAGACTGGGGCAGGGGTGAGAGAAGACATGGTGAAAGGAGAGAAACCATCTGGGAAAGAGAAATAGGAAGTCATGAGGGAAGGATCTTTGAAGCACGAAGTAATGTCATGGAATGAGACCTGTTTTTGAATCACTGACTTAGGCATTTTTGAAACTTTGGCTACATTCAGTATTACTGTGACAGTACTTACAAGATCTTGCCTTTATATAGAGCTTTGTGGTTTATTAAAACCCTCTCTTCACGTTGTCTCTGTGAGGAAAACAGTAAGAGTATTTATATCCCTATTTTAGGAATAAGAGAGCTGAAGCTCAGTTTAAATGACTTTTTAGGGGAAAAAAACCGAAATAGTATCTAAATGGGGGACTGTCCCATCAGTTGGGTAATAGCTGGATATATTGTGGAATAAGAATGTTAAAGAATCTTTTTGTGCTATAAGAAATGACATAAGAGATGATTTCAGAGAATTGTGGGCAGTATCAACTGGTGTAAAATGAAGTGAATTGAACCAGGAGAATAATTTATATAAGGACAATAACTCAGTTAAAAAATAGTTTTGCAAGACTTAAGAATTCTCATAAATGAAATTACCTATATCTCCAGAGGACCGATGATTGAAATACTGCCTTCTGACAAGGGCTTGAATTCAGAGTATGGAAGGATACATGCGTTTTTGAACATGATTACTGTATGTATTCATTTCTCCCAACTATACTTATTTGTTACATTGATTTTTTTCTTCAATTGAGGAAGGGGAAATTAGCAACAGTGGGACAAAAAAAAAGGCCATTAGAACATTTTAAAAATCAACAGAGGGGAACTGAAAGAAGTTCAGAAGAAAGCACATACAAGCAAGATAGTTTTGAAAGTGACTTGGGTAATTATCATATACTTTTTGTTTGTTTCTTTTTTGGAGTTATATTTTTTTGCAAGGTAATGGGGTTAAATGACTTGCCCAGGTTCATGCAGCTAGGTAATTATTAAATGTCAGAGGGTCAGATTTGAACTCTGGTCCATGTGACTCTGGGGCTGGTGCTCTATCCACTGTGCCACTTAGCTGCCCCACTATTATATACTTTTAAAAAAGTAAGCACTATGAAAGTTTCTATTTTTCATATAATCTGCTTTTTGCATTCTATTTGTGCATGTTGGAAATATTATTTTTCGTGTGATTTTTAAGTTCAGAATAAAATTTTTTAAAATGTAGATAAGGAGCTCTGTCCATAAAAAAAAAATGGCTTTGTAGGAACATAGATTTAGAGCTAGAAGAGACCTTAGTAGCTATTTAGTCCTCTATTGAATGAAAGAGTACGTTGAAAAAGGTTAAATAACTTGCTCAGTTTGAGTATTTGAGGTAGAATTTAATTGGGAATAGGGAAGTAGTATGCACTAATAAGTGAAGATGAGAATTGGTATTATCAGATAAATGTGACAGTAGAGATTCTCTGTCACCCATACCTTGATAAAGTCTCTTTCTAGGGTGGGGAAGAAGTTACCTATTAAGAGAAACAGTCTCCTTTCCCCCCATTTTTAGCCTAGCTTGGGTGTTTGCACATTCCTCTAGATTTGGCTTTGTTAAGGAGATGGATGTCCTTGTTGACTTTGCTTTCCTACCTTTCTTTTCAATAGCTTTTCACATAAAAACTCCTCCTACCTTTCTGGCTTTTATTTTTCTTTATGAGTGGAAAAAGGGATGTTGAAATGGGGTAGGCCAGGGTAGCAAGTTGGCTAACCTTTATGGTATACCTCCACTAGATCCATCCAGACTTCTCTTTCCTGAGCCCTCTGCTCCAAGGCTTCATGCATTCCTGTCGCAGGACCTTTTTATACCTGAAATACCTTCCCCATTTCTGCCTTTCCACATAACAAATGGCTCCTAGCCAAAACTAACTTGATCTTAAGCTGCTTTGAGAGGCATATTGTCCAGAAGGAAGGATGTACTTTAGTCTAATCTAAAATATTTTGTTCTATTTTGGGCTCCATACTTATAGACAGACATGGATGCATGAGAGTATATGCCCAGAGGCTGGTGAGCAGAATGCTAAGAGAACTGGAAACCAGGCTGTATGAGGATCAGAAAAAGCAATTCATGTTCAGCTTAAAGAAAAGATGTACTCTGAAATATGAAAGTTGTCTTACATAATTGGAAAGCATATGGAAGTATATAGAAACAGCAGATTTGTCCTTGTTTCCTGAGATGCCAAAAGAGGATTAAGGAGGTACAGATTGTAGCAGGATAAATATTGGCTCTGCTCCTTCTTAGGAAGGAACTTCCTAGCAATGAAAGATATCCAAAGATGGGATGAACTCTTCAGAGGCAGTGAGTTGTCCTAGCAGTCATAAAGCACAGCGGGATGACCACTTGATTTTGTTGAGTTGATTCCTGCCCAGGTAGGGAGGTATTGGAATTGATCATCTCTGATGGACCTTCCAAATTTAAGACTGTGATTACCCCAGAAAGCCATTCCAGGCTTGAATTGATCTTTTCTTCCCTTCTTTGAGCACCAACAGCTTTTGTCCAGATCACTTAATTTAGCTTTTGACTCAGAGGACAAGACAGTAAAGATACTAATTTTTCCATTTAGAGCCCAATAGTCCTAAATTGACCATGACCTGAGATACCAGCTTGGGAAGAGAATAAGGGAAGGCAGGATAGTTGATGTGGGGCTTGTTCAGAGACATTGGAAAGTAGAAAGAGCACTGGTCTGAGAGTCAGAAGGCTTGGGTTTTGGATCTAGCTTTATTTTTTTTTAGGTGTTTTTTTTTTTTTTGCAAGGCAAATGGGGTTAAGTGGCTTGCCCAAGGCCACACAGCTAGGTAATTATTAAGTGTCTGAGACCAGATTTGAACCCAGGTACTCCTGACTCCAAGGCCGGTGCTTTATCTACTGCACCACCTAGCTGCCCCTTGGATCTAGCTTTAAAACTACCTGTGTAATCATAGGCAAGTCATTTCCCCATCCTGAGTCTTTTTGTCCACAGACAAGATTGTTCTGTGATGTAAAGAAGACGGGGGGGGGGGGGGGGGGGGGGCGCTAGGTGGCACAGTGGATAAAGCACCGGCCCTGGAGTCAGGAGTACCTGGGTTCAAATCCAGTCTCAAACACTTAATAGTTACCCAGCTCTGTGGCCTTGGGCAAGCTACTGAACCCCATTTGTCTTGCAAAAACCTAAAAAAAAGACAAAAGGAAAAGATCTGTTTTTTATTCTTAGAAATTTACAAACTAGCTGGGTTGATAAAACTTCAGAATATAAATGCAGCATGCATCTCCAATCACTGAGAGGCCACTGAGTGAGAAAGGAATATGAAGGTTCTTTTTATTACACTGGCCACCCCTCTGAACAGCCTGGTTCTTCTGGAGGAGACCAGACCACAAGGTCCAATGTCCAGGGACTTGGGTTTTTGCTGCCCCCTCTCCTTTATCTAGCTCAAAAGGCTTCCTAGAGTTTATATCCTTCTTTATCTTTTCAGCCCAAGCTTTTTTTTTTTTTACCTTTGAGGGTCATTTTCACACAAAAACTCCTACCTTTCTGTCTTTATATTTCAAATTTGAATTCCTTTTATTTCTCTGGTTTCTGATCCTTGCTTTTTGAGAGTTTTGAGTCTCCTGAGGGGCCATCACTTGATGGTTGTGAGGCTGGTATCTCCAGAGAGCAGGGTCATCTGAGGGGACAGACAGGAAGTTAGGGGATTTGGGACTGAGATGGGCAGGGTTAGGTTACTGAAAGAGAGAGGACTCAACAGGTGCCCAGAGCTAGGGAATAGACACTCATTTCAATTTTTCAGTGGGTCACTGTGGCCATGACAAGAATTTAACAGAAGGTAAGAATAAGAGTGAGATCTGTAAGCTTACCCTTAAGTTCATGTGAAGCTCCAGGAGGGAGGCAAGGTTTTGATTGTGGGTGCTCTAGGCTGGGTTCTCAGTACTTGTGGGAAAGAATGTGTTCACAGTTCCATAGCACATTCAGGTTTACTGAGAGCTTTTTTCATAGCATCCCCATAAGAGAAGGCATGTGACCAGGGGTATTTGGTAAATGATTACCAACCAGCTCTCAAAAAAAAAAAAGCCAAATACACATAATGTACTTTTACATTTAATCAGCATTATTAACACTTTAAGTTCAGTCTGCAAAACAATAAATCACATCCTGTTTTGTTGGCAGCTGACAATTTCCAAAGGGTAAATGCTCATGATGAAAATTTAGCAATTGACTCTCAAGGTTCAAGCTGGCTCTAGCACCTGTGGGTCTAAGAATCAGCCCCATTTTGCAGGTGAAAGACTGAGGCTTAGGAAAGTGAAGTGATTTCCCTGTGATCATAGAGCTAATAAGTGTTGGAGCTGTGATTCCAAAAAAAAGTTCTCTGGATCAGAAGAACATTGTACACCATAACAGCAACGTGGGGTTGATGATCAACCTTAATGGACTTGTTCATTTCATAAGTGCAATAATCAGGAACAATTTTAGGGTATCTGGATGGAGAATACCACCTGTATTCAAAGAAAGAATTGTGGAGTTTAAACTAAGACAAAAGACTATTACCTTCGATTTTTTTAGTTTTTTGCAAGGCAATAGGGTTAAGTGGCTTGCCTAAGGCCACATAGCTAGGTAATTATTAAGTGTCTGAGGCCGGATTTGAACTCAGGTACTCCTGACTCCAGGGTGGGTGCTCTATCCACTGCGCCACCTAGCCACCCCTATTACCTTTCATTTTTAAAAAGTTATATTATGTGTTATGTAATTCTGCTATCTCTTATATTTTATTTTTTCCTTAAGGATATGATTTCTCTCTCAACACATTCAATTTTGGTCAGTGTATACCATGGAAACAATGTAAAGACTATCAGAGTACCTTCTGTGGGGGTTGGGGGGAGGGAAGTGAGGTTGGAGGAAAATTGCAAAATTCAAAAAAATTTAAAAAAGAGAAAAAAGTTACACAGGGGAAAGAAAGTTCTCTGGATGGATGGATGGATGGATGGATGGATGGATGGATAGATGAACAGATGGGCAGATGAATAGATGGATGGATAGACAGAACAAACACTAAGGTACAGGCACTGTGTAAAAGCTAGACATAAAAATACAAGCAAGCAAGCCAGTCACTGCCCTCAAGGTGTTTACATTATAATAGAGGAAGGCAACATAAAGGGGATCTAGAAATGGAGATAGGGAGAGAGTGTTTTTGTTGGTGAGGAGGTGGAGTAATGTGGAGAGTGAGTTGAATTGTGAATGAACTGGAGATTCTCATGAAATGGCATTCTTTATAGTAATTTAATTTTTTTTATATCCCCAGTCTCTGTGCCAAATAAGCTATTTTCTTGTGACCTTAATATGCATTTAATAAAATAATTGTTCTACTATGTGTTAGGCACTGTGCTAAGTGCAAGGGATACAAAAAAAAAAAGAGGTGAAAAATAGTCCCTCCCTTCAGGAAGCTCACAATCTAATGAAGGAGACAACAAACAAATATGTACAGATATGTACAGGAGAAATAGGAAATAATTAAAAAGGCGAAGGCACTAGAATTAAGAAAATGGGAATTTAGTTGGATTTTTGTTGGGAAGGCAAAAGACAATTGCAATAGTTCAGACTAGCAAGTGATAATAGGGGTCTATACTGTGCTGGTGGCAGGGAGATTCATAGAGAAAAAGAAATAGATTGGTAAATTATGTAGAAGCAAAATCAACAGACTTTGGCAATTGATTGAATATGAGAAGCAAAAGAAAGGGAAAGATTGAAGATAACTTTAAGTTTATAAATAAATGTTGGAGATTTGTGGGATGATGGTGCCACAGCAGAAATATTGAAATCAGAAGGAGGTATTTCATTCAAACATGAGCTATACTTCCAAGAAATCCAGGAGAAAAGATGAGTAAAAGCTGTCTTTCCTTATCTGTGAACTACATATTTGCTCTTACATACACTTGCTATTGTATTCACTCTTGCCCAGGCTCTCACTATTCACCTTTATGATTACATATGCTTATGCCCCATAGGGTAACAGTTGATTCTCTTCAGCATTCCCAAGAACAGCAACTTCTCTGAAAGAGGACAAACAACCTTCCTATTTACAGGGGGATCTCTTTCCATGACTTTCCCTTGGTCTAAGGGGGGACTTTCCTCACAGGCCACTTAAGCCCTTCCTGTTATGAATTAAAACAACACACAGCATGTATGAAAACAAATGTACACTGCTGTTGTTTTTAGCTGAGTATAGAAGGCTGATGTTTAATTCAGGAGAAGAAAATATTTTCTCAGATGGCCAAATGCTTGTGGACCCCACTTGGGCAAGACTAAACAATTTGGGTTTCTAGAAATGGCGAATCTCACAGGAATAAATTAAAAAATTCCTGGGGATCCAGGGACTTCCTCAGGTACCTTCCCTGCCTAACCCAGGGTTGTTTTTTTTTAAGGTTTTTTTGGCAAGGCAATGGGGTTAAAGTGGCTTGCCCAAGGCCACACAGCTAGGTAATTATTAAGTGTCTGAGGTAGGATCTGAACTCAGGTACTCCTGCCCCCAGGGCTGGTGCTCTAATCCACTGTGCCTCCTAGCTGACCCTAATCCAGGTTTTGATGGGAATTTTTGATGGCCTTGATCTTGGTCTCAAAGGTGGCTTAGCTGATTTTGTTTGCATTAAGGCTAGAAAGAAATCTTTAGAATTAAAAAAAAAATTCTGAGCCTAAACATAAATAAAATGAGCATTTCTTTTTTTATAAAGAGAATATCATAATTCTTCCTAAAGATGCCTTCAGCCTCCAAAGAATCTTAGGAACTGTTAAGCTCATTTTCTCTTGGAGCTTCCTTCTAGTCCCCTATCCACCTGAACAGGTGAGGCTCTTTTTGGATTGGGCTGATACACACAGGGACAGGCTAGATGTCAATCACCCTTTCTACTCCTCAGCCTCTTCCCCTTGATCACTCAATCTTGGATATATCCCATTGCCATAGAGGAGAGTGTCTATCCACTCTTAACCAGACTCACTGTTTCTTTTAATTTGCAAATGTTTGAATAGATGTCTTTGGGAAGCATACCAGGAAATAGGAATTTAGATTTTGTTTTATGTCTCTACTCCATACTTAGAATTTCAAGCATTATAAGGACTGAGTTGGAAGTAACAAGTTAAAATCTGAGAGCTGAAAGTAGGTAGGTGGCATGTGAAATTAAAAAGTATGGGATTTAGTTGGAATGGAGACCTGGATTTTAATTCAGCCCTGACACTATCTAGGTTACCTTGAGCTAATCTCCCTGGGTCTCAGTTTCCACATCTACAAAGAGGGTACAATCTGCTTGTAATGCCTATTGCATCTGTTTGAAGAAGGTGTCTTGTAAATTTGAGATTTCATTCTTGATACTGCCTTCTCTTCTTCAGCATCTTAGGCAGTCTTTGTTTAAATATATCCAGTGGCAGCCAGTTTATTACCCAATGAGGCAGTGGATTAGACAGGTCTAATTATTCAGAAATTGTTTTCCTTCTACATTTGTACCCAAATCTGTCTCCTCATAACTCCCATTCATTGCTCTTTTTCCTGCACTCTGGAGTCACACAAGTGTACCATGTGTGATGTGAGGCCCATGGTGTTATCACAGCAAAGTATGATAGACATTCAGGGAAGCCAGTGGAGAGGGAGGGGGATTTCCATTCTCCTGTTGGGGGAATGAGAGGAAGAGGCTTCAGGGTGTGGCACCTGTGTCTGAGTATGAGATGGGACAGAGCAGGAATGATCTGGCTCCAGAGCTTAACTAACAATGCCTAGTATGGGAAGAGGGGGTAGTATAGGAGTGGCAAGAGAGCTAAGAATTTCCCGGGATTTAATGGGATCTTCATTATTGCCATTTTATTCAGCTGAAACAAGAGACTTGGTGGAAGTGAACAAGGGAAGGGTGGGCAGGCGTGAATTCATATCCTAGTTTTGAAATCAGGGAGTGAGGAAACCAGACTTCCAGGGAGGCAGGAGTGACCATGAAAACTGGGCTCAGAGTCATCCCTTGTAGGTCTCTCATTTAATAGATACTGAGACCAAGAAAAGAGAAGTGACTTGTCCAAGTCATATAGCACATGAGTAGGAGAACTAACTTATAACTCTTGATCCATGAACTTGTGGTTGTCTGTTTTTAAAGTTAACTATATCTCAGTATAATAAGTTTGATCCCTTTTTCACATGATAGCCCTTCAAAAGCTTGTACAGAACTATTTGTATACCTTCCTCTCCTGACTTGCCAAATCTAGTCTCTACATTGCCAGCTTCTTCGGTCTTTCCTCATGTAGGGTGAGCTGAGATCTTGCTATGGTCTTGAAGCCCTTTCTGTACATACTCCAGTTTATTTAAATACTTAAAATACAGTTGTTGGAACTGAACAGGATTCTTCAGATATAGTCAAGTCATGACAGAGCCTAGAGGACTATCTCCTTTTCCCAGGTCCACTATACCTCTCTTGATATAGACTAAGATTACATGAGATTTTTAACCACCAAATTACATGGTTGACCCCTTTAAATCTGCAGCTTGCTAAATGCTTCAATTCCTTTCTATAAAGGAACCACTGTCTGGTCATACCTCTACTATTTTGTGGAGTCAGTGTTTTGGGGACCAGTGTATCCCTATTAAGCTTCATTTTATTAGAGTCAACTCAAAACTCTTAACCTGTCAAGGGCATCTTGGATCCTGACTGTGCATGCCTTCCAACAGGTGAGCTACCTATCCAAACCTTTTGTTATCTGTAAATTTGCAAAAATGTCATATCTATTGCTTTAGCCAAGTTATTGATTTTTTAAAATGTTAAATAACAGATTCAAAGGCATTCCCTTAATGCACTCCACTAGAGATCCTCTTCCAAGTTCAGAGCCAGAGTCAATAAATATTTATTAAGGTCTGCATTGTGCCAGACACTGTGTTAAGTTCTGGAAATACCCCCCCCCAAAAGACATGATACATCCCCTGTGTCATTATAGTGAGCTCATACTATAATAGGGGAAGAGGAAGCAAAAAAAAAGTTGAAAATGGGATGGGGTGGCAGGGGATCAGGGAAGGGAATAATGATATCCTACAACTAGGGTTGAAAATAATCTGAGGAGGTATGAGTTACAGATAAAATTTCATTTTGCACGACTGTTTGGTTTCAGGAGATAACGAAGTTTTGAATGTCAGACTGGTGGGAAACAGTGAGCTCTTAGATGTCCATCCTCTCTAACCAGAGGGAGGGATGCCCCAGGGGCAGGGGGATATTGAGAAATTGTAAGTTTCAGAATTGATTTCACCTTAGAAATGAAGAGTTTCAGGAGATCAGCTACAGGAGCCACCACGTCAAACAGTTGACATCCAGTCTTTCAAACAATTCTAAGACTATAGTTCTAATTGTCCTATGTCTAGCCCCAAAAGTTTTCCAACATTTTCTTAAACTATAATATACCCCTAATCTGTCAGTTGAAGACTGTCACTGAAAAGAAATGAGATTAGTCTGACATGACTGGTTTTTAAAATTAAATTAAATTTCCTTTCATTGATCAAAACTCTTTTCCCCCTTTTTCCTTTCTCCTCTCCCTATTAAAAGGATAACAAAACCTTTGTAACAAGTATGCATAGCCATGTTGATTCTTGGTTAAAATTCACAGGGAAATATTTTTTCATTATGAAATATCAATTACAAAAATTAATGGGAAGTGTTCCTAATTATTATCTTTCTTACATTTGTCCAGGGATATTTTACAATTCTATAGTTATTGGCATTACATAAATTAAATATAAAATTTATTTAAAACTAGCCATGGAAGTGTCATCAGTCAACAAGTTCCTACTATGTACTAGACACTAATTGGACTATAGGCTAGAGATTTAATAGAAAAAAAAATAAAACAGATCTTGCCCTCAAGGAGCTTATATGCTATCTGAGGAAATAAAATAAACACATATAAATCAATTCAAAGTAAATACAAGGTTATCTGGGAGGAGAGTCATCATCTGAAGGGGACCAGAAAGGACCTCGTTTAAGAGAGGGTACTTGAGCTGAGTTTTGAAAACACCATAATTTTTTAAGAATCAGGTGAGAAAGTCATTCCAGGTCTGTTGGAAGACAACCTGGGCAAAGGTGTAGAGAGGAGATGAAATGTTGTTTGTGAGAGGCAGTTTGGCAGGATAGTCATGTGCATTTTATTTACTACTCCTAACCAGCTCTTTCCCATATTACACAGATAATGTAATAATTCTGAAAAGGGTGATTGTAGATTCACTATAGGTGAGGTTATGAAGACTTTTAAATACCCTATGGTATTTTATTATATTAAAAGAATAAAAAAGATTCTTTTAAAATAACAGGACCTGAGTTGTATAATGTTCTATGAGAGCTTTCCCCACTCTCCAAGCTACTAATGAAAAATTCATTGATTCTGTTGCTGGGGCATGCCAGTTACTTTTAGAAATGTAAAGTTAGGTCTATCACCTGGACCTGAAGATTGAATTTGTCCCACAGTGAGAGGAAGGGTCCAATCAAAATCTAGCTGTCACCTTCCTCACTTGCTAATTAGGGTGCTTTTATGTTTAACAATTTTCTGTCAACCAGTTTCACTTTTACTCCCATCAGCCATGCCCACAAGTTTCCTTGGGGTTTGGGAAAACTCAGAAGGGATCATCTGAGCTCTCCTTTGGGGAATCTGGAAAGTGGCCACAAACTAGATATTGCTCCATAGCAATTGGGACACAAAATGCTGTACATCTTTCTACAGGTTTTGTATTTTTATCTTAAAGTATTTTTGATGCTTTAAAAAATGACCATTTCCTGTTTTATCTCCCTCTCTGCCATTGACACCTCCTTTGTAACAATTTAAAACAGCTTTCTAAAGATTATTGGCCCATCTACTTTGTGTGTCTGTGTTTACAGCTTACTGCCCCCCCCCCCCTTCTCTACCTAGAGAAGGAAAGTGAATTTTATCACCTTGTCTCTGGAAACAAGATTAGTCATTGTAGTTAATCTGAATTTGGTTGCCTTTCAGTGTTATTTTATTTACATTATTGTAGTCATTCCATTATTGTAGACATATATTGTTCTCTCGAAGATTTTTGACAGGACTTTGGATCTGACCCTTGTTCTGATAACATTTTCCTTTGTATTTATCTTGTCCCTACCTCCACCTCCATCAGATTGAAAGAGTCATGAGAGCAGAAGCCTGTGGCTTATCTCTGATTTATTAGTGAGTGAACAGTGCCTGGCATAAGGTTAGAGGGATGACCATTTCATTGGATTGAAATGAATAAGGCAGATCCTGAACCCCAGTTAGAGTCCATGGGGTTTTCTCAGAGACCTCTGCTTTTGTTTTGCCTAACCTGCTAGAAGAACCCAAGGGATCCTCCCTTCAGTTCTTCATCCACTTCTTGACCTCTATCTTAATGTCTCCTCTGGCCAGGGACCTTCTCCATGATCACAGCCACAGACATCCTCTGGTTGTACTTTGAAATGGGAAGGAGGTGACTGGTTTTCAGGGTCAGTATGAGACAAGTCTGTATCAGGGGAGATCATTTCCTATTTCAGGGCAGCCAAGGAACTAATTCCACTCACAGCAATTTTTTCACTTGGAACAGAGGACTAGAAGGTCCCATCAGCTAACTTTTGCCTGCACATTGTGACCACATTGGCCTTGGAGCTCCCCCAGAATTGTGATTTAGATAGCTTATGCCATACATTTTCTTCTCTTCTTCCCAGTTATTTTTCCTGCAAGGTTCAGACATTTAGAGAGGTCTCCTGAAAGGTTTGAAGAAAAATATGAAAGCAATCATGTCAAACTTGCCTGTCTCATAGTCATCCAGCTTCTGTGCAAAGTGTTCTGAAAGTCCATGGCCAAGGGCGGATTGTAGGGGACCTTATCCCAAGCCAGGGAATTCAGAGTTACTATGGACCATGACTATGTTCCTGGCTCAACCCATTCTAGGTCCAAACTGGTATGAACATTTTGGCAAATGTAAAATTCTATTCTCTTCAGAATGCTTTCCCAAAGTGACTAGAGGAGCTGAAACCTTCCTCATACCAAATATATCCAGGTGTCTGGATATATTTAGATGTCATGCTTTAAAGCACCCAAGCAGAAGATAGTTTTCCTTAGAGGAAGGGAGATAGGAGAACCTGGGAAGGTTGTGTGTGTGTCTGTGGGGGTGACATTTCCTGCTTGTCTCCTCTCTTTCTGGCTCTTGCGCGAGCTGACTGACTCCTTCCTGGATAAGAACCTTCATAGTGGAGACTGCATTTCTGGCTCAGGTCTCACTCTATTTCAGATTCCCAAGTATTTCTGTTCCCTTGTCCCTGAGACCTGGCATGTTGTTCTCCCTTTCTTCCTGTCCGGGGCTCACAGACGTCAGCTCCCCAAGGAGCCTGAGTCAAAGGCAGTGACTCACCCGGAGAGAGGAGGGGGGTGGTGGATGGGCCTGGGGCTCACACCAATGTCCTGGCCACAGATTGCTTCCTCCCATTTCACAACCAAATCTCCTTCATGAGAGATGGGCCATGGATTTTCATGAGCCCATTTTGGGCCTAGGATTCACACCATAATGACACCCTGAATTGTGAACCTGAACAGATTGGGCCCAGGTTTGTTTATCCCTCAATCCAATTTTAGCAGAGCTGTTATTAAATAACAGTTGTGACTTAAAGGAAGAATTAAAGGCTTTATCTTTGACCCATCTGAGCTCTCATGTTTAAACACATGGTTGGGGAGAGCGGGGTGTCAGTGGAAAGAGGGATGAAGCACAAGGCTTGGAGTCAATTGTCCAGGTTTCAACTCCTAATGTTATGTTTGATCTTGGACAAGTAAATGTCTCCTCTTGGCCTCAGTTTTCCGACTGTCAAATAGGAAAAAGAATCCTTGCCTTGCCTCTCAAAGGAGGCAAGGGGAGTACTTTCTAAAGAATAAAGCAATCTTCATTATATATTGTAGAGCATCAGTGTGAACCCCAGGTAGTTTGAGTTGAGCACCCTTAGAGTCTTTTAGGGAATTTTAGAGAATGTTAGTCTGAGGAAGATTTCAGCTCCTCCAGTCACTTTGAGAAAGCATTCTGAAGAGAATGGAATTTTACAATCTCAGAAATGAAACCTAGTTAAACCCTGAGTTAATTCTAGATCTTCTTGACTTATTGCATGTGTGTGTGTGTGTGTGTGTGTGTGTGTGTGTGTGTGTGTGTGAGAGAGAGAGAGAGAGAGAGAGAGAGAGAGAGAGAGTGAGAGAGTGTTTATGTGTGTGAATATGACCCAATGTCAGACCAGATGGGAGGGGGCTAGTGTAACTAGTCTTTCCCAAGATGACATGGATACCAGATCTCCTTACACCTGTGACCATTGATCCCCAGGGGAATCACAGATCACCACTTAGCCAATCTAAGGTCTGCTCTGAACTGTTGGTAGACAGAATTACATGACCTTCTGGACTAGTAAGGATTTTTTGTTGGTTTGTTTTCTCGTCTCTATTATCTTCCTGTCCTTCATCTGTTCTTATAAACTTTAACCTGGAACCCTTGCCCTATATTTGTAATACAGATGGTCCCTTTCTTACCTCCAACTTGTTCTCATTCACACTCTTAACTTCATGCTTATCCTAATTTTATTCCCCAACCTTGACCCTGCTGCTTGCTATACCAAATCATAGTGTAATAGATTTCCCAGCTCCTTGAAAAAAGAGATTGTTCTGCATGTTAGTATGAGTTCATCTCTCTCTCTCTCTCTCTCTCTCTCTCTCTCTCTCTCTCTCTCACACACACACACACACACACACACACACACACACACACAGTTTCTCTCTCCTCCTCCCTCCCTTCCTGTCTCATTCTTTATCTTTTTTTCTCTCCTTCCTCCCTCTCCCTTTTCCTTCCTCTTTCTCTTTCTTATTCTTTTCACTTCTCTCTCCCCTCTTTATCTTGAAATAAGGAAAAAAATTAAAATTTTTTTAAAAAGAAATAAATAAGAGATTCAATCCATCAACAAGCATTTGTTAAGCATGTACTAGGTCCTAGGATTCAAATACAAAAAGGTTGTTCTCTTAGAAATTCTAGGAATGAAGTCAAGAAGACTTGAGTTCAAATTTAGCCTCAGTCACTTAATAATTGTGAGACCCTGGTAAAATCACTCTTCTGTCTCGGTTTCCTCATCTGTAAAATGGTGGTAATGATAATACAGTTTTTCCTTTCACATTGTGGGGACTAGGGGCTCAGTTCCCTTGCAGTCTGGAAAATCCATGTAAAATTTTTTAGCCTTTCTTTTGTACCAGAGGAGAAGTGAATTTTTTTTTTTGTTTTATGTGGCATTTGTAGTACTTTATTATAAAATTGGAGTTAAGTATTTGGTTATAGGCTTTGAGTCATCTGCTGACCTTCAAATGATGTCAGCTGGCTTCATGTGTCATCTGTGGCTTCCACAAAACTCTCCCCCCAAATTCCTATTTAATTTCTTATGTCAACACATGATGAAAAAAGCCACAATGTAGAAGGAATAACTTCCAGGGCTGTTGTGAGAATATTAGGGAATGTTTGCAGAGCTTTTCCTTAAAGTACCATATAAATCCAACCTATTATGATTGCTATTGTCATTGTGGTTGGTATTATTACAAGGGAGGGGAAGGCCAGTGCAAAGGCATAGAAATGGCGGGTGGAGTGCTATGTGTGTGGAACAAAGGCCAGTTTGGCTGAATCAGAAAAAGATGATTTAGAGGAATGAATGACTTTTCCAACTATTTCAAGAACTGTCACATTTGTAAGCATTTATATAGCACCGTAAGATTTGAAAATTGTTCATCATCTCCTGTGATCCTAAAAAAAACCTTTTGAGGTATTATTTTTGGGTATTAGTCTTTCCATTTTACAGATGAAAAAAAGTCAAGATCTCAGTGCGATTAAATGCCTTGTTCAGTCATCTTAGTTGTGTCTGACTCTTTGTGACCCCTTTTGGGGGGTTTTCTTGGAAGAGATACTAAAGTGGTTTTCCATTTCCTTCTTCATCTCATTTTACACATGAGGAAACTGAAGTAAGTAGGGTTAAATGATTTGCCCAGAGTCATATAGCTAGTAAGAGTTTGAAGCTAGATTTGAATTCAGGTTTTCCTAATTCCAGGCCCCCATTAATAAATGTGGAAGGTAGAATTTGAACTTTCTAAACAACAAGTCTACAATTCTTTCTACTAAACAATATTGCCTCTAGGGATTAGACTTGACAGCATCACAGAATCTTTGTGTTGTTTATTGAGGTTTCTTGTTTTTATATCACCATAATTACTCCCAGTATCCTACCCTCTCTCTCCAAGAGAACCATCTCATATAACAAATGGTTTTTTAAAAAGACAAAAAAAGAAGAAAGGGGAAAAAAATCAATGTAACTATATCAAGAAAATCAGAAAATATGTGAACTATACAATGCTTAGAGACCTCCCTTCTCTGCAAAGGAATTAGATAGAGTAGGATTGTCTTCTCATACTTCTTTTTTCTATCCATATCTGTTCTTTATAAAGTTGCAACATTTACTTTAAATTTTTGTTGGTGGTGTTTGCTGTTTATATTTTTGTGATTATGATTGTGATTATTATATTTCCTTGGCCCTGCTTATTTCATTCTGTATCAGTTCATGTAGATTTCTCTGTGCTTCTCTGTATTAATAATATTCTTTATCATTTCTAATAGAATTGTAATATTCCATTATACTTCTGTTACACAATTTCTACATTATTTCCAATTCCTAGCCATCACAAAAGGTGCTACCATAAATATTTTACTATATACAAAGACTTTCTTCTTATCATTGGCCTTCTTGAGTTCCAAATTTTTCTCCATCCCTCTTTTCCTTCCCCTGTCTTCAATTTGATATAGATTATTCATGTATAATCATATTAAACATTTTCATATTAGTTACATGGTCAAAGAAGAAGAATCAGAACAAAAGGGAAAACCACAAGAAAGAAAAAACAAATTTAAAAAGTAAAAATAGAATACTTTGATCTTCATGCAATCTCCATCTTTTTCTAAGTGTGGATGGCAGTTTCCATCAAGTCTATTAGAAGGGGTGGCTAGGTGGTGCAATGGATAGAGCACCAGCCCTGGAGTCAGGAGTATCTGAGTTCAAATGCAGCCTCAGACACTTAATAATAACCTAGCTGTGTGGCCTTGGACAAGCTGCTTAACCCCATTGCCTTGCAAAATCCTTAAAAAAAAAAAGTCTATTAGAATTGTCTGATCGCGGCATTGCTGAGAAGAGCTAAGTCTACCAGATCTATCATTTGATCAGCATCCAATATAGCTCTTACTCTGTACAATGTTCTCTTGGTTCTGCTAACTTTACTCAGCATCAGTTCATGTCTTTCCAGTTTTTTGTGAAATACACCCACTCATCATTTCTTATATAACAATAATATTCCATTGTATTCATATATTACAAATTTTTCAGCCATTTTCCCCAGTCGATGGGTATCCCCTCTATTTCTAGTTCTTTGCCGCCACAAAAAAGCTGCTTAACGTGTTTTTGTATATGTGGATCTTTTTTTAATTTATTTAAGACAGTGGGGTTAAGTGACTTGCTCAAGTTCATATAGCCAGGCAATTGTTGTATATGTGAATCTTTTTCCTTTTTTTAATGAGATCTTTGGGATACAGATTTAGTAATGGTATTGCTGGATCAAAGGATAGGCATGGTTTTATCTGCACTATTCCCTAGTATTTTCTAATTAAATTATTATTTTATCAGCAAATAGGGATAGTTGTTTCTCCTCTTTACCTGCTATTATTTTGAATGGGATTTGTCCCATAAAATTAATATGTGGTAGAGTATGCTCTTTTCTCAGTTTTTGAGAACAATTTCTGTAATCATTCTTTTAAAAATTTGATAGAATTGTCCTGTGAATCTGTTGGAACTGGCCTTTCTTTCCCCTTCCACCAATTTGGTGGTTTCTTTACAACTAGTTCTTTTATATCTTCTGGTCTTAATGTGATTTTTCATGGTTCACTTCTTAATTTGTTGATTTTTCTGCTTTTTTAAAAATCAGTTACTAAAGATTTATTGATACTGTTACTCTTTTCAAAAAATCAACTTTTCATTTTATTTAATCTTATAGCTTTTTTGGTTTCCAGATTATTTATTTCTTCTCTAATTTTTATATTCTTTTGTGATTATTTTAGTGTTTTTTTTAATTTGTTGACTTTCTAATCTTTTTAAATGCATTAAATCATGACATCTTAAGAGTTGGAAGGGATCACAAAGTTCAACCTTTGTTAGAAAAAGTCCCTCCTATGATGTATTGGATTATCTTGGGTTTACTTGAAAGTCCTCTAGTGAGAGGCAAGTCTCTAATTTCCAAGATAGCTCATTCCAATTATAAATGATTATAATTATTAAGAAAATTTTCTTTAGATAAAGCCTAAATCCGCCTCTTATCCATTGCTCCAAATTACTTCCTCTAGGTACAAGGTGAACAAGTATAGATACAACTTGTTTTAAAAATATAAAAAGATTCTTAGCTTTAGGACAAAAAAAAAATAGGTGGTGGGTCATATTTGACTCAAGGACTATGGTTTGCCATAAATTTTCTAACTAAAATGTGATAGTCAGAACTGAGTACAATATTCACATGTTATCTGACCATGGAAAAGAATATTAGAAGTGACTATCAGTAAAACAAATGTTCACTAACCGTCTTTCTCTAGTCCTAGAAACTTTATGTAGCCCCCAAAATCACATTAACTTTTGTTGTTATCACACTATTGAATTTGTAGTCCAATAAATATTCCAGTTCTATTTCAGAAAAACTTATCTAGCCCCACTTTCACTATTCTACATTTTTGTAGATAACTTTGGACCAATTGTAAGAGTTTTCATTTATCCATATTACATTTCATCTTAATAGATTAGGTTTGCCTATATCTACAATAATTCCCTGTTCTAATAGTCTAGTAACCTGGTCAAAAAAAGGGAAATGTTGGTGTGTCATGACTTGTTATTGATCAATATCTTAGTTCTTTGTGATCACTTCTTCCTTTTCTAGATATCTCCTACATACCCTTTAATAATATGTTCTAAAATTTAGACAAGAACTACTTTCAGATTTCCTAGTTTTCCAGTTGTCTTTCTCCTTTTCTTTTTTTAAAAGAAAATCAGCGAAACTCTTGCTCTTCTATCTTTTGGATTCTCTCCAATTCAACATGGTTTTTTAAAAAGATCATATATCTTCTGCCTTATTTCTCCTATTTTCCAGTGAACACAAATCAATTTCCCTTCTCCCTTTTCCCACATTGAGAAAATAAAAACAAAATCATTGTAACAGAAGTGCATAGTGAAGCAAAATAAATTTTTGTATTGGCCATGTCCAAAAGTTTTATCACATCAGAAATGAATAGTATAGCTTATCAATCCTCTGGAATCAGGATTGATTTTACTTATTTTTTACAGTTCTGTTGTTATTTTATAAATTGTTTTACTAATTCTGCTTACTTCACTCTGCATCATTTCATATGAGGCTTCCCAAGTTTTTCTGAATCTGTCTCTATATACATTTCTTTTTTTCTTTTTAGGTTTTTGCAAGGCAAATAGGGTTAAGTGGCTTGCCCAAGGCCACACAGCTAGGTAATTATTAAGTGTCTGAGACCGGATTTGAACCCAGGTACTCCTGACTCCAAGGCTGGTGCTTTATCCACTACGCCACCTAGCCACCCCTCTACATACATTTCTTACAGCACAATAGTATTCCATTATATTCATGTGCCATAATTTGCTTAATCATTTCCCAATTGATAAATCCCTTTAGTTTCCAGCTCTTTGACCCTAGAAAAAAGAACTGTCATAAATAATTTGTATATATAAGACCTTTTTCTCTTTGTTTTAATTTCTGGGTGATAGACCTAGTAGAGATACCATTGGGTGAGAAAGTATATGCAGGTTAGTGACTTTTCTAGCATAGCTTCCTATCTCTTATAAGTAGAGTCATTCATTCCCTTTATTAGAGATTCAGCTTTCATGTTACTTCAACTTTGTCCTTTGTGTATAGGCATCTTTATCATGTGTTTTCTTGTTGACTTTTTTCTTGAATTTTTTACCCCCTCAGAATTTGTAAGTGTCTTTATAGATATCCTTCCTAAATTGTAGTTACTGTCTATGGTTTTGAATTTGGTAGATACTTGCTGGGAATTTCTTCCATTTTTCTCCATTTTTGCTTTAAAGTCCTTTCTGTTTTTATTTTAAGACTCCAGACAAATTTATTCTTTTTGTTTGTTTTTTGCAAGGCAATGGAGTTAAGTGACTTGCCCAAGGTCACATAGGTAATTATTAAGTGTCTGAAGCCGAATTTGAACTTGGATCCCTCTGACTCAAGGACTGATGTTCTATCCACTGCACTACCTAACTGTCCCCAAATACATTCTTTTTTTTTTTAAGGTTTTTGCAAGGCAGACAGGGTTAAGTGGCTTGCCCAAGTCCACACAGCTAGGTAATTATTAAGTGTCTGAGACCGGATTTGAACTCAGGTACTTCTGACTCCAGGGCCCGTGCTTTATCCACTATACCACCTAGCCACCCCTTCCCCCAAGTACATTCTGTCATTCTTATAGTTTAAACTATATGCTAGAATTCTAATCCATTCTCAAAAGCTGGGTTTTTTTTAGTTCTTTGGTTTTTTGTTTGTTTGTTTGTTTGTTTTTTCGCAAGGCAAATGAGGTTAAGTGGCTTGCCTAAAGCCACACAGCTAGGTAATTATTGTGTGTCTGAGGCTAGATTTGAATTCAGGTACTCCTGACTCCAGGGCCAGTGCTCTATCGACTGTGCCACCTAGCCGCCCCCATCAAAAGCTGTTTTCTTAACCAGCTCTTCGTTTTCCAATCTGGACTTCTCTTTTAAAGCCCTTGCCTTTAATTGGCAGCTAAGATGAAAAACACCACCTATGACCCTCTTACCTAAGGTTCTAGAGTCTTCATTAGTGCTTTCTAGATTCCTGACATCAGAAGTGGGCAGTAGTCATTAGTTTTGGCAAGGCTTGAAGGAGCTCTCTGCCAGATGTAGGATCCACATCACAGCAAGAAATCAGACTTTTTCTTCTTTATAATCAGGTCTACAAATGGTCACTTCAGTATCCTTTAGTAACAAGTCACCAACCAACTTGCATACTTCCTCAAATTCTTCCTGGATGATCTCTCTTACTGAAATTGCCTATCATTCCATATCTTCATTTCTTGGAGAACACACATGTGCTACCTCCTCACAGAGTCCAGCATCCTTCTCTTTAGGAAGAACCTCATAACTGCTGTTTGGTTAAAGTGTTCAGTTATCTGTTTTCTGTTTTTCTACTGTCTTGTTGCTTCCTCCTATCCTTTTTCTTCTTTTTTCTTCCTATTGAAAGGCCTTCTCCTGGTTTTTAAGGAATACATTTTCCTTGCTGAAAACCTGGAAACTGGAGAAGCATTTTTAAACTTTTACAAAGGCATATTTACTTCAAAGAAATAACAACAAACAAATAGCTAAGCCTTGGTGGTACATTATTCTCATTTTCTTCTCTTGGGGAACTTCAGGATGATAGATCACTTGAGCTTAGGAGTCCTAGCTGCAGTTAGATAAATTGATCTGGCCTCTGTCCTAAGACTGTAATCAATGGGAGTAGGTGGTTTGCTCCTAAGGAGGGGCAAACTGGTCCAGGCTGGAATTGGAGCTGACCAAAGGTCCTATGCTGTTTAGTAATGGGATTAGTTCTGTGAGTGAACACTCCTTTCCTCCTTGGTTAAGAGAGGGAGACCTAGTCTCAAAAAACAAACACATTTTAAAGTGAGTGACCATTGCCTTTTCACCTTGGGTGAGAGGAGACCTAATCTCAAAAAACAAACAAAATTTCAAGTACTTAATACCTTGAAGACACAATATCAGCTCAGTTGTATCTAGATGCATTTTTGACTCCTTAAATAGTTTTGTTTCTTCTACCATTGACCTGGTTCTTGAAGGGTACTCCTAAAATCCTTTAGGGCATCAAATGCTCTACTGACTGAAAAGTAACATAGTGGAATGCTGGGGTCCCTTCCTGTCTTTTTTGGTTGGACATCACACCTTTCACCTAGAATAGAAAAGACTAAACTCAGAGGTCAACCACCAAAGCTCATTTTTCAATATGCCCCAGGCCTACAGATGTGTACAAATAAGATTATACAGGATAAACTGAGAATAGTCTCAGAGGGAAGAACTAAGATTTAGGAAGACTAAGAATTTTTTTTTGCAGAAAGTGAGACTTTAGCTAAGATTTAATGGAAGCCAGGAAGCTACTATGTGAAGATGAAGGAGAGAATTCCAGACCTGGAACTGCTAAGAAAATGGAAATAGCCAATGAAAATGCTCAGAAGAATTATATTGGTCTCTCACTGGATACAGAAAACGAGAAACCAAAAATGAGAAGGAAAAGGACTGAGCAAGTGAGCTGAAGAAGCATATGGGCCCATTTAATTTTTCTTCTTGAAGGAAAAATAGCTTATATTTTAAAGCATAAATAACATAACATAAAGACATTTATACATGGCAGAAATGCAAAGATCTTCCTGTCCTTGTTAAATTGAGTTCCTCCATTCCCTGTCACTCTTGCCAGTAGCTGCCCTCAAGCTCTCTTACTTTTTAAGAATCTTTACCTTTTTCTTTAGCAAGCCTGGAAAACTACATCCAACTTCCTTTCTCTCTTATTAATATCTTAAAATGTCTTGCACATTTGTTTTGCTTCATTCAGTCAATGGCATTCATTAATGACTGGTGACACAGAAAGGCAAATAAGAGCTTCTGTTCTCAAGGATCTCCGAGTTTGAGGGGGGAGACACATGCCAGTCATTATGTACAAACAAGATTTATACAGGATAAAGTGGAGATAGTTGCAGAGGGAAGGAACAAAGATTAAAGGAAATCTAGAAACTCTTTTTTAAAGAATATGGGCCTTTAGATGAAATCTGAAGGAAGCCAGAGAGACTCAGAAGTGGAAATGAGGAGGTAGAGAGTTCTAAGCCTGGTAAAGAACTAATGAAAATGCTCAGAGTTGGGAAAGAGAGTGATTCACAGAATTTCCAAGGTGTCAAAGGACATCTGTTACCTGAACTACAATCCTTTTCTTCATCCTCTTTCTCATCCTGCTTGTTCTCCTCTTCATTCTTGTTATTTTCATCCTCCTCATCCTCCAGCTTGGGTTCTTTTCTTCATTGTTTTTCCTTCCTAGGTTCATCTTCTTGAATTCCCTCTGCTGGAATTCTCTTTCAGCTCAATTCTTTCTCCTCTAGCAAGTTACTCTGGTTGACCCTAGGTATAGATTTTGTAGAGTCAGATTTGGCTCCATGTAAATTAAAAACTTCCTAACAACTAATAGTTACACAAATTAAGGGGTGGCTAGGTGGCACAGTGGATAGAGCGCCAGCCCTGGAGTCAGGACTACCTGAGTTCAAATCCAAATTTGACTTTAAATCATATTTCTGGTTCAGACACTTAATAATTACCTAGCTGTGTGGCCTTGGGCAAGCCACTTAACCCCATTGCCTTGTAAAAAAAAAAAACAAAACCTCAAAAAAAAAGAGTTACTCAAATTAGAACATGGTGCCTCAGTAGGTCTTGAGTTTTCCACCTCTGAAGGTCTTCAAGTAAAGACTGAATGACCATTTGTTGTATATGTGAGAATTTCGATTCATGTGAGAATAGTACTTTTGAAGTCTCTTCTGACTCGAAGATTTTTTGATTATACTGAACTAGGGTCTGCCCTTGAAGTTAGAAAAGAGTGACTCAATGGACTAAGATAACCCTTCTTTAATGGTGATTGATACCTACCTATCCTAGGTTCTCTCCTCCAGACCTGAAGCTGAGCTAGGGGCCACCCTCATCTTTCTTCATCTACCCATACTACAAAATCAAATGCCTGAGGTTTTAGGATGCTGCTATTCCATTCAGATGGTAGAATTCCTTACCCTCCCCCTCTCCCTATACTCAGTTGCCCTACTGACTTGGGGGCAAAAGAGAGGGTTAAACAGGAGGAGGAGCTAGACTGATGAGGCCCCTTTGGCTGTTCAGAACTTAGGCCTCCTGGAAATGTGCTGACCCTAAAAATAGACATATTTTAAAAATAACTTGGGCTGGGTTTTTGTTTTGATTTTTTCCCTTTTTTTAAATATGCAGCATTGGGAAAAGGTCAGGACTGAGGGGAAGAAGGGAGGGACTGTGAGTGGAAGCAGTAGTTTTAGGCTCCTTGGCTTGGAGTTTGAACAGGGGACATCCCAGGTTTTATCTACTGTCCTAGTCACTAACCTGATCTCCTTCCCTGCCCATATCCCTAAAGGAAAGGAGCCTTGTCCTTGAGAAGATCCATTGGTGAACTTTGGGCTTCTCTTAGGATGTAGCTGGTATAACCATAGTCACAGGTCAAATGTTCACATAGTAGGAGGAAATGCAAAGGTGAATGAACAATAAGGAATATTCCCAGAGAATAGAGAAATTACCTGTGAGGAAGGACCTGAAGGATAGGAAAATTATTAATTCTTACACTGTCTCTCTAAATTTCCCAATTGAAAGTATTATAAAATTCCTTCCTTACCGTAATCCACTCCTGTTTATCCATATAATGGTTAAGGGAGGAGAAACATCAGAGAGACAAGAGTTAGTCTTCTCTGGACTCATTTCCTGACCCAAGTAGGGTGGTTTGGTTCATGTTGTTAAGGGGAGAATAACCCATCTCAGAGAACAAATCCTTCTTTTCTCTCATCTTTGCTTTCTTGCTTCCTGAAGGGGTTGGGGGGGAGAGGTTTTGTTTTCTGGGTATCCTGCCTAATCTGTATCTCTTGGAGTCAGTATTTGTGTAAATGTTCTAAGCTGGGAAATATGTAGCTAGAAAGGCAAGCCAGGGCCTTTCAGAGGGTGTGGCCAGTGTTGCCACAGTCATAGAACCAATGTGGGGATGGGGGGGCTCCCACAGCATGGTGGTTGTCTTCCTGAGGGTAGAATTTATTCTGAGTCCTCAATATCCCACCTGGAAGCAATTTAATCTTGACACCCTTTACTCTCTTACCCCTGGAAGCTAAGGACTGAAGATATAGGGAATTATACAAAATTTAAAGTCAGTGGGTCCTGTGGTAGGGGCCCTAGGAATACCTTATGTGCTATTTGTCTTCTAGACTAGGGCTAGATTTGTCTTCTTAGTCCACAGACAAACACACTGATTGTCATTTGTACTCTCTCTCTGTCTCTCTCTCTCTCTCTGTTTCTCTCTCTCTAGTCTCCTGGGAGACAGCAGGAAGGTTTCATCAGTGCCCATCTCCATTGCTTCCCCAGGGAGCTTCCCCTCCCTCAGCTGAGTTGTCTGTGCCAGTCTCTGATGACCTTTCCATGGTGTGTGCTCTGCAAGTTGGATGTAGTGGTTAGAAACATGTGCATTTGGATTGTACCAGGCCTTTTCCCCACATAATGACCTGCCAGGGTCAGGGGCTGGGCAGGGATTTCAGTCCCCCATGCTTCACTCTGGGACCCCTAGCTGACCGGGCTCCTCCCAAGGGGACCAGCCTGGGGTGGAGCTGCCAAAGGGCAATGGAAAAAAACACCAGATCAGATCAGACTGGCATGTGAATAGCTTCTCCTCCTTCCCTCCTCCCCTATCCCCATTCCAGCCCAGACCCTACTGGGAAAAGCTGCTCTGGATTGCACGCAGACCTAACCAGCTCTGCCTGGCTTTGACTTTGTCCCTGAAAGCTCCTGGCTGCCTGGAAAGACATTCAGTCTATCTCCCACCCTACCCCACCCCCTCTTCCAAGTTTAGGAGCAAGAGGACACCCAGCCCTTTCCCATCAGGGTTCCGTGAATGTCCCTTTCAGGCTGTGGAGCTGAAAAAAAGGCTTGTCCTTTGGGGAAGCAAGGTCTTTTTTTCTGATTAAGTACCTGGTTCTCCTGATCTGGTATAACCCCCTCCTTTAGGGCTGATTTCAGACCATTAACAAAATATTAATGGTCCAGGGGATTTTAGAGATCATCTATTCTACATCCTCATTTTACAGATGGGGAAAATTGAGACACGGAGAAATATATGGACTCATCATTAGCTAGTGGCAAAGATGGGGTTCAAAACCCAGGCCTTTTGACTTTAAATCATGTTTCTGGCTCTAGGTTTTAGACCTTGGACTAGATTTTTTTCTAATTCCTGTAAATCCCTGCTTTTAGATTCAACAAATTAGAAGCTGGGATGGTTAGAGCTGATAAAGAACAGTCTACCAACCCCTAAGGCTTTCAGGTTTTCATTTGAGATAATACTGCTTTATGAAAGGTGAGGAATAGTCCAGCTATGGGATTAACTCCTTCATCTGGGTCCTGATGAAGGGACAGACAGCTAATGTCAGCCACCGTGGACAAATGGAAGTTGGGAAGAACCTTAGAACTGGTTTAGTGGAAATCTGTTAGATTTGATGTCTAATTAGAGCTTTGATTAGACTGGCTCTGTGACATTGGACAGGTGATCAATTCAACTCTATGGACTTGTTTCCTTATCTATAAAATGACAAATTCCACAGTGTGATCTAAGTCTTTTAGTGCAATGACATTAAATTCAATGACAATCGGTAGCCATTTTCCCCTTCACTCATCCTCAGAAGGAACATGATTTGCCCAAGAATTAAGTCAGGACAGAAATGCAGGAATTTGTTTTTATTCTACCATTCATGTTTTAATAATGAGGACTTTTGTTTTCTTAATGTAATTTAGAGAGAAGACTTAGCTTCTTTTGAAAAACATATTGGGGGGGGTTCAGATAAGTGGTGAAGTGGAAAGAGCACCAGCCCTGGAGTCAGGAGGGCCTGAGTTCAGATGTGACCACAGATAATAATTACCTAGGTGTGTGACCTTGGGCAAGTCACTTAACACCATTGCTTTGCAAAAAGAAAAGAAAAAATATCAGGCAATTAGATGGCTCAGTGGTTATAGTATTGGTCCTGGAATAAATGTAACCTCAGCCACTATGGAACCTAATGAACTTACTTGCTATATGATCCTGGGCAAGTTGCTTAACCTTGACTACCTCTGATAAGAAAAAGAAAAATAAAAAATTTCATTAAAAAAAGTTAGGGAACAGTAAAGGTTGGAATCTATATAAGGAATGTTCAGAGAAGGGAGAGTCTAGTTACTGTGCCAACAAAAGAAAAGGGGTGAAGAACTAAGGGTTTTGCTAAAGGGTTATGGAGAATGATTAAAGGATGTTTTAATTACTGGGGCCTTCCTGAGAAATGGGGATCGTAATAGGGGTCAACATCTTCATCTTTATCTCTACTTACCCAAAAAGGTTCTGTCTCTGCTTTGAATCCAATATCACTTAATGGGGAGAACAAGAAGGGAAGAGAATGAGCATTTAAATGGTCTTAATTCTATACTGGTGCTAATTTACAAATATTGTCTATTTGATCTTTCACAAAACCCCTTCCAGGTAGGTGCTTTTATTTTTCCCATTTTATAGCTGAGAAAATTGAAGCAAAGAGAGGTTAAGTGACTTGCCAGGATCCCACAGCTGATGTTTAAAGAGGGATTTGAATTGATTCTTCCTCACTCCAGTCCCAATATTCACTGTAGCTCCTAGCTACCTCTAAGAAACAGGAATGTATGGTAGAGCTGGGACTCATAACCTCATCTTCTGCCCCCAAGTTTACTTCTCTTTTGACTGTCCTATTAGATTGCTTGTCCATTTTGGGCAAAATTTCAGTAACCTTCCCTGCTCATCCCCTCTGTATGATTTTGTGGGGTTTTTGTGTCTCTCCATTGTATGTCTGTCATTTTGAGGGCACACTCCCCTGGGCAGAGCAGCCCTCTTCCTCCTTTCCTATACCCAAACCCCTCTCCTAGTCACTATGGAACCCAATCCAAACCTAAACACAATGGCGTACAGAGGGAGCAGGGATAGCTGTTCTTCTCCCCTCTAATGGTTTCGGTCAGTCCAGCTTTCTCGGGTAGAGCTCCTTTTATAATTCTATAGATTTATATTGTGTGGGTGGTACTACTGATGAGAGGTTCAGAGATACTGACTTGACAGAGTAATTATGAGGGAGAAGAGAAACACCCAGACTCCTGGACTGGGGGAGAGAGGGAAAGAGTTGATTTTGAGCTGGAAAGATTTAACCTTTCTTCCTTTTCATTTCCTCATCGACAAAACAAGAGGGTTGGACCAGGCAGTCTCTAAGGTCCTTTCCATTTCTCATTCCCATGATCTTACTGTGCTGAGGTGTGTTTGATTATATGTGTGAATGAATGAATGAAACAAGCATTTGCTATGTGTAAAGGACTATCCTAAGGGTCTTTACTTAAATCCAAATAAACAGAATGTGTGCATGTATGAGACACATAAAAGTGTGTGTGTGTGTGTATTTGGAAATAGAAGCTATAATAACCCAAGGCTCTGATCCTATGGGAATCTCTGTTTCTCCTGGCTCTGGAAGACTAGACTTCCCCTTGATTCCCTCTGGCCCTGGTTGATGATTGTTTTTGGTTGGTTGGTTGGTTGGTTGGTTTCTTGTTCTTTATTATCGAAGAAGACCAAAATGACCTCACTATGTTTGAGACAAATTGCAGTGTGTCTGACTGGCTGATCAGACCAATACAAGCTTGGAATGCTCTACCTCAGGTTGGGCACAAATAGTCCATGTGAATACCTGGGGTGGATCCTCTAAACTGTTTTAATGGAGAGCCTACTCACTGCTGTCATTCCCTTCCCAACCTGAGACCCAGACTGTCCTACCCATGGAGACATGTGTGATGCAGGTCCTTGGAGAAGTGAGGAATGGAAGGGCCAGCCATCTCCTCAAAACCTACCCTTTAGGAAACAGGAGCCCACTCTCCTCTTGGGAAGAATCATGTGTCTTACTCCATTCTTCCCAGTCTTACTCTATTCTTCCCAGAAGGAATCTGGTTGGCTGAGCTGTGTAGACAGTTTGGCAAATATGAATTCATCCAGGTGCTGTGGTATGCATAGTAGGGGTGAGATCATTGTGGACTGAATAGGATAATAGGATCACAGATGCAGAGCTGCAAAAGACTTTAGGGACCATCTAGCCCAATCCCTGCACTTTATAGATGAGGAAGCTGAGAGTCTGAGTGACTTGCCAGGATCACATCATAAATATCCAAGGCAGGATTTGTACTCAGGTCTTCCTGAATCCAAGTCCAGCCCTCTGTCTCCTACTCTCCCTAAATAATTGAGATAGATTTTACAGAGGAGTTTGGAAAAATAGGACTGAGAAATTGTCCTTTTTAAAATATTTTACTGCGCAGTACATCATGCAAAAAAGAAGTCATTTCCCACTCTAAGCTTCAGTTATTCCCAGATGTGAGGCTTTGGCCCTTCTGTCCATAGTGGAGAGGAGTGTGTGAAGAGGGGGTTGTGACTGTGGGCAATATGAGTAGGAAAGATCTCCTACTAGGAAAAAAATTCTCTGGTTAGTTTCCACATCAAATTCACAGCAGTTTTTTTTTCACCCCAGAGCAACCCCAGCCCTGAGGTCCCTTGAGAATGTGGGAAGTTGAGGTGGGGCTGGGAACCTCCAGAGAAGTTGGATTCCTCCATAATTTGACCCAGGGGCAGTAAGAGGGAGATTAGAGGGAGCTTACCTTCTCAGGAATGTAACTTTGCTTAACTTTCCTTGGAGGAAGAATGTAGTGGGAGCCCCCTCATTCCCCACCCCTGAACTCTAGAGAGCAATGGGAATGGGGAATGTTGTGAGAGTGTGTGAAAGCTTCCTGGCTAAGGGAACGAGAAAGACCCAAGAAGAGGTGCCCCATTCATTCCGGCAATGTCATCTTGCATCCTTCTTCCTCTTCACTGTCAGAGCTACTTCCCTACTCTGGAAGGCTCTGGAGCCTTAATCATGCCATGTTCTGAAAGTCCTTGCAAGGAGACAAGGTTGACATGGAAAAAAATAAGCAGAGAGAAAGGGAGAAAGTCAGAGAGAGGAAGAGCTTGGTGTGGAATTTGAGATTTAGAACAGCATAGCATTGAAAACCTTTAAATGCCTTAGAAGTCATCCTATTCAGATTCCATAATTTAAAAACGAGAAATTTGAGAATCAAGAAAGTGTTGAGATTTAGTACAAGTCATACTTAGGAGAGCAAGAATTTGAACCCAGGTCCTCTGATTACATCCAGTATTCTTTACATTGTGACTTCCTCTTTTTTTTTTTAATTTGTAAAATAATTTGTTTTCTTTAACATTTTCTTCCTCTTTTGAGGCATCTTGGATAGCTTGGGGAAAGCATAAGTGTACTTTTGGTGGTGGGGAACAGAATGTAGCAAGATAAATATCTTGGTCTTCTTGCTCCCTCAAGAAGTAATTTGTAGGGCTATTTTCTGAGAATGAGAAAACTGCCTCCTAAAGGCAGAGCAAAATTACTCAGCTTACCTAAATCTAGATCATCAGTAGACTACACCTTAGCCAAAATCCATACTTGTTGAATTTTGATTGATCTTGGAGGAGGGTTGTGGGGGAGGGGGGAGTATTGGACTAGAGAAGGGCTAGATCCCTCAGGGCAGATTCTGAGTCTCTGTCCCACCAATTCTTTATCCATAGTGGAGGAATCCAAGACACTGGATGCTCAAGAGCAATCTCCCTGTTAGACATACTTCATCTAATGGATCTTGGATGCTTTGGGCAGAGTACCACGGGACCTGGCTGGAGAAATAACATTTTCTCTTTGAGGCGAAAATATTGCCATGAATGGTACTTGGGTAGAAAAAAAGAGGATAATGATCACAGTATCATAGGTCTAAATCTGGAAGGGACTTCATTGATCTCAGTACCTGAAGGAATCAGGAACTAGATGAAGAATTCATTCTCTAACAGTCTTGTTGACTTCCATCTTGGGACCAAATAAGGATATGTGCCTAGAAGGGAATACCCTAAGAGTGCTCTAGTCTTTGGGTCCTTTATCCAGAGAAGAAAGAGACGGCTAGATATTCCCATCCCCCCCTCCCCAGCCAGCTCTGGGCAGGAGAGGAAATTTCTTTGGTCCAATGACCAGTCCTTTGGGGAAAGTGAATGCTGCCTAGGCAAGGAGCCAGCCTCTCCCCCTCATCTCTATCGCTCTCTCTCCAACACCAGGCCTTTTTGACAGGATGATGAATGGGGAGATCCTCTAAATAAGCTAACTGCTTTAAGGGTGAGGGGGAAGGGATTCCAGCCAGGGCCCCCCAGGCCCTTGCACATATTAGATACTGACTGATAGACCCTGCTGAATCTTCCAAAGCTAATGGCTAAATTTCTGTGTGAATAATCTGGGCCACTTTTCAGTTTTGTTTCCAGACTTGGATGAGGTAGGGTCTACTGAGAAATCCCTCCATTTCCCTTCTTCCCGTGATCTTCAACTGTACTGTATTCCTGCTTTGGTGACACATCTCAGCTTCCAGTCTAAGCTATAAACTGAACCCTAACCCCAGTCACAAACTAAGATGACATTCCCACTATAGACAACAACAACTTACACAGATGTTCACAAGGGAGCCAGGCCAAAGAGTAGCAATGTCTTGGTGTAGTCCATCTCTGATGCTAAAGGATAAAAAATAAATCCTAGAATATCATACTGGAAAGGAGATTGGGAGATTATCTCGCCCAGAAGAGTCACATCAACCTAGTCTACCGTATTTCCAAATGCAGTTCCTATCCAATCTTAGTATACCGATGGATGAATTTTTTTTAAAAAAAAAATGATTTTCTAAGTCTTTCTGTATGGTTTAGCAGCCCTTATTTTTATTTGAGATTGACAACATTGATCTAACCCTCATTTTACAGATGGGGAAATGGAGGCCTTGAGAAAGGAAGTGACTTGCCAAGGTCCCCTACAATTTAGTACAGAGCTAAAACTGTTCCTATTTCTATTGTAATTATCTCTTCCTCACAAAAAATTATCTGCTAAAGTATCTATATGAATGAGATTCCAGGTCCATCAAAGTATGAAAGAGACAGCCTTATCAAATAGTATGCATGCTACACTATACCATAAGCAAGTCCTTGGTCTAGAGTCCCCATGAGAAGGATTTAAGTCTTTCAGAGAACATTAACACTCCAGAGAGTCTTCATATCATGGGATCATAATTTTAGAGTTTGAAGAGATCTTAGCAGTCATCCCATGAGCCACCTTATTTGCCCATGGTCACACAGATAGTGGAAGCAGAATGTGGACCTAGATTATTTCTCTCTCTCTCTCTCTCTCTCTCTCTCTCTCTCTCTCTCTCTCTCTCTCCCCTGTTTCTACCTCTTAATTAAATGCACAAAGATCTCATGCAAGCCTTGTTTATCTTTCTGGAAGGAGACTGATGGGTTGGGGAAATACTGTAGCCAGGCAGACATTAACCCAGGTGGTCTTCTTTGAAGACTTAGTCCATTCCCTTTATCATTTTTCTTACCTGCTTTTTTTCTTTTGCAGCTCTTTCACGTGGCTTATGTCCTCATCAAATTTGCCAATTCCCCACGGCCAGACCTTTGGGTACTTGAAAGATCCACAGATTTTGGACTCACCTACCAACCTTGGCAATACTTTGCCTGTAAGTAGAATCTAAGCTGTGACTCCTGACCTTTCTGCCACAGGAGGGAAGGATATGATGGTGGAGGCCTAGGAGAAATGGGACATATGTCCATAGGATCTGGAGGGCAAACTTAAACTGTCTACCCTTTGTGAGGGGGCTCTCTGGCTCCATGAATACATCAGTGACAAGGTGGCATGGGAAATACCAGAGCGCTGTTTCTACACTTCTCAGCCCCATCAGCCCATGATGCCTGGTATTTTGGCTCTAGCTGTTGCCAAGATTGTGCTTATAGATAAGTAGGGGCCATACTGTCTGCTTCTTAGGTAAATGGGATATCTTCCATAATTCCCATCCTTAACATACTTCTCTGAGTTCTCTTTTTTGAAATCTTCACCTGCTGTTCTGGCCTTTCTGATTTAAAGGACTGTCCTTTGGAAATTCCATGATCTAGTCTTTACTTTGTCACTGACCTGGGCCAATCACTTCACTTTTTTGGGCCTCAATTTCCTTATTCTTTAAAAGGAAGGGTTTGAATTATCCCTTTCAAGCCTATAGTTTTTTTATTCTTAGGTCCCTTCTGCTTCTTAGATTTTGTTTTAATGTTCCTTCTATGTCTGACAATTTTAGTTCTCTGTACTAAGAATTCCTTCTATATTTAACATTCCTTGGTTCTAAGATTCCCTCCTGTTCTGATAGTCCTTATTCTGTATGTTAAGATCTTTTACTCTGACATCCCTTGTTCTAAGGGTCCTTCAACTCTCTATTCTAAATTCTGTTCTAGTTTGAACAGTATATACTCTAAAGTCCCTTTAAGCTATAATATTCTGTGATTCTAAAAAAGTCCTATTCCCATGGCTAGCTTAATTGTAAACTTGGAGACCCTGGTGACCCGTACATTCTCTTCCCCTTCTTTATCTTGATTCCCTCAATCCCACCTCGAGGCCCTAGGGACCCCATGTCTAGGAGACAAACATAAATAAACTTTTTTCCCTCTGAAGTATTTGAGGCTAATAGATTTTCCCTTTCAGGGTTGTTTCCATTTTAAAAGGAAAAACCTGGAGAGCATTACTTACACCTTGAATTATTGTTTTGCCTGTATTTGTGTTATCTTCCTACTAGTCTATAAATCTCATAGGACCTGGACTGTATCATCTTTATCTTGAATCCTCCCCACTCCAAGCTTGATTGCCCTGTGTCTGGCACACTCATAACAGATACATATCTCAAGAAACTCAAGATTTCACCTAAGATTTAAAAAGTACCTACTTTAGAAAGCACTAAGGTACTGTGTATGTACAGAAGTACAAATGAAACAGTCCCTACCCTTTAGGGATTTATTCTGCTATTGAGATGTAGAGACAAGAATAATATAGGTTAAATTAAAGAAGGAGTGGAACACTATCAGCTTTGGACTGTAGGAAAGGTTTTCTGGAGGAGGTACCACTAGAGTCACCATTTTTCTCTTCTCTCCATCTCCTGCCCTTGTACTAGGGACTTAATGCACATATTGACTCTCCCTCAAATACACTCATCTCTCAGTTGCTTAGCCTGCTCCAGTGAGCTATTCCTCTCCCAACCTCTGAGTTCAAGAATTCTGAAATCCATCCCTTTATCTAGGCAGCATGGTAGAGCAGTGGATAGAGTGAGTGCCAGCTCTTGGAGTCAGGAGGATCTGAGTTCAAATGTGAACTCAGACACTTAGTGGCTATGTGACCCTGGGCAAGTCACTTGATGCTGTTTGACTCAGTTTTCTTCTCTGTAAAAAAAAGAGTTAGAGAAAGAAATGACAAACCCCTGTGTATTTGTCAAGAAAACACTATGGTCATGAAGAGTCAGATATAACTAAACAATAACAAAATGGAATAATTATGTTCCTTTAAAGACGTAGACCGGTTCAGCTTTGGATAGTTTGATTTTGAAATGATGAATAGATATCCAATGATAATTATTTTTTTTAGGTTTTTTGCAAGGCAAATGGGGTTAAGTGGCTTGCCCAAGGCCACACAGCTAAGTAATTATTAAGTGTCCAAGGTCAGATTTGAACTCAGGTGCTCCTGACTACAGGGCTGGTGCTCTATCCACTGCACCACCTAGCCGCCCCTCCAATGATAATTTGATCAGGAGAAATTAGCATTGAAGATATAGATTTGGGAATCAGCTGTGTTGAGATATTAATTGAACCTCAAAAGGGTAAGATCACTAGTGGAGAAAGGAAAAAGAGATAAGAACAACCTAAGATGGCAAACAAGTTCATATCAGGTTCCACCTTTTCATTGTGGCCATGTTGACTTTATCAGTTTCTCATATCTTCTGGTGAAATCTGGAAGCTTCCTAACTCTCCCTGAAACATTTACACCTGGCCCATAATATCTGTTCTTCAGCATCCAAGAGGGACTGCATTGAGAGGTTTGGACCACAGACACTGGAGCGGATCACTAAGGATGATGATGTCATCTGTACCACTGAGTATTCTCGCATTGTACCCCTGGAAAATGGGGAGGTAAGACTGTGACTGGTGGGAGAATGGGAATATAAAGGGATATTTCAAGGGGTAGAGATGGAAATGGAAGGTATCAGATGCAAACATGAGGTGGAGATTTAAGGGGGCAGGGAATGAGGGAATTGTCTCAGGGCGATGGAGTTGAAAGGTTAAATCAGCTGTGGAAAAGGTTTCAGAAAATCAGGTATATAAAAATGTCTCAATTGAGCCCCAAATCTTCTCTGAGCTCTCTATTGAGACATTGGGAATAGAAGCCTGTGTTTGCTCTACAGATACTTGGAGCCTACACACAGATTCTCTCAAAAGTCCAACCTATCAGCTTATTTGGCTTGCTGCCAGAGTTCTTTTAGGCCCTGGCATATGGCTCTCTAGTAGAGGCAGAAGGAAGTGGCAAAGTCCTATTATTTGAGGGCACTTCCAGATTGAGGAAGATTCAGCACCTGTTCTTGGGGAGCACTCTAGTCAATGGGAAATAGAATATGAAGAAGATATATGTCCTTAGGGAGTCTATGACGTGAATTAAAATAGCATCTGTGCTTGGGGTTCCCTTTGTCTGAAAACTCAATGTCAGCTTTTGGGAAGTCCCTTGTATGAGGAGAACACAGAACCTGCTCTTAGGGGAACCCTTTTTTTTTTATTTATTAAGTTTTTGCAAGGCAATGGGGTTAAGCGGCTTGCCCAAGGCCACACAGGCAATTATTAAGTGTCTGAGGCCGGATTCAAACTCAGGTGCTCCTGATTCCAGGGACAGTGCTCTATCCACTGCACCACCTAGCTTCTCCAGGAACCCTCATTTTAATGGGCAGAGGGAGCCCTGTCCTTCCTTGGAAAGAGACAGAAATCATACAGATACCCACCTAGGAGCATACATGCCTATTAGGAGCATTTGGAGTTAGGGAGTTTGAATACAGATTAGGCATAGTTGACCATCTGTGGGGGCTCTGTGTCTTACAACTTTTGAACATTTCTTTCAGATCGTGGTGTCTCTGGTGAATGGGCGGCCAGGGGCCATGAATTTCTCATACTCCCCACTCCTTCGGAATTTCACCAAGGCCACCAATATCCGCCTTCGTTTTCTACGCACCAATACTCTACTTGGCCACCTAATGGGGAAGGCATTACGAGACCCCACAGTCACTCGCAGGGTGAGCCTCCCACTCATAGTCGGGGATGCCTAGGGAAATTAGTATGTCCATCTTATCCCCCTAGCAGAGAGATCACATATTTATTGACCAGGCAAACTCTGTATGGACTTTCTGGGATAGTGATGCCAAACTCAAATAGAAATGAATCCCTGCCACTGCATATTGACTTAGAAAATCACAAATTAACATTATCTGTGTTGTATTTTTTTGTTAAATGGTTCCCACTTATATTTTAATCTGGTTTGGGCAGCATTCAGGAGTTTTAAAGACTTTGATATCTCTTCTCTGGGAAGCCTGTTGACCAGAGGATGAGTAATTTTACCAGTTATATAGCAAGAACAATGGTGAAAGCAGTACTTAAACTAAGGTCTCCTAAACCTAACCTAGGACTGATTTGACAGACCAATCAGCATGCACACTGAATACTAGGGACATGCTATCCTTTGGGAGATTCCTGGTCTGAACAGGAAGATTTTTACCCCCACCAGCCCTTGAGAAGTTACCTTTTCAGTTCTCCTCAAGTCCTAAGGTTCTTGGTGAATAGAAAGGCAACATGGTTGATGCTCATTTGTTCTATTGTTACAGTATTACTACAGCATCAAGGATATCAGCATTGGGGGTCGTTGTGTCTGCAATGGTCATGCAGATGTTTGTGATGCCAAAGATCCCACAGACCCCTACAGGTAAGAAGATGAGATCATATCCTAATACCTATGTATCCCCCTATATCTCCTCCACTGCCTGTGACTTTGGGCAAGTCATGTAGCCTTTCATTTTCCTTCATCTGTGTAATGGACTGATTGTATTTATTCAACCTAGTTTGTGTGTTGGGTTGATCCGGTATGAGAAAATACCTAGAGTTTTATATGCTGCAAATCTTCCCTTCCCATGGATGGGGTGATTATGTTTGTGTCTTATATGTGGGTGGGTATTTGTGCTTCATTATACATCTGTATAAATGTTTGTGTGGATGACTGTATGTCCATATGTGACTGGTCAGTCATTTCCTTAGTGCTGTTCTTAACTGTCAGACAATCTCTCTGTTTTCTCCCCACCCATTTTGCTTCCTGTTTTGTCCCCACCCTGCCTGTTCTGTCCTTATCAGAGTCTGTTTTCCATGGATTTAGGGCTATTTATGTGTTTGGGGAGATGACACTGGAAAACTAATGGAAATTGGAAGGGGGACATCAGGGTTGGGAGCGTGTCTGTGAATCTAGCTGCTTGGAAGTAGGGCACTTCTTCAGTCTGAGGTGGACTCTTCCCACCACAGACTTCCAGAAATCAATCTGAGGGGGCTTGGAGCCAGGACAGATGAAGCCTGCACAAACTCCCACCCACGCCCATGTCCGGCGAATTAGACCCCTACACAGGCAGCCTCTGTTTCCAGTTACATCTCAGCAGCTGGAATGTGCCAGTCATGGCCATGAGGGTGGAGGGGGGGAGTTTCTATATCATGGGCACAGATTTATTCTGGGCATCAACTGAAGGACTGCAGGGTTCTTGATAGTAAGGCCAAGTCCTAACTAGGCTTTGGGGAAGGGTGGGTGGGTGGTGGGAAACAGCTTTTTTACTGGTATCAGGAACTGATGTCAGAACTAAGAATGTGAATATAAGAGGTCTAGAGCAATTCTTTATTTTACAATTTAGTATTTTATTTCTTCCCCAGTTATATGTAAAAACAGCTTTTAGCATTTATTTTGAACACTTTGAGGTCTAAATTCTCTCCCTCCCTTTCCACCTACCCCACCCCATTGATAAGACAAGCAGTTCAATAAAGGTTATACATGTATAGTCATGGAAAACATTCCCATGTTAGTCATGCTGTGAAAGAAAATATAGATGTCCCCCAACAAACCCTCAAGAAAAATAAAGTCAAAATAAAAATATGCTTCACTCTCTATTCAGACACCAACAGTTCTTTCTCTGGGGATGGATAGTTTTTCATTATAAGTCCTTCTGAGTTGTCTTGGATTGTTACATATAATAATCCTAACTTCTTTGTGTTTATAAATTATTGAAGTGATTACTTCAAGCTATCAAATTCTCATGTTATTTGTATCAGTACATTTCATTTTGTATCAGCTCATATAAGTCTTCCCAGGTTTTTCTGAGAGTGTCCTCATTATTTCTTGTAGCAGAATAGTTTTCTGTCATATTCATACTCCCCAATTTGTTCACTCATTCCCCAGTGGAAATCCATTAGGCATCCACTCAATTTCTAATTCTTTGCCTTCAGAAAAGAGCTGCTCTATTTTTGTACATATAGGTCTGTTGTTTTTTTTTTTTTAATCTTTTTTGGGATACAGACCCAGTAGTGATATTGCTAGGTCAAAAGGTTTTATAGTCCTTTCCAAATTGCCCTACACTGTATAGTCAAACTACACTGGTCAGTGTATTGTTGCTTGAATAGGACATTCCCATCTCCAGTTTCCATATCTTTGTACTCATACTTTGAATGTTTTTGTCCCCTTACCTCCCTTACCTCTTAACTTTCTTGGTTTCCTTCAAAACTAGGCTCAAGTCTTACCTTCTTCAAGAAGGTGATTTTTCCAATCATCCCAGCTATTTCCCTTTCCTCTGAGATTAATACCTTCCATGTATTCTGTGTAGATAGACAGATAGATAGATTACATCCTAACCATCTTGATGCAAAACATTCACAAGGGAAAAGATAACTACCAGTTTGGAAATAATATGACAACATAAAGTAATTAGAAGTGCATATATAAGATATATATCTAGCCTGCTGAATGGTGGTTAGCTTCTAAATTGTTCGTTCATCTTGATTTCCTGGACCCAGCTAAATTCCCTATCTTCTCTGTACCTGGAGCTCATCGGCTCTTCTACAGGCATGAACAGCCATTTTAGCATCTAAGGCAACCATTGCCCAGAGTAAGCCGCATGAGTAAAGCAATGTGAAAATGATACAAGTAATTAAGACAAATTCATTGGAATGAGAGGGAGAATTACTACTATAGTGTCTTTTCATTTACATTTCAGAATTGGAAGAGACCTTGGAGATAAAATAGTCCAACCTGTTGGGTTGGATTTGTGGACCCATGCTCTTTCCATATCACCAGAGGGAGCTAGATGGTCTTTGGATTATTAAACTCTCTTGCTTGAGGAAGAGTGACTGCTAACAAGGAGGATGAGATGGAGGCTGGTCTTTAGGCTAAGGAGGGAAGGACGGAAAAGTCCTGGGGAGGTGATTCTCCATATTAAGGGAATGGACCTGGGGATATTTCTTTATGGGATGGAGAGAGAGTTCTGTTGGAGTTAATGAATAGAGTATCAAAATTTTAATGACGTGGAATGTCGAAAGACTGAAACTCTAAGAGCTCCCTTCTAGCAAGGCTCTGGGCTCTTCAAGATCCCCCAAGGATAATGCATTCTTAATCTCCACAGCACCTGTTTTCATTGCCACATAACTTTACTAGGACTCAGTCATCACATATTTACTAACCATTTACTATGTGCCATTACTCTCTTAGGAACTGGGAATATAAAGTCAAGAAAGAAACAGCATGTTTTCCCTACCCATCCCCACCCCTACCTCCCAAGGAATATCCATTCTATCAGCTCATTTCTCTGTAAAAATGAGATCATAGGATGTAGAAGAAAGGACCATTCAAAAGTGCCCAGTTCAACCAACTTATATGACAGATAGGAAAACTGAGATTCAGAGGATTCAAAACAACTGAAAAATTTGTTTGGGATGAGGGTTTCTAGTTCCTTTGTCTTCCATACCTATATCTATGATCCAATAATCTTATGATTCCATCTCAGATCCTGTAGTTCCTAACTTCTTTGTACTTATAAATTATTGAAGTGATTTCTTCAAGTTATCAAATTCTAATGAAGCTGCCCTATGGAGAGGCAGGCAGTGTGACATCATGTAAAGAGCACTGGACATGGAGTCCAAGGATAGCTGTTCAAATTCCATTCGCTGTCTGGATGACCCTGGGCAAGCCCCTTTCTCTTTGGAGGTTTCAGTTTTTCTATCCATAAAATGAGGAACCTGGTCCCTTTTGAATCTTAGATCTAGGAATTTCTTGATCCCTACTATGTGTTATCTTAATTAAGTCACTTTGTTGGGACTCAGTTTCCTTTTCAGGGAAATGAAACAGTTGAACTAGAAGATGTCTTAAAGTCCTTTCCTATTTCACCTTACAATGATTCTACTTTTGCCCTCCCCATTAGAGATTTATCCCCAAGTGTGCTTTGGACCAACTTTATTCATTGATTTATAAAGCTAAATCTTTCTCAACCAATCATGCAACCTCCAGATTACTGCCAAGCTTTGGTTGCTCTGCCCACATTCCTATATAATCTCTTGGCTGACTACATCATTCTTTCCTTGACCTAAATTAAGGCGGGGAAGAGAACTATCATGGACTCTTGAAGCTGAGAAGTATCTTAAAGATCATCTAATCTAACTCTTAAATTTTATAGGTGAGGAAACTGACACCTGGAGAGGCTAAGGGATTTGCCTTGGGTCACTTCACTAGTATGTGGATCAGCTGGGATTTGAACCAGATCATCCAGCTGCCTATTCATTTCTCTTTTGCTATACCATAATTTATACACAACATGAAGATAGTTCCTCCAACCAGAACACAAGATAATAATTCAGCCAGTTAATTTACCCTTGAGATTTATAGAAGAAAATTCCTTTCATTATAGTGTGAGTGATTTTTTTTCCTGAATGATACATTTAACTCTCAGATTTAGGAAATGATATATCTCCCACTGATGCTCCCCCCCCCCCCAATACATCCCACCTCCAGGCCAGGTAGCATTGGCTCACATGTCATTTCCTTATCTCTTAGCAGCTGTCCTTTTGAGTGAGTGGGTTCCCCCCCTCTGGGGCTAACAGAATTTCTGTCACTGTTGTCTCTGTATTGACCTTATCGTTAAAGAGCTATCCTTCCCCAGGGCTCTGGAAGCCTCTTATTCCTAATGGATGCTGTTGAATACAAACTAGGAGAAGTAGAAGCAGCTGTCGGCTTTGATGGAGTGGGATCTGGCTTGGGGAGTTAGCCTGTAACTGGAGCCCCTTGGAATCCTCCTGTACATCTTTCCCCTGTAGCTTAAGGCAGAATCTACCTTTATGGGTCAGGAACAATGAGAATTTCCTTCTCAGTGTTCAGGATTATCAGCAATTACCTCTCTGAAGTTATGGACTGTCCCTCATGGTTAAACCAAGGGGCCAAGCTTGAGTTTTCTTGTTAGTTCCTTATTAATGGGGAAAACTACCTAGGGTGGGGAGTGGGTGAACAAAAGCCCTTGAATAGGTCTATCTTCTAGAAGAGTACAGGGAGGAGGGAGTGATCTGATCCAACCCTTACATAGGATTTGATTTCTAATGACCTTCCTGACTCCCATGGATGAGTCCTGAGGAAGGCTAACATTGGAAACTTCTGCTTTTCTCTTTTCTCAAGAATATGTCTGTAAACTGCAAGGGAAATTGCTGTGTATAGGTTGAGGGTCAGGTTTTCATTAGTAGGCACTGCTACCTCTCACATATACTAGTTCTGAGGTATTAAAGGGTGGATTCTGGACCCCACTGCCAAGCTTGAGATTACTTTCTTTCACTTGGCTATCTAGTTCTTTAGGCTAATCTGATGCCAGGTTTCCTCTGAACTCTTGTAATTTTTTTTTCCTAGACTAAATTGATTAGAGAGAGATTAAAATTTTTTTATTGATATCATTTGGTTTTTATATCACATTTTCTAATGTATTTCCCCCCTAAGGATCCAACCCATATAACATAGAATAAAAAGAAAAAATAATTCAGCAAAACTTAAATATTAACCAGGTCTGACATAATATGCTGAATTCCCTAACTGTACTCCCTCATCTCTGTGAAGAAGGTACATGCTCAGAATATCTTCTTTGGTCATTATAATTTTGACAAGCTTGATCATTATAAATTTGTAGCAAACGGTGACAAGAGAGTCTTTTTTAAAAATTCAATTTTATATTACTTTCATGTCTATATTCTCTCCCTTCTACCTCTTCCCCCCACCCATTGAGAAAGCAAGAAAAACAAAACTTATTACCAACATGTGTGTTCAAGAAAAACAAATTACCACATTGATCATGTCAAAAAAAAGTCTCAATCAGTTCTCCTGAGTCCATCACCTCTCTATCTGGAGATGGGTAACATGTTACATCTTGAGCCATCTATAATTGTGGATGATCATTGTAGTAATCATCAGAGTAATTACATTTTTCAAATTTGTTTGCTTTCATAATATTGTTGTTATTGTATAAGTTATTCTTCTGGTTCTGCTACCTTTTATTTTGTATCAGTTTGTACAAGGCTTCCTATGTTTTACTTAAACCATTCCCTTCATCATTTCTTATAGCACAATAATAATCCATCACCTTAATATACCATAACTTCTGCCGTCATTCCCCAGTTGATTGACACCTCATCAGTTTCAAATTCTTTGCTACTACAAAAAGAGCTGCTGGAAATACCTTTTACAAATGAGTCTTTTCCCTCTTTCTTTGATGTCTTTAGGGTAGAGACCTAGTAGCAGAACTGCTAGGTCAAGACTATATGCATAGTTCCAAACTACTTTCTAAAATGGCTGGACCAATTTAAAATTCCACTAATAACTTATTAGTGTATCTGTTTTCCCCAAACCCTGTAATATTTGTCATTTTCCTTTTTTATTAACTTTGCCAATCTCATGGCCATATGAGTTCATTTTCAGAGTAATTTTAGTTTGCATTTCTTTAATTCTCAGTGATTTAGAACATTTTTAATATGCTTGTTGTCTGAATTTCTTCCTTTAAAAACTGCCTATTCATATATTTTGACCATTTTTCAATTGAAGAATAACTGACTAGAGAGATTCTTTAGGTATTGCTCATGGGAATGAACAGCCTCCAGTGGCTGCAATTTACCCCATCTGTAAGGAACTGAGAAGCTCCCACCTGAGTCCAGAGTCTGTCCAGCTTAGTGATAAGTGATTTCTTTCTTTTGACTCCATTTACAGATTATTGTATATGTACCAGTTTCCTGACTCTAATCTTGCAGCTTATATGCCCACAGCTCCACATGGTAAAGAATATTGTGCTGTGAATAAAAAAAAATTTGGAAATTACTGGACCCAATAATTATTTCCAGCTCTAAGTCTTCTGAACATGTGAGATAGGAACTGTTGACATTTCCTGCTGCCTGTTTGTCTGAGCCCTGAGCCCCTTTGTTTTACCTTTATTTTGCCCTATGCATCACTTCCGCTTGTCTTCTCCAGGCTCCAATGTGCCTGTCAGCACAACACCTGTGGTGGTGCCTGTGACCACTGCTGTCCTGGCTTCAATCAGCTGCCCTGGAAACCAGCCACGATGGACAATGCTAACGAGTGTCAGTGTGAGTATCTCTTTCCTGCCCTGCTAGAAGACAGGTAGTGAGTGACCTGTGTGTAGACTCTATTGAAAGCACATTATGATTTGTAAATGAGGATGCTCACACATAACCCTTGGGTAATGATTTTGTTAATGCCACATCTTTAAGTGGCATTCAGACCAATGTTTTTATTCTATTTATCAGTGGAACAGATAAAGACCCAAAGTGAAGGTATGACTTACTTAATTATACAACCTATTAGTGGCAAAATCAGGTGTCCTGACTCCTCCTTGGGGGGCTCTGTCCACCACTTATCTAACTCATGATCAGGGATAGATAGAGGTGTCCAAACTCTGTATCATAGCTAGGAAGACAACAAGGGGAACTTAGAAGGTGGAGAGGGAACACATAATGGGAAGTGGTCAGTAGGCTGTGCAGGGTCATGATACAACCACTCTTCTTTCTGTAGCCTGTAACTGTCATGGGCATGCACATGACTGTTACTATGATCCAGAGGTAGATCGACACAAAGCTAGTAAGAACCGGGACAACATCTACGAAGGTGGAGGTGTCTGTATTGACTGCCAGGTAAACTGATGTCAGTAGAAAAAGCATCCTAATTGTGCCAATAATTCACCATTATGAGCACATTTCCCCTTCCAAGGAGGTAAGGTCTTATGATCCCTGTTTTATAGATGAGGAAATTGAGGTCCCTGAAGGTCATTGATTTGCCAGGGGTCACACAGCTAGTCATAATAATTACCATGTATATTACTGTTGAATGTTTATAAAAATTTTTTCTCACAAGCTTTGTGAGGTTGATAGTGTAATAGAACCAAGATTTGAATTCAAGTTTTCTGATGCTAAGAGCAGGATTCTTTTTTGCTGTACTACACACAGGGGCCACTGGATAGCTACACTAGGTCTCCAGAAGGAAAGCAACTGCCCCTTTATTGAAAGTAAGGTATAGGGGGCGGCTAGGTGGCATAGTGGATAAAGCACCGGCCTTGGAGTTAGGAGTACCTGGGTTTAAATCCGGTCTCAGACACTTAATAATTACCTAGCTGTGTGGCCTTGGGCAAGCCACTTAACCCCATTTGCCTTGCAAAAACCTAAAAAAAAAGTAAGGTATAAGTTGCTAAGTCCTAGAAGGGGGAGGATTTCACTGTTCTAGTTTTATCCAAAAGTGGGATCACAGACAGTATGACCATAGGGTCTCAGCAGAAGGCATGATATCTAATATCTGATATCTGATCAAAAGCATCATCCAATCTTTCCTCTTCCCTTCCTCTTGAACTTATTCCAGCATCACACAACTGGCATCAACTGTGAGCGCTGTATCCCGGGTTACTATCGATCACCTGAGCATCCCATAGACTCCCCCTATGTCTGCTACCGTAAGTAGGCTCTCTTCTGGCAGCTGGGATGGGAGAGAGATCTTGGGCCCCAGGATTTCCCATCAAGATTACTCCTAAGTATACTGATATCCTGAGAGGGACAGGAGGTAGTATTCTCATTTTCCCAAGGTGGAAGACTAAGACCAGAGTGACTTTCCCAAAGTCACACAGTGATAGAACTGAGGCTGTCCTTATTTCTTTTGATAGACCAACCTGGATCTCTGGGAGGCTATCTCCTTTTCCTGGGCTTAATGGAGAGAGGAAGGGAGTCTAAGACTCTTAGCTACCTTTCACTCTGTTTTCTAGGTTGCAATTGTGAGTCAGACTTCACAGATGGGACATGTGAGGACCTGACTGGCCGTTGCTACTGCAAACCCAACTACACAGGGGAGCACTGTGATACATGTGCCAAAGGATACACAGATTTCCCCCACTGCTATCGTGAGTATGAGAACCCAGAAGATGCCAGGGTTAGGTTGGGAGCAAGCTGGTTCTTGAAGTTTTGGTAATAGGTGTGCCTTTCTTACCTAAGAGAAATGAATCAAAAATCCTCTTTTATGTGCTCTGGAAAGGACCCCTGGACTGAATCCTTTTGATAAAGCAAGTAATTGTCCCTTGATTGATCAGCTTGTGTATATTTGGAATTTGATCTAGAATGAGCTTATGTGAGAACCAAAAGGGTCTTAAAATGATCTAATCCAGCTTCCTCATTTTATAGAAGAGCATGTGAGGGCCAGTGAAGTGAAGGGACTTAAGGTCACCATACCTAGGGGGGAGAGCTAAAATCTCCTTCCCAGTTCAGTAGCTATTTATAGTCCCAGGGTTTTACAAACTAAAACATGATGATTTTCTGAGAGCAGAAGTTTGATATTCCTCCTTTCCCTGAATCTTTGGGGCAAATCAGGAACATTATATTCCTGCAGGTATCCTGCTTGGGAAACTTCAGAAACTTCCTTGGTTTTGTTTCACATACAGCTAGTAGTTTTTACTCACTAAGGCCTCCAGGGGACAGGACTGCCATATGAATGAAAATCATAAATGTACCCATTAACCAAATCACCAAAATACTGCTGACCCAGATATGAATTTGTGGATCTGGGGCTATGGTAATAGGTTGGTGTTGGAATAGTTGGAATAAATCTAGGAAGGCTTTTTAGGAGAGATGGGCTAGATATGACTGGATTTCTGGGAGCAGTAAATTGAGGGCTTGTGTACCCAAGTTAGGAAAAGTAGATAGTGTCCTATGTGATTATGAGATTAGGTCTAGGTGTGAAACTAGAGTGGTCCCAAAGAAAAAAGGGTAAAAGTAATGGAATGATTTTTTATGACGGGAATGAGGTTTATTAATTTGATGGGAGGGATGCCTACCAGTCTCTTCAGAAGTGAGAAATAGAAATATATTTGGAGTGTCTGTGTGACTCTTCCCTCCTTCAATCCCTTAGCTGTGCCCTCGTTCTCCCAAAATGAAACTGGGGCACAGGTGCTTCCGGCGGGACAGATTGTAAGTAAGTATCTATTCTTGTGACTTCTCCACCACCACCCCTTTCTTTTATGAGGCTCCGTTCCCTCCACTTCTGGGAAAGATAGACCTGGAGCCCAGAGAAGGCCATACACCCTTATAATTCCTATGCCCATTTCTGTTCTTGAAACTCCTAGTCTTTTGGGAGTTTCCAGTCTGATGGGATATAGTAATGGCCATGCTGTTGGGGAGCCCGCAGCCTGAGGGGACAAGCACAAGCCCAGCCACTGGGGTTCTCTCAGCATGTGGACAGAACAATGGGTGGAAGTTCTGGGGCCATGCTGGATAGCGTCCACGTGGGATTATTCCAGGAAGGTCTCTTGGAGAGGCTGTTTAGAGTAAAAGCCTGGGCAGGGCCAGTGGAGAACTGGACCCCTGCTGGATGGGGCAGGGAGGGATGAGGGTTGGGACAGGCCATGTACAAACATCCCTCGCTGCCTCCTGCCCCCAGACTGTGACTGCAGCGCTGCTGGGACCTTGGGAAATGCCTGCCGGAAAGACCCACACATCGGCCAGTGTGTGTGCAAACCCAACTTCCAGGGTGTACATTGTGAGCAGTGTGCCCCGGGCTACTTTGGGCCAGGCTGCCTGCGTGAGTGTCTGAGCTAACTGGGCTTCCCACCCTTGCCCTCAAGACAAGACAGATCAAGGGATGCTGTGGGAGGCTCCGACTATTGGTCCCATGGTGGGTTGGGTGGAAGAGATGTGGTCCTGGGACCTCGAGAGAGAGCAATCTTCTAGTCATGTGCTTCTAATGTCACCCATGCCCAAGGGAAGCTATATGGGTGGGTCTGGGGTCTGGAGGGTCCCCCTACTTACTCAGACTTTCTGCTCCTCCTCCAGCCTGCCAGTGCTCTGGACCTGGCCAGACTGGTAGCAATTGTGACAATGAGACGGGGCAGTGTGAGTGCCGTACTGGCTTCGAGGGCCCCGCCTGTGACCGCTGTGCCCCTGGCTACTTCAGCTACCCACTCTGCCAATGTAGGTTGCCCCTCCCACAGCTTCGTGTGTACATAGAACACCAGGAGTCGCACCCAGGCATGCAGCTTCCACATATATAGTGATACACATATCATCATGGTCCTCCTGGATAACATTTCTTTACTTCAACTTCCCCACAATAATCTAGGGAGGCAGGAAGTATGAGAATTTTTGCCCCCATTTTTGAAGATGAAAAAAAATGGAGTGTAGAGGTTGAGTTCTCAAGCCTAATTTTAAAGCTGGAACTAGAATCCCAGGCTCCTGATTCCAGGTCTATGTGCTTTCCATTATACTTCCCAATGATTTATAATTAAGCAAGCACAGAAACATGTTTATGCCTGTTTCTACCCTAAGTCGCTGACACAACTATGTCAAATACAATCTTTTTAAATTTTTAAATTTAGGCATTAGGGTTCATTTTTAGGACTCCCTTTTCCAAGTCTAGAGGAAAGAGGGGAAATTGGGTATCAGAGCTTAATTGGACTGAGAACCAATACTGGAGAGAGGGAAGGGGTTCAGGGCCCAAGGACTAGAGAGAATCAGGGAGGAGTCTTTCAGATAGGGCTATAACCAGCTCCCCTCTGCCCCTCTAGTATGTGGCTGCAGCCCTGTAGGGACTCTGCCTGAGGGCTGTGATGAGTCTGGGAGATGCTTCTGTCGTCCTGAGTTTGATGGACCGCACTGTGACCGCTGCCAAGCTGGCTACCACTCCTACCCCCACTGCCAAGGTTAGCAGGACTAGGGCTCAGTTGAGAGTTAGAGTATCTGGGGAAAGCCAAGAACTGGGGGCTGAGGGAATCAGGGAGCCAGAGGAATATCCTGGGGTGAGCCTAAGGAAATTGCTGGGAACAACACTTAGCTGTGTTGAGAAAGAGATAGAATAGTATCTGGTTAGCAGCGGGAGGGGGTTAAGCTTCCACTGATAATTCAAAGAAAGGATATTAGAAGGGATTGGGGGAAGCCAGAGGAGAAGGCTTTGCTTTGAAATACGGGTAGCTCAGTGGAAGATGAGAAGGGGGAAGGAGATGAGCAAGCGTTCAAGCATACAAGAGACTAGAAGACACACAGTGTGTTTGGAGAATATTGTGAAGAAAAGCCTCGATTCAATGCTGTGAACATTTATTAAGGGCATCCCAAATGCAAGGCCCTGTTTCTAGAAATCAGGAAAGGCAAATGAAGTCAGACTATGAAGGGCCTTGACTAGCAGACTGGAACAAAATGGAGCCATGCGCCAGCTCACTGTGTCTGTGCTTCACCTCTTCCCCAAGTTTGTTCCTGTGACCCTCGGGGGTCCTTGGACCAGTTATGCAGTGGGGCTGGAATGTGTCACTGTCGGCCTGGCTATTCTGGGTCTGGGTGCCAGGAATGTGCCCCTGGCTATTATGGCTTCCCCAACTGCGTTGGTGAGTGAATTCTCCTTCCCTTGCCCTTCCTCCTCCCCAAGGATCTCCCTCCCCAGGAACCCAGGCCTCTTACTCTCCACCCCAACAGGAAGGGAAAACAGGATCTCATTCTTTACCTTCATCTATAAAATGAGAATACCTTCCCTTTACCCTATGCTGCCAGGATCAAGGCGGAGTATGTATGGGGGAGTGGGGTCTTTCACTGAGGTAATGAGGTTGATCATGTCCTCTTCTCTCTAAATAGCATGTCACTGCTCAGAGATTGGGTCCCTCCACACCACCTGTGACCCTGCGACTGGGCAGTGCAACTGTCGGCCACGAGTGACTGGTCTGCACTGTGATACATGTGTGCCTGGGACCTATGAGTTCCCCCGCTGTGAAGGTAGATCTGCCTCTTCCCTCTAGAACCTAAGGGGTCTTCCCACCGCCTCAGTGCAAGCTCTGCCCACGGGGTCCCAGAATTAGCAAACTGTCTTGTGTTTCTGTGTGTGTTGACATTAGTTTGTCTTGGGGAATGTAACATGTTACACCCATGTTATGTGTCTACATGCTTGCATGTAGGAGGTAAAGGGTAATCATTATCTACATGCATGTTGTGTGATTCTGATTTTGTATAATGGATAGGCTAATGTGAAGCACACTTGTTTGTACACACCCCGTGTGTTGTCGATTCCTAAAACAGCCCGTGGTTTAGACTAGTGATGCAAACTAAAATGGAAACAAGGGACACTATTCATAAGGATCTCTGCACACTGCATTTTTAAAAGATATTTTAAGAGAAATATAATTTTATTACTTCCAAAATGAATTAAACAAAGGGTTGCCTAGCAGGCATCCCTTGGAATTCACTATTAATAAATAAGATTTCATGCATTTTTGGAGGCATGACCAAGAGGGCCTCTGATCAATTTTCTGGCTTCCTCATTAAGTTTGATGAGATAACAGTATGCATATTTTTGTTGGAAGGATAGACCTTCCACGATGCTAGATATGATCCACAGCCCATTTCCCTGCAGGCTTCATATTAAGTTTTAAATTTTAAGATTATCTATGTTTTACTGAATTTTTTTATTTTGTCAAGTATTTCCCTATTATATTTTAATCTGCTTTGGGCCACACTTGGAAAGGGCCTTGTATTTGACCCTTCGGGTCTTGACAGCTCATTTTGCAACGTGGGGCTCTGTTGTCCTTTGGGATTCCATGACAAGGATAGGAAACATTTGGTATTGAAGAGGAAGAATCCCTTCTTCTCTGCAGGAGCCCTAGCACCCCACCTGTGCATCAGAGACCACTCTCTCCCTTTGTTTTTCTCCCCACAGTTGGCTCTTGTGATCCGGCTGGCCAGGTCTCCGTTGGCTCCTCTTTCTCTGAGGTAAATTTACTGTTCTGACCTCAACGCAGAATAGGAATTTGTGTATGACTGGGGCAGGGTACTGGGAGCCCTTGATTACAAAGCCTTTTATGTTGCCTTTCCTCTGTTGGTCCACAGCCCAGGGCCCTCCCTGGACCTCTGTTTGCTAATTCTTGTAATGGAAGAAGGGAACACTGCCTTCTCAGTAGTGTCCTTATGAACCCTTAGACTTTAGGTTTGACTTTGAGACTGCTAAAATTTGAGAGTCATGTCTAAGAGGCAGCATCTAGAACTTATCAATTCTTCTTTATCTACCCATGAATTTTCCAGAAAAATACTAATATCAGGATGGTTTCTCACTCTTCCCTTCTCAATTGCCTTCCCCATCATTGTTCAGTTTTGCTTCAGGAAATAAAAATTGTAATAATTTTATTACAACATAACTGGGAAGGTAAAATATTTTGTCCAGATAACAGGTTATTTAATTTTAAACTAAATTGAAACTCAGTGGGATCACAGCTTCCTACTCCCAGTCTAAGGGTAATTGAGAGGAAGTGGTGATAATATTTTTGCTAGGTGGTTTTGATTGGAGCAGGCAAATGCTCTGACTCTCTTGTCTCCTCTTCTCTCCTCTTCTCTCCAAAACACAGGGTTCCTGTGAGTGCCGGGCTCACGTGGAAGGTCCAAGATGTGATAAGTGCAAGCCTCTCTATTGGAACCTGAGCCCAGCTAACCCCTATGGCTGTAGAAGTAAGTCTCTGCCTGCTGGGCAGTTGGTGGGGAAAAAAAGTGGAATTAACTCTGGAGCCTGAGACAAAGCCATAAGGGGGTCCCCACCTTTGTTGTCTGTCTCTCTCCACCTGGCCTTGCTTCCATCTTCTCACACTGGCCACAGTGGTTACTGACTCTTGTCTTCAGGAGATGCTGGTACATAACAGTATAGGTACAGTATACTCTTTACAGATTACAGTCTATCCAGTACTTTAGTTAAAATCCATACCCACACCATAACATCTTTGATACCATCCAATTCCTTTTGAATACTCATAATTACTTGGTGAGCCAGCCATGTTCTCTTTCCATTATCCCGTCCAATGACTTACAGTTCACTTTTGGATAACTTCAGTTGTTAGGAAGTTTTTCTTTATTTAGCCCATTATGAGAAAAATCCCACTTCCAGACTCTTTCTTTCCTTGGACTGGGCCCAGCTCTGGCTCCCTCACTCCACCTGTACTTACTTTGGCAACTCTGAATGGTTCTTCAGAGATATGACAGTGCTAGTTGCTACTTTAACTCTGTTTAGTGTGAGGGAGAAACTCTTGTTGGTGACTTTTACCACTGACACTATTTCATAGGTCCCCAGCAGTGTATTTCCTATTAACAAATTAGTCATTGATAATCTTAACCAAAACATTTAATGAAAATGCAAAAAAGCAACTTATAATTAGATAACATCTCTTCCATAAACCTTATTTACTCCCCCCCCCCCCGCCCCAATGTACATGGTGCCTATAGAAAGACCAGGAACACAATGAAAGCACATGCATAGGCAACACAAGGGGCATAGAACTGAAAAAGAACTTAAATGTCCTCTTATTGTCTCAGGAATGTTCCAAAAAAGTTCCTTCATGAGAATAACTTCTATATTGAAAAGATGCTTCAGTGGTTAAGCTAAGCCCCATTCTATCCTTGACTAACATCTTAGTGGGAATTATGTTTCAACTGGACTTTTTTTGAGTCACTAGATTTTCTACTTTGAAGTTGAACCTCTATTCATCTGGACTCACTCCTTGATGGCAACTATAAAATCCATAATTTTCAGTTTCCAACTGAGCCAGTGACCTTAGAGTGGAGCAAGAGTGGAGAATTGAACCTGAATCTTTTTTTTAAGTTTTTGCAAGACAATGGGGTTAAGTAACTTGCCCAAAGTCATACAGCTAAGTAATTATTAAGTGCCTAAGTCTGAATTTGAACTTGGGGCTGGTGCTCTATCCACTGTGCCACCTAGCTGCCCCCGAGTTATATCCTCTTTTAGGAAAAGGCAGACTTTTTTTTTCTGAAGTTGGCAAAAGCCTCTTCAGCTTTGCTTCTTTATAAGATTCTTTCCCTTCTCTGTCTTCCAGAAAGAACAGGTGGCATTACAAAAAAAAAATCTTCTGCCTTTCCTTTGATTCTTTTCTTTAATAACAAATCATAATAGAGAACAGAGCATAGTCTCTCTCTCTCTCACTATACCCTTCTTACCAAGTTTTAACAGAGAACAATATTTTCTTTCTAATTCTTCCTATTCTCAGCAGCAGATGGCAGGATAGGGGAATGTCCTTTCCCTTTTAGAATACAGGGGGAAGGGGTGGCTAGGTGGCGCAGTAGATAGAGCACCAGCTCTGGAGTCAGGAGTACCTGAATTCAAATGTGGCCTCAGACACTTAATAATTACCTAGCTCTGTGGCCTTGGGCAAGCCACTTAACCCCATTGCCTTGAAAAAACTAAAAACAAACAAAAGAACACGGGAAGAATTTTAAGGGCAGAAGAGAGAATTTGGGGTTCCTCTACTGTCCTCTACTGTTATTCTAGGAATGAAACTCTTTCTTGTTTCCTCTTCCCCTCTAATAATTCAGATCCATTCTTCTTGTTTATACCTGTGAGACTGAACAGGAATTAGGGTTGGGTGATGTGACTTGCCTCCAGGCTTCTATCACACTGTGCCAAGAGCACCAGTCTTATCCTCTTCTGGGCTGTATCTTGGCCTTATTCCCTCTACCCTCAGGCAAACCCTTCTTCCTACAGGCTGTAGCTGTGACCCTCGAGGTACCATCAATGGAGTGGCTGAATGTCAACAGGTGAGTGTCTGAGGGTCGGGAGAATGGGAGATTGATGTAGAGAGCAAGAGTTAGGTGGCATCTTCCAGAGAATGTCATTGACTCCTTTCACCTTTGGGCTACTGTCTACAGGGCAATGGACAGTGTTTCTGCAAACCCAACGTCTGTGGTCAGAAGTGCACCTCCTGCAAGGATGGCTACTTTGGACTGGACCATGTGGATTACTTTGGTTGTCAGAGTGAGTATCCCTGAGACCTGATGGCTTAGGACTTTCCAGAGAAAATGTAAGGGAGGGTAAAGATGTGGTTTGAGGATTCAGACTAACCAGCTAGATGCAGTGGAGTCCCAAATAACCACATTACTGTTTCCTTGCCCTGCAGTGCAGTACTCTCATCAGCTCCAGCTACAAGGCCATCTTGTCCATCCCTTTCATTTTGTAGAGGATGAAACTGAAACTCAGAGAGGGGAAGTTACTTCTTTAATGTCACACAGCAAATTAGTGGCAGTACCAGAACTGAACTGAAGTCTAGTGATTGCCAGTCCATTGTTCTTTTCAAGGTGTCATATTACTGGGCTGCCTCCATAGACAACAAGCCACTATTTATTGACTGTCTGTATATGGCGGATGCTGAAGAAGAGAGGAACAGGAGATTACATTCTTTTTATCCTTGGGGAGCTCACAGTCTAGAAGGGGAGATGGGATTCACACACATGGCACAATTGGGTATTATTCAGGGATGAATTCTGTTATGCAAAACTCAGATTATAGGAAAAGTACTCAGGGCAGGCTTCTTGAAAGAGCCAAGGACTTGAACTGGACCTTGAAGAACTGATGTGATTTGAAGATGTAGAGAAGAGAGGGGTGGGTGTCACATCAGGGGAGAATGAAGAGAACAACATCACGGTGGTGGGAATGTGCCCACCACCACCTGAAGAGACTGGTTTGACTTGGATGACGTAGTCTGTATGGAGACCCAAGTAATAAAATTGGAGCGGTGGAGTGGTTATCCATCCTGTAGGATTCCCCATCCCACAACCAGCTTTTTAGTATCCAAAGAATACCTTCCTGAGCTTTCCTCTCTTTGCACAGCTTGCCAGTGTGACATTGGGGGAGCCCTGGCCCAGGGCTGTGAGCCAAGGACAGGAACTTGTCAATGTCGGCCCAACACTCAGGGACCCACGTGTAGTGAGTAAGTGTCATGGTCAAACCCTGGATGTGGAGGCTGCAGAGTAGCAGCCATTTGCTTTCTATCAGTTTTTTGTACCCCTGAAAGCTCTGTCCTGTTATCACCAAGGTACAGGGAGATAGGAGGCATAAGGGTCAGAAGACTCAGGTTCAATTCTCCACTCTTGCTCTTCTGTCCATGTAACTAGGTAAATCATGATTCTTCCCTCAATTTATTTGTCTGTAAAATGAGGATGGTATTCTACTTTATAGAGTTATTGTGAGGAAAGAATTTTGTAGACCATCAAAGTGCTGTATAAATGTGTCATTGCTATTCTCCTTATTCCTGTAAAACATTATAGACCCAAGTACAAATGAGCTTCAGTCACTGTTTGGTCTTAGTAGTATCATTGGTCCCCCATCTAGCTTGATTTCCCAAACAATCCTGACTTCAGTGACCCAAGATGAATCCGTGGTCCTTCCTGGGAAGTCCTGGCTCTAGGCAGCTTGGGCAGTACTTGTGTCTGAGAAAAGTGAACCAGACAGAGCCTGTACTCTGTCTCCCCCCCACCCCAGGCCTGCTAGAGACCATTATCTCCCAGACCTGCACCACATCAGGTTTGAGCTAGAGGAGGGCTCCACACCTGACGGCCGGCCTGTGCGTTTTGGCTACAACCCCTTGGAATTTGAGAATTTCAGCTGGAGGGGCTATGCACAGATGACTCCTGTACAGGTAGGCCACCCTCTTTCTTCATTCCTATCTTATTCGGTAGGCAAATATTTATGAAATCTCCCTTGTCTGTGCTTTGAGGGAAATGAGGATGAGGGAATATTTAAGGAGATCCTAGTCATTTTGGAGAAGCATTTGGGAAAATTGTTAATAAAATGTTCCCTAGTGTGTGATTCAAGTGATGCAATAAACATTTTGGAAAGATGGAGTATCTGGGGAAAGCTTTCCTGAAAAGTAGAATGAGCTGAGCCTTGTAGATAGCTTGGATTAGAGAAGCATGACATTCTTGGATTAGATGAGGTCATGACAGTTCCACATGGAGGTGGCATGAAGTTTCTGATATGTGGTGGGACAAGGATGGTGGTGAGTGGGACCTAAATGAAACTCAGACTGCAAGCTGAGGGGAGCTGTGCAGGGATGGGATTGGAGAAGGACTCTGAGTTCTTGAATGTCAGGAAAGGAAGTACTCTGCTATCTGGGGACTGAGGTTGGACTGACGAATCAGTCAAGGTGACCCCCACTTTCTTTCCTGTTTCTTTTTTTCCTTATAGCCCAAAGTAGTGGTGAAACTCAATGTGACGTCACCTGACCTATTCCATCTTGTTTTCCGCTATGTCAACCGAGGTTCCACGAGTGTGAATGGGAAGGTTTCAGTCTTTGAGGAAGGGAAGTTTAACACTTGCAGCAACTGTAAGTGTGATAGTCACTCAAAACCTTAGAGGTCATTTACTCTAACCCCTTCATTTTACAAAGGGGGAAACTGAGACCTTGAGAGACCTAGAGGACACTCAAAGTTCCCAAAGTAATAGATAGCAGAGCCTGGATTTAAACTTAGGATGTCTTCACACCAAGACCAGTGTTCTTTCAAGAAGCCCCAACTCTGCACTACCATCCTTCATCCTTTGCATTCCTGCCCTCTCCTCTTTCTCTTCACCTTCTTCCATCCCTCTATATCTTCCCTTTTTCCCCTTGATCTCAGTACTTATACCCTAATTGACTAGTTTAATAGTTAGAGCCATTGGTGGGGCACCTACCCACGCAGACCCTGTCCTGGCATGTTGGGGAATGTTTGCACCAAGGAAATCTACTTCTGCGGGGAAGGGCACAGACTGGCCAAAGTCAGTGTGACTGTAGTGCTAACTAGGCAAAGAAGCAATGAGGAGTGATACAGGAAAAATTGCAGGATGTAAATACTCACTGGTCTTTCTCTCCCATGGATTCTAGGCACAGAGCAGACACGTCAGGTCGTGTTTGCCCCCAGCACAGAGCCCCTGTTTCTCACTGTGCCCCAGAACAGCTATGGGGAGCCTTTTGTCCTGAACCCCAGTATCTGGTCCCTGATTATTGAGGCTGAAGGTGTCCTATTGGTAAGGACCTGGCATTCATCTCATGAGGGTCTCTTGCCCCCCCCCCCCCATGCATCCAGTATGATTGATGACCTTGGCTGTTCTAACATTGACTTCTACGTCTTCCCCAGGACTATGTGGTCTTGCTTCCCAGTGCATACTATGAAGCCCCCATACTGCAGGTGAAGGTGACTGAGGCCTGTACCTACAACCCCAAACCTGAACAACTCAAGAATAAGTAAGGACAAAATTTATCTGAACTTTTAACTTGAAATCTTAGCATTTAAAGAGGAAAAGAACCACTTTATCATCAACTCATAGTATTTACCCATTGAGACAGTGGAGAAAAGCAGGTGAGATGGGGGCTTTGGGATCTAGAGTAGGCTGAAGACGCCTACAGTCATTTCTGTACCAAAAGAGAATCCATCATGGGTTCTTGGTCTATTAAGGGACGAAAAAGGGCTGGGCAGGGAGGGAAAGATGGCTGCCAATGTGTGTGTTCCTTCTTTCCCCAGCTGCCTCTTGTACACCTACCTCCCACTAGATGGCTTCCCCTTTGCCAGCGGGACTGATGCCATATGCCGCCTGGATAATAGTCTACCCAAGGCCTGCCAGATGGAACAGCCTAGTTTCTCTCACCCACCTCTGGCCTCTTGCTGGGGCAATGAGGTAAGTGCCTGGTTCTTTCCTTCTCCCTTGGCAGAATGAGAAGTGGTTATACCTCGGCCGTGAGAGATGAGGCTCAGCTGGCCCCATCACTGGGGCCTTCCCAATCACCCAACCACAACCTAAGCCGAACCAGGGTGGAGGGAGCCAAATCTACATCTGCCTCTTGTGTTGCCTTGGTCTAGTCACCTTCCTTTATCTCTGGGAGGTGCCATCATGTCCATCTTAGAGGCAACATGAAGATGATGCAGATGAACTTTATATCCTTTGATACTTTTCCTAAGAGGCAGTATTATATATTGGATGGAGTGATAGAATCAGGAGATTTAGGTATCTGAGGCTGGATACTCATTAGCTGTGTGATCATGGGCAAATCTTTTAACCTTTCTGAGGCTATTATTTTTAATCTACTTCATAGGGCTGTTAGGAGGAAAGTACTTTGTGATCTGTAAAGTCTGTTATAAATGTGTTATTGTTTTTGCTATTATTGTATGACTTTTCCCCTGAAGAACTTCAGGCAGAAAATGTCTAATACTTTAGGGTAGAACAACTTGGTGATGTGTAGTATATAGAATTCTAGGCCTGGAGTCAGAAAGACCCAACTTCCTGAGTTTGAATCATGGCTCAGATACTTAATAGTTGCCTGACCCTGGACAAGTCACTTATCCCTCTTTGCCTCAATTCCTCATCTTGGAATGATCTGGAGGATGATATGGCAAATCACTCTAATGTCAAGAAAACCTCACATGGAGTTGCAAGAGTTAGGCCTCCTAAAAATGACTGAACAACAATATAGCACGTGTCAGATGCTTTTATTATGAAAGAGGTTCTATATAAAGTTGTGATATATTTTGGAACCACAATGAAAAGTGTGACCCCTTTATGAAGTGATACTCTCTGGGGAAATTCATATGCAACATGTGTCCTAATGCTGTTATTCTAGGAGACATATAAGACAGAGTATTGTTCTCTAAGAAGGATAATCTCTAATTGAAAGTTTTTACATACAAAAATGTCATATAAGGAGTTAGTATTATATAGGTGGGGCATTATAATAGCAATGACTTATTTATATATCACATTAAGATTTTTAAATTACTTTGAAGTCCTATTCTCACTACAGAGAAAAAACAAGTGCACAGGAATTAAAATGACTTCTTCATGGTCACACAATTAGGAAGCAGATCTTGGATTTTGGCAGATGGTATCTCATCCATGTCTTCTCATCTTGTTTCATTCTTGCCCAGGGTTTTTACATACATTTCCTCTAAAAGTTCTACCAGTGTGCCATCGGCCTTCCTCTGGTTCTTTTAATATATCTTGGCAGTACACTCAGACTTCTCTGTTGCCTCTCATTTTTGCTGCCAATCCTAGCCCACCTTTTTTTCTGTTCATCTACCATCTGGTTAGTGTTCTTTACAGATCATCTTTGTAATAAGCTACTGCCAACTTACCTTTCCCCCCTTCCCACATGATGTATTGTTTTTTCTGTAACTCTCACTTGGATTCTTTTACAATCCAGGTGTTGTTCTAGTTGAAAAGTGTTACATAAAAAAGATATATCCACACCTTCCTTAAATATCTTCCTTGCTGCCACAGTGTGGTGAGGAGGGGATATTGGGCTCTTGAAGGTTGTGTTATCCATAAACACTAGCAGGCTGGAAAGACTTTAGGCAGGCTTCTAGCAATAGACGTCTTCTGAGGTTCGACCCAGAAACTCATCATCCCCAAACTAACTACAGATGATAAAATTTCTGGCCACATAACCCTCTAAGACCATCTACTAATTCCTAAAGGGTTAAGATCTACAGTGGAGGGACTATTCCCACCCATGTAATCACAGATTCTTGAAGTTTAAGCAAGTTCTGAAGTATAGAAAATATTGGTATTACACAAGAGAAGGATTATCAAAATTTAAAGGAAAACTATGATATTCAGAGTTTTTATCTAGACAAGATGTTATATATAAGAACCAGAGTGATGTAGTGAATAGAGAACTAGGACTTTGGGGTGGCTAGATGGCACAATGGATAGAGCACTGACCCTGGAATCAGGAAGACCTAAGTTCAAATTTGACCTCAGATACTTGATACTGACTGTGTGACCTTGTGCAAGTCACTTATCTCCATTGACTTGCAAATTTGCTCCTTCCTCCCCCTTCAAAAAAGAAGAGAGAGAGAGAGAGAGAGAGAGAGAGAGAGAGAGAGAGAGAGAGAGAGAACTGAAATTTGGAGTCAAGGAGACTTTGACTCAAATCCTACTTAAAATAGTTATTAGTTGTGTGATGTTGGCACAAGACTTCCCAGCTATAAATTTCCTAATCATTGTGATGATCAAATGAAAGTATTTGCAGATGCTGAAATGCCATGTAAATGTTAGCTATTGTTTATTATATTAGGGGATAATGTTATATAGAAGAGATATAGTAAGGGACTAGAAAAGGACAGTGATCTAAAAATAAAAGGGAGATAGATGATTGAATTTTGATAAGGGAGTGTGTGAAGGGACACCTGTGCTTGGGATACTTCCAGAGAAGTGGCCTTAGAAGACATTTTTGTTGGAAAGGGAGATGGATACAAAGGGGTGTGGGCCCAGGCAGACCCTGTCACTCGTAGAACAGGAAGGCCAGAGGAAGGGAGGGCTCTGATGTTTCCATATACTTCCTGCTGCCAGGTGGATGTCCAAGTGCAAATTGTTGTGCCCCAGCCTGGCCAGTATGCATTAGTTGTGGAGTACGCCAATGAGAATGACCTTCAGGGTGTGAGTGTGGCTGTGCACACACCTCAATGGACTCCACAGCAAGGACTGATCACACTCTATCCCTGCCAGTACAGGTATTTGTTTCCCTACCCTACCTTGCTCTGTCCCTGGCTGGCAGCTGACCTATCTACTCAAAATGATGAGGAACTGGCTTTAATGGGTTGGCTGTGGGCTCTGTCTCCTCCAAGATCACTGACAGTGAATGGATATGCTGATGGTGTGTTTTGACTGAAGTTAGAAGGCAACTGGGAAACTGGGCCATATTTTCCATCCAGGATGTCTGGGGACCTGAGAGAACAGGGATTGTTCAGGAAACATGCCAAGCTGGGGAAGAGAAATTGGGATGGATAATGGATGTGGGGATAAGAACCAGGAATGGTCATGGTGTTCTCTTTGCCCATTCACATGCTTCTTGCAGCTTCCTGTGCCGGGGCACTATCTTAGATTCCCAGAATCGCCTCGCAGCTTTTGAACTCACTGGTGAGGCTAATATTCGACTCACAGCAGAACATGCACGATTCTTACTGGTAAGAGTCTTCCCCAGCTGCTTTGGAAGTCATTGGGTCTTACAAATAGGCAACATTTAATAAAGAGTTGAAGCAGAGATGAAACACAGACATGGTACCCCAAATCAGACTCAAAAAATTCTTAGAAGCCTTGTAAACAGAGAAGAGAATTCACAAAATTGCATTTCATGAGCCTTTGCCATGGGTCCAACCCTATTCTAGTTATGAATAGGAAGGCTGTGGGTATAACTCCCACAGTGTAGTTTGAGAGACAAGATTTGCAAGTCATTAAGTGATTGTATGAATAGAGCCAGATGGGTAGTTTTGAAAAATAGTAAGGGCTTTCATGATAATAATTATTGTTTTTACTACAAATAATAAAAAGTAATAAATCATTCAAAAAAGAGAAAAGAAAAGAAGTGTTTTCAGGGAGAAATGATCACTATAGGCTAGTGTGATGAGGGAATATTTTTTCATCTATTCAATGAGTGGGTTGATCTAAATGATCTCTAAGGTCTCCTCCAGCTTTGGAATTTGGGGGAGAAAGTAGGACTTGAGCTGGGCTATGAAGAAAAGATAGGATTTGGACAAGTAGAAAGGAACAGCATAGGGCAGACAGCCACTAACTATAGAATCCTATTACCTACTTTCCCTAGTTATATAGTCTGCTTTATTTATGTCTCCCAGCAAATTCACAGGCCTGACCTAAATTGTTTTTTTTTTCCCTCTCCTCCCACAGTATCGCATCTACCTGGTCCCCACGAGCAGATTCACTACAGAGTTTGTAGAACCTAAAGTTCATTGCATCAGTAGTCATGGGACCTTTGGACTGAGCAGGTATTCAGGCTAGAGTTAGGGACTTCATTCCCCTGACCTCAGTCCTCCTAGGAAATGGGGTACTTTCCTGTTCACATCAGGCAAGGGAGCATCATCCATAGCCATAACCCGGTCTACTGGGATGGGAGAGAAGAGAACAAGATTCCTGTGGCAAAGCTCCTTCGCTAGTTCTACAACTCTCATCACTGTCCTAACCCTTCCGGGAAGTTCCAACTTGGTTGTTCTGATGCCTATGTCTGTCCTTGTTTTTGCTCCAGTGGTTCCTGTGTCCCTTCACGCTTCCAGAAGCTATCCCAGCCCATTGTATTAACGGAGTGTAAAGTCCTGCCTGTACCACCCGACTTCCCACTGAGTCACATGCACACTGTCTCTCCTGCTGGACCCCCAATGAGTCCTCAATCCCGCCCACCCACAGCTGTAGATCCCACCAGTGACCCCACCCTGCTGCAATCTCCCCAGGTAAGGATAGTGCTCCAGGGCTACCTAATGCACTGCAGTCAGATGGTTAATAGGTTGATTTCAGAATTCATGAGAGGAGCTAGGGAAAATAAACTGAGTTTTAGGTGGGTTGCCTAGGGATTGGGGGGGGGGATCAGGAGTCATCTCAAGAGAGTCATCAGGGAGGAAACATATTTTGGAAAGAGCTCGAAGCTGTTGATTCAGAGGCCTAAATTTTACTTCTAGTTTCATTTCCAACTCATGGTGTGTGGTCTTGGACAAGTCACTTCACTTCTCTTTCACTTATTTGTCTCATCTATAACAGAATTTGGAACCCTACAGCTCCCCTTGGGAAGTCAAAGATAGGTAGGATTAAGGGAAAAAGTGGCATTATTGACCACCCCTCCTTGGGGGATTCTCTCCATAGAGCACTGTTGTATTTAGCACTCACATCCAGACGCTGGGGCGTTATGCCTTCCTGCTCCATGGCTACCAACCCAACCACCCTACTTTCCCTGTGGAGGTACTCATCAATGGTGGCCGGATCTGGCACGGTGAGTTGGAGTTTGGGGGAGGGGGCAGGGAATGGTACAAAGAAGGGATCTAGAGAAGTTGGGGATTCTCTAGTGACCCAAAAAGAGTGAGATGGGCTGAGAGAGATCCTCTTTTCCTGAGAAAACTGCTCGTGTTCAAGGATGGAGTCCCTTACTTTCCAGGTTGATCTCATCCTTTTTCATACAAATTAACAATGATTATCAATATTATCTCTTGAAGTGGCCAAAAAATGTGCTAATTACATGGTCTGACAAAGAACTGTGTTATCCAGTTGGAAGTGAGGGAGCTGTTTGAAGAAGGTGGGAAGGGGAGAGCCTGGGAAAAGATAGAGATGACAGATTAGGTTTCAGCTGCAGGCTGGCGATGCTGCCATGGGCTGGCACAGGGATGGTCAGCTGGCTTTGGTCCCACGCTAAGGAGGCCCCTGCAGTCCCTGAGCCAAATGCAGGCTCATGCATTTGACCCTCCTGGTTTTCCTAGGCCAGGCCAATGCTACCTTCTGCCCCCATGCTTACGGTTGCCGCAGCCTGGTCGTGTGTGAGGGTCAGATCATCCTGGATGTGACCGACAATGAGTTGACAGTGACTGTCCGGGTGCCTGAGGGTCAGCAACTCTGGCTGGTGAGTGGTCATGGAGCACAGAAGGTCTCCCAGACCTCTCTGTCCTTTGCTTCTGGGAGGGAGGTCCTGCTCTGTCCTCTTCTTTCACTACCCCTAGAATCTCAGATTGGAGAATGCAGCCACAGTCTTAGGGTTAATAACTAGATTTGTCATAGAAAGAGCAACCAACCAACTACATTCAGGGAAGGCTGCCATGATCTGAATTCCCCATACTTAACTCTTCTAGCAGCTGGTGAAAAGCTGGGGCTGTATATGTATCCTTCTGTCAGCCTTGATCCAAGTGTAGTTGGAAGAAGGGTGATAAAAGTTTCCAGTATGGTGGAGAGAGCATTGGTTTTTTCTCTCTGGTGGACTCTGTAGTCTCAGTCGCTATCCCACCAGAAGTAAGAACACAGCAATGAGTAGAAAATAGGAAGCGTATTGGGTTTGGATGTAGGGGCTCTGTGGACTCTAATCCTGGGTCTTAGGCAAATCATTTTAACTCCAGGCCAGGGTTTCTTCATCTATCAGCTGTAAGGATTGACCTGAATCATGGTCAAGTCAAAGGATCTCTGAAGTTGCATATTGACTTAAGAAGTCACAAATAAACATTATCCATTTAGTATTGTATTTTCATTTATTTTGATAAACATTTATTTCCCAACATTTATATTAATATTTTATTTGTTTTTCCAACTACATGCAGTGATAGTTTTTACCAATTTTTTTGCAAGGTTTTGAGTTTTACAGTATTTCTCCCTCCCCCTTCCCTCAGACAGAAACAATCTGATAGAGGCTCTACATTTAAAATCATGCTAAACATAGATTGATAATGATCATGTTTTAAGAGAAGAATCAGATCCAAATGGAAGAAAACAATAGAGAGAAAAAAATGTTCAATTATGTTTTTTTAATTTTATTTTATTTTTCCAATTATATGCACAGGTAGTTTACAACACTCATTCACTTGCAATTTTATGTGTTCCACAATTCTTCAGTCACGCTCTCTTCCCTCCCACCTCCCCATGGCTATAAACAGTCTGGTAATATTTAAACATGTACCTTTTGTGTTTTATATATTTCCATATTAGCCATGTTATAAAAGAGGAATTAGAACTAAGGGGAAGAAAAATTCCAGTTATATTTAAATTTAGTTTTGAGTACCTGTGAGTTTGATACTTCTAGACTGGATAATCTCTGAAGTCTCTTAGTCCCAATATCCTGAGAGGACTAGATTAGGAGTTAGAAGCCTAGCAGCTATTTTCTACCTGTCTGGCAAGACCTCTTTTACCAGGGAAGATAAGATCCAGGATGATTCTGTCTGCCCCCTCCTCCTCCACATCCTCTTCTTCCTCCTCCTCCTCCTCCTCCTCCTCCTCCTCCTCCTCCTCCTCCCCCCCCTCCCATGAATGGGCACAAGTTGAATCTTTGATTCCCTACATGAAGTTAGACATGACCTCTAGAGCTTCCCATCCCATAGGATTATGTGCTGGTTATCCCTGAGGATGGATATAGCTCCAGCTACCTCCAAGAAGAGCCACTGGACAGATCCTATGACTTCATCAGTCTCTGTGCAGCCAATGGTTTTTACATTAGGTATGACCTGGGCTGAAGTAGTGGTGGTGGAGAAAGACATTGAGTGGGGGCATGATAGAAACTTTCATTCCATAAAGGTCTACAGACTTTTGGGACCTAGAGGTCCAGATATTAGGATGGAGGAGGTGGGGGAGACTTGGGGACTCAGGGTTGGGGTATGGGTAGGAAGAGTCAAGGGTACTCCATTAGATGGCTCTAATCCATCATTGGTGTCACTTTCCCAGCCCTACCAGCTCACCTCCGTTCTGCCAGGATGCTGCCATCTCCCTTTCTCTCTTCTACAACAATGGAGCCCAGCCCTGCCGCTGCCATGAAGTGGGAGCTCTTAGTCCTACCTGTGAACCCTTCGGGGGCCAGTGTCCCTGCCAAGCCCATGTCATCGGCCGGGACTGCTCCCGCTGTGCCACTGGTTACTGGGGCTTCCCTAATTGCAGACGTGAGTCTTTATTTGTCTTCTCATACCTCACCCCACATCTCCTCCCCCTGGCCAGGACACTGACACAGGGCTCTGTCTTTACAGCCTGTGACTGTGGCACCCGCCTCTGTGATGAAGGGACCGGCCAGTGCATCTGCCCACCTCGCACCATCCCACCAGACTGTGTGGTCTGCCAGGATCAAACATTTGGCTGCCACCCCTTGGTGGGCTGTGAAGATTGTAACTGTTCTCGTCCTGGTGTCAAGGATCTCACAGACACTGGCTGTGACTTGGACAGCGGGCAGTGCAAGTGAGAACAGAGGGCTGGGGTTAGGGGGAGGGGGGCAGGTGTGATACTCTACCCAGAGGAGAATCCAGTGGGTGCCTACTGGGGAAAGGCTCAGGGTTGATGACTGAGCCACTGATCCCTATTCAAGGTGCAAACCCAATATTGTCGGTCGCCGCTGTGATGCTTGTGCTCCTGGTTTCTATGGCTATCCCAGCTGCCGGCCATGCCAGTGCCATGAGGCAGGTACAGTGGCTGGAGTATGTGACCCCGTCACTGGCCAGTGCCATTGTAAGGTGAGTCTAGAGCCTGTGACATGGGACCCTTTCTCATGGTGCCTTTTAACATTGCAAAACATTTATTTTTTTTTCTGAATTTTACAATTTTTTTCCCCAACCTCGCATCCCTCCCCCCACCCCTCACAGAAAGCAGTCTGATAGTCTTTACATTGTTTCCATGCTATACATTGATCAAAATCGAATGTGAGAGAAAAATCATATCCTTAAGTAAGAAATAAAATATAAGAGATAGCAAAATTACATAAGAGTACATAAGATGACTTTTTTTTTAATTGAAGGTAATAGTCTTTGATCTTTGTTTAAGCTCCACAATTCTTTTTGTTGGATACAGATGATATTCTCCATCTCAGATACCCTAAAATTGTCCTTGTTTATTGTATTGCAAAAGACTTAAATTAACACTGTTTCCTTGGGTCTAACAACCGCCTATCAACTAGTCAGTCCCCCATTTTACAGATGAATAAACACTGAGGCCCAGAGAGGGGAAAGTGGTTGGTCAAAGCTGGGCATGGGGAGGAGCAGCCAAACTGGCCCCAGAGCCCAGGGCTTTTCCCATTATAGCCCCCTTCCCAAGTGGCAGTATTTGTACTACATAAATGTAAATGAGTTATAAGCAAACAGCTCCACCTCGAGCCAGAGAATTCCTGGTGTCCTGGTCCCCAGATCCACTCCATCCCCCCCCCTAGTTCTCAGGTCATGGGGAGGGGACTCCCCCTCAGGGTGGCCTGAGCCTGCCCCTCAGCTTCCCCACACCTGGTTTCACATGCAGGACAATGTGGAGGGTGTTCAGTGTGACCAGTGCCGCCTGGGCACCTTCTCCCTGGATTCCTCCAACCCCAAGGGCTGCACCCGCTGCTTTTGTTTTGGGGCCACTGACCGGTGCCGGAGCTCCCAGCGAGTCCGGGGAGAGGTAAGAACTCTGGGATGCAAATGTTCCCACCCTGCTCCCAGGCCTGTGCTGCTCAGTCCCATCCTGGGCCCCATGGGGTGAGAGTGGGGTCCATGGTCTGAGGTTCTGGCTCAAGCCTGCCTCCACCCTTACCACTTCTCTCTGTACATGCATGTATATATGTATGTGTATTATGTATGTATATGTAGAAGTCCATATGTGCCCACAGATTTGCATAAATGTCCACAAATTCCTTTAATAAGAACAAATACATTTGAATGCATGTTGTCCTACAGTTCATAGACATGGAAGGGTGGGTGCTTCTGAGTGGGGAGCGTCAGGAGGTGCCAACCTCACTTCGTGTGGATGCTGGGCTGGTCCATGCCGACCTACGGAATGTCCCAGAAGCATTTCAAGACCTTTACTGGCAGGCACCTGCCTCCTACCTGGGGGACCGGGTGAGTGGGGGATGGGAGGGTGACTGAGGGTAAGCTATTATAATTGGGTCTGTGGGTTGGGAAGGAGGTGCAGGCATGCTCAGAGTCCTTTGGGATTGGAGTGTGAATTGTGAAAGTGGGCTCTAGTAGAGTATCCAGATCCCAGACAGGGACTGGTGGGAGAAGAGAAAGATCTGAGTTGACTGTGTTGTAGGTGTCATCTTACGGCGGGAGCCTGCGCTATGAGCTGCGCTCAGAGACCCAGCGGGGGGATGTCTTTGTTCCTACAGAGAACCGGCCAGATGTGATCCTGAAGGTAATGCCAGAGTACAAGGGATGGGGAAGGAAGGGAATGATGGACTGGAAGCCTGGAGGAATTTGAGGAGAATTGGAATTCTGGAATGGGAGGGGCAGGTAGGGGAATATAATCTCAGATTGTTAGCATAGAGGGCCAGGGAAGAGGAAGGGGGCACCAATAGGTAGTATGGGGCGGAAGACCCCAGACCCAGGGGAAAGCAGGAGACCAAGTAATACAGGAGAGAAGAGCAGCTATGGAACACAGAGATGGTCAGTCATGGCTTCTCCAAAGGCAAAGGGGTCAGTCTAGGAGTTTTGAGCTGTGGAGCCCACCTTCACTTTTGTTTTCTGCAGGGAAACCAGATGAGCATCACTTTCCTAGAGAGTTCCTACCCGGCTCCTGGGGACATTCATCAAGGGAAGGTGGATCTGGTGGAGGTCAGTGGGGATAGGGAAGCATATATAGGGGTCCTCCCTGAGGTCCCCATGGCCCTCCCTTCTCACTAGCTGCCTACACTCTCAGTGATGGTCTTTATTCTATGCCCAAAGTTTTTACAACAGGGCGTGGTGGAAATGGGGAACCTAGAAGTACTTCTTATTTCATAGGACAGAAAATGAGGGAGGGTGGAGGGACTCCCTTAGAGTCACATCCCATGTCAGGGTCAGGTCTGGGATACAGCTACCTGTTGAACTGAAATGTAAACTAGGAATGTACTCTAGAAAGATGCACTTCAGTGACACTTGCATTTTCTAGGGTATCCTGAGCATCTTTTTCTACCCCTGTAGGGCAATTTCCGTCACACAGCAACTCACAACCCAGTGTCCCGGGAGGAGCTGATGATGGTGCTGGCTGGCCTGGAACAGCTGCAGATCCGGGCCCTCTTCTCCCAGATCTCCTCGGCTGTCTCCCTTCAGAGAGTGGTGCTAGAGGTGGTGACAGACGCCACTGGGGGGGCCCAGGCCAGCAATGTGGAGGTTTGCATGTGTCCTGCCAACTACCGTGGGGACTCCTGCCAGGTAAGAAGAGAATGGGATGTGTCCCTGAGCCTCTTGGATTGGGGGGGGGGGGGGCAGAAAGGATGAGGGCTGTCCGGAGCAATGCCCTACTCTTTGGAGCCAAAAAGACTCACTAAACTGGTTTTCCCCTGTCTTCCCATCATGTAACTGAGCATAGAAGGGAACCTAATAAGATGGGTGAAGTGACATGAGAGGCTAATGGACAGATAAAGAGAAAAGCATCAGGGAAGAATTTACCTTATCCTGGGGAGGAAGACTAGACAGGGATGGTCTGGAGCAGGAACTCAGGCCATATAAGGTTCATGAAATCATTTGTCTGGCACTGCTACAGCAACTCAGGTGGGACTCAAAATTCAATAAGTCTAGCAGCTTTTTAGGGGTGAATTAATTAAATGTTTGGTCAAATATATCAAGCTAATTTTTAAGTTGAGAATTTTGTATGGCCCATGAATGATGTTATGATATACAAATGGCAGAAAAAAGGTTCCCCACTCCTGGGCTAGAAGAAGGATTTGCCCTGGAATCCTCATCTTGCCTTTTGCTATTTGCATGTTTGGACAAATCATTTCTCCTTTCTGAGCCATAATTTCCTCTTCTATAAAAATGAGTGGGGTAGATTCCAAGAAGGCCAAGTTCTTTCTAACTTAAAGATTTTATACTCCAGGGTCATGCCTATGTACACAATTTTCATGGTGACCCTCCCTCCCTTGCTGTATCTCCCAGCTGCTCCCTCTCTCCATCCTTACATCTCTTGTTCTCTTTGCTCCTTCCTTACCTCCCACCCCTAGGAATGTGCTCCTGGCTATTATCGAGACACCAAGGGCCACTTCCTGGGCAAATGCATTCCATGCCACTGTAATGGACACTCAGACCAATGCCTCCCAGGCTCAGGTATCTGCATGGTGAGTCCCAACACTGGTCAGGTACACCACTGTGTGTATTTTTATATTGGAGTGGGGTCTTCGTAATTCTGAGAGTTTCATGAACTCCAGTCAAAGGCTTTTAGGAATAGAAAATTGGGGGTGGCTAGGTAGGACAGTGGATAGAGTGCCGGCCCTGGAGTCAGGAGTACCTGAGTTCAAATCTGGCCTCAGCTATGTGACCTTGGGCAAGCCACTTAACCCCATTGCCTAGCAAAAACCTAAAAAAGAAAAAAAACGAAAACAAGGAATAGAAAATGGTAAAGGTAGAATGGGGGAGAGGGCTTGAACCTAGGCTAGAGGAAAGGGTGCTAAAGGGGACTTGACCTTGTCTACAGAACTGGAAGGATTTAACTAACATAAGGAATTACTTTCCATTTCCATAGAGAACTTGATCAAAAGCAAAAAAAATAAATAAAATCAAGCAATACCATAATTAATCAATTCAGAATTGAGTAATTATTAAACTTCTATTAGTGCCTGGAAATGCACTATATTAGAGACTGGGGGTTGTAAATAAAAACAAAAACAAATAAAAGTGGTGATCAAACATGTCTGACCAAGGATAAGGAACACCTCCTCTCTAGGCCTATGCCTCCCCATGTATTGAGTCAGGTTGTTGGGTACCTCATTTTAGGCAGGATATTGACAAGATAGAACATCCAGAGGAAGATGATTATGAGTAAGAGGAGGCCGTGTCCCATCAGAATAGATTGAGGGAACAGAATGTATAGTTTGCCAGTGAAAGGTTGACCTTTGGAATAGGGGTTCATCAGCCCTATTTATCTTCCTTGGCTATAGGAAGCTGGACTGAGAGCAGTGAGTTGTGTAGATGTTGCAGAGAAGCAATTTAGCTTAATACATTCAGAACTGTTCAAAAGGGTCTTGGATTGCCTGCCTCAAGAGGTAGTGGGCTCCCTGTCCCAGGTTATCTTTATGCAGAGGCTGGACTACCACTTAGCAAGGATGTTATGAGGGATTCTTACTCATGTATGGGTTAAGCTTTATGACCCTCAAGGACCCTTTCAACTCAGAGATTCCCATGACTTGTGTCTACCATCTTCTAGGCCCCTGACCCAGATCACTGCCCTTGGTTCTTGAACCTTAACTGGGGCAGATTTCTGTCTTGCCCTGGGAAATGTTATTTTCCCTGACAGTTTCCATAACTTAGGAGTGAAGTCAAAGCAGGAAATTTTGGGAATAGAATCTGATTTGGTAGTTAACCAAGGGCAGGTTATAGAGACCAAGGAAGACAGCATCTATCCTAAGCCAAGGACAGATAGATATAGGACAGGATTCTGGGCAACCTCTTAACCATGAATAAGAACTTCTAGGCCAACCAGAGAAAGAAAAAGTCAGCTCTTTAGAAGTGATCAAGAGAGGGATGACTACTAGAAAAGGTCATTTGTCATGGGGGCCAGGCCCAATGACCTCCCAGGATCCAAAAGATACTATGAAATCTGTTTACTCTCTTATTCCAGGGCTGCCAACACAATACTGAGGGTGACCACTGTGAACGGTGCAAGGGTGGCTTTGTGAGCAATGCAACCCAAGACCAATCATCTTCCTACTGTATCAGCTGCCCCTGCCCTCTCTCTGTGCCTTCCAACAAGTAAGTATTCCTAAATGGTTCCCATCTTCTGTCTGAAGACCTCTAGGAATGAAGGGGGTCTAATATTCTCCAGAGGTAGGCTGCTCATTATCCTTTTCAACAGCCCTAGATGATATTAAAAAACTGGTCTATCAAGCTAAATTATGCCTCTGCAATTTCTAGTCAAATTATTCTCTATTCAGGGGTGGCTAGGTGGTGCAGTGGATAAAGCACCGGCCCTGGAGTCAGGAGTACCTGGGTTCAAATCCGGTCTCGGACACTTAATAATTACCTAGCTGTGTGGCCTTGGGCAAGCCACTTAACCCCATTTGCCTTGCAAAAAAAAAAAACCTAAAACAATTATTCCCTATTCCCCAGATACTTGAATATAGCTAATATGGCCACATCTCTCTTTCAGTCTTCTTTACTCTTGGCTAAACATCCCGATTCCATCAGGCCCTTTTCTTACTTTTTCTTGACTTACTTCTGTTTGACTTCCATTCCCTTATATATGATCTCTAATAACTTCTCTAAGAAAGAAACCTAATCCAATTGGTTCTAGTGAAAGAGTCTGTTCCTGGGCCTTAGATCCTTGATCCATCTGAGTCATCTTCCCAGAGTTGATATCTCTTCCTTGGAACATTCGAGGGGCCTTAGCCACAGAGCCTTTTTGTTTCATTATTTACAAAGTCTAAATCTGCAAAGGGGAACCATGTTTGCTCATGAGCCTGCTTGGCCATCTGGGTTCCGAGACTGGCATGAACATCTAAGCCCTAATTATTTTTCTTATTCTGCTGCTGCTGCTATAATGGATGTCTAGTTCTGGAATCTGTGATCTCTTGCCATTTTCAGGATACAAGAATATTTTTTCTAGGGTTTATTCAATAAGGAAAAAGAAAGTATAAATTCTAAAATATTACACAAAAAATCACTAAATAGTCATATATAAAACTACCCTTTACTCAAACTTGATGATTTTTTAACTTTCTGACCTAATATTTAGCTAAACTTCCTCAGACCTGGATTGGTCACTAGGACTCTAGGATTGTCTTTTATTTTAGAGTACACTCATAGCCTCCAAATTCACCCTATTTTGACTTGTGTTTGGTCTCTGTGGGTATTCTGGCCTGGTTCATTTATCTATTCTGAAATCTCAGATTTGCTCATAGCTGGTTAGGAAGTGTAGCATTAGACTTTTCCCCTTCTCCATTCACAGCAAATAATAAGAACCATGATGTATAACAGTGGTTTCCCCCATTGCTTCAGAAGTAGAATACATCACTTCTGAAAACTAGATCAAGCCCATCTTTCACAGGTATCCTCTTATAATTAAGATTATTGGTCCTGTGGGTCAGTCCCTTTTAGTCTGTGAATTCCTTTGGGGAGAGGAGACTGGGAACCATGTTGTAGAGAGATCAATTAAAGAAAATGGGAATTGTTTGGCTAGAAACAGAAGATGCTGGAGTGGGGATGGGAGGAGGAGCAGCTATAACAGTTGGCCTAGCTTCCCCCTATTTAAGCTGTGTGCACCAGGCTGAGGAGAATGGTCATTTGACAGTTGTCGACTCTGATGGGTTCTAAGAAAATCCCATCTATTTTCTTTCCCTCCACTCTCAGTTTTGCAGTTGGATGTGTCCAAAAGGGTGGGACCACCCAGTGTCTCTGCCAGCCTGGGTATGCTGGAGCTTCTTGTGAACGGTAAGTAATGATGATGATCACATAATTGTTTTTTTAAAGTTTTCATAAGTCCTTATATTGAGCTAAATGTTACAGGAAAGAGAGAGAGAGAGAGATGTGTAATGGAAGGTGTGCTGGCACCATCTTTGTCTCTCCTCTTCATACTCTCTCTGTTTCTCTCCATATATATAGACTAACATAGACATATGTGCATACTTTTATATGTGTGTAGGTAGGTAGGCATGTATGTATATGCACACAGACATCATATCCAAACTGCCATCAATTGCTTTTGATTCTACTTCTTTAACATCTTTTGCATCCTTCCTTTCCTATGAATTCCCTAGTACAAACCATCATTGTCTAAATATTCCAATAGACTCTTTAAAGTCATTCCATCTTCCCCCCCATTCATCTGCATTACTTGCAACCATCTTTTTTTATGTATAAATCTGCTCAATTTATCCCTTTTCAAAAATCTGCAGCGATTCCCTATCACCAGATAAAGTTCAACTTTCTTTGCCTGACATTCAAGATTTTCTTCAGTTGGGCACTTCCAATTTTATTATACATATGATTTTCCTTCACAAATTATATGCTTAAAACAAGTTGGACTATTTTTCATCCCCAAATACTTCTTATACTTCTCCACCTCCAAGACTTTGTTTATTCCATTCCTTATATCTAAAATGCTTGTTCTTCTCTTTATCTGATGAATTCCTAACTTATCCATTAAAGTCTAAATCAAATGCCTCCTCTTCCAGGATGTCTTCCATGATTCTTTTTGTCAATAATTATTATCATGTAATAGCATGATAATGATTATTGACAAAAAATTAATATAGTTAATGACCTCCTGGACTCCATATTGTGAGAATAGAGATTTGTCTGTTTACATATTGATCATTAAGATGCCTTCCAACTCTAAATCCAACATTCTTGTTCCCAACTATTTCTGGGAATGGGGCGAGAGAATTTTTATCAGAAGGACAGGGCATTATACTGGAGGAAACATAGCTAATTATAGACATTTAGAACATTAAAGCTGTTCTGAATCACATTCAGCAATCAAGCAGGACCAGACCATGCTGCTTCTGTTACAAGGTGGCTGCCCATGTTCTTTGGCATTCCTCCCTGGCCAAGGGTAGGCTGACTTACCTGGATGATTCTTTTGTCTCTCTCACCTGCCTCTCCTCAGGTGTGCTCCTGGATACTATGGCAACCCCCTGGTGATTGGCAGCTCCTGCCAGCCTTGTGACTGCAGTGGAAATGGTGACCCTAACATGCTGTTCAGTCACTGTGATCCACTGACTGGGGCATGCTTGGGCTGCATGTACCACACTGCAGGTCCCCACTGTGAGAACTGTGCTCCTGGCTACTATGGCAACGCTCTGCTCCCCAGGAACTGTACAAGTATGATTGGGGCCACCCTATACATGGGAAGGAGGGTGAAGGGACCAGGGTATCCCTGTGCAGAGGTGCCAGGTCTTGCTACCCAAACTTGTATTGTCTCTTACAAAATATGCACCATAGCACGGAATGAGCTCGACAGCTTGCAGTTTGTAGTTTGAACAAGAAGAATAGGAGGGGAAAGTAAAGGTGAGAGCTGCGGCTTCATTCCTGCTGCTTTCTCGCCCTTGTCCTCCCAGAGTGTGACTGTTCGCCCTGTGGGACCGAAGTGTGTGATGCTCGGACTGGGCGGTGTCTCTGCAAAGCAGGGGTGACTGGTCAGCGTTGTGATCGCTGTCAGGTAACGCCAGTGGCCGGCCCAACCCGCTAGGGCTTCCAAGACTGAGAAGGGGGGAGGGGGAGTTGAGCTTGTTGGGCAAGTCTGTCCTTAGTAACTGACTCTTACAGAGTTCACCATTTCGTCTCCAAATGGGGAGTTTTATCATCCTATCCTACTTTCTCCAGGACGGGCATTATGGCTTTGAGAGCTGTGGAGGCTGTCGGCCCTGTAACTGTGGTCTGGCTGCAGTTGGGTCCAGCTGCCACTCCCAGAGTGGGCAGTGCCATTGCCGTACCGGGGTCAGTGGAACACAGTGCCAGCAGTGTGCCCCTGGCTACTGGGGGTTCAGTGCACATGGTTGTACCCGTGAGTCTTCAAGTCGTCTGGGGTTCCAGGGTGGAGGAAAATATGTATGGGAGGGAATGAAGAAGAGTTCTGTTGGGGGGGAGGGGGGCAGCATTTTGGAAGGGCAGTACGGGCAATATAGTGAAATTTGAGGTTCCGGACATTTGTTTGAGAGGCGATCTTAACCAGTGACCCACCATGGATCTCAGCAGGCTCTTCTTCCCCACAGGTTGCCAGTGCCGAGGAGGTCACTGTGATCCCCGCACAGGAGAGTGTACCTGCCCCCCTGGCTTAAGTGGGAAACAGTGTGACTCCTGCAGCCACCAGCATCAAGTACCTGTGACTCATGGCCCTGGTGCCATCCATTGTGAAGGTGTGCCCCAGTGCTCTTTCTTCCTCATTTTTCCTCCATCAGGGCCATCCTTGTCTCACTTAAGCTTCACCTCTCATGGGCTCCCCCTGATCCCCAGACCCCACAGATTGGGAAGCGTCTCTGACTCCCTGGGGGGACTGTGACAGCAGATCACAAGAGAGGTTGTGAACCTAGATGCCCTGGGGACGTGCCCCCCCCAGCTCCTGGTCCCCATGTTGAGCATTGCTCTTGTTTCACCCCAAAGTGTGTGACAGCTGTGTGGTGCTGCTCCTGGATGACCTGGAGCGGATGGAGTCCCTCTTCCCCACCATCCGCCAGCAGCTCGGCAGCCTCAATGCCAGCTCTGTGGCCTGGGCCCGATTGCACGAGATCAACAGCTCTATTGCTGCCCTGGCGGTAGGTCAGCCAGACCCAGGCTCTGCTCACAATCCCTCTATAAGGCCTCTAGGGTCTTTAAACCTTGTATTTTTCCCCCCCTTCTCCAGAATCAGGTTCGGGGCCCATTGGGGTCTCGGGAGCCAACAAGACAGAAACTAGACGAGCTGGAACGTCAGAGTGGAGTTCTGGAGGAAGAGACTAACATGCTTCACAGCAAGGAAGGGTCTCCCTGATCCCCCCCCCCCCAATACATCCTCCACCCCTCTTTCCACCTCCCAATCTTCCTTATCCTTTGACATGGCGAAGTTCTTTGTTTAGTTGTGTTTATTTTTAGTCTAATGCATGTTGCTCAGAGGTCCCTACATGCCTCTAGGGTTCCCCAAAGTCCTTTTCTTCAACTTGGTCTCACCTCTTCTCCCTGCCTTTTTAGAGCTTTAGGTTTACTTTGGTCTTGATCCTACAGGTGGCAGATGCTCGAGCCCAGGCGGGTCGGCTACAGGATAGTTCCGGGGACAATCTGCAGCGGGCAGAGACCCTGCTACGAAGCATCCAGAATGTGGAACGTGCTCTAGGGGGTACGCCTGGAATGAGAGAAACAGGGATTTCTAACCCATCCAGCCAATATCTTCCCAATGCCCTAACAAGCCCTACCTAGTGACTCAAGTAACAAAGAGGCAGGATTGTTTAAAAGGGGGTGAGGAGAGATGCTATAGAGATGGTAAAAGAAAATTCTAAGGGTTTCTTTCATTGAAGGTGTGTCATTTGGATTACCGCCCTTTTGGAGATATTCTAGAGAGGACTCATGTCTATCTGTGGGTATAGGAAGCAGAGGGTAGTGGCTCTATGGGTATGTTGGTGGTTAGGGTCACTCACTCCTCCGCCCCACTTTGCTTTTTTCCTAGAGCTAATATCTCAGATGAACCGACTCTCCCCATCCAATACTAGTGCAGCCTCTGGAGAGGAGTTCCTTCAGACACTGGGGGAGGTGGAGCGGATGCTACAGGAGATGCGAGGCAGGGATTTGGGGGGACCACGAGCCATTGCTGAAGGAGAACTGGAAGAGGCCCAGAGATGTAAGTGAAGGCCTATCCCTGAATGTGACCACTCAAAGGCCTGAGAACCAACAGGCAAGGATCCCTAAGCAAAGAGGTCTGCACTGGGGCTAGTGCTGAGGGAGGCAGGAAAGGGAAGGATCCTGATACTCCTAGCCTGAGAAAACAAGACTCAATATGGGAATTTAACAAGAGGAGAAGAATATAGTGGATGCCACTGAGATCTCTTAAAATAGGATTGATTTTTATTGCTTTAGGTTTTAATGATAGTTCCTTTTTTCACGCTAGTCATTTAACAATAATAACAATAACAAAAGTAATCATAGCTAGAATTTATTATAGCTCTTTAAGGTTGGGAAAGTACTTAATAAATATTCTCATTTGACTCTCATAGCAACCCTGGGAGGTAGGTGCTTTTATTACATCCATTTTACAGAGGAGAAAACTGAGACAGGCAAAAGTTAAATGACTTGCCCAGGGTCACATGACTAGAAAGTGTGTAAGGCTGAATTTGTTTATTTAATATTTATTTCTTCTCATTTTGTACAAATGATGTTTTTTATAAATTAATAAAATATTGTTTGAGAGTAAACGCAATACCCCCTCCCCCCAAAAAAATATAGACTCACTTGAGCGATCAAGTAAAGGGGAGAGAAAAAAATTTAAATTAAAAAAAAAATAATAGTAATTATAGGTATGGCTGGGTGGCGCAGTGGACAGAGCACCAGCCCTGGAGCCAGGAGCACCCGAGCCCATATCTGGCCTCATACACCCAACAATCACCCAAGCTGTGTGACATGCAAGCCACTGCCTTGCATAAACCAAAAAAAAGGGGAAAAAAGACCTAAAATAAACTGAAATAGTAATAATAGTAGGGCCAGCTGGGTGGTGGACAGAGCACTGGCCCTTGAGCCAGGAGCACCTGGGTCCAAATCTGGCCTCAGACAACCAACGATCACCCTGCTATGTGGCCCCAGGCAGGCCACCCAGCCCCATTTGCCCTGAACCCCCCCCCCCATAATAATAAAAAATGTGCTTCAGTCTGTGTTCCAACACTACCAACTCTGTTGTGGGTGGATCACATTCTAATGATAAAGTCCATTGCAAAAGTTACTTCCATATTTTTCCACCATTGCCATTGCTGATCACAACTCCTTCCTTTTGTATTTCTCCACTACCATGTACTATATTTTCTCTCTCCTTTCACTCTGACTCTGTTGTAGGGTAGCTGAGTGGTGCAGCAGACAGGTCCTTGGTCCTGGGGCCAAGAGGCCCCGAGCCCCCATACCACCCCTTAGGCCCAGCATCCACCTGGCCCTATGGTCCTGGGCAGGCCTTCCAATCCCAGCCCCTTGCAAGAAGTAAAAAAGGAAATGTGTTATATCTGAACACTGCCCCTCCATGGTCCATCCTCTCCTCCTTTATTCACATCCCCACCCCTTCCCCCTGCTCCCCCCTTCTTACTCCAGATGTCTATACCCTATTGAGTGTATTTGCTGTTTCCTCTCCTAACCACCTCTGATGCGAGTGAAAATTCCCTCATTCCCCCTTGCCTTCCCTTCCATATCATTGCAATAGCTCATTGTAATAAAGAAAAATCTTATTTTATGAAATATATTGGCCTATTCCCCCCTCTCCTTTTTCTTTCTCCCATTACATTTCCCTTTTTTCTATTGACTCCATTTTTACCCCATATTTTATCTTCAAATTCAGCTTTCTCCTGTGCTTCATCTATAAGAGTTCCCTCTACCTGCTCTGTTAATTGAGAAGGTTCATTTGAGTATTTTCAGTGTCATTTTTCTATACAGGAATACATGCAGTTCATCCTCGTTAAGTCCCTCATATTTTATCCTTCTCCAATCTCTATGCTTCACCTGAGTCCTGTATTTGAAGATCAAACCTTCTGTTCAGCTCTGGCCATTCCAACAGGAACATTTGAAATTCCCCTGGTTCATTGAAAGTCCATCTTTTTCCCTGGAAGAGGACATTCAGCCTTGCTGAGTAGTTGATTCTAGGCTGCATTCTAAGCTCTTTTCTCTTCCCATATATTATATTCCAAGCCCTACTAGCTTCCATTGTAGTTGCTGCTAAGTCCTGTGTGATCCTGACTGCAGCTCCATGGTATTTGAACTTTGTCCTTCTGGCTGCTTGTAATATTTTCTCTTTGACTTGGGAGTTATGGAACTTGGCTATAATATTCCTGGGGGTTGGTTTTTTGGGATCTCTTTCTTGGGGGGATCTGTGGATTCTCTCCATTTCTATTTTGCCCTCTGCTTCTAGGATATCAGGGCAATTTTCCTGTAGTAATTCTTAGAAAATGATGTCAAGGCTTTTTTCCTGATCATGACTTCCAGGTATTCCAATAATTTTTAAATTATATTTCCTAAATCTGTTTTCCATATCAGTTGTTTTTTTCAGTGAGATGTTTCACATTTTCTTCTAATTTTTCATTCTTTTGGAAGTATTGAGTCCTGATATTTCGTAAATTCATCAATCTCCCTGAGTTCTATTCTTTGTCTGAAGGATTTGTTTTCCTCAGAGAGCTTTTCTTATATCATTTTCCATCTGGCCAATTTTGCTTTTTAAAGCATTCTTCTCAATAACTTTTTGAACTGTTTTGTCCATTTGACCTAAGCTGGTTTTTAGCATGCTATGTTCTTCAGCATTTTTTTGGATCTCCTTGACTAAGCTGCTGACTTCATTTTCATGTTTTTCCTGCATCTCTCTCATCTCTTTTCCCAGTTTTTCTTCTAACTCTCTCATTTAATTTTCAAAGTCTTTTTTGAGCTCTGTCATAGCCTGAGCCCAATTTCTGTTTTTCTTGGAGACTTTAGATGCAGGAGCTTGTGCTTCCTCATCTTCAGACTGAGTATTTTGATCCTTCTTGGGCTCACATGCAAAATATTTCTCAATAGTGTTCCTCTTTTTTCTCTGCTTGCTCATTTTCCCAGCCTTAGCCTGTTTTTGGGGTGCTTCCTGAGCTTTTGGGACACTCCCACAAGGGTCTCATTGTGTGAGGCTCTGTCCTGCCTCCTGGTCTGTGAATGACCATATGTGCCCCCCTCTGCCATGGGGCTGAGGTGGGGGGGGCCTGCTGTTCTATGGGGGGGCCTAGACTGTGATCAGGATCTAAATGTGGTCAGAGCCCCAGAGTCCTGTTCCAGGGGCAGAGCTCAGCAGTCTCTCTCTCTTCACTCCCCCCCCCCAGGTTCAATGGGCTCATGCCCTGGGGGCCCCTGCTTACCTGCTCCTCCTATTTCTGTTTCCTGGATCTGGACTGCCTTGGCCACACTACTCACTGTTTGTGCTCACTCTGGCAGAGGTCCCCCCACTGTTCCCCCAATCTGTGCCTGCTGCTCCCCAGGGCGTAGGTCAGGAATGTCCCCCGCTGCTGTGAGCCGCAGCTCCCAGCGCCCTGGGACTGCCTCTGGAAGGCTGAAGTTCTCACACTCTGGCAAAAGCCACCCCTCTGGCGGGCTGCCCCTCCAACCACAGGGAGCAGAGCCTTTCTGCTCTTTTCCAGGTTACCTTCTGTAAGGCTGAATTTGAATTCAGATCTTCCTGACTTTGGATCCAACACTACTCTGATGCCAACTGGCAGTTTCAGTATATTTTCCAATGTACTTTTTCCCCATTCACCCATCATTCAAAGCAAAGAAAAACGATGGAGCAAGACTGATTGACCTTTATGACAACCTATGTGGCATCTATACCTGGACATTCCCTCTTTCTAATGAAAGGAAACATTCTCTGAGACCAAGGCTACTTAACTGCAGTTACTTATTATTGTATTAAGTTAAATTCAGCTACTGAGTGTTATTTTTAATTTGCATTATAGTAATCATCATGAATGGTTTCCTCTGGCTGTTTCTTTATTCAGGATCAGTTTATAGGAGTTTTTCCATGTTTCTCTGAATTCCTCCTATTCATTTTTTCTGTATAGTACATTATATTTCATGGCAATCTTATATTAAATTTCCTTAAGTATTACCTGGGCATGGGGATTCCAGCCAAAATGTATGGGTTCACATCCTGATTTTGTTATTTTGTTATGTTGTGTGACTTAATCAAGTCACTTAACTTCCCTGAGCTTTAATATCCTCAATTGTAAAATGAAGACATTAGACTAAATCAATGGATATGCTAGGTGTGGTCCTGGGGATACCTGGGCATTCCCAAGATCCTCTAAGGGAATCTGGAAGTCTCAGAGGGACCATGAATGAAAACTCATTCTTGTAATAATATAAAATGCTTAGTTTTCTAATATGGTAAATGCTGATGGATGTAATCTACATTTTTAAAAGTTCTTTTTTTTAGAAAGGAATCCTTAATAATTTATAAGTATATAAAGGGGTCTAGAAACAAGAGAAATTGGAGAACCTCTTGATAAGATATTCTTTAAAGTCCTGACTTTAAATCCTATGATCATTTGGCTTCAAATGACCACTCTTTCTCTGTCACTGACCTTTTTGTCTTGGGTCAGTACTGAACCGAGTGCAGAGTCAACTAACCAGCCGATGGGAAGAAAGCCAGACCTTGGCTTCAAATATCCGGGAGCGGTTGGCTGAGCATAGCTCACAACTCATGGATCTCCGAGATGCCTTGAATGAGGCTGTCAATAAGACTCGTCTCACAGAAGAGCTCAACAGTAGGAACCAAGAGCACCTGGAAGAGAGGCTGGTGAGAGCATCCGACAGCCAGGGACCTCTCTGCATCCACTCTGCCCTCTTCACTATCTTCTCCTTATTCCTCAACCCAACTTTCCTTCCCAAGTTAGTTGGACTTTGGGACCAATGCTCATGAGTTCAGCCTCCTTCTGCTCCCTTCCCATCCCAGGATGAGATGTCCATGGATGGGATCATCTCCTCTTGGCCTTCGCCCTCTGACAATTCTGGGTTCTCAAGGGAATTATGGGCTTCAGGAAGGAGAAAGGGAGCATCCAGGTGCGCTTGATGAATTCAGTGATATGGTCTCCTTCTAATTTTAGCAAAAGATACAGGAGTTGGAGAGGGAGAATGCAACGCTGAGGGATACCCTGCGCATGGCTGAGGATACCTTGGCTCAAATCTCTGAACTCTTGCAAACCATGGACAGGGCCAAGGAGGTGAGTGAGGGAAGGGTAAAGGATGATGGAGGCGATGAATCGTCTCCTGGTTAGAATTTTAAAAATGTTGAATTGAATTGGGTTGGATGAGACATGGGAGATGGAGGAGGAGGAAACTTGAGGGCCAGGGAAGGAAAGTGATTTGGCTAAGAACATGCATTCAATTAGTAGCAAAATCCATGTCTCATGACTCTGAGGCCAAAGCATTTTCTATTATATCACATCTATATTGCTCTTCTGTATATATGCAAAATTTATATAGATTTAAATATCTATATTTAAATAGACTCTAGATAAATCTATTTAAATAGATTTGCTTAGTTTGCTTTCAGATTAAACTGTAAGTGGGATTTGGGATTACTGCAGATGTTTTTGATCCAAAATGGACTTGTGATTTTATTGATAAAATCAGCATAATGTGAGGGCAGCCAGGTGGTGCAGGGGATAGAGCACTGACCTTAGAATCAGGAGGAAAGGAGTTTGAATCCAGCCTCAGACACCTGACTTTTACCAGCTGTGTGACCTTGGGCAAGTCATTTAACCCTGCCTGTGTCTCACATCCAGTCATCCTGACTCATATCTGGCCACTGGACCCAGATGGCTCTAGAGGAGAAAATGAGGCTGGTGACTTAGCATAGCCTCCCTCACTTAAATCCAATTCATATTTGTCATGGCATCACCTCCCTAATGTCATTGTCTTCTTCTAAAATGAAAGACAAACGTTATTATTATTAGTAGTAGTAGTAACATGGTGTGAGACTCCCTTCTACCAAGCTTCTCAGCAGCTTATATTCTTAGAAAATGTTGATTGTGTGAAAGGTGTTGCTTGAATTCCAGGCTTCCTTGTCTTTGAATCCAACTTTATTTATTATGTTCCATTGTACTAGCAAAAATAATGGGAAAAATGTCCACCATCACTCCATTTCCATTTCACCTTGGTTGAACACTAGAGACTCAAAGTCCCTCAAGTCCTTTCAGAACCATTTATTGTGGAATAACGAGTTCCCTTTCCTCTTAGGAAAGAGAACTTGCCTGGGATAGTACAGATAGACTCTTGGTGGCAAATGGTAAAAGTGTGTTTCTGAGAATTTCTGTGCTTTTTTTGAATAATTTATAGATATTTACATGTTCAAATCAATGCAAAATATAGGCCACCTTCAACAAGTCACTTTGGTGAGAGGGAGGGAGAGAGAGGTTGAGCAAGGCAGGGCAGAAAATCTCTACAGAAGAGATCTAGGAGGCTAGCCGTGGGCTGGGCCGTGATTTAAAGGACAGCTTTGAACATGACTTTGTCTTTCCCCAGGAGTATGAGCGTCTGGCTGCCAACCTGGATGGGGCCCGGATCCCACTGACAGAGAAGATGCAGAAATTCTCTCCTGCAAGCAGCAAGATTCCTATTGTGGAGCGGGCTGAGGCACATGCTCGGGAGCTTGACCAGCTTGCAAAGAACCTCTCCAGGTGAGTGGACTGATGTGTCCTGGCAGAGCCCCTGAGGTAAAGAGGTGCTAGGGGTGGAAGGCTTGTGCCTTTTGCACTTCCCTGCAGCTCAGGAAAGGAAATGGAACTAAGGATGAGATAATACAGTGGAAAGTAAACTAGATCTTCTTGGGCATTCTAACCCCAACTGGTTTGGTCTTTAGAGATGTACTTTGAGTTTGGTGTTATGAGCACAAGAGAGGAAGGTGTATATAATAAGAAGTGTATTGGCATTATCACTGATGCTTCCCCCTCCTTCACCTTTCATAGCCAAGCTGCCACCAGTTCCTATCAATTCTTATCTCCGTGGCACTGGGCTGACCATTGAAGATGGACAAAAATGAAATAGTCCTTGCCCTCAAGGAGCTTACATTCCATCAGGAGAGACAGCATAGATGTAAAGAAAATTGAAATTTGTATCTCAGCTCTGTTACTTAAGTAGTGATAACCTTAAGCAAGCTATTAAGTCTCCCGGCCTGGATTAGACAATTTTGAAGATCCATATCCACTTTTTAATTCTATGAATATGAATTTGGCATAAACCAAGCAACCCTACTGGTATGGAACTACCTCTTGATGACATCCTGGAGGAAGTGGA